>NC_090820.1:75877366-77077366 GCF_000390325.3 Nicotiana tomentosiformis | reverse complement strand
TCAAGCTCAGAATCCCAAACAGACATCGATAATACCAAAGTCTACTTCAAATTAAATTTAAAGAACTTGAAAACCTTCAAGGTGCCAACTTTCAGCATTGAGCGCCGAAACTCTCCCAGATCACCCGAAACTCGATCCGAACGCACGCCCAAGTTCAAAATCTTCATATGAACATATTGGAATCATCAAATCCCGGTTCTAAGATTATTTACTCAAAATGTTGACTCAAGTCAAATTTGGCCACCTTAGGCTATTATTAAGGAACTGAGTGTTCCAATTTCAACCCGAACCCTTCCAAAACCAAACTAACCATCCCCCAAGTCATAAAAAGAAAAGGCACATATGAGAAGTGTCAAACAGGGGAACGAGGATCTAAAAAGCAAAACGACCGATCGGGTCGTTACATTCTCCACCTCTTAAACAAATATTCGTCCTCAAACGGATCTAGAATCATACCTGGAGTGCTGAATAAGTGTGGATATATGCTCCGCATGTCCTCCTCGGTCTCCCAAGTCGCTTCCTCGTCTGGTTGACCCCTCCACTGGAGCTTTACTGCAGAAATCTTCTTAGACCTCAATTGGCGAACTTGTCTATCAATAATGGTAATTGCCTCCTCCTCATACCCAAGCTCTCGTCTAGATGAACTGTGCTGTAATCTAACACATGCGACCTGTCAGCATGGTACTTCCAGAGCATAAACACATGTAAAACCGGGTGAAATCTCGATAGACTGGGAGGCAAAGCAAGCTCGTAAGCAACCTACCTAACTCGCCTCAACACCTCAAATAGGCCAATAAACTTCGGACTCAGCTTACCCTTCTTTCCGAACCTCATGATACCTTTCATCAATGAGACATTCAAGAGAACTTTCTCGCCCACCATAAATGATAAATCACGTACTTTTTGATCCGTGTAACTATTCTATCTGGATTGTGTTATGCGAAGTCGCTCCTGAATAAACTCTACCTTATCCAAGGCATCCTTTACTAAATCAGTACCGTACAATCTAGCCTTGCCAGGCACGAACCAAATGATGGGGGAATGACATCGTCGACCATATAAAGCCTCAAATGGAGCCATCTCAATGCTGGACTGATAACTGTTATTATAAGCAAACTCGGCCAATAATAAGAATCGATCCCACTGCCCTCCGAATCAATCACACACGCTCTAAGCATATCCTCCAGAATCCGAACTATTCGCTCCAACTGCTCGTTGGTCTGCGGATGAAAGGATGTGCTGAGCTCTACCCAGGTACTCAACTCACTATGTACTGCTCTCCAAAAATGCGAGGTGAACTGAGGGCCTCTATCTGAAATGATGGAAATAGGCATACCATGTAATCAAACAATCTCCTAAATATTAATCTGGGCCAACCTCTCTAAAGAGTACGTAGTCACAACTGGAATAAAGTGCGCCGACTTGGTTAGCCTGTCGACAATGACCCAAACAACATCAAATTTCCTCAACGTATGTGGCAACCCAACTACAAAGTCCACAGTAATGCACTTCACTTCCACTCTTACATAACCATATGCTGAAGTAAGTAACCCGGCCTCTGGTGCTAATACTTAACCTCCTGGAAATTTAAAAATCTTGCCATATACTCAACTATGTCCTTCTTCATCCGCCACCACCAGTAATGCTGCCTCAAGTCACAATACATCTTCGTAGCACCTGGATGAATAGAATACCGTGAACTGCGTGTCTTCTCTATAATCGCCTCCCTCAGGCCATCAACATTAGAAACATATAGGCGACCCCGGAGTCGCAGAATACCATCATCACCAATAGTAACCTCCTTGGCACTACCCTGTAGCACCGTCTCTATAAGAACCAGCGAGTGCGTATCATCATACTAACGAGCCTTGATCCGCTCAAATAATAAAGACTGAGCCACAACACATGCAATAACTCGACTAGGCTCTAAAATATCTAACCTCACAAGTTTGTTAGCTAAGGACTGAATGTACAAAGCCAATGGACTCTCCTCTATTGAAATGAATGCCAAACTACCAATACTCTCATCCTTTCTTCTCAAGGCATCCGCAACCACATTCGCCTTGCCCGGATGATAAAGGATAATGATATCATAACCATGCAGTAACTCAAGCCACTTGTGCTGCCTCAGATTAAGATCCCTTTGCATAAATAAATGCTGCAAACTGCGGTGATCGGTCTAAACCTCGCACGATACACCATAAAGGTAATGCCTCCAAATCTTGAGAGCATGAACTATCGTGACCAACTCCAAATCATGAACTGGGTAATTATTCTCGTGGGGCTTCAACTGACATGAAGCATATGAAATAACTCGCCTCTCCTGCATCAATACACAACCCAAGCCAATGCGTGAAGCGTCACAATAAACAATATACATCCCCGAACCGGAGGGCAACACTAACACTGGTGTTGTAGTCAGTGCGGTCTTGAGCTTCTGGAAGCCCACCTCGGAATCATCGGACCATCTGAATGGAGCACCATTCTAGGTCAATCTAGTCAAAGGTACTGCAATAGATAAAAAGCCCTCCACAAGCCGGCGATAATAACCTCGTAACCCCAAGAAACTCCTGATCTCGATCGTTGTGGTAGGACAAGGCCAACTCTGAACTACCTCGATCTTTCTGGGATCTACCTTATTACCCTCATCTGATACAACATGTCCCAAGAACGCCACAGAATCTAACCAGAACTCGTACTTGGATAACTTAGCATATAGCTTTTGTTCCCACAAGGTCTGAAGCACAACTCTCAAAATGCTGCTCGTGCTCCTCCATACTACGTGAGTAGATCAATATGTCATTAATAAAGACAATGAAAAATGAGGCAAGATATGGCCTGAACACCCGATTCATCAAATCCATAAACGTCGTCGGGGCATTAATCAAGTCAAAGGACATCACTAGAAACTCATAGTGCCCATATCTAGTCCGGAAGGCCATCTTCGGAACATCCGAAGCACAAATCTTCAGTTGATGATACCCAAACCTCAAGTCAATCTTGGAGAACACCCTAGCATCCTGTAACTGGTCAAAACAATCATCAATGCACGACAACGTGTACTTGTTCTTAATGGTAACTTTGTTCAATTGGCAGTAATCAATGCATATACGCATACTCCCATCCTTCTTCTTTACAAACAATGCCGGTGCGACCAAAGGTGACACACTCGACTTGATGAAACCCTTCACGAGCAACTCCTCAAGCTGTTCCTTCAACTCCTTCGGAGCTATGGTGTACGGTGGAATAGAGATAAGTTAGGTGCCTGGCGTAAAATCAATAATGAAATCGATATCACGATCTGGTGGCATGCCTAATAGATATGAGGGAAATACATCAAAGAACTTCCGCACCACGGGCACTGAATCAATCGCAGGAGTCTCCACAATAGTATCCCGAACATAAGCAAGATAGGCCAAATAACCCTTCTCGACCATATGTCGAGCCTTCAAGAAAAAGGTAACACGGCTAGATGTACTGATAGATGAATCCCTCCACCTATAATCTAGGCAACTCCGGAATCGCCAAGGTAATAGTCTTGGCATGGCAATATAGAACGGCATGGTACAAAGACAACTAGCCCATGATAACCTTAAAGTCGGTCATATCAATCAACAGAAGATCCGCTCTGGTCTCATAACTACAGAAAGTCACAATGTAGGACCGGTAAATCCGATCCACAATAATAGAATCACAAACTGTCATGGATACATATACATGAGCACCAAAGGACTCACGAGATACATCCAGATAAGGAGCAAATATGGAAAACACATATGAATATGTAGACCTTGGATCAAATAGTACCAAAGCATCCTTACCGTAGACAGAAATAATACATGTGATCACTCATCTGCATCTGGTCTGGTTAGGAAGGCATAGAACCTCGCTGGAGTGCCACCTGGCTGGCCTCCATCTCTAGAGCGAGCCCCACCCACCTGCCCTCCGCCGCTGGTTGGTTGGATGGGCAGTGCGGCAGTTGGTGCGGTAATCACGGGCTGATGGCCCTACTGTACTGCCTTGCCCCGAAGCCTGGGGCAAAACCTTCTCATATGACCTAGCTCCCTACACTCATAGCAAACTCTCAGCGTAGAAGATGACTGGCCCAGGGTCTGACCCTAGTAACCTGAATACCTACTGGAAGAACCTTGAATAGTCGGTGGACGGTAGGTGCTTTCTGAAATGGCACTAAAGTACGTAATGGAGCACCCCGAGAAGGTGGTGGTGTTGAATACATGGGCCTGCTAGACTGGCCCCTCACAAACTGACATCTGCCCCCAGATAGAGCACCACAGAATCCTCCTGAATATCGATGCCTCTTGTCCCTCAGTGCATGCTCTTGGACCTACTGACGGATACCCTCGATCCTCCGAGCTATCTCTACAACCTGCTAGTAAGGAGTCCTCATCTCAACCTCACAGACCATAGTAACCTGGATGCCATAATGCAAGCCCGCGAAAAACCTCCGTTCTCTCTCTGCATCTGTGGGGAGTATCATAAGTGCGTGGCAAGATAACTCAAAGAACCTCGCCTCATAATCGGACACCGATATCTAACCTTGCTGGAGCCGCTCGAACTGAACCCGCAACTCTTCCCTCTGAGAGGGTGTAATATATCTCTCCCAAAAGTGACGTGTGAACTGGTCCCAAGTAAAGGGAGGTGAACCTGTTGGCATGCTACAGAGATAAGACTGCCACCATCTACGGGCCTTGCCCTCCAGCTGAAATGTGATGAAGTCTACCCCGTTGGAAAAATGTTGGTGTCTTAAAGCATACTTTTGTAAAGAGGGTTAAGTTTTTCTTCTTTTATTTTTTGGAAAAAAAATCATATTATATTTTATTTGAAGTCTATTTTTTAGCTCTTTGAGATGAAGAGTTGTTAACAAGCTTTTGATCAATTTTCTAATATAATTTTTTCCAATTTGACAATATAGCTTCAATTACATGGCTAAAAAGTTCTCTTTTCATTTTTATGAAAATATTCTTTCTTCACCTTAAAATATTAAGTAAATTTTGATGAAAATTAACTGTAAAACCTACTATTAATTAAAAAAAATGGGCCTAAAAAATTTAGGGGCCTAAAGCCGTTGCCTTAGTGGCTTTGGCCTTCAGCCGGCACTGCAACACTGCCTTCATAAGCCTTTGCGAAGAAAGAATCATTTTGTTTGGATTTCTCATATGGTATTCGTATTAGGGTCTCGATTAATTTGAATTCTCGCTGCATAAGATCAATTAAAAAGAAAGCGTTATCTATTATGATATTTTTCATTTCCACAACTTGAATCTAAAATCTCTGATTAAGAGGGATTCAATTCATCTCACGAGAACTTTCGTGGTATTTAAGAACCATCGATTTAGAATATAAGCTACAAACGTTTTCG
Organism: Nicotiana tomentosiformis; assembly: GCF_000390325.3. Classification (NCBI taxonomy): domain Eukaryota; kingdom Viridiplantae; phylum Streptophyta; class Magnoliopsida; order Solanales; family Solanaceae; genus Nicotiana; species Nicotiana tomentosiformis. Next base: position 77,071,986 of record NC_090820.1, on the reverse strand, counting down.
TATTACTCCCTTTGTTTCAATTTATTTGAACATATTTTTTTTTTAGTCTGTAAAAAGGAATGACTCATTTCTATATTTGGAAACAATTTATCTTTATGCAATGATTTATAGCCACACAAAATATATGTGTTTCATTTTACACTACAAGTTTAAAAGTTTTCTCTTATTTCTTAAACTCCGTACCCAGTCAAATGGGTTCACATAAATTGAAGCGGAAGGAGTATTAATTAGCATGTGAAAACCGTGATGAGGTGATGCGCAAAACATAGAACAATACTGCTTTTGTCTCTTTATTCTCATTAGGTTTCTTTCTTCTTTCACTTCAAGACAAGACCTCATGAATTGCATGTTTTGATCCATGTCCCATTCTTGTGGAAAGCTTTTAAGAAATTGCACTTTGACACCATATAATAAAGACAAGAACACCATTTCGCATGTGAGGAAAAAAGAAATGTAAGAGTGAAAGCCTCATTTTTTTATTATTAATTTTTGCTTTCTAGTTATTGACTAAAACATTATCAGCATAATTTACTATGTAACCTACCATCTCACCCCATATATCGGCCACATGAATAAGCCAACGTTAAGCCAATACTTGAATAAATCCGAGCATTAAAAATGAAAACAATCTTGGTAGGGGAGGTCTTACATACTCCGTGAATAGGAATTAATCGGACTCCAAACCAGTTATCGAATACCGGGTAGGAAAATAAAATAAAATAAATGCTAAGACTGCTTTGAGCTAAGAAATCTCAATTAAGGCGTTGACTTGAAAATCTTAATACGAAGTTGAATATCCATGTGGTTCCTCTCTACTGAAACTTGAAAGTCAAATTTTCAAAACTGAAATAAATTAAGAAAATATTTGCCATGGGACCGCAATAAAGAGAACCCTCACCTACAACAATCGATTTACATAAATAGTCTCAATCCCATTTTTTTATTTGCCCTATGTGTATAAATGGTTTAAGTGTCAAACATAAGCGTCCAAGAACACCTATGTGATTAAAGTACTTCTCAACTAGAACATGATGATCCATGGGAAATGTTTTGTTGAAATTAAGAAAGAAAAAGATCAGATACCCGTGTAGAAATGAATAGGATCCCTTAACTCTTGACCAAATGTCACAGACTCGAGCCTTGGTATTGAAAAATCCTTGTAGAGAGCACTTTTACCCTTAATGGATCTTATGTAGCACGAATTTGAATTAGCCATGGCCTAATACAGGTATCAGGCACCGTGAAAAAAAGAAGAAAGAAGGAATGAGTTGTTTGAAAATTTAGTAAGCATTTGAAAATCACATAGCTTTCATCAATTTGAAATCTTAAAACTAACTTCAACGTCATTTATGTAATTTTCGCTATGAAAGAAAAACGTGATCCCTATCTACACAAATTAAATAAGATTGATAGAAAAGGAAAGAATATGAATTTAGCTTGAGTGGTTTTGTTTCTTGTTATTGTCGAAATGAGCCATGACCCTTTGAATTGACCAGAGTAGAAAACTTACTAGAGGCATAGTAACTGGGTTGGTGGCCTAACAATGGGAAGTTGCTTAGAATAAGAATACTTATAGGAAGGCTACTGGTGTAAAAATTGGTTTCATTATCAGTGTGTAACTTAAAACTCTTTTATATTAATGATAGTTAAGACATACAAATTGATGATTTGTAATATCACTCTAAAGCAAGATGAATGAAAAATGCTTTTGGAACTGACCTTTGATGGCTATAGCAAAGCCACATATAACTTCAATAAATCATCTCACATCTAACCAACTTACCTAACTAATAGTTTACAAAAACATATATGTAATCATAAGTGACATTTGATCAAGAAACATTGAGCCCCAACTTAATACAACAACAATGAAAAGTGCCTATTGGGAACTAGAAATATGTGGCACCAAATATTGAACTTCATTTTCCTTCTAACATACAATAATTACTTGTATTATTTGAGGTGAGAAACATCAATACACAATCAGTATTACTATAATAATCTAACTTCGGGATTTTGAGTTGCAACTAATTGTTGCAATTTCCACCCTAAACCTCAAGAGTATTAGGGTTCGCCTCCATATTAATACACGTGTTCTTCTTCTATTCACTTTCCTTTTTCTATTCAATCCCACCCTAAAAGAAAAGTAGTCAAATTATAGGAACAACTTTGAGAATACACAAACACTATATACATACAAGTGTTGCATTTCATATGCTAGGTCGAACTGATCACCCCGCCATTATTACAAATATACAGTTAGGAATAATCCCGCCAAAGTAATAAAATGGTTGTTCTTCAGTCTTTATTCTTTCAAATTCAATAATTCCAAAGACACTCAAGATCCTCATAAGCCCTCATATCATAATTCTGCTTTGCTTCTGACTCTTTGTTCTCAAACAAAAGCCTCAGTATGGAGTGATCTTGTATTAAACCAAAGTCCCCATATTGGAAATTCTCCACATAAGGATTGTTATTTGTGCGCAAATCATCAACCAAGCTAGTTTGAGGTTTCTGGTCCTCTATTGAATTGGAGAAGCAGGTCACATGAGAATAGTTAGATGTTTCCCCTTTACATGTGGCTGTAGTTGTAATTTGACTGTCATATGATGATATGTCCATTAATGGAGGCAACTTTGAAGACAGTGAATTGTCATTTATATTGTTGTTTTTCATTAGCCCTGAAATATGTATCTTCTTCCCTCCTGCACTCTTTTTGAAGATTCTGCAAATCACCCATTCATTCTGCACAACAGCAAAAAGAAATTAACAACTGGTCAAAACAACTATACCTCAATCACTAACTAATTACGATTGGTTATATGATTTTCTTTATATCGGTCCACTTTAATTTTAGAGAAAAGTGTTATCGAATCCACACTGGAGCTCATTAAAGTCAAAGACAAATAGGAGACGATTTACTAACATAAGGGTTTGAATGACCCAAAATATAAGGACAAAGTAAAATTAAAATTCCGAGGTTATATTTGACTATTTCCCTTGATTTTATTTCACATGGAAGAGTTACAACAACCTGAAACAGGGGAACACAAAATGACTTTACCTTTGCAGTTTGAGGAAGGTTGTGGACTGAATATTTGGCCTCTAATCTATATTCATGCATGACCCAATTGGATTTTTCTCCTCTAGGTGCCCTCCCTTGGTAGAAAACCAGAGTTTTCTTCATACCAACAAGTGTTTTCAAATTGAATATCTCCTTATCTTTACCAGTTGCCTTCCAATACCCTGCCTCAGTAGCTCTGTTTGTCCTTAAGCCAGTTGGATATTTCCTATCCCTTACACAGAAAAAGTACCACTCCTTTTCACCCATTTTTGCTTTCCCTAATATTCAAATCAAACAAAATACATTTAGGGAAATTCAAGAATTCACTAGTAAAAATCATCTAACGAAGATAAACTATGTAGGGGCACATGTAACTTGTATTTACTGGGTTCGACGAATTTAGTTACCAAAATTTCAACAAATATAAAATTCCAAGGCCATAATTTTTAAACAATTTAAATGTTGAATTCATTAAGTTTAAGTTCTAAACTCGCATCAGTATGTATGTACTTTTTATTTAAAAGATTCGAGTTACTCGCGGGTTCAATCAAATTTATCGCGTCTACTCTATATCTGCGACTGGATAAAGATGTCAGAGTACTTACATGGCAAATCCCAGGGTTCAATCTTGTTCAAATCAACCTCACCAATAGCTCTAGCACAAAAGCTGCTATCAAGAACTTTGGGGGATAAATAGTGAGTGATAAGCTCTTCATCAGTAGGGTGAAAACGAAAACCAGGAGGCAATTCCATTTCTTCTTCATTTCCACAAAATCCAGAGATGTTTTCCATCTTTTGACTATAAGCTTCAATCAAGTGCTTCAAATATGTAACACTAAAAAGAACCTTGTAAATATGAAAAGAAGAGGAAAGAAAGCTGGCAAATAGGGTAAGTGTAAAATATTCGATAGCACTTATTGGATGATGAAAAGGAAGAAAAGAGATGCTTATATGAAGGAGGAATTAGAGAATATGCAGGCAGTGGAAAGTAGGGCTTAGGGAAGAAGAGAAAGAGGAATGAAAATGTTGTAAACAAAGAGATTAATAAAATGTTGCTGAGGAGGAACAGAAGTCCCTAAATAGTGGTTTGTTAACAATAAACGTGGTTCGCAAGGCAACTTCGTTTTTCTTATTCCTTCAGTTTCATTTTGTCTTTTTTATTAATCAATTTCAAAATTATTGATATATTTCTATATTGCCCTTTTATAGTTAGAGGTGAATCCAGGATTTCGAAGGTTGGGTGTAATTTTGGATTCAATCAAAATATGTTTTGTATATAGGGTGCCACTAATATATCACTATTTTATAAAAATATATAATTTTATACATAAAATTTTTGATGAACTTTATGGGTGCCGGTGAATCCTCTTGGTATAGCGTAGGTCCGCTCCTGTTTATAGCCACACAAAGACTATGACTCATTTAAGAGTACAAGTTTCAAAAGTATTATAGCCATACAAATGTTATGACATATTTAAGACTTGAAGTTTCAAGAATATTTTTATCTTTATTAAATTTTGTGTCAAGTCAAACTACGGTAATCAAATTAAAATGGAGAGATTATAACCGTCCGATATTAGAATTCACTGGTTCAATTAATTCAAATTCGTGTTGTTTAAAGTCCATTAAAGGGGTTATCTATCAAGATGTATCTCTATTTCAACGACTTGAACCCATTATGTCTCGTTAAAGGTGAATGGACCCTATCATCTCATCTAAAAATTTAAACTCTTAGAGAAAGTGTAATTTTATTTAATTAATATTGTCATCAATGAGTTTTCTCTTGATTAAATTGCATCTATAACATAAAATTATTTTTCTCCATAATATATGTAAAATGAATTAAACTTAAAATAATTTTATAACGCGTTGTTTTCATGTTGAGGTTGACCCGGAATACCTGTTTATATATACATGTTTTTATATTTCAAAGTACTTTCAATGATTAATTAAAGATGAAATGCATATCATATTTGTAGTTGTTTACAAGTATGGGTATTTAAACGATTGGGAAATAGTTCTGGTAGTTGTCATTCTTTTAACCAAATTTATATATTTGCAAAGTTGCAACATAAGTAGTCATAAAACCTGCATCATTCCAATAAAATATGGAGCCCTAATAGTGAAAACTTAATTATTTTTGAGCGGGTTTAGTGGGACGGATGTAGGCGATCCTTGAAGTAATCACGTTATTTGACAAAATACTTGGAAAAAGGAAGATAATTAATCAGAAATTGGGGCAGAAATATCCAAAGAAAGAAATGAATCAGAAATCGGGGTAGAAATATCTTGTAAAACGACTTTTTATGTAAGTAAATAGTGATCTAGACGAGCCTTATTTTCTTAACGAAATCGTCAAGGACAATTATCGGGTTCCATGAGTTCCACTAAGCTCGTTATATTTTTCGCTCGAACTATGTGTATGTATACATAAAATATTAAAATACACATACACACACATATATATATATATATATATATATATATATATATATATATATGAGAGAGAGAGAGAGAGAGAGAAAATTAGGATTTATTATGAGTTCTGAAATCATTGAACACATAGCTTGTATTAGTTACTGGATTCGCAATTAAATATTTATACATATTTAATGAATTTCTTAATATAATACAGTGTTTAAGGAAAAATAACTGGGTTCGGCCGAATCCGCACCTAATAGGCTAGTTCCGCCTCTGTATATAGGATTACGCTCATTCTTAATTCACTAACTTTAAATTCTGAGTTTGCCTTTATGTTTACGCACAATTAATCTTTTAAAACCAATTAATAATTCTTAAGCTACTCCATCTTCTTAAGGTCTTTAAATTGAATGATGTTTGGAAGATTTGGCTAACATCACTTTAGCATCATTATGACAGCAGTAGAAGATGGTGTTTAGTATGAGATGATGAGTATCGTCAAGTACAAAGTCGGTTCCAACATGTTTAACTGAATTTCAGTTCTAGGTTCTTTTGCCTTTTCCCATAGGAAAGCTTGTGTGCGAAAATTGAAACGAAGAAATGAGAATTCAATCATGTCATGCTGCACCATGCACATGACACAACTCACCCTTTTACTTTGTAACCGATCGCATAGAATACAGCTGTAATACTACTAGCAAAATTCTTCAAACACGCTGTTTTATAAGTAAATACTTATTTTGGTTTCCCACCATTGTCATTGCCGTCAAATTAATTCAGATTTGCGCATTACCAATGTTTTATAATTTCTACTTAATTAGCCCTACATTAAACTGCAAGTATCCCCCCCACCCTCCCCATATGGGGTGTTGAGCAACGACCTTTGTCCGAATAAAAATAAGTATATTGTTGCGGAATATCATGGGTTAACTAGTACACAATCACAGACAAAGCAAATAGAGAACAAAAATCAGTACAAGGATTTAACGAGGTTCGGCTAAGCCTAATCCTCGGGGCAGAAGCAGAGAGAGTTTTTCAATATGAATGAGAAGGAAAACACAATACAATTTATACAATCCCCAACTACAACCTATATATATATATATAGAGAGAGATCCCAAATAGTCCCAAACCTATAAGAGAAAAGTTTTTCAATTTGATAAGCACACTAGTTTTTCCTTTCCCAGATCTATTAGGACAATGAGTTTTTCTAAACCTATAGGGATTATGGGTTTCCTAAAAATACAAGAAAATAATTCAAGCCACAAATAACAAATCTTTCCTTTGGCTTGAATTCTCTTCATCAACAGGAACAACGTCTCTCTACCTTGCCCTCATCCCTCGCAAGGGCTTTACCCATTGCCGCACACATCAACTAAGTCTAGGCAACGCCTAAACTTGTTGAGAAACTCAATCTCTTCAGCCATAGCACTAATCCGTCGATTTGGTTCTGTACTCGAAATAGCTTCTGGATTGCTATAACACTCAATCGCATCAACGGTCTCTGCAACTGCCAAAGTAAATCCCGTAGGATTCGTATATCCAAGAAGATTCCCATCAACTACGTTTGCAAACCTTTGCTGTCGGTTGATCACTCTCTTCTCTCTACCTATTGCAATGCTATATGGTTGTTGTTGAGCAGGTGTACCAATATTATCATCTTGATCAATATTTTGTACCTCCTCCACTTCCTCTACTTTAAAACTACTGGGCTGAGCTAGTGCAGATTCAATATCCAGCTCTATGCAGTCACTCATACCACGATTTGTTTCTGCTATTACCTTCTCCCTCTGATTGTTCAGTGAGGCAGATTCATTAAATGTTACTTTAGCCCTGACGTCTTTTGATCTATGCACCACAACCTATAACCTTTCACTCCAGTTGCATACCTTAGAAATATGCACTTATTTGCCCTCGGCTCAAGTTTTTCATCCCTCACATGAGAATAAGCAGGACAACCAAATATCCTTAAATTTGAATAATCAGTAGGAGAACCGGACCATACCTCAAAAGGAGTTTTGAATTCAATAGCTGTGGATGGAGATCTATTGACCAAATAACAAGTTGTATTAATTGATTTAGCCCAAAAATCCTTGCTAACACATGAATGTGAAAGCATGCTTCGTGCCCTATCACAAAGCATTCTGTTCATACGTTATACAACACCATTCTGTTATGGTATTCCGACACAAGTGCAGTGTCTCACTATGCCTTTTCTGTTGCATAAATTATTGAACTCAGAATTGTAAAATTCTAAACCATTGTCAGTCCGAAGACACTTAACTTTTCTTTCTGCCTGCCTCTCAACCACCGTCTTCCATTTAACAAATGTAGGAAATGCCGCATCTTTTGTTTTTAGAAAATATACTCACACCATCCTTGAGTAATCATCAATCAAAGTCATAAAATACATGGCACCACTCTTAGAGGGAACTCTGTTTGGACCCCACAAGTCTGACTGTATATAATCTAACTTGTCTCTGGTCTGTGCTGGGCCTTCTTGCTGAACTTTACCCTTGTCTGTTTACCAAACACACAATACTCACAAAAATTCAAAACTTGATTTTTGTACCAATTTAGCAAATTCTGCTTACTCAACAAAGACAACCCCTTATCACTCCTATGACCAAGTCGCAAGTGCCACAACTGAGACTGATTCATATCACTTTTCCCAGAAGCTACAACAACTTCCCCTTCAACTACATTGGCCTGAAGATAATACAAATTAGAATGCAGTTTGCCCTTCATGAGTACCATGGAGCCTTTACACACTTTAAGTATTACATTCTCAGAATGAAACCTATATCCCTGATCATCCAAAGTCGAAAGAGAAATCAAATTTCTATTTATTCGAGTAATATGCCAACACTCAATATTTCTGATAATTTCATCGAACATTCTCAATCTGATGTTACCAATCCCCTCTACTGGTAATAGATTATCATCTTCCATGTACACAGTCCCACTGATCTGCTTGTAAGTTGCAAACCAATTCTTGTGTGGACACATGTGAAAAGTAGTACCCGAATCATGAATCCATAAAATCTGCCCATGACTAGAACTCATGGCACGGACTTCCCCTACATAATCATTATCATTAGAATTATTGCCAGTGTCAATAATATTTGCCGAATTATCTATTTTCTGCTTCCCATTTTTCTCTTTAAACTTAGGACAATCTCTCTTGTAGTGACCTTGCTCCCCGCACTCATAACAGTTCTTCTTCCTCTGCTCACAAGACCCTCACCCTCAATTCTTCTGTCCGAAAAGCTCTTTTTCAACTCTTTAGATTTTAGTGCATTACTAACATCTTCCAGTGAAATACTGTCTTTCTTGTATAGCAGCGTATCAACAAAAATATCATAAGACGGTGATAAAGAACATAACATTATCAAGGCTTGATCCTCACTCTCAATTTTGATATCCACGTTCTTCTGGTCCATTATAATTGAATTAAACTCATCAACGTGAGTTTTAACAGGTGTACCTTCATTCATACAGAGATTGTATAACCTCTTTTTCAGGTAGAGATGGTTTGTCAGCGATTTCTTAGAATATAGATCTTCAAGTTTCTTCCATGCCATTGTTGCAGAAGTTTCTTCAGCAATTTTCTGAAGAGCGCTATTTGTAACACTCATGAAGATCACACTCAAAGCCCTCTCCTTCAGGTCTGCCTTCTTTGTCTCTGTCATCTCTTCAGGAAAATGCTCATCAATTGCCTTCCATAACCCTCGTAATACCAGGGACGATTTCATCCTAATCTTCCATAGACTGAAACTAGAACCTCCGTCAAATTTCTCTACTTCGTACATTGTTGAAGATGATGAAGACATCTTACCCTAGATTATATGTAGAAACCCGAACCTTGCTCTGATACCAATTATTGCAGGATATCATGGGTTAACTAGCACACAATCACACACAAAACAAATAGAGAAGAAGAATCAATACAAGGATTTAACGAGGTTCGGCTAAGCCTAATCCTCGGGGCAGAAACAGAGAGAGTTTTCCACTATGAATGAGAAGGAAAGCACAATACAATCTATAGAATCCCCAACTACAACCCCTATATATAGATCCCAAATATTCCCAAACCTATAAGAGAAAGGTTTCCCAATTTGACAAGTACAATAGCTTTTCCTTTCCCAAATCTATTAGGACAATGAGTTTTCCTAAACCTATAGGGATTATGAATTTTCTAAAAATACAAGGAAATAATTCTAGACACAAATAACATATATGTTTAGTTATGTGCACAATATATAATATTGAACCTACAAATAACAAGCAACTTTTCATAGTAAACTTAAATATTAACCTGAAAAATAAAATATTAACCTACTCTGGTCTATAACCGGTTAAATTAAATTAATTGTGCACATATTTTATTAATTATCGATGCATATTACTTAAATGCTTTTAAAAAACTTTTTTGTTCTTGAACATCGTAATATACAAGTGGAATTAGGTAAAAGTTAAGTAGTGGCAGGAAGAAGTGCGACAAATATATTCATTCATTCATTCACATGTAATGTCTTTCATATTACTCCACTACAATATGGCAAGATTCCTCGTTTCCTTTTTCCACTAGTGTTTCTTAATTCCTATTCCTATCACAAGAGCAAATAATTAATATTATCCGTTAAAGAGTGAACATAATTCCTGCGGCCTAACCACTAAAGCGTGCTCGCCAGCTGCTGTTTCTCACAGTCACTGACTCAAACTTCAATTTGTCTGTAATCCTCATCACAGGGATCCTCATCACAGGATTATGGTTCCTACTCGCAATTACTTTGGTTAATTCGAAAATATTAAATTAATTATAGATTATATATAAAAATGCCATTTCATTCAAGAAACTCTTATGCATATTTCCTGTTCTATTTTATCTGTGATTAATCAAATTGAACAACTTTGTATAAAAATTGAATTTAACAGCAGTACGAGCATTGTGCTTAGTTTAGATCTTTTCGTTGCATTCACTAAATCACATCTACTTGGTACTATTGGTGTACTGCTAACAATTTGATGTATTTTTCTTTCTCTTTTTGTCTTTTTTTTTTTTTTGGTTCATAACACTTTCTTGCTAAATTCAACATCTTTTCTCTTCTCCCGAATCGTTGGAGCACATAGCGTTTAGAGGAGCGTGCAAAGCTCATTTTCCTTTCAAGTAAAATATTAACATCAAAGATTACAAATCACTATGCTCTTTATGATTGAAAGATGAATACAATTCGCAAACTTTTATCATATGCCACGTCGGATCTGAGAAGCTAAATTTGACTGGCCGCAACTGCTGACGGAGAACCAAGCAAACTGTGTTTAGTTTGGCACTTCACAAAATTAAGGTCAAACAGGACCTAACTTTTATTAATTAAAACCCAAACATTTGACTGCATTATTTCTGCTGAGCTGGCAGTGTGGGCCCTGTTTCATCTGTTCCGACAAGAAGCCACTGAGGGGAACATAGACGTGGCGCCATTTAGTTCGTAGGAAATACCCTTTGAAACTGATACTGAGCGTTGGTATTAATAAGGTCTTAATAAAATTAGATATTAATATAAAATTAGATATTAATATAATCATCGAACAAGCAAATCTCTTAATTTTTCTCTCCGTATTTTCACGTCTCTTTTAGTTGTAGAATAGGTTTCAAAGGTATCAAGTGGACTAGAAATGTGTTTACCCGAAAAACGGATAGAGTTAAATTTATACGTAGTTCTAAGGATATGTGGTATAACTTAATACAAACCGTAAGGATAAATAGAAATATCAAATATGGATTGCAAAGAGTACAAAGTAAACAAAGTTGTAAAGAAGATGATTTTTAGGACTGAAGAGGTTGAATCAATTTATGAAGCTAAAAAGAACAACTCTTCACTATAGGAAAATATGATGCTTGAATTACAATGTAAGCAAAAACTTGGTCCTTACAGAAATAATAACCATCCCCTTTATAGTAGAGGGATCTTACTTTGGATATAATTAAAAATACATAGTGAGAGACCCATGATAAATCAACTTTTTCATAATTTCTACCAGGATTCTCTCCTCTAGTGGGATTGCAACGACTCTTGTCTGTTATATCGCTATATTGACTCGAGTTTTCGGTCTTGACTCGAGCTTTCGATCTTGACTTGAGCTTGATTCTGACTCGGATCCTTGCATTGATTCGGGGTCAGTGTTGGTCGGTCTCTGAATCATAAGCTCGATAACTTTACTTTACATCATAGTTCGATTTGGATTCGAGCTTGACAATGATATCGAGCTCGACATTGATCGGTCCCTCGGGCTAGAAGCTTGTTTGTACCATCATCGAAACCCATCTCGAAGTCTTACTTCGATCTATTACGTTTTGACCTCGATCGATTGTACGAAGGCCGGAATCTATTTCGACCGTATACAGATAGTCCCCTCGTTTCTCGGGAAGGATGTGGTGAGAAATGATATGATTTTTCAACGGCTCGATCGGATTATAAGCTGACGTTTACATTGGGCTCGACCATGACGCACGTGATAGCTGTCCCATCGATTTAGTCTTTCAAGGCATTTAATGCATGTCAGATGGTGGTCAGCCACCGCTGATACTGAACCGCCATTGCTTTAATCTATAAATAGCCCTTCCTTTTATCATTTACCACTTTTACATCTTCAATCTTCCAAATTTCCCAGGTTCTTTTTCGTACTCTCTGAGTTTATTCACAAATATGTGATTCTTCTTTGCAAGATTCTTCTTTTAAACCACCAAATCTTTGTTACCTTCTTTTAAATCCAAAATGGTGAAAACATCAAAAACCGTCCCTCAAAAAGAAAAAGCTTCTTCTTCCCAATCCGCCGCCGACAAAACACCGGTGGATCCACGGCTTGAGGAGTGCGTTCCGACGGCGTGTGTTCTTACCTCCGATTTCAAACTCGATAAAGGTTCACCGGTTCCTGGCCGATGTGAGCCCTTATCGAGATATATTTATTCGATAACCCGAGAGCATGTCGAGCGGATAAAAAAATATTGTAACTCGGAGAACAAAGAAGTGGTAGTGTCGTCTCCCGAAGAGGATATTACTACTAACGTGAGAGGGTTTTTAAGCGTGTATACTTACCCTTCACATTAGATCCCCTCGACCCCGTTATCATAGATTTTTGTCGTAAATACCTAATAATCCTAGGCCAGATACATCCTTTCTTTTGGTGGATCGTTATTTTGATCCAATATTTTGTGAGTAAAATTGAGGGGATGCCTTTCACCCTAGATCATCTTGTCCGATTATACCGTCCTCACCTTTTTCGAGGAGGGTTAATAAAACTCCAACGTTGAGCTACCAAGGTTCTGTTCTCGAGTATAGACGAGGATAAGGATCGAGGCTGGATGTGCAGATTCGTTCGAGTAAGGACTTCGGACCTGATTCCGACCAAAAAGATGCCTTTTCCCGAGGAGTGGAACATGAAGCGTAAGTGTAATTCTGCTATTATCTCCTACTATTTTATCCTTTCATTTCCTTCACCAATATTCCCCTTTTGTGATGCAGTGGTTCCCTGGATGCCTGGCGCAGTGTCCCTTCGACAAGTCGCGCCAAAAATCACGGTAAGCACCTTTCTCGTATCTTTTGATAATTTGAATAAGATGCTTTTCACACACTTTAATAAAATTTTCCGTGTTTAGGTGTGGGCAAAGATTCGGTTTTGAGGCCCTCATCCGTCGAGAAAAAGGCTTCGGCCTCTGTCCCAAAACCGGTGAAAGATAACAAGAGAAAAAGAGCCCCCGTCCTCGAAGATCAAAAATTGAAGAAGAGGACGGCTCGTAAGCTGAACAAGAATATCATTCCTTTGACCGTAGAATCAGTTCTGCATCTGAGGGATGAAGAAGAAGAAGAAGAAGAAGAAGAAGAAGAAGAAGAAGAAGAAGAAGAAGAAGAAGAGAACGATGGGTCTGTGATGGCGGCCCGAACGAAGAAGACCACCGACGTTCCACATGCAGCTGGATCGATGGTGGTTCATAAGGCTCCGCCTCGAACTGAGGATATATCGGAGAAAGATTTGGGTAGAGTCCCCGAATTGTTGGAGAGCAAAGACGCTTCCTATCAAAGCCAACGGATGGGGGATATGTCTGAAGGGACTCTTCTAGAATCTTTTCGAACCAAAGAGAATGCTCCAGGTGATTCACTTGGGGCAGTAGCAATCGAAGACTCACCCACCTTTCCTGCTTTTTTCGTAGGGGAGATCCGGGAGGCCCAAGATTTGGGGGCCCTCGAATTAGATAGGCATCATGATGGAGAGGATCCTTTTCATGACCTGTTTATCGGTGTCGAGGACACTACCGGTATAAGTAACGCATCTGATCCTTTTCACGGAGTGCAACTTTGAATCAGGTAAGCCTTAAATTATATGGTGGTGCCTTTAAGTTTGCTTTTCTTTTCTAACTTCGTTTCTTCTTGCTTTGCAGGTCGCAATAGTTCATCGAGAATCATGTTGTTGGTCTCGAACTGAGCTGCGTCGATACGAGGCCGAGCTTCAACGGGTTACGGAGGAGAGGAACTCCCTAAAACTCCTCTTAGGCCAAAGGGGGGAAGAAATAAAAGACCTCCGAGCTGAGTTGGCCAAGGCTCACTAAGATCAGATCGATCTGTCCGAGCAGGTAATAATACTTTTAAAATCCTATGGGCTCGATACTGGAACAATGGATAATTTTTTGGTCTCACAGCTACAGCAGAAAATTGAGTTGATCAGAAAACTCCGTGAAGAAGTCGATGTGATAAAAGCAGAGTCTTTGAAGTGGAAAGAAGTAATGGACTGCTTTGCAACAGAGAAAGAAATTGTTCGAGCCCAATTGTCATCGGCCGAAAACCAACTTCCAAAAATGAAGGAGAAAGCCTCGGTCCAAGAAAGAAGAATAGAGGAGCTCGAGGCTCGGTTGGCCTCTGAACTTGCCAAGGCCGAATCTGACACCGAAAAGGCTAAGGGCGATGCGGATACACTCGTGGCCGTATATCGGGCCGATGCTGAAGATGCCCAGGTCCAAATAAGAGAGGCAGCCGAGATCGCCGATACTCGAGCACATTGGGTCGCTGAACTTGCTAAGTGCCGATCTCAGAGGGAGACCCTAGAGGAGATCCATGCTCGAGGTTTCGACCTCACTGAAGAGATTAAAAGTGACAAAGAACTCAAAGCCGATGTTGAAGCCTAGGTTTCCGATGACGATGATTATGATAATGATGATGATGATGGGAGTAAGAGTGGGTCCGAGAATGGGGGGTAGCCCGATAGAGAAGAGACCGCTCCTGGGGATAACCAAGAAGCCTAGTCCTCAATTTTTATGTTGTAATCAATTATGCAAACAATCTTGTATATAAAAATATCCCTTTTTGTCGACTTGCTTCTGTTCTATTTCCCGTCTTGTGAAGATTTTATTCACGCCTTATGAATATTTTCACAAGGATTTAGGCAACTTGATCAAATTTTGACTTCGTAGCCTTTATAACCGAGTGAGCGCTTACTCAAACTTGAAGTGATATAGCCCTTAGGCTTAGTAGTCGAGTGAATGATTCAAACTCAAATTAATGTAGCCCTTAGGCATAATGATCGAGTGAGTGCTTGCTTGAACTCGAAATAAAAATAGCCCGTAGGCTTAGTAGTTGAGTGAATGATTCAAACTCGAAGTAATGTAGCCCGTAGGTATAATGGTCGAGTGAGTGCTTGCTCGAACTCGAAATAAAAGTAGCCCTTAGGTGTAATGGTCGAGTGAATGATTCGAACTCAAAGTAATGCAGCCCGTAGGTGTAATGGTCGAGTGAGTGCTTGCTCGAACTCGAAATAAAAGTAGCCCGTAGGATTAGTAGTCAAGTGAATGATTCGAACTTGAAGTAATGTAGCCCATAGGCATAATGGTCGAGTGAGTACTTGCTCGAACTCGAAATAAAAGTAGCCCGTAGGCTTAGTATTCGAGTGAATGATTCGAACTCGAAGTAATGTAGCCCGTAGGCATAATGGTCGAGTGAGTGCTTGCTCGAACTCGAAATAAAAGTAGCCCGTAGGCTTAGTAGTCGAGCGAATGATTCGAACTCGATCCTGTTTGCATAATAAATCTCGAAATAGAGGAATGTTTCTTGGATATAAGATATCGGTATAGAAGAGAACTTTTCTTTGCAAGTCATTATACATGTGTTTATGTTTTGTGTCAGGGCTCGGGCCAACTATATGAGCATGGTTCATTTTGACCATTTGGCTCTTACAACCTTTCCTATTGGAACCCTATTGTTACGAAATAACTTTCTTGCATCAGAACTTGATATATTTGAGGGCTAATGCCCCCCCAGTATTCGAGGTTGATTATGAAGAAGCCTTGGATACTGTTGAATTGCCCTCAGGTTGCACATGGTTGTTGCCTCGTTAAAAACCTCGCCGGAAAAACCCATTTGGGATAAAAGCCGATCTAAGTGGAAAAAGAGTGCAACGCGTACTTTAAAACCTGAGGTCTCGACATCTTTGATCGAAATCCTTCAATGGGTTAGCTTCGAATATGTATATATGGGTGAAAGGAAAGAGAGAATCATACCTTAACAATAATATCGTTTGAGGAGTGATATGTTCTAGTTGTTCGATAATGGTTTGCCATCCATCGTTCTGAGTTTATAAGATCCCTTTCTGACTATATCGAGGACCTGATAGGGTCCTTCCCAATTTGGGCCGAGCTTCCCTTTATTAGGATCTCGAGTATTAATGGTAACCTTCCTTAGGACTAAGTTCCCGATCCTGAAGTGGCGGAGGATGGTTCTTCTATTGTAGTACCTTTCGATTCGTTATTTTTGTGCAGCCATTCGAACGAGTGCCGCTTCTCATTTTTCATCTAATAATTTGAGGCTAGTGTTCATTGCCTTATGGTTTGATTCCACTGATGTATGTCGAAACCTTGCGTTGGGTTCTCCGACTTCGACTGGAATTAAGGCTTCGGAGCCATACACTAAAGATAACGGAGTTGCTCCTGTACTAGACTTCGATGTTGTTCGATATGCCCATAGGACTTTGGGAAGAATTTCTCTCCATTTCCCTTTGGCTTCGTTCAACCTTTTCTTCAAGTTTTGGATAATAGTCTTGTTTATTAATTCGGCTTGTCCATTCCCACTGGGGTGATACAGTGTCGATAATATCCTTTTTATTTTATGATCTTCGAGAAATTTTGTTACTTTATTGCTGATAAATTGTTTACCATTATCGTATGTAATTTCTGCAGGTATCCCGAATCGACACACAATGTGATCCCAGATGAAATCTATAACCTCTTTTTCTCTTACTTTCTCGAACGCCTGTGCTTCAACCCATTTAGAGAAATAGTAAGTCATAAATAAAATGAATTTAAATTTACCTGGGGCCGATGGTAGGGGGCCGACGATATCCATCCCCCATTTCATGAATGACCATGGGGATAGGACTGAATGAAGTTGTTCCCCGGGTTGATGGATAAACAGTGCAAACCTTTGACATTTATCACATCTTCGAACAAACTCCTTAGTGTCCCTTTCCATGCTATCCCAGTAATATCCTGCTCTGATGATTTTGTGAATCAGTAATTCGGCGCCGGAGTGGTTCCCACAAGTGCCTTCATGGACCTCTCGTAAAACATAATCGGTGTCTCCCGGTCCCAAGCATACAGCCAATGGTCCATCGAACGTCCTTCTGTACAATGTTCCATCTCCAACCAATGTGAATCGAGCAACTTTGGTTCGTAGGGCCCTTGACTCTTTAGGGTTCGATGGGAGTTTTTCGTTTCCTAAATATTCAATATACTTATTTCTCCAATCCCAGGTTAAGCTTATGGAGTTTATCTCGGCGTGCCCCTCCTCTATTACGGACCTCGAGAGTTGAACGACAGTCCCCGAATCGATCTCATCTTCCTCGACCAATGACCCCAAATTTGTGAGTGCATCAGCCTCACCGTTTTGTTCTTGAGGCACATGTTGCAAAGTCCATTCCTTAAAACGGTGCAAAGTTACCTGTAATTTGTCCAAATACCTCTGCATTCTTCCTTCTCGAACCTCGAAGGTTTTGTTTACTTGGTTTACTACCAGTAAAGAGTCACATTTAGCTTCAATCATTTCTGCTCCTAGGCTTTTGGCCAGCTCGAGACCTGCAATCATGGCCTCGTACTCGGCCTCATTATTAGTTAGCCTAGATGTTTTGATAGACTGCCTAATGATGCCACCCGTGGGGGGGTTTCAACACGATGCCAAGCCCGGACCCCTTCACATTCGAAGCACCATCTATGAAGAGGGTCCAAACCCCCAATGATGTACCCAATTTTAACAAGAATTCTTTTTCAACTTCAGGTATGAGGGCTGGCATGAAATCATCCACGAAGTCTGCTAAAATTTGAGACTTGATGGCCGTACGGGGTTGATATTCGATATCGTACCCACTGCGTTTGACAGCCCATTTGGCCAATCGGCCTGATAGTTCGGGCTTGTGTAAAATATTACGAAGCGGGTAAGTGGTTAATACGCATATGGGGTGATATTGAAAGTACGATCTTAACGTCCTAGAGGCGCTTATCAGTGCAAGTGCCAATTTTTCTAGGTGCGGATATATAGTTTCTGCTTCTCCTAAGGTCCGACTTATATAATAAACGAAAAATTGCGTACCTTGCTCTTCTCGAACTAGGACACCGCTTACCGCAATTTCCGATACTGCCAAGTACAAGCAAAGTTTTTTGTCTATTTTTGGAGTATGACGTAGCGGTGGGCTCGATAGATATCATTTTAATTCCTCTAATGACTGTTGGCATTCAGGGGTCCAAGCGAAATCGTTCTTCTTTTTGAGTAGAGAGAAAAATTTGTGACTTCGATCTGATGATCTCGAAATGAATCGGCCTAAGGCTACAATCCATCCCGTTAGCCTCTGTACGGCTTTCACGCTGTCCACGATGTCTTCGATGGCCTTGATTTTATCGGGGTTAATCTCGATCCCCCGATTTGACACCATGAAGCCGAGGAACTTGCCCGCACCGACCCCGAAAGCACATTTCTCGGGGTTGAGCTTCATGTTGTATTTCCTTAAAATCTCGAACGTTTCCTGCAAATGGGTCAAATGGTCCTCTGCGCGCAGGGACTTTACTAGCATGTCATCAATATAAAATTCTATTGATTTACCTATTTGTTCTTCGAACATTTTATTTACTAGGCGTTGGTAAGTAGCTCCTGCATTGTTTAGCCCAAAGGGCATCATATTATAACAATATGTTCTATATTTGGTGACAAATAAAGTCTTTTCCTGGTCTTCCGGATTCATCTGGATTTGATTATACCCGGAATAGGCATCGAGAAAAGTAAGGATCTCGTGGCCGGCCGTGGCATCAATCATGCGATCGATGTTGGGCAGTGGGAAGGAATCTTTGGGGCATGCTTTGTTCAAATCCTTATAATCTACACACATTCAAAGTTTGTTCCCTTTTTTAGGCATTACAACTACATTGGCTAATTATTCGAGATATTTCACCTCCCGAATGGACCCTATCTTAAGAAGTTTAGTTACCTCGTCCTTCACCGGTCTGAACCTAGGGTCCAAGCTTAGCCTATGCGTCGTTATGTCCGGTGAGATCCCTGTTATATCTAAATGGGACCAAGCAAAGCAATCAATGTTATCGATAAGAAATTGAATAAGTTTTTCCTGAGTTCGGGGGTCAATCCCGTTCCCAGGTATACCTTCCGTTCGAGCCAGTGCTCGATTAGTGTGACTTGCTCCAATTGCTCAATCGTTGATTTGGTAGCGTCGGAATTATCGGGAATCACGAAGGATCGAGGGATCCTTTGATCATCATCTTCGTCGATCTTCTGATTATCTGGTCGGGTTAAGGCATGTTTCTATGATTGCTATTTGGTATCTCGTTCCTCTTTTGAGCCCGATCCCTTTACTGGCGAAGGCGAGGATATTGGATTTGCTTCCTCGACAACAAACATTTCTCTTCGGTCGGTTGTTCTCCGTACACTGTTTTGACTCCTCTGGATGTTGGGAATTTAAGGACCTAGTGTAGGGTCGAAGGTACAACTCTCATGTTGTGGATCCATGGCCTTCCAAAAAGGGCATTGTACCTCATGTCGCCTTTGATTACGTGGAACTTCATTTATTGGATGGTCCCGGCCACGTTTGTTGGTAGAACTATCTCGCCTTTGGTGGTTTTACATGCCATATTGAATCCGTTTAGAACCAGGGTCGCAGGTACGACCTGGTCCCATAAACCGAGCAGTTCTACGACCTTCAATCTAATTATGTTGGCCGAGATACCTGGATCAATTAACACACGCTTAACTTTAGTTTTATTCATAAGTACAGATATTACCAGTGCATCGTTATGAGGTTGTATGACTCCTTCTCCATCTTCATCATTAAAAGACAAAGTTCCTATGGGTGCGTAATCCTGAGTTCGAGATCGCTTTTCTCTCACAATAGATGTCTTAGTGCGTTTAAGCACCGGCCCTTGAGGGGTATCGACACTGCCGATGATCATGTGAATGACGTGCTGTGGTTCTTTTTGTTCGTTCTTCTTACCGAAATCCTTATTTTTGAAATGGTTCTTCGCCCTGTCTCTTAAAAATTCTCGAAGGCGCCCTTTGTTGAATAAACGGGCTACCTCCTCTCTTAGTTACCTACAATCTTCCGTTATGTGGCCATGGGTGCCATGATATTCACAAATTTAATTGGGATTCCTCTGGGCATGATCGATTTGCATGGGTCGAGGCCATTTAGTATATTTGATGCGTCCGATAGCCGACACGATGGCGGATGCATCAATGCTGAAGTTATACTCCTATAACCGAGGCGCTTCCCTATATCCGACAGGCTTGTTGAACCTACTTCTGTTCATCAGCCCCGGGGACCCTTGATCTCGATCATTTTTTTTTGTTATTTTGTACGAGTTTATGTCTCGATTCATTGATTCTGCGGTTTCTGTTATACGGTCGGTATCAATCCCCGATCGGAACTTGTTCTCGGTTAATATCCCTTCGAGCAGCAGGTTCAGACCCAAATTAATCATCTTCGACCCTAATTTTTGATTGGTACCGATTGTGCACGTCGGCCCACGTGATGGCTAGGTATTCGATCAGGTTATGCTTCAACCGCCGTGAAGCCATGGAACTTCATTCGTTCAAACCTCGAGTGAAAGCCTGAACAGCCCAATCATTTGTGACTGGTGGCAGATCCATTCTTTCCATTTGAAAACGAGATACGAACTCCCTCAAGATCTCTTTATCCTTTTGCCTTACCTTGAAAAGGTCCGATTTCCTTGTTGCGACTTTTATGGCGCCAGTGTGTGCTTTTACAAAAGAATCTGTTAACATGGAAAACGAGTCGATGGAATTTGGTGGTAGGTTGTGAAACCAAATCATTGCTCCCTTCGAGAGGGTCTCTCCGAATTTTTTTAACAGCACAGATTTGATTTCATCATCTTTCAAATCATTGCACTTGATGGTACACATGTAAGAAGTGACGTGCTCGTTAGGATCGGTCGTTCCGTTGTATTTGGGAATTTCGGGCATACGAAATTTTTTGGGGATTAGTTTTGGGGCTGCACTCGAGGGAAAAGGCTTTTGTACGAATTTCTTGGAATCCAACCCTTTTATCATGGGCTGAGCCCCTGGGATTTGATCGACCCTGGAATTATATGTTTCTACTTTCTTATCTTTGTTTTCGATTCGCTTTGTGAGCTCCTCAAGTATTTTAGCAATTTCGGGAGTAGTCCTCGATTCTTGCTCGTTTGACCTTATTACGGCTGGCTCCGTTCGATGGGCAATTTCTCGAGGTGGACTGGGCTCCGGTCTGCTTGGTAGCTGGGTTTGGCTCTGCAACTGAGCTATCGCTACCTGCTGGGCTTGCAACATTTCAAAGATCATACGCAAGCTGATTTCATTCCCCTCCATGTTATGTAAGTCTCGAGCTGCAGATCGAGTACCGCCATGAATGCTATTTTCAGGCTCGGAACGTTGGTTTGCCTCAAAGTCCACATGCGAGTTGACATCTAGCGGTCAATGACATCGATAAGCGACCTTCCAGCCCTAGGCATCAAGTTATTGGTTTCGTCTTGAAGGCCGACTTCGTTGTCGGTAGGTAATGCCATTAATCGAGGGTTTGCCATTGCTAATTAGAAATCAGAGACACCCTCAAAAGACGAGCGTAAACTGGTATGTGTTGCAGATTTGTATCAAACAAACACTGTTATCCTTAGCTCCACGGTGGGTGCCAAACTGTTTACCCGAAAAATAGATAGAGTTAGATTTGTACGTAGTTCTAAGGATATGTGGTATAGCTTAATACAAACCGTAAGGATAAATAGAAATATCAAATATGGATTGCAAAGAGAACAAAGTAAACAAGGTTGTAAACAAAATGATTTTTAGGACTGAACATGTTGAATCAATTTATGAAGCTTAAAAGAACAACTCTTCACTATAGGACAATATGGGGCTTGAATTACAATGTAAGCAAAAACTTGGTCCTTACAGAAATAATAACCATCCCCTTTATAGTAGAGGGATCTTACTTTAGATATACTTAAAAATATATAGTGGGAGACCCATGATAAATCAGTTTTTTCATAATTCCTGCCAGGATTCTCTCCTCTAGTGGGATTGCAATGGCTCTTGTCTATGAGCTCGATATTGACTCGAGTTTTCGGTCTTGACTCGAGCTCTCGATCTTGACTTGAGCTTGATTCTGACTCGGATCCTTGCATTGATTCAGGGTCAGTGTTGGTCGGTCTCTGAATCATAAGCTCGATAACTTTACTTTGCATCATAGTTCGATTTGGATTCGAGCTTGATAATGATATCGAGCTCGACATTGATCGGTCCCTCGGGCTCGAAGCTTGTTTGTACCATCTTCGGAACCCATCTCGAAGTCTTACTCCGATCTATTACGTTTTGACCTCGATCGATCGTACGAAGGCCGAAATCTATTTCGACCGTATACAAAATGTAACAAATGTCATGTAAACTAGCTTATAGAAAAATAATACTTCATCCGTCTCAATTTATATGATAATTTTTTCTTTTTAGTCTCTGTCTCTTAAGGAATAATATATTTATATAGTTTGAAATAATTTAATTTCGAACTTCTCATTTTACTCTTAATTGGATAATTTATAGGTACACAAATTATGACTTCCTTTAGACAACAAGCTTCAACAAAGTCTTTTGTTCTTTCCTAAACTACATACTGAGTCAAATAGTATAACATAAATTAGGATGACAGGAATAGTTGAGTCTTATAACTTCCCACTTGTTATGACTTGGTGAATGGTAGAGCTAGAAATTGTAATTATAGGATTAAGCAAAATACAAAAATGTTGTACCTAGACGTTTCCTTTATATTAAGGTTGTTCAACAATTTACACACACAAAAAATATTATATTTATAAATTTTGTTATTTTATTTACACATTATAATTTCTGACGAAGAGGACTCATGGAATTATATTGAACCTCTTCCTTACTTTTAGCTCTGCCATTGAATTCGGTCCTTTTATGGCGGATAGGAAAATGAGAGAGAAAGAGAGAGAAGCTAGTAATTGTGACCACTCGAGATTATGAAGCTTGATTAATATGTTGTTAATGAGAATTCCCAAAATATTAGGTAATGGATAAAGATTGAAAGTCTTTGAAGGTTCGTTGAATGGTAATGAATCAAGAGTTTGAGATATCTATTCAAAGAATGATAATTTTCCAAATTAAGAGCAGCAAACAAAGAAGAGGCAAGGCTATGAATGAATTATCCAGCCAAAAATGGAAACTACTGTTTGCTTTCGGCATCGCATGCCATATCTATTGCAACTTGCAGGGAAACAAGTGGCATATAGGCAGGCACATACATCGTCGAACCCTAAATATCACAGCTTGTCATATCCATATCAAGGAGAAAAACGAAAGGAAGCATAATTCAATAGAAACGTCAAACTTGAGAATTTTCATTTGTGACCCAAAGCAATTTTCGAGTCATTTTTGTTATTACACTAAACTAGCTAGGTAGAATCCTTCTTGCCAAGTAATTCAACAACTTATTTATGTTAAAGAAAGTTTTTTTTTTTTTTTGCTTTATTTGCACAATATAATTTTCTAATAAAAAGGATTCAATTGAATCTCTTTGTATCCACGTAGCTACACTGTCGCAGCCTTGCGCTATCACTGCAGCAGTTCCCCACTAGGGCTGAACTTGGCTTTGTGCAAAATTTAGGTAGCAATGAACATCACATGCACGACAAGGACAGGTTAATGTCCAATCCATGCATGCATGAACTTGAATACTGGGGTCAACTTCACTCAACAACTGTTTGAAGCACAACCTCAGTTAATTACCTGCATTTTCCCAATTTTAGAAGTCATCTTAGAAACTTTATTATCAGCATAAGTCTATAACAATGAATAAGAAAAAAAGTACGGAGAATGAGGGCAATTTTAAAGAGATTTTAGTTGTGGTTGAATCATGAATGTCAAATATGCTGTTGTACGTTGACACTAATAAAGGGTAATCCACTAAGCAATTAAACAAATATGTAAGCTTAGAAATTCTCAGGGAATAATATTAATTATCCTGTTAATCAAAGTCGGCCACCCTGATTAATTCTAACCTTGACATTTTCCCACAAATTTGTTCATTAATCATACTACCAAAACTAAAAGAGTTTAATTTTTGTAAGTTGACATTGTACAACTTTACTTTATACACTACCACACTAAGATGATAACTACAAGAATAGATAAATATCTATATATAGTTACCTTAATTTGATAACCTAAATGTACAATATATAACACGTTATAACCAATTAAATGATATTGTAAGTATTACTTAGTTTAGTTCAAAAAACAAACTAGGGTAGCCTGGTTGGTTCTGGTGGTAAAGTAATTGGTGTGTATAGCTTGTTGACATACATTGAGTGGAAATTAATTGAAATATTAGAAGTTATGTGTGAAGCAAATCATTGTTAAAGAGTAATTATGGTCCTTCAACTTATTAATTTGTCAGCGGGAAAACTTATAGATTGAGATATGATAATTTTTTAGAACAAACAAAAGATTCCTTCCCCCTTTTTTTTGAACTTTAATTTTGAGCACCAGATCAGGAGAGAGGATTGCGTCACAGGCATGGGAACAGATGCAACCGTGATAAATGAAAGATATGTTAGTTAAAATGCCCTTCATCTAAATTAGAGATAACAAAAATCAACAAATTTTTCGGTAGCTCCTCCAATTCGTTCGAGTTTAAACATGTTGGGTTATGTCATGACCTTTTAAAATTCAAATTCTCAAGAAAATCGCTGAAAGCCTGAAACGAACAAAGCAAGCGAAGAGATAGAGGGTCCACCTTCTCTCTAACTTTGCTCTTTTCTGATTTTAGGACAAATGTTCACCGGCGCCGGTCACATCGGGAAAACTCCCGGTTGCCCACCAGCTCCACCGGACCCATCTAACATACAAAAATTCTCTTTTCCTCCATTATACAAACTAAATGTGCCCTTCCCAAATTGGAGCTACACCAGTCACTGAAATGCTCCAACGGAAGTAATTCTCTGAATTATGCAGCTTTACTTGGAGGTTCAAATAACAATGGTACTGCTACTATGAAAAAGATTTTTAAAAAAATAAATAAAATCCACTAGGCACAGTGCCCAGGGTTAGCTTTTATATATATATGAAATCAACAACAACAATAATAACCCACTAATAATCTCACTAGTGAGTTCTGGGGAGGGTAGAGTGTACGCAAACCTTACCCCTATCCCGGAGGGTTAGAGAAACTGTTTCCGAGAGACCGTCGGAAGGGGGACATGAACCTTACCTCCAAGACTGTGGTGGATATCCAATTAATTGTCAAGAAGTGACAATCAATTGAATCCTGTATATAGTGTGAAGTTAGACCTATAAAATAGTACCATACGCCTTTCCATATTGGATTAGCAAATGGATCCCAAAAATAAAAGAAAACAAGGTCAACTATGCAAAAAGGATGGAAGGACTCCTTCCATTTATAGAGAAAACTATACCCATTTTTTGAACTAACTATCCCCAAGTAAAGTGACCAAAAATAAATATACAACCATGAGTGGAGAGTCGTTCTATAACGCAATAGAGTTGTCTTCATCATAGCTTTAACAGTCAATGTGAAGAGAAGTAGAAGAGTGATTGATGAGGGGTGGGCAATGAACTGTCTGTATGTGATGCCCTTGACAAAAGAGACGGAACACTGTTGCATAGCCATTTCGGTGTCCATGAGCTGCCTGCTGTGTAGGCACTTTGATGTCTAAGAAAAAACTTCAATATTATGTCAAGACCCATGGGATAGATCATGGTATGCTGTTGATGACAGAGAACAAGTCTGATATTTTCTGCAGTCATAATATGCAATGATGATGACCTGGACACTGCTTGATGATATAGCATAATGGTCATATATGTTTGAACTTTTAAGCATGCTCCTAGGAGTCCCTATCATCAATGTTTGAGTGCGATCTGTGTGCTAAATTGACATGATCTTAAAAACGGGTTCTAGATGATTGATGTACTTTCAACAGACTAAGCATCTGGGATGCTGATACCACACCTTGGGAGTTCATCAATGATCTAGACCTGCCAGTTGTACCTGCAAAATTCAGCAAACAAGTTAGTAGTAAAGGGGGACCATTGCCCTTCTTCCCGGAAGAGGAGAATGAGTAAGGCATTGTTTCTTGTGGATTCTAAGAGTTGGTGTGCTGAACTCATTGAGGGAGGACTGTTGTAGGCTTTGGGCAATAATGTCCTCTGTTCTATGGGTTGAATAGTATGGCATTTCTCTCAGGTTCTTGTGGATTCTGAGTGTTGATTGGGATTGTGAACTATAACTGCTAGTTTGTGGTTCTCCATAGTTCTAAGATGAGGGTTGTGTCAAGTTTAATTCACTGCTATAGCTTCTGTGTTGGGGAATTGGAGGTTGTGATACTACCAATTGGTTAGCATAGCATGAGTGATAAACAGTGACAAGGATATCCCAGTTGTATTTCATCAAGTAAGGCTGGCTAAGTGTGTGCATGGAAGATTGAGGAATGATATATGAGAAACTTGTTTTCTCTCTCCTTGGGTTATGGGAGTGCATCACTAATCCCAGGTTATTGTGGATTCTGAGATTTGGTGTTGCATTTGGGGTGTTGACTGTGGGGGTGGATACCTTAATGGATTTGTGGTATTGTTGAAATGGAGTAGAGCTGTTAAGAGGTACTGCTGATGATATAGTGATATTAGGGTGTTGAGCTGTTAGTTGTTGGTATGAGATCTTCTGTTGTCTGCATTGGTTGTTGGCTGTATATGGGTTCTTCATAGGCCAGCACTCTTTATAGTATTGATAGACCTCCAACAGATTGAGCACTCCAGATGCTAATACCACACCTTGGAGGCCTATCAATGCAACGAGTGTGTACTTTGTACTTGCACAGAATAACAAATAACTTAGTGTAAAACAGACTATCCATTGTTGTTGCATTTGCATTGCTCTTATGGTGGCCTTATCAACTGAACCACCATTCATGTTCCTAATGCTGGGGGTACTATTTTATGATGATTATTTAGATAAAAAGGTATGCTTCCCTTAGCTTGTCTCTATCAACCATAACCATGAGAAGTGGTGGAGGCCAAATGTGGTGGGGTAATGATTCTTTGAGTTTTTCTATGCCTGAAAGAAGGGGTGCTCAAGAAGTCTTGCTGAATTTGACCTCTGATGTGGAGTGGTAATTTAGAAGTACTAGAGAAATGTGTTAATGCATTAAGACTATGACTGAGTTTGGATAGGGAATCGACAGGAAAATTGGCCTATCTATACACATGAAAGTATGTGATCTCCACACACTGATGACAGAGAGTTCTCAGTTTCTGCAAGTTCATCTTGATGGTCCAGGGAGGCTCCTTGCTGCTTGTTAACCAATTGTACAGTAGCTCAGAGTCAGCCTCTACATGTACTCTATTGTACCCATTAGAAATGCGCCACTGGATTCCCATGAAGGCTGCTTCAGCTTCTGCCAAGTTATTGTTGCCTTCACCCAATGGGGATGTAATTGCTTGAATGTATTCTCCCAAGTGATTCCTGATCACAACACTACCACCTATCCTCCCACGATTGTTCAAGGTACTCCCATCACTATTAATTTTAACAAATTCAGTCGATGGTCTGGTCCGTCTAACCTGTTGGGTAGATATATGATGTTTGATATTCTCAATGATTGATTATAGATTCATCCATCTATAAGGCCAGTTAATAGCTGGAAAGTTGGCGTGTAGCAACAAATGTATATAAGAATTGATGGAAAAGACTACCCTTTCTATGGAAAAGGTCTTTGATCCATATTTAGCATTGCATCTGTTCTTTCACAAGTTCCAACATATGATAATGGGAAGAGTGGCTAGAATAAGATTTTGTACTTCATTAGCCATCAAGTCATCAAGATTAATATAATAGGCATGTTGCCAAATTTTATGCCAGCATGGTCTCCATACTTCTTCCACACAGTCTAAGTATGACTTCTTTGACTGAAGATGTGTTTAGTTATTTCATCTTTAGGTGTGGTACAACATACATATCTTGATGTAGTAATATTTTCAATGAGTCTAATCCTGGCATCAGTAGGAAGTTTGTTCCTGAGGGCTCTCTAGAGGTAAAAAGACCATTTAAAGGGGATAGTTTTGTGCCATATTATTTTATTGGTAAAGTTGGTTTATTTCTTACTCCTTGACACCTCCCAGGTAGATGCACATGTAAAGGTTTCAGATGATGTGGTGGTCCATATGGGTTTATCTTGATCCTATGGCTTGTAGTAGATGGGAATTTGCATGATGTCTTGAATTTTATGCATTGGGGCCACTCTATTCAATTCTTGTAAATTCCATTGGCCATTTTCCCAAAATTGAGCCACACTTATGTTTTCAGGCCTGCCTCTTTCAGTTCTATAGTTAGCAAGAGCACCAGTCCCCAGCTAGTTGTCCCATCAAAAGCTGCAGCTACGAGAGTGTAATCGCCAGTGAATGTATTTCTCATCCTCTTTTTTGTTGTTCATCATATTTTCCATGTTGAGACTGTCCAGTATCCCATTTATTGGATATTGGATTTGTTCTTTGGCAGTACTTAACCCCCCAAAAGTTGTCCCGTAATGACTTCTTAGTTCTAAATAACCATCACCGTTTGTACTCCAAATATTGACAAACATCCTCCATTGTTTTGAAGGCAACTCCTCCTTCATTCAATGGGAAAGAGAGTTTATGCCATGAGGATCAGTGGTATTTGGCTTTGTCATTCTCCATTCCGTAGAAAAAGGTAGCATTCACTTTTTGTATTTATTTCATAACAACTTTAGGAGGAGAAAGAGTTGACAGGAGATGTGTGGGTATTTAGTGTATCGCATTTTTGATCAAAGTGGCCTTGCCTGCATAGGACAAAATCCTTCTATGCCACCCTTTGATTCTGTTGACTATTTTAGCCACCATGTAATTGGAGTGCACAATCCTTTTCCTACATGTATACATAGGGCATCCTAGGTATGTGAGAGAGGATTATTTCTTGGTTAATCTAGTTATCTACTGTACTCTCCTCACTATTCTATTGAAAGCGGAAGGGGCAGTCATGAACTGACTCTTGTGTCTGTTGATTTGTTGGCTAGAAGTGTCTTCATAATTACTGAGAATCTCCATCATTTTCTGCAGTGAAGTTATGGCCCCAGAGGTAAAAATTATAATGTCATCAGCAAAGCTTAGATGGTTAGTCTGAGGGCCTCTTCTTTCCATGTAGAAACTATTGAAGAACTGATCATGGGTTGGGTTGTTGAGCATTCTCGACAGAAGTTCAACACCAATGATAAACAAGGAAGGTGCCAGTGAATCTCCTTGTTTAAAGCCCCTTGTTAAGTGGAAGAAACCCCATCTACTATCATTAATGATGGTTGAGTACTAATTGTTGTACGTGGTTCTCCAAATCATATCAATGATCATATCATTGAAACCCATTCTTCTCAGCATTATGCAAGTAAATCCCCAGGAAACTCTATTATAAACATTAGCCATGTCAAGCTTAATGACAACATTAGAGCCACAGTTGGGTTTTTTATCCCATGAACAATCTCCTGAGCCAGCATTATGTTTTCTGAGATGCTTCTACCTTTGACAAAGCCTGTTTGATTGGCAGAAATGATTCTAGGAAGGATATGGGCTAATCTAAAACTTATAACTTAGGAGATGATTTTGTTGATGAAGTTGTTGAGACAAATTGGCATGAACTCTATTAAAGAGTTTGGGAACTCCACCTTGGGCAGTAGGATTAGACAAGCACTAGTCATGAATTTTGACATGGAAGCACCCCTAAAGAAAGCTAATACCACATTTAGCAGGTCAAATTTAATGATATTCCAATAGGATTGGAAGAATTTTTCATTCATTCCATCAGGATTATCAACACTATTAGGATTAACGGAGAAAACAACTTATTTGAGTTCTGTCAAAGTGGGATCTTTAGTCATAAGCTCATTATCTTCCTCTGTTATCATGGAAGGTATACAAGACAGTAGGTCTTCTCTAATGTCACCTTCCGTGTGGGTGAAAAGGTTTTGAAAGTAGCTGCAGGCTGCTGTACCAATAGCTTTATCACCCTGAATCCATTCCCCGTTACCATCTTTGATTTTATGAATGAACAACTTCCTTCTTCTGCCTCTGATCAGATTGTGGAAATACTTGGTGTTAGCATCTCTTTATCTAAACCATTGGTAACTAAGTTTTTTATTTCAGGATGGATTCTTCTAACTTCATGTATCTCACATATTGAGCCTGAAGCTCATAATATGATACTCTGTCAGAATCATTATTTATTTGAGCCCAGTTCATCTCAGCCTGCTTCAGATTATGTTCATACTCTTTTGCCTTTAGAAAGATGTCCTCATACTATTTTCTGGACCATGTACTTAGAGCATTGGACAATGCCTTCAGTTTTTGATGAAATATCCACATAGCATTGCCATTGACCTCTTTATCTCAAACTTCCTGAACAAGTGGGATAAAGCTATCATTTTCAACCCAACAATTGAGGAACTGGAAGTATCTTCTGCCAGAGTCTTGTCTCATATTCATTTCCATAAGTAAAGGATTATGATCTGACCCTGCTAAAGATAGATGGGTGATAGTAGTGGCAGGATAAGAAATCAACCAGTTATCATTGACTAGACCTCTATTTAGTCTTTTCCAGACTATTGAGCATTGACCCCTTCTATTCAACTAGGTGAACTTTCTTCCATAAAAACCTAGGTCCAACAAGCCACAATCCTCAATCATACTTAGAAATTCCAGGCTCTTGTTCATCTGGTATGGAAGGCCTCGAACTTTCTCTTCTATGGATATTATCATATTGAAATCTCTAATGACACACCATGGGATTGTGCATGTCATGGATTTCTATATTAGAGTTTTCCATAGAGGTCTTCTCATTTCTATTTTACATTTGGCATAGATTACAGTGATTTGAAATGGCTCTGCTGCTTAAGTGTGCTGCAATTCCATGGTCAACTGCTGTTCATCTTGGTCAATAAATTGGCCAATGAATTCTTGATTCCAGAATACCCAGATTTTATAGTTGATATTGGAAGATGAATTTTGCATGGATAGCTGATAATGGTTTGATATGAGTATCATCCATAAATGGCTCCAACACAGCAATAAAAGAAAGTTTATAAAATTGCTTTAAAGTTTTGAGTCTTTCAATGGCCCTTTTGGTTCGGATACCCCTTGCATTCCATATAATTATACTAATCCTAGAAACTGTTTAGGGGTTGGTGTTTTTGGTGTTATTTTAGAATTGCTTGCTTTGCTTCTAGCGAAATAGTAAGAGGTGTTGCCTCTAGGCGACATGCCACGAGATTCAGCCATGTTTTCTAGATCAGGAGCTCCATTGATAGCATTGAGTGGTTTATTACATGTGTCCTTTGCCTTTATAGCATCACTATGTTCATCATCTACTTCTTCACCCATGTTTCTTTCATCTTTAGATTGTATGTGATTGTACTCATCCTTATCCCTTCTACAGTACTGATCAGTCCTTGGAATAGACTGAGTAGGTAAAATTTCAGCTGCTATCTGAATATTGACTTTTGTTGGGGAGGGTAGATGTGCATTCTGTGGTGCCTCCTCAGCATGAGGAGGGGGCATTGAATCCTTCATCCCGATATCAGGTGGGACCTTCATTTGAAGACTTTGAGGATTAGAATCAGTAAGAATTTGGGTGCAACTTGTGTGTTAGCACCCTTCTTTTTCCTCATTTGCCTTTTTTTTCCTGACTAGGATTGCTCTTTGATTTTGTTGTCAATTCATGAGTGGTCTGCGAATCTATTTTTTGATTGTTTTATCATTGTGATTCCCTTCCCTGGAGATGGAGATCTTACATATTTCTGCTTCTTCTTGAATTTCTCCCTGTGAATATGTATCAAGGGTGGCCATTGCTGTATGTTCATTAAGACTCTCATCACGAGGAATCTTTAGACCACTCTCCCTTCTTTCAATATTTTCAGTATCAGTTGTTGATTGAGCATGGGTTGCAGAAGGTATTTGATCCATCACAATTTCAACCTGAACTGCCTCTTGAACATCCTTGCTTTCTTCATTACTTCCAGCAGGTAGGCTGTGATTGGTTTTCTGATTCTAAGTCATAGGTTCACCTCTCCTCTCCTAAGTAACAACATCATCGTTAGTGGTTGTTCCTGCAACTGTTCCTGCTTGTTGGTTATTTTGTTGTTCTGAAATATATATATATATATATATATATATATATATATATATATATATATATATATATATATATATATATATAGAGAGAGAGAGAGAGAGACTGTGTTTTCTTAGTGTGATTTTTTATTACTTTGAAGCACTTTTTCTTTTGAGTTTGCCAATCTTTATTAGAGGGATCAGTCCCTGCATCTTGGTGAGTTTCTCCTGTCTATTCATTATTGATCTGATTGGCACTCTTGTGATTATTCTGCTCAGTCCTTTGCTGTTATTTGATCTGTTTTGCCAGCTTTGGTGCTGTCTGACCACTTGATGGTCCTGCTTCTTCTAAGTTCTTTTCCTTGGAGACCATCAAGGCTCCAGTTCTTTTCTTAAATTCTTCATCATTCACTTTCTTATGACATGTGTGTGACAAGAACTTAATAGGGATTCTTTCCTCTATAAGTTTGGCTCTCATTTTGGTAGCATATGACTGAGTGACAGTGGGAAGTGGTGGTTCGATGGAATTTTGGGGCATCTTTGTTTGTCCTGTTGAAGATGTGTCATATGTGAGGGTAGTATCAGGGGGGGGGAAGGGGGTATTAGGGACTTCAACAAGGTTGTGGACAGTTGATTTGGAGGGAGTGATTTTGGCAGGTCTATCAAAGTTTGCAGAAACTTTTGGTTGCGTATGGTCATAAGCAGTTATATTGGGTTATTTTATCTGGTTGTTCTATTAATTTGCATTACTAACACAGCCTTGATTAGCTTTGGCTGAAGACTGATTGATCACATTGTCCTTTGAAACTATAGGAGAGTTGTGGCTATTTGGTTTAACACACTCCTTATTCTTTTGGGACAAGGAGTTAGTTACCTGCTCGTGCATATCCATTGGAATTCCCTTAACTTTATGAACCTCTATAATATTGGACACTGCATTTGCAGCATTTGCTTGGCTTATAGATTCTTGATGTTTTTCTCCTTCATTAGAAGCATTTCCTCCATCTTGTCCTACTTTGGTGGTCGTAGCATTTTGTCGAGCACTTGGTTTTCTAGATTGTACTGGGATGGTTTTTTGAAAAATCGTGATGTTTTGCCGGCTGGAAGTTGTGGAACCTGATCTAGGGCCTTCCTCCTAAGAACCCATGGTCAAATCACTTATGGTGTGATCATCTTGGTCCACTATAACATCATATCCAGTGACTTCCTCCGCCAACCTATCAGTTGTCATTTGCATGTGGTCGGGCTTCTGTGTTTTCGCGGTGTCTTGAGCTATGGGTTGGGTAGCAGCTATGTCTTCTAACAGTAAGCAAACAATTGCTTTAGGTGAAGATTCTGTGGCTGCCGGGATAGGTTTTGTAGAAATTGTTTGAGGGGGGTTGTCTGCAACTCGAAGGGGATCGTTTTGAGGTTGGTCTGGTGGCTTTCCACCATCAAACAGTGAGGGGTTTTGCATAACTCCGGCTTTGCTACTGGTCTCGTTGATCTCTCCGATGGCTCTTATACGGAGAGAGAATTAGATGGGCTATTTGCTGTGAGAAGATTAATTGTTGTATAAGCTAAGAAAAAGATTCAGCTCAAACATAGATCATATGAAATTGTCGATGGAAAACCTGTTTGTCAGTTTCACCAATGAGGAACGTGATATGTTAGCAGAGACGTGTCCACTTACCATTGTTGTTAAGTTCCCAAGAACTAGGCCTTCTATCAAAATGATTCGATCAGACATTTATAGAACAATGACAAGTGTATAAGGAATGAACTTTCTACTAATTGGTGGCATGCAAATGAAAATTAAAAATGGACCATTGATTTTAAACCCGAGGTCGAAAGGACTACGACGCCAATATGAATTAACTGTCTAAATCTACATAGGCATTTTTTGAATGTACTGCTTTATGTCTAATTGTTGAGCCAATTGATATCTCAATCATTACTGATAAGGAAACACTATCATAACCGGACCTACCACCGCAAAAAATTATAAGGTGGAAATTGATATAACAAGACCATTTCTAAATGAGATTTGGATAGATATCCTTAATGAAAAAGGCCAAAAAGAAACTGTATGCCAAAAGAATGGAGTATAAAGCAATACCAGATTATTGTGATCATTGCAAAATGTAAGGTCATGGTGATCTTATGTGTAGAATTCTTCATCCTCAACTCAAAACAAATTATTGGCAAATCCGTAGATAAGAAAATGAAAGAATCAACCCCAAAGGAGAAAATTACGGGAGAAATAGGTGATAAGTGGTAATTTTGACTACTTATTAGAGCCTTTTAGCTTTTATTTTAGTCCAAAAGTGTTTAATTGTATTCCCAAAAACTAATAAAATGTGTTTAATTATAGGAATATTGGAAGATGAACTCCCGAGATGAAATCTAACTCAAAAAGGAGTAATCTGAACTCAAGGACATAAAAGGCACAGAAGCTTAGAAGTGCGAACCACAGAATATCATCTGCGGCCGCAGGTTATGAAGGAAAATCCATCAAAGTTTGGTGCAAAGTGCGGTCCGCACATGAATTGTGCGGCCGCAAAAGCTAAGCCAGAGCAAAGTTTAGAGAAGGTGAATTCCAAGTCCCCTAGAAGTGCGGACCGCACAATTATTGTGTGGCCGCAGAAGAAGAGCTATGCGGACGCATATGTGAAAGTGCGGACCGCAGAAGAGCAAGGTGCGGCTGCACATTTAAAAGTGCAGACCGCATAAGGAGTGCATTGCGGTCGCAGATCAGAATTATGCGGCCGCAGACTTCCAATCTTGACAAATTGAAGAAAAGTGTGGACTGCACGTGGAATTGTGTGGCCACAGAACCTCCCAAAAGGCATTTTTGTCCAAAATTTCCAGCCCTGTATAAATAGACGATTTTCACATTTATAGGGCAACCTTTGACATCAGCTGCTACAGTAGCCGTTTCCTTTTACTCTTTTTAGTAGTTTTTCATATTTTGAGCTATTTTAACTTAGTTTTTATCATTTTGATCTTACAATATGAGTTTAATTATTATTTCTTCTTCTATTTCTTCCATTTCAAGAATGAGTAGCTAGATGTTTACTAGGGTTGTGACCCAACCCTAGTGTGTAAACTTAATGTGTGTTTGATTTAATGCTTGTTTATGGTTGGGTGTTTATTATTTAGCCATGTTCTTGCTTTTATTTATGGAATTAATGGTTGCAAAGATTAGTTCATGCCTATTTGACCTGGTCTCTACTTGAGAAAGAGAGACTTAGTGTAGGAAAACTTAGCTAACAAGAAATTGGGTCAGTTGAGAGATTGATAATCCCAATTAAAGTGTTCAACCTAGAGATAGTAATAACCCGACTTGAGCTTTTATCAACTGTGTTGTTCAATACCCATTTGGACTTGAGAAAGTTAAATTGGGAAAAATCACTCTCTGATTGAGAGGTATTAAGTGTTGATAGCTATAATATACCCCAATCAATAAAACAAGCATTAAGGTTTATATCCCATTAGGCAAACACCTAGATGAAGGTCATAGCCCTAGGCTTTTTACAGCATTTGAAAAAGAACAAAAATAATCTCTTAGTTTTATTTCCCAACTTGCAATTGTAGTTTCAAATTAGACTTTAAGACAACCCCATTTTGTGGAAGTGTAAACTTAGATATTCAAACTCTCACGCTACGATATATACTACTAACTCCATCTATAGCTCCCTGCGGTATTCGACCTCGACTCTTGTTGGGTATTATTATTGCATCGACCATTTTCATAACCTTGAATTGAGGTGTGAAATTGGACGAGATCAATTTTTGGCGCCATTGCCGGGGAGCTAAAAACGGTGTTAGCTATATATTTAGGTGTGTTTTTGGTAATATCTTCTTTTCCTTCCTTTTTACTAACGTGTTGATAAATTGTAGGTGCAATCATAGAAAATAATGAGCTCAGAAACTTACCTTTGGGGGATGTGGATGTTGAGGATGATCAAATGGATGAGGTCCCTCTTGAACCTCAAGTCAATAGACGAGGCCGAGTGCCTCAAGACAATGTGCACGCTCTACCCCCACCTCCACAACGAGCGGCTCCACATAGGGTGTTTTCGAATGAAGGGTATGCAAGTTCTATAGTCCCTCCCCATATTAGGGCGGGCAACTTCCAAATAACCAACGTGATGCTCACTTTGCTCGAGCAACGAGGGTTCTTCACCGGTGCACCGAGTCAAAATGCATATAAAAACTTGAAGGGGTTCATAGATACGTGTTGGGGGAGTAAATAATCAAATATCTCCGAGGATGCTTTGAGGCTAAGGCGTTTTTCCTTCACTCTACGGGGGAAAGCTTTAGATTGGTTGGAATATTTGCCAAATCATTCCATTCATACGTGGGATGAATTAGCGGAGAAATTTATTTCTAAGTACTTTTCTCTCGGGCACATAACTATTCTTCGGGATGAAATTCTAGCATTCAAGCAAGAGCCCAATGAACCACTACACGAGATATGGGAAAGGTATAGAACAATGGTGAAAGAGTTCCCCAACAATGATATGACGGAGAACATGATTCAACAAACTTTCTATCGGGGGATCAATACAACCAACCAATGTGTAGTGAATCAACTTGCTGGTGGGAACTTCATAACTACGCCTTATGCAGAGGCATGTGATATTTTGGATGAGATGGCAAATACTTCATCGACGTGGCAATCTCGGACCAGTGTTCCACAAGGTGATCCCAATATAATTCTTCTTCACAAAGAGTTGCATAACCATGGTCAAGCCATAGCTGAGTTAAAAACCACCATGAACCAATCAGCAAAGGCTCAACTTAAACAAGTACAAAACCCGAGGCAAGTCAATTGAATGGAGAGAGAAAATATGATGGTGAACAAGAGAAGAACAAGAAGTCCACAGGTGCAACAAAGATTGGACAATTTTGTGCAAGATGATAGTGGATTTGATCAAGATGATTCTTATAATGATCTAGAAGAAGAGGTCTAATATATGAACAACTTTCAAGGGCAATGAAAGAACTTCCAAGGCCCAAGCCAACAACAATGGAGACCTCAAAATAGTCAAGGCAATTGGAATTCTCACAACCAAGGTAATTGGATTGGAAACAATAATCAAGGGAATTGGCATAACAATAATAACCAAGGCAATTTTTTTTGGGGGGGGCAATTGGGGAGGCAACAATCAAGGCGGGTGGAATAACAATCAAGGAAATCGGGGGTCGGGTTTTCAAAAGCCCCCGATGTATCAATAACCGAGCAACCCACTTCCTTATCCTTCCCATGGTCCTAGTTCTTCCAACAATGAAATATGGTGTAGTGAGAACATGTTCAAGCAAATGATGGAGAAGAATGCCGATTCCGATGCCCAACTTTCTTCACACAACACATCAATTCGCAACATAGAAGTACAAATGGGGTAAATCTCTCAAGCGTTAAATTCTCGTACTAAGGGGGCACTACCAAGTGATACAGTGGTGAACCTGAAGGGTGGGAACAATACAGGGCATGCCATGGCCATTACTACAAGAAGTAGAAGAGGTGGGAATGCACCCACCTCAATTCAAAGGTAAATTATGGATGATGAGCAAGTGGTAGAAGAAGAGGATATCCCGAGCAATGTGGTGCAAGCAAATAATGAAGTGCAGATTGATATAGATGACATGGTGGAAGAGACTCAAGAGGAAGTGAACCCGTCTAGGGATCATGTGATTGACATACCGGAACTGATAGTGCAAAAGGCTAAGGCACCATTGCCTAAGCCACCTCCTCCATATCCTCAAAGGCTTGCCAAGAAAAATGGCAAGAATCAATTCAAAAAGTTCATTGATATGATGAAGAGTCTCTCGATAAAAGTGCTATTAGTTGAAGCCTTGGATCAAATGCCTAGTTATGAAAAGCTTATGAAGGACTTTGTGACAAAGAAGCGGTCGATGAATTTTGAAACTATCAAAGTCACTCATCAAGTGAGTGAAATTGTGTATTCGATGGCTCCTAAATTGGAAGATCTCGATGCTTTCACAATCCTTTGTACCATTGGAAGTGCCGAGTTTGCTAAAGCTCTTTGTGATCTTGGGGCGAGTATAAATTTGATGCCCTATTTTGTTTTCAAGACCTTGGGAATTGGGCAATCAAGACCCACATCTATGAGATTACAAATGGCAGATCATACAATGAAGAGACCGTTGGGGGTGATTGAAGATGTATTGGTTCGTGTTGATAAGTTCATTCTCCCAGCGAATTTTGTTATTCTTGATTGTGAAGTGGACTATGAGGTGCCAATTATTCTTGGTAGACCTTTCCTTTCTACGGGGAAGGCTCTTGTTGATGTGGAAGCCGGAGAACTCACTTTACGGGTGGGTGATGAAAAGGTGGTGTTCCACGTGTGCAAATCTATGTGGCAACCAAATAGCAATGAAGTGTGTTCTTTCGTGGACACGGTGACCGATGTGATTATTGATGATACAAGTTCCACGATTAATGTGGGTGATATGTTAGAGGCCGTCTTGCTAAATTTTGATGATGAGGAGATGGATAGCTTCATGGAATGTGTTAATTCTTTGCAAGGAATGGGGTCGTTCATGTAAGGCCCCGTAAAATTTTGCAAAAGAAAATAATGTTTCGTGGTGCCGAATTGGTTTTACGTGTTGATTATTATAGAAAATAATGTAAGGCCTCGGACTTTCTGGGTTGAACAATGCACCGAAAAGTAAAGGAAAATTTTTGGCGGAAAAGTGCATTTCTGCGGTCCATCATGCGACCGCAGAATCACTCTGCGGACCGCATAATGGCCGCAGAGTGAGGAAGTTATTTGGGTCAGTTGGAAGCAATTATGCGGTCAACTATGCAACCGCAGAACAGTTATGCGGACCGCATAATGACCGCAGACTCAGACAGATATTTGGTCATTTTGGACACCAATTATGAGACCGATATGCGGTCCGCATAACCATTATGCGGTTGCATATGCAACCGCAGAACCTGTTCCGGAGCTTCATTTTTGGGTTTTAAAAACCCGACCCTACTTCGTTAAATACACGTTTTGGGCCATTTTTGAGATATAATCTGACATTTTAGAGTGAGAGAGAGTGCCCTAGAGTGAGAATGTGTTCTTCAATTCTTGCTCAAGTTTTGGAAGATTAAGAAGGCAAGCTCATTAGGTCTTCATCCTAGAGGTACGATTCTACACCCTAAACCCTAATTTCGAAATCATCTGAAAATGGGTAATTAACAAGATAATTTTTGGGCATGAGAGTTGATTATTTTACATGCATGTGATATCAAGGGGTGTAGGAAGATTGTTTAACTAAGCATGGTAAAGATTGGGTTGTGGGATGACGTAATCCTCCATAAAAGGACCTTGAAACCTTGTGCACACCTAGTGTTTGATAAAATTCTCCAATGAGCTAGAACCATGATCATCTTCCTAACTTTGATTCAATTTGTTATATTTCTAAAATAGATTGAAGTTTCTAAGAATTTCGGAACGTTTTAGAGTTTAAGGAAGCTCAATTGAGGTATGTTGGCTAAACTCTTCTCTTAGAATTGAATCCCACGATATTCATGTAAATTATATATGTGCCGAGTGATTCATTATGAAATTGGCTATTCCGAGTAAGATTGAGTTGAAAGATATATGTTCAACAAGCATCCCAAATGCTCTATTCATATTATGTTACCAATTGAGGATGTGTTAAAATATGGACTGTGCATTAATAATATTTCGACTTTAAGTCAAGTTCAAATGAAGGCTATTATGCCAAATTTTGTGAAATATCTCTATGTGCATTAGACTCTAAATTGCTCACATCTGTACTACACACTTTGATTTGAATTGTGTTTGTTGTTGATGATGAGGATGATATTTGAAATTGATAAGGTGCGTATGAAATACTGAATATGGACAACGTGCTAAGATTAATCTTATAATTATGGTTACTAGTGCCAATGAAATGAAAAGATGTGAAAGTATTATGATATGCGATGATTGATATAAAAAGGTCGATGTCTCAAATAAGACAGCCTAGCCCATCGAGTCGTAATAGGACACCATGCCGCACACATGGTAGTGATTGTGCTGGAAATTGTAATTGAAATTATGATTGTGATCGATGTCCCTAATGGATAGCCTAGCTGATCGGGTCGTGATCGGACTCCGTGTTAAAGACGGTGGTATTGATATTGAGTAATTGAGGTTGATGTCTCTAATAAGATAGCCTAGCTGATCGGGTCGTGATCGGACTCTGTACCGAGAATACAGTGGTACTGGTATTGTGGACAATTGTATATCGATACTAAAATTCTCCCAATGTGAGATATGGAAATTAATTTGAACACTGTCTTGATCCTAAATTGAGGTTTGATGCTAATTAAGGCTTTCATTAATATTATAATAATCTTATTTGTATTATTTGTCATTCTATTGAGAGGGTTTTTAATTATACATACTAGTGCTATTCGACAACACTAACGTCCCTTTTGCCGGGGGCGCTGCATCTTTCAATGGATGCAGGTGGTTCCACAGCAGGAGATATTGGTCAGTGATAGCAGTGCACCTTCTTCCAAGCTAACTTGGTGAGCTCCACTTCATTCCGGGGTCATGAATCTTTTGTACTTTGTGTATTCTGTTTGAGGTATAGCCGAGGCCTTGTTACCGGCATTATCATTGTACTCTTTTTTTTATCTATAGAGGCCCTGTAGACATAGTGTGGGTTGTTTATTGGTGCTGGGAAAGACAAACTATGCTATGTTGTGGTTGTATTACTTGTCCATTTGAGACTTTAAAAATGGTGAAACTTATGGTAAGAAATTGGTAATTGCAGACATGACCACTTTATTGTTTAATTAAGGAAAACATATATTCTATTTATTCATGAATAAGTTTGGGTAGAAGGAATCTAACAGGCTTGCTCGGTCGGGTTCACTCGATTGAGCGCGATCGCGCTTCTCGGTTTTGGGGCGTGAAAAACTTGGTATGAGAGCCTAAGGTTTTAAAGTGTCCTAGGATGCCTCGAAGCCGTATCTAGTAGAGTCCTTATTATCGGTGTGTTGTCGACCACATCTATAATTAGGATGCTACATGGACATTTAGGAATAATACCCTTCTTTCATGTTTTTGATCGTGTGATAAAGTTGGTTGTAAGATTGTTCCTCCTTTAACTTCTGAGTTTCTCTAATTTTCAGTACATGGCACCTAAGAAGAAGGCAAGAACTGGCCAAAGAGCCAAGGTCACCCCAGGAGTGACAGTTGATCCTATATTTGATGATGCGATTGAGCACCCAAGGGGTGAGGATATTCCCCCAGTTACTACACTGCCTGACTCTACTACAGTTGATCAGACCGCACCTGCCCCTACACCTACTGAAGGTACAACAGTTCCTCCAACTGATATACCAGTTCCAGATTTTGATTCTGGTATTTCTGATGTCGATATTAGGGGAGCCTACAGATGTTGGTTCAAATAGTGGCATCCCAGGCCCAGAGATCAAATGTTTCACCCACTTCTTTCAGTTAGCCAGGGGATTCTACTAGTTCCAGGGTGAACAGGTTTCTTCAGTTGGATCCTCCGGTGTTCACAGGTAATAGCCCAAAGGAGGATTCCCAGGACTTCATTGATGAGATGCAGAAGACTCTTCGAGTTATGCGTGTGCTACTGAGACAGAGGCAGTGGAATTTGCCTCCTACCACCTGAAAGAGGTGGCATATTCTTGGTTTGAACTATGGGAGGAGTCCCGTGAAGAAGAGAGCCCTCCAGTAAGGTGGGGTGAGTTTGCTGATGCCTACATTGATCATTTCTTGCCTGCTGAGACTAAGGCAGCCTGTGCTGCTGAGTTTGAGAACTTGAGGCAAGGTAGCCTGAGTGTATGGGATTACTATATGAGATTCGCGTACCAGTCTAAGAATGCTATTTATATGTTGTCCACTATGGAGGCTAGAGTGCGCCGATTTGTACAGGGCCTTAGTCCCTTGGTAATTAATGAGGTTGCTACAGCTGCCTTGAATTCTGATATGAACTATCGAAAGATGGTGGCATTCGCTCAAGCCACAGAGACCCGCAAATTAAGGAACAAAATGGAGCGAGAGGGTAGTAATAAGGCCCGGTCTATGGGCAACTTTGGTGGTTCAGGTTCTTCTGGTGGCGGCAGGTCATCCTTCAGAGGAGGGTCGTAAGAGCCATCACAGTCCTTTGCTCAGTCTTCGGCTAGTGCACCGCCATCAATGTGACGACCCAAACCGATGGGCCACGATGGGAACCCAGTACCTTACTCAACCGAGTACCAATGTAACGTATCTTTCTTATTACATCATCATATACGCGTGACATACGGGCCTAATAGGCCAACATGATCATTTATAAACTCAAAACATAGGCCGACAAGGCCGTACAATCTTTCACGTACACGACACATGTCTACAAGCCTCTAAGAGTACATAAATATCATAAAGGTCGGGACATGGCCCCGCCATACTAATCAGTACATGTCCTACTCATACTGACCACATAAGCAACTCCAGAGCAAATGGAGTGCACCGACACCTTCCACTGAGCTGATAGCCTACTTTGAGGACTCTCAACTTGTCTATCAGGACCTGCGGGCATGAAACGCAGCGTCTCCAGGCAAAAAGGGATGTCAGTACAAATAATGTACCGAGTATGTAAGGAAAGAAAATCAGTAAATAATAGACAATAGACATGAGAGAGACATGGAGTAAAAGACTCGACATGTATATATGAATATATTTGTGAATCATTTAATATTATAATGTCATGCATATGCATATAAATGTCATACCATGCATGGGTATATGGAATCATAACATCATCAAGCCTCTGAGGGCATCCCATCATATCATCTTGGCCACTATGGGCAAATCATCAACGTATACCAGCTGATCAGGTGGTGGTGCGTATATAACACTGTAACATATATATATATATATATATATATATATATATATATATATATATATATATATTATACATATATACGCGTATAT
This sequence comes from Nicotiana tomentosiformis, assembly GCF_000390325.3. Lineage (NCBI taxonomy): Eukaryota > Viridiplantae > Streptophyta > Magnoliopsida > Solanales > Solanaceae > Nicotiana > Nicotiana tomentosiformis. The sequence continues at coordinate 77,028,805 of NC_090820.1, read as the reverse complement.
AATACCATCTGGTCATGGGTAAATGTAAATGAATGCAATACATGAGATGTACGTCAATAAAATCTTTCGGAGTGTCATAAGACCATTTTGACTTTTATTAACATCATGAAATAAACTTTATCAATTTACGTATTTTTTGAGACCCATGAACAGATGATAAAATAATATGCCATATGGGGAATCAAGAACATAAGCATCTCTAGTATTTCTACGAGTAGAGTCATTTATGGAAATTGTGCATTTGCTCGTTTCGTTTATGTCATATAGATCATGCCAAAAGAAAGAAGGGATAGCCTTAACATATATGAACCGATTCTCTTGACAATCCCTTTAATATACGCCAATTGCAACAAATCACGTAACGACGAGATCGAAGTAGGGAAAAATTCATATGATATTCTTGCGAAAGATTGCACCGTACTCCCTTAAAATTATAACATTTCACGTTGCTAAGATGCTAAAAGATTTTGTTTGCATAAAGTCACGTGCTAAGGATTAGAATGCAAACTTTTTGAATTTGCTGAAGTAGTATCGTTCCCATTCCCTTTCTTTAGGAGTTCTTCCGTATTTAATGTAGTTAAAAAACCTTAATTTTGTTCTTAAGAGGTCTTTTATATAATTGGGTATGGGACCCACTTCTTTGATGACTCAGCAACCAAAATCCTCTAAAGTTGCCACCAAGTTACATGTTTATGAGTCATAAATCTTGAAATTGGGGGCTGCCACGTTAAGCCCCCCTTAAACTTATCCAAATTGTTTTAATTTCTTAATTATCTTTATTACTTAATTAATCTCCCACTAATCCAATAATTAACTAATTTCTCACATAATTAAGAATCATCTCAAATTACTTAAAATCTAGGCACTTATCATTATCATAACCTATAGTTCTTCCGAATACTTTATTACTCTTCTTGCCTTCTAGGCAACTGTCCTTGTGAAAACAAATCCAAAGGCTAGGGCATTCCCCCCTTTAGGCCTCTTTCTCACACCACGACTTGCGGTCGGAATCCTTCCAATCTCGTAACTGTTGCTACCTTCTATCATACAGCCTGTACGATTCTGACCTTTTAAGTTTGCCTATGCGATCTTCTTTTTCCTCCAGCTTTTAGCCAAATCTCTAGTCCTCACTTTGTAGACATATACAAAATCATGTCAAGCAGTCCCTCTGGGCGACATTAGCTTTACCACATCTGAGTAGGCCATACTATACCATAATTCTTACTTCGATTTATCGTTACTGAGGTCTGCGACCAAACTTTAGGTCACTCTCGTTACTTATCCCATATGCATAAAGCTAAGTCTTTTAATGCTTCTTCATTACTTTTCATCTTAAGACTGATGGCCTAATCTCATCTTGTACTTTGTAACTTTTATCCATCCATTGTCGATTCACGTCAATGTTGATCTACAATCTTTCATTGATAACTTGAAACTTCTTACGTAATACATTGCCAGTAGGGCTTATGTTGCATCGAGGAATATTTGAAGTGATTTTCCTGATCCACTTAGGGGCGATACTTTACTTCAATAATTATATTTTATAGCATCCCAATGTGATTCACCTTACATGGGTATTTTAGTTCTGCACAATTCATGAAATCCTCTTCAAATCATTACTCAATCGAAGGCCCAATCGTCATCCTTTATCTATCACAATTACAACCTCATCGTACTATCAGGACGACATCCCATCGCTTCTAAATGCCATTAGTCTTAGACTTCTTTGAGTTCATTCAGGCTATACTGAACTTTCTATAACTTAGAGAAATCATCAGCTCTCTTGTGTTCATGGGCTTAATCCTGAGGACTTATCCATTCTGGTCACCTTCACCCTCGCCCTTTCTTATCCTTACTCCTGTCTTCTTAAAACCTTGTCGCTTTACCATACTTTAGCTTGCGACCTACACATATCTATTTATACTACTCGCAACCTTTCTTCAACTTGCTTGCATTATAGGTTTCCTTATGTCATCCTGGAACATCAAGCGAGACATCACATCGTCTCTAACTCTTCTTTACTCTCTTAATTAGACCCCTCGATACCATAGGTTGGAAGATATGCCACTGACGACACCGCTACCATTCCTGGATACTGAATCCTAGCGCTTCTAACCTTCTATCTGTAGTATGGATCATTCGCAACCTTGTGCATTTGAGTATCTCGTACGTTGTTCACCTTTATCTTACCTACCTTAAAATCTTGCATCACGTCTTCTATCTCTTTCATGACCTTGCTTTAACACATGTATAATTCACATCCACAACTTGAAGCTCTATTATAATACTTGCACCTCTGGTGCATACACAATCCTGTGAGAGCTTCATGCTGACTTCTTATGAGACTGGTACTCTTCTGACTGGCTTTATCGTAGAGCCGTCATAGAATATGGCTATTGTACTATCTCTCTTGTACCTTTGATATTTAAGAGTGATCCTACAATGTTCTCAATCATGATTCCTGAAATTTTCTGAGTCCAATAATCAGACTCCTGATTTACTTGGTTGATGTAACTCTTTAGTTTCCTCTTCCTTCTGATCGTCCTTTATGTAGGCTTAAGCTATCTCCCAATCTGTGGCTTCTGGTATTAGCTATTACTTTAGCTTTTCATGGGCTCTATGGAATATCCATGATACAGTCTTTTTTTTAACAATTCAATCCCCCTTGTGTATGACCTGAACTCAATTCTTTCTTTTAACCTATACCAGAGTCTTCTACAACTGTATGATTGTCAACATCCATGTTGCATAGATAATACTTCGAAATCTTAAGTGCGTCCATAACATAACTAATTCTGGATCATTGATCAAATAATTTCTTTCATTCCTTCTCAGCTTTCTTTAAACGTAAGCTATTACTTTTCCTGGTCTTTCTGTCCCCTTGTTGCGTGCATACTTAACTTATCTTAGTTCCCACGCATGCTGGAATTTTCATGCAATCATATGATTTTGAATATTACTTTTGATGTTACTTTCCGTTCATTAGCCACAGTAGGTGCCACTTCCTTATGGAGTGCATACAATGTTGTAGTGAGACTGTTTTTACAAGACCATTTCCTCTTTAGGTCATTGTGCTTAGGTTGAATCCTTCTTGCTTATTCCCTCAGCTAGTCTTTCATTGTAGTACTTAGGGAGGACCCTCTAACTCTTGCAAATTTGTAGGCTTATTACATTTTATACTCGACGGACCTTTTGATGTCCTTCCTTGCCTATTATTATCCGTAGTTACTTACTTCCACGCCCTTGTGCTGGTAGAGTTGTTCTGAATTGATATTTTGACTGTCTTCCCAGTGAGACTATCTTTTATTTCCATAACATTCATACGGAATCTTTAGCTACCCCAACTCTTATCTGAATATTTCTCAAGGGTCATGATGTCGTATCTGTGAGACTGAATTCTCCATGTTGGGGTTCACTATGTATGTCATACACAATCTCTTGATTTGTCCGTGTCCTCTTGTTTGGACATAACTAGGCTCTTCCTGGATCAACTACTAACTACTCGTTGGCCCATTCTCATATCAATATTCCGCATAATCTTTCTTGGGTTATTTCCTTTGTCTTAACTTATGTCTCGCACTGGTTCCTTATCTATCAATAACATCTCGGGTAGGAACCCTTACTTCCTCTCCTTGATGTCGTGCTTGCATAATGTTATGGAATCATAGCATATCTGTAGGATTTGAATAAGTGCAATCTCATCCCTTTTTTATTTTTTATTTTTTTTCGTATTCTTCCTTTACCATTCCATAGTTACTAGAACCACTTAATTCTGACTTAATGCCACATCACACCATATTCCCCCTTTAGGGGAGCACTAAGATTTAGTGCTATGATGACCTACGTATAGATGTTTTACCCTCTCATCTTTGGCATCTTTTCACATCATCGATGATCCTTACTCGCCTTACGGTAATCCTTCTGTACCAAGGATAACGAAATTCCTTACTCGCGAGGGTGACACTTAGTATAACTGGCACATACAGTCCCTTAAGCTTAACTTTACTCACCTTTCTTGCTTTAGGGAAGCGTCTTCCTGAATGACCTTTAAAGGGTATTCTTCTGTCTTCCATTCTATTATCGCCGGAATGAAATATGAAATTCTCATGATGCCGACCATTATCGAATCATTCAGTCCCTAATTCATGTTTAGTTTATCTTGTTCACCAATCCATACTGATTTCTTATTACTCCGGGGTCTAATTTTTCCTTTTGGTAATCGCGTTGGAGTCACGAACTTATTTCTCGAAATGAGTATATGACTTTATGGCCTATACTCTTTTGTTATCTCAAGGCCTGTCACCTCTCGTCCTTTCCTTCACTTGACTATAGTCTCTGTAATACTGTCATCTTTTTGATCTACCATTGTCATCCATGTATCACATCTTACTCATAATGCTTCATTAACTCTCTTCTTATTTCTTGCTAACATCTATGTCTATTACTTTATTCTGAAAATTCGAACAAGACATTCTTTTACTTTAGCTCCCTTTGCTCCATCCATTGGCTCTTCGAATTGCCTAACATTCTTTCTCTACTAGGGACGGGAGCCACACTAAGGTAATATTTATCCCTTCAAGGCTTCTAGTGCCTATCTTTGTAGTATTTATATCTAGCTGTACTATTTTATAGTGCACCGTTTGGATGTCTCACAAGGAGATCTATTACCACATTTGCAATATCCTTCGGAAATGTCAACTAACGCAAATATTCCATCCACCCTTTTTGGATCACTCTAACCCCAGCCGGACCCTGATATCCGTCCTTCTCTTATACTACTTCTGTTAGCTTCCATATGGCATAAATGAGATGGGTGTGGCCAATTGTACATACCTCTGCTACCATTGAAGGTAACTCAAAATGTTTATATCTCCCGTCATGAATGGTAAATAATGATAGTCTTCATTTACTAGGCACCTCGTACCCTTCTTTACCTTGCTTCTTTTACTTGTTGAGACTTGTACTATCTTCTGAATCTCTTATTGCCTTTTACCATAGGGGTAGATAGATATCCTTGCCTTAAGGCTCCTTATTAAGAGGCTTACACGTCTTAGTACACACATGATCTACTGAAGACCTTACATTTTCTCATCATAAGCATTATGAAAAATCTAGTTCCTCTGACTCAACTCTTCCATATCCGCATTCAATCTCTTACCAACTTGAGTTATCGTCATATTACAGATAAAATAGAAGCTAGGAGTTTGAAATCTTATAAATAAGCTCTACCACATGATCTAGAGTAAGAAGAAAGAGTGACAATCCTAAATTCCATGTAGCCTCCTGCTTATAAGTGTGGTGCACGACACACCCATAAAAAAGACTCTACTAGACACGGCTTGTAGACTCCTTAGGATAGAACTGCTCTGATACTACTTTTGTCATGATCCAAACCGATGGGCCGCGATGGGCACCCGGTACCTAACTCAACCGAGTACCAATGTAACGTATCTTTCTTATTACATCATCATATACACGTGACATACGAGCCTAATAGGCCAACATGATCATTTATAAACTCAAAACATAGGCCGACAAGGCCGTACAATCTTTCACGTACACGGCATATGTCTACAAGCCTCTAAGAGTACATAAATATCATAAAAGTCGGGACAGGGCTCCGCCATACTAACCCTACTAATCAGTACATGTCCTAATCATACAGACCACATAAGCAACTTCGGAGCAAATGGAGCGCACCAACACCTTCCGCTGAGCTGATAGCCTACTTGGAGGACTCTCAACCTGTCTATCAGGACCTGTGGGCATGAAACGCAGTGTCCCTAGGCAAAAAGGGACGTCAGTACAAATAATGTACCGAGTATGTAAGGAATAAAAATCAGTAAATAATGGACAATAGACATGAGAGAGACATGGAGTAAAAGACTCGACATGTATATCTGAATATCTTTGTGAATCATTTAATATTATAATGTCATGCATATGCGTATAAATGTCATACCATGCATGGGTATATGCGTTCATAACATCATCAAGCCTCTGAGGGCATCCCATCATATCATGTTGGCCATTGTGGGCAAATCATCAACGTATACCAGCTGATCAGGTGGTGGTGCGTATATAACGCCTATATATATATATATATTATACATATATATGTGTATATAACGCCATCTGGTCATGGGTCAATGTAAATGAATGCAATGCATGAGAAGTACGTCAATAAAATCTTTCGGAGAATCAAAAGACCATTTTGCCTTTTATTATCATCATGAAATAAACTTGATCAACTTACATATTTTCTGAGACCCAAGAACAGATGATAGAATAATATGACACATGGGAAATCAAGAACATAAGCATCTCTAGTATTTCTATGAATAGAGTCATTTATGAAAATTGTGCATTTGCTCGTTTCGTTTGTGTCGTATAGATCATGACAAAATAAAGAAGGGATAGCCTTAACATATCTGAGCCGATTCTCTTGACAATCCCTTCAATATACGTCAATTGTAACAAATCACATAAGAGTGAGATTGGAGTAGGGAAAAATCAACATGATATTCTTGCGAAAGATTGCACCATACTCCCTTAAAATTTCAACATTTCACGTTGCTAAGATGCTAACAGATTTTGTTTGCATAAAGTCACGTACTAAGGATTAGAATGCAAACTTTTTGAATTTGCTGAAGCAGTATCGTTCCCATTCCCTTTCTTTAGGAGTTCCATCCGTATTTCATGTAGTCAAAAACCCTTAATTTGTGGTCTTAAGAGGTCTTTTATATAATTGGGTGTGGGACCCACTTCTTTGATGACTTAGCAACCAAAATCCTCTAAAGCTGCCACCAAGTTACATGTTTATGAGTCATAAATCTTGAAATTGGGGGCTTCCACGTTAAGCCCCCCTTAAACTTATCCAAATTGTTTTAATTTCTTAATTAGCTTTATTACTTAATTAATCTCCCACTTATTCAACAATTAACTAATTTCCCACCTAATTAAGAATCATCTCAAATTACTTAAAATAGTACTTACATTTAACATACCTTATACACCTGACTATCATGGTCATGTAGTACCTTATATGGCACTAGTCCATAAATACCAAGTATTTTAGCTTGGGCCGTATTTTATCCCAAATGCCATCTTTGATGAAACTCATTTTCTTTGATTTTCTTACCTTCGCACTTTCACGAATTTACTCATTACTTGTCTGAAATAGCATAATTCTTATAATCGCAAGATAATCTCATTCCCAAACTTACGTCGATTAACTTATGATGAAACTTTAACGTACAAAAATGCGAGATGTAACAATCAGGGCCCAGTCAGCAGCAACAGTGGAGCCGTTTCAGGCCCAGTCAGGGCAATAGGGGCTCACATTAGCAGGGTCGTCATGGTGGTAGATTCCAGCAGCAGAGGAGGCCCCCATGCCTTAGGTGTGGAAAGATGCACCTAGGAATATGGTACATGGACTTACCCATATGCTACGGATGCAGATTGAGGGGTCACATTCAGAGGGATTGTTGTTCGTCCCGCCAGGGTGCGGGCAGGGGCAGGGGCATGGCACAGCCAGCCAGTTCTGCAGCTACTACATCCGCAACACCTCCTCCAGCTCGAGGCACTCCAACACCCGCAGGGCGTGGTGCAGCTAGGGGTGGAGCACAGAGTTTGGGAGGATCCGTCTGTTGCTATGCTATGAGGGGTCACCAGAATTCAGAGGCTTCCCTAGATGTTGTTATAGGTATATTGACTGTCCAATCTCATGATGTATATGCTCTTATTGATCCCGGTTCCACTTTGTCATATGTCACACCTTATGTTGCTATGGAATTTGGGATAGAACAAGAACAACTTTAGGAGCCGTTCTCTGTATATACTCCGGTTGGTGAGTCTATTTTGGCCGCGTGGGTTTATAGGGATTGTGTTGTCACATTGCATGGTCGAGATACCGTGGCCGATGTTATTGAATTGAGAATGGTTGATTTTGATGTGATAATTGGGATGGATTAGATTTATTCATGTTTTACCAAGCTTGATTGCCGAACCAGAACTGTTAGGTTCGAATTTCTAAATGAGCCAGTTATTGAGTGGAAGGGTGATGATGTGGTGCCAAAGGGTAGGTTTATTTCCTACCTTAAGGCCTCAAAAATATTCAACAAGGGATGTATTTACCATTTGGTCCGGGTTACGGACACCGATGCTGAGGCACCTACACTTGAGTCCGTGCCTGTTGTGAATGAATTTTCGGGAGTATTTCTGGATGAACTCCCTGGGATTCCACCAGACATGGAGATTGATTTTGGGATTGATGTGATGCCAGACACGCATCCTATATCTATTCCACCCTACAGAATGGCACCGGCAGAATTGAAGGAGCTAAAGGAACAATTGTGAGATTTGTTAGAAAAGGGTTTTATCCGGCCAAGTGTGTCACCTTGGGGCACACCGGTCCTTTTTGTAAGAAAGAAAGATAGGTCAGTGAGAATGTGTATTGATTATCGGCAACTTAATAAGGTTACAATTAAGAATAAGTACCTACTGCCAAGGATAGATGATTTGTTTGATCAATTGCAAGGTTCCAGGTACTTCTCCAAGATTGATTTAAGATTCGGGTATCACTAATTGCAGATCAGGGAGCAGGATATTTCGAAAACAGCTTTTAGAACCCGATATGGGCATTTTGAATTTCTGGTGATGTCTTTTGGGCTAACAAATGCCCCAGCAGCCTTCATGGATCTTATGAATCACGTTTTTAAGCCATTCCTCGACATTTTTGTGATAGTGTTTATTGCCGATATTCTTGTATATTCACACAATCGAGAGGACCATGTCGGTAACCTCAGGGCAGTGTTGCAGACTCTGTATCAACACCAATTGTATGCAAAATTTTCAAAATGCAAATTTTGGCTCGAGTCTGTCACATTCATGGGTCATGTTGTCTCTAGTGAGGGGATTAATGTTGATCCTCAGAAAATTGCGGCTGTGAAGAATTGGCCGAGGCCTATAACTCTAACAGAGATTCGCAGTTTCTTAGGCTTAGCTGGATATTACAGAAAGTTTGTGGAGTGGGTTTTCTACCCTTGCCTCTCCATTGACTAAATTGACGCATAAGGCAATTAAGCTCCAATGGTCAGATGCTTATGAAAAGAGTTTCCAGGAATTGAAAGCATGATTGACTACGACGCCGGTGTTGACTCTACCAGAGGGTATAGATGGATTTGTGGTATATTATGATGCTTCAAGAATCGGGCTTGGGTGTGTATTAATGCAACATGGGAAGGTGATAGCTTATGCTTCTAGGCAACTAAAGAATCATGAGAAGAACTATCCAACACATGATTTAGAACTCGCGGCAGTGGTATTTGCATTGAAAATTTGGCGTCATTATTTATATGGGGTCTATATTGATATATTCATGGACCATAAGAGCCTTCAATATATTTTCAAGCAGAAGGAATTGAATCTGAGGCAGAGAAGATGGCTTGAGTTACTCAAGGACTACGACATTGATATTCTATATCATTCGGGAAAGGCCAATGTTGTGGCTGATGCTCTTAGCCGGAAATCTATGGGTAGTTTGTCTCACTTGGAGGCATATCAGAGGGCATTAGCCAAGAAAGTTCACCGATTGGCTAGTTTGGGAGTTCGTCTTGCAGACTCTAGTGAAGGAGGGGTAATTGTGCAAAATAGGGCTAAATCATCGCTTGTTGTGGAAGTCAAAGAGAAGCAATACAACGATCCATTGTTGGTGCAGTTGAAAGAGGGGATTCATAAACATAAGACCATGGCCTTTTCTCTTGGCATGGATGATGGTACACTAAGGTACCAAGGGCGACTCTGTGTTCCAAATGTCGATGGTCTCCGGGAGAGAATTATGACTGAAGCTCACACTTCTAGGTATTCCGTGCACCCAGGTTCTACGAAAATGTATCATGATCTTAAGGAAGCCTATTGGTGGAATGATATGAAGAGGAATGTGGCGGATTTTGTGGCAAGATGTCCAAATTGTCAGCAAGTGAAGGCCGAACACCAAAGGCCCGGTGGGTTGGCAAAAAAACATAGAAATTCCAATGTGGAAGTGGGAAATGATTAATATGGACTTTGTGGTAGGATTACCCCGCACTCCGCGCAAGTTTGACTCAATTTGGGTGATTGTGGATCAACTCACGAAATCAACACACGTTTTGCCGGTTAAGTCTACCGACACAGCAGAGCAGTATGCTCAGCTGTATATCAAAGAAATAGTCAGGTTGCATGGCACCCCAGTTTCCATCATTTCTGATCGGGGGGCAGAATTCACTGATAATTTTTGGAAGACATTTCAGTAAGGTTTGGGTACTCAGGTGAATATTAGTACAACCTTTTACCCTCAGACTGACGGGCAGGCAGAGCGGACTATTTAGATGCTTGAGGATATGTTGCGTTCTTGTGTTCTAGACTTCAAAGGTAGTTGGGATGATCATTTACCACTCATAGAATTTACCTACAACAATAGCTATCACGCTAGAATTCAAATGGCACCGTTCGAGGCTTTATATGGTAGGATATGTAGATCTCGCATTGGGTGGTTTGAAATTGGGGAAGTAGAGTTGATAGGGCCAGACCTCGTGCATCAGGCCATGGAAAAAGTTAAAATCATTAAGGAGCGGTTGAAGACTGCTCAGAGTCATCAGAAATCCTATTCGGATATTCGTCGTAGGGATTTGGAGTTCAAAGAATATAATTGGGTATTCTTGAAAGTTTCCCCTATGAAAGGGGTAATGAGATTTGGTAAGAAAGGGAAATTGAGTCCGAGGTATGTCGGACCGTACAAAATCATTCAGAGGATCGGTGAGGTGGCGTACAAGGTTGAGCTACCACCTGAGATGTCATTAGTATACCCGGTGTTTCATGTGTCTATGTTGAAGAAAGTAGTTGGAGATCCGACACTCATTGTTCCGGTTGAGACTATTGAGATAAATGAAAAATTTACTTACGAAGAGATTTTGGTTTCTATTATTGATCGGCAAGTCCGAAAATTGAGAAATAAAGAAATTGCCTCCGTGAAAGTGTTGTGGCAAAACCAACAGGTTGAAGAGGCTACTTGGGAGGCCGAGAAAGAAATGAATAAAAAGTATCCTTATTTGTTTGAATAAATATGTATTTATAATATTATGATCTAGGAAAATAATAAGACTTACTTTCTATGAATGTTGTATCAACTGTACAATTGGCGTTAAGGGCATTCCTTTCTGGAAATACATTGTTTGTGAGGCCACAATTGGCATTGTTTTGTATTATGTTACGTTATTGGATTACCTATATGTTGTTAGGATGTGTTTCTGGGGCTCTCTCACAGGTGGATAGGCCTAGTTACAAAAGAAACCCTGGCGAAAGTTTTAAAAATTTAGGGAGTTAGTCAAATTTGGGGCTGCTGGTGTGTGGTATGAAAAACTGAGTTGCATAAGATGCTAATAATAGATTTTGACCCTCATTCGAGGACGAATAATCCTAAGTGGGGGATAATGTAAGGCACTGTAAAATTTTGCAAAAAATATAATGTTTCGTGGTACCGAATTATTTTTACGTGTTGAGTATTATAGAAATTCTTCGCGGCGAGCTTGCGAGCCACGACTCGGACTTTTTGGGTTGAGCAATGCATCGAAAAGTAAAGAAAATTTTTTGGCGGAAAAGTGCATTTCTGCAGTCCATTATGCGACTGCAGAATCACTACAGTGAGGCAGTTAATTAGTTCAGTTGGAAGCAATTATGCGGTCGACTATGCGACCGCATAACTGTTATGCAGTGCTCTATGCGACCGCAGAACAATTATGCGGACCGCATAGTGACCGCAGACTCAGGCAGATTTTTGGTCATTTTGGACACCAATTATGCGACCGATATACGATCCGCATAACCATTAAGCGATCGCATATGCAACTGCAGAACCTGTTCCGGAGCTTCATTTTTGGGTTTTTAAAACCCGACCCTACTTCGTTAAATACACGTTTTGGACCATTTTTGAGATATAATCTGACATTTTAGACTGAGAGAGAGTGCCCTAGGTGTTCTTCAATTCTTGCTCAAGTTTTGGAAGATTAAGAAGGCAAGCTCACTAGGTCTTCATCCTAGAGGTAAGATTCTACACCCTAAACCCTAATTTCGAAATCATCTGAAAATGGGTAATTAGCAAGTCAATTTTTGGGCATGAGAGTTGATTATTTTACATGCATGTGATATCAAGGGTTGTAGGAAGATTGTTAAACTAAACATGGTAAAGATTGGGTTGTGGGATGATGGAATCCTCCTTAAAAGGACCTTGAAACCTTGTGCACACCTAATGTTTGATAAAATGCTCAAATGAGCTAGAACCATGATCATCTTCCTAACTTTGATTCAATTTGTTATATTTCTAAAATAGATTGAAGTTGCTAAGAATTTCGAAACGTTTTAGAGTTTAAGGAAGCTGAATTGAGGTATGTTGGCTAAACTCTTCTCTTAGAATTGAATCACACGATATTCATGTAAATTATGTAAGTCCCGAGTGATTCATTATGAAATTGGCTATTCCGAGTAAGATTGGGTTGAAAGATATATATTCAACAAGCATCCCAAATGCTCTATTCATGTTATGTTACCAATTGAGGATGTGTTAAAATATGGGCTGTGCATTAATAATGTTTCAACTTTAAGTCAAGTTCAAATGAAGGCTATTATGCCAAATTTTGTGAAATATCTCTATGTGCATTAGACTCTAAATTTCTCACATGTGTACTGCACACTTTGATTTGAATTGTGTTTGCTGTTGATGATGAGGATGATATTTGAAATTGATAAGGTGAGCAGGAAATACTGAATATGGCCAACATGCCAAGAATGATCTTATAATTATGGCCACTAGTGCCAATAAAATAAAAAAATGTGAAAGTATTATGAAATGCGATGATTGATATAAAAAGGTTGATGTCTCAAATAATACAGCCTAGCCGATCAGGTCGTGATCGGACACCATGCCGCACATATGGTGGTGATTATGCTGGAAATTATAAATGAAATTGTGATTGTGGTCAATGTCTCTAATGGATAGCCTAGCCGATCAGGTCGTGATCGCACTCCGTGTTAAAGATGATGGTATTGATATTGAAAGTAATTGTGGTTGATGTCTCTAATGAGATAGCCTAGCCGATCGAGTCATGATCGGACTCCGTACCGAGAATACGGTGGTACTGGTATTGTGGACAATGGTATATCGATACTAAAATTCTCCCAATGTGAGATATGGAAATTAATTTGAACACTGTCTTGATCCTAAATTGAGGTTTGATGCTAATTAAGGCTTTCATTGATATTATAATAATCTTATCTGTATTATTTGTCATTCTATTTAGAGGGTTTTTAGTTATACATACTAGTGCTATTCGACAATACTAACGTCCCTTTTGCCGGGGGCGCTGCATATTTCAATGGATGCAGGTGGTTCCACAGCAGGAGATATTGATCAGTGATAGCAGTGCACCTTCTTCCCAGCTAACTTGGTGAGCCCCACTTCATTCCGGGGTCATGAATCTTTTGTACTTTGTGTATTCTGTTTGAGGTATAGCCGAGGCCTTGTTGTTGGCATTATCATTGTACTCTTCTTTATCTATAGATGCTCCGTGGACATAGTGTGGGTTATGTATTGCTGCTGGGAAAGACAATCTATGCTATGTTGTTGTTGTATTACTTGTCCATTTGAGAATTTAAAAATTGTGAAACTTATGGTAAGAAATTGGTAATTGCAGACATGACCACTTTATTATTTAATTAAGGAAAACATATATTCTCTTTATTCATGAATGAGTTTGGGTAGAAGGAATCTAATAGGCTTGCTCGGTCAGGTTCACTCGGTTGAGCGCCGGTCGCGCTCTTCAGTTTTGGGGCGTGACAGTACAACCGGAAACTTTCTTTGGACCTTGAGAATAGGAAAACTCCTCCTACAAAGCCTTCAACTGAAGAGCCTCCTATCTTGGAGTTGAAGCCATTGCCTCCACATCTCAGGTATGAATTTCTTGGCCCTTATTCCACTTTGCCGGTTATTATTTCCTCTTGTTTGACTAACTGCAGATTGACTCTACATTGGCGGTGCTCCACAAGAGGAAGAAGGCTATTGGGTGGACTTTGTCAGATATTCGAGGAATAAGCCCCGCATTTCGCATGCACAAGATTAACTTAGAGGAAGATGCCGAACCATCCATTGAACATCAAAGGAGACTAAATGAAGCCATGCAAGACGTGGTCAAAAAGGAGATCATCAAATGGTTAGATGCCGGGGTTGTCTACCCCATTTCCGACAGTTCATGGACTTCTCCGGTGCAATGTGTCCCTAAGAAGGGGGCATAACAGTGGTCACCAATGATAAGAACGAGTTAATTCCCACAAGAACGGTGACCGGGTGGAGAGTGTGTATGGATTATTGGAAGCTAAACAAAGTCACGAGGAAAGACCATTTTTGTTACACACCATATTTTCGTACGCGAAAGTACGCCATAAATAAATTAATGAAAGCTCGGAAATGAGATGTTACATCCCGCATTTTCATACGTTAAAGTTTCGTCGTGAGTTAATCGACGTAAGTTTGGGAATGAAATTATTTTGCGATCATAAGCATTATGCTATTTCAAACAAGTGATAAGTAAATTCATGAAGGTAAGAGGGTAAGCGAATCGAAGAAAATGAATTTTCATTGAAGTTTGACATTTTGGGATAAAATATGGCCCAAGCTAAAATACCCGGTATTTATGACCTAGTGCCATACAAGGTACCACATGACCATAATAGTGAGGTGTACAAAGTGTGTTAAAAGGGAGTAGTATTTTAAGTAATTTGAGATAATTTTTAATTATATAGATAATGGGGTAATTATTAATTTTAGTGGGAGATTAACAATTAATTAAGAAGTTGGTGGTTAATTAGTTGGGAATGGATGAGCATTAACGTGGAAGCCAAAAAATCACAAAATATGATTCTTAAATCATTCTTCAAGGTGGCAAATTTTGTGAGATTATATGGCTTAATCATACCAAGTGTGGGGCCCATACCCACTTATACAAAAAGCCTCTCAAAATCACAAAAATTAAGGCTTATGACTACATGTAGTAACGAATAGCTTCAGCAAGAAAAGTTATTCAATATTGTGATCAAATTCATTAAGAGAGATGGATTAAAATTTCAGCAAGGTAACAATCTTAAGCAAAAATTTCATACGAAGTTATACTGTGTAATAGCAATGGGATTTGCAAATTTTAAGGGAGCACGGTATAATCTTTCTCAAGAATATCACATAGATTTTCTCCTACTTCGGTCCGCCATTACATCTTGTCGCAATTGACGTGTGTTAAAGGGATTGTCAAGAGAATCAGCTCAGGTATGTTAAGGCTAAGCCCTTCCTTCATTTTGGCATGATCTCGTAACTACATATGTTTGATAACGAGGCATAAAGAGAAGTTTATACTCCCAAATTTATATACATTATCCTAGTCACATAAGTTACAGTATTCTCCTATATCGGAACTTTATATTCAATTGAGTATTGTCTTCTTCCAGTCAAGAGAGCAGAGGGTCTATATATATACAATATTACAGTATTTTCACCACCATCGAGCTATAATCAGTGGACAGGCCCCTATTGGGCAACCTCTGATCAGATGGTAAGTTATATACCGAGCCTACTATGGCCGAGCGCCTATGAGCAAGCCCAGCATGACCGAGATATAGAGCCTAGTATGGCCGAGCGCCTATGAGTGAGCCTACTATGGCGGAGCAGTTACACGTTCCGAGCCTTATGGGACCGGACATCTATTTTATTTACTATATTGATTGAGTTGAGTCAGTATCAGCAAGTAAGTATATCTCCCGATCATCTTTGACTCCCAGTTACTTTCAGTTATTATATTATCAGTTCAGTTTCAGCATTCAGTTATTTTATTGCCTTGTATACTCGGTACGTTATTTCGTACTGACGTCATTTTTTTCTGGGGACGCTGCATTTCATGCGTATAGGTTCAGACAGACAGACGGATAGACCTCCACAGTAGGTGTTGCCCGAGTTCATCTTTATCGGTAAGCTCCACGTCCTTCGGAGTTGTCGGGTCTAGAGTTTTATGTATATCTTGTGTATATATGTATATAGGTTATGGGTAGATCGGGGCCTTGTTCCAATCAAAGTACATCTATCAGTAGAGGCTTGTAGACATATCCTGTCAGTTAGTGTAGTACGTCGGGATTGTAGGCCTTGTATGTATATTTTGTTGGTTTGTCAGCTATAGTAGTTGTGACGGCCTTGTCGGCCCAGCTTTATATTCATGTTTAGTCAGCATTAGCTTCCGTTCAGTTTTCTATTTTGCTTCGCAAATTGTCTTGCAATGTGTCCACGGCTAAGGTATGACATTATATGTTCAGAGTCACTTAGTCGCAAGTTGGTACGCAAGGATAGGTGAGGCACCGGGTGTCGGTCTCGTCCCCAGGTTCAGGGCGTGACAAAAGTGGTATCAGAGCAGTTCTATCATAGGGAGTCTTCGAGCCGTGTCTAGTAGAGTCTTGTTTATGGGTGCGTTGTGCACCACACTTATAAGCAGGAGGCTATAGGGCATTTAGGACTGTCACTCTTTCTTCTTACTCTAGATCGGGTGGTAGAACTCAGTTGTAAGAACTCAATTTCCTAAACCCTATCTTATTTATAATACGACGATACCTTCACCCAGAAAGATGGTTGGTAAGAGATATGCCTGTGGAATAGTTGAGTTAGAGGAACTCGATTTTGCATCATTCTTATGATGAGTAAATGTAAGGTCTTCAGTAGATCATGTGCGTACTAAGATATGTAAACTTCTTGATAAGGAGCCTTAAGGCAAGAATATCTATCCATCCACATGGTGAAAAACAATAAGAGATTTAGAAGATAGATACAAGTTTCAACAAGTAAAAGAAGCAAGGTGAAGAAGGGAACGAGGTATCCAGTTAGTGAAGATGATCATTATCTATAATTCAGGAAAAGAGATATAAGCATTTTGAGTTACCTTCGATAGTAACATGGGTATGTACAATTGGCCACACCGATATGGTTTAAGACAAGACGAGATATCAGGATTCGGCTGGGATTAGAGTAACCCAAAATGGTAAATGGATTGGTTGTGTTAGTTGACATTTTGGAAGGATATTACAAAGGTGCTAATAGATCTCCTTGTGAGACACCCAGATGGTGCATTCTAGAATAGTATAACTAGATATGAGCACTGGGGTGTTCAAAAATTTTTTTATTTGCAAAGACAGGCACTGGAAGCCTTGAAGGGATAAATATTACCTTAGTATGACTCCCGTCCCTAGTAAAGAGAGAATGTTAGGCAACCCGAAGAGTCAGTGTATGGAGCAAGGGGAGCTAGAAGCAAAAGAATGTCTTGTTCGAGTTTTCAGAATAAAATGATAGACATAGATGTTAGAGGGAAATAAGAAGAGAGTCAATGAAGCATTATGAGTAAGATATGATACATGGATGGCAACGGTAGATCAAAAAAATGACAGTATTATAGAGTCTATAGTCAAGTGAAGGAAAAGATGAGAGGTGATAGGCCTTGAGACAACAAAAGAATAAGAATATAGGCCATAAAGTCATATCCTCATTTTGAAAAATAAGTTTTTGACTCTAACGTGATTACCAAAAGGAAAAGTTAGACCCCAGAATAATAGATATCAGTATGGACAGATGAGCAAGATAAACTAAACATGAATTAGGGGCTGAGTGATTTGATAATAATCGGTATCGTGAGAATTTCATATTTCATTACGGCGAGTAAAGGTCATCGATGATGTGAAAAGACACCACAGTTGAAGAGGTAAAACATCTATATGTAGATCGTCGTAGCTCCAACTCTTAGTACTCCCTTCCTCCCTAAAGGGGGGAATATGGAGTGATGTGGTATTAAGTCAGAATTAAGTGGTTCTAGTAATTATGGAATGGTAAAAGAAGAATGCGACAAGAAAATGAAAAAGGGATGAGATTGCACTTATTCAAAGCCTACAGATAGGCTACGATTCCAGAACATTATGCAAACACGACGTCAAGGAGAGGAAGTGAGGGTTCCTGCCCGAGATGTTATTGATAAATAAGGAGCCAGTACGAGACGTAAGTTAAGACAAAGGAAATAACCCACGAAAGATTGCGCAGAATATTGATATGAGAGTGGGCCAACGATTAGTTAGTAGTTGATCCAGGAAGAGCCTAGTTATGACTAGGTAAGAGGATACAGACAAATCAATAGATCGTGCAAGATAAACAGAGTGAACCCCAACATGGCAAATTCAGTCTCGCAGATATGACATCGTGACCTTGTGAAGTATTCAGGTAGGAGTTGGGGCATTTAAAGATACCATATGAGTGTTATGGGAAGATATTCAAAACATTAGTTCAGGAGCAACCGTACATGCACATAAGTGTGGAGCTAAGTAACTAAGGAATTTTATAGGTGAGTACGAACATCAAGAATTCCATTGGATATACTATGTAATAAGCTTGCAGCTTTACTAGGGCCAGGAGGTATCCCTAAGTACTAGAACAAAAGATTTGCTAAGGAAATAAGAAAGAAGGCTCCAACCTAAGCTCAGTGACCTAAAGAGGGAATGGTCTTATAACAACAGTCTCAGAACGACATTGTATGTAATCTATAAGAAAGTGGCACCTACTGTGGCTAATAAACGGGAAGTAAAATCAAAAGTGATATTCAAGATCATATGAGTGGTATGGAATTCCAACATGCGTGGGAACTAAGATAAGCTAAATATGCATGCAACAAGGGGGTAGAAGACCAGGAAAAGTAATATCTTACATTTAAAGAAATCTGAGAAGGAACGAAAATATTATTCAATTAATGAACCAGAGTTAGTTGCATTATGAACGCACTTAAGATTTTGGAGTATTATCCATACAACGTATATGATGACAATCATACAGCCGTAGAAGATTCTGGTATAAGTTAAAAGAAATAATTAAGTCCAGGTCATAGACAAAGGATTGAATTGTTAGAAGATTGTATCATGGATATTCCATAGCGCCCATGAAAGGCTAAAAGCAATAACTGATACCATTAGTCGCATATCGAGAGATAGCTTAAGCCTACATATATACTGATCAGAAGGAGGAGAAAACTAAAAAGTTACATCAACGAAGTAAATTAGGAGTCTGATTATTGGACACAGAAAATTATAGACCTCGTGATTGAGAACATTACAGGATTACTCTTAGATATCAGAGGTACAAGAGAGATAGTACAGTAGCCATATCCTATAATGACTTTACGATAAAGCCAGTTAGAAGAAGTACCAGCCTCATAAGAAGTCGGTATGAAGCTCCCACCAGGTTGTGTATGCACCAGAGGTACAAGTATTATAATAGTGCTTCAAGTTGTGGATGTTAATTATACTTATGCTGAAGGGAGGTCATGAAAGAGATAGAAGAGGTGAGGTGATATTTTAAAGTAAGTATGTAAATGTGAACAACGTATGAGATACTAAAGTGCAGAAGGTTGTAGATAACCCATACTTCAGATAGAGGGCTAAAAGCATTGGGATTCAGCATCCAGGTATAATAGTGGCGTCATCAGTGGCATATCTTCCAGCCTATGGTTTCTAGGTATCGAGAGGTCTAGTTAAAAGATTAAATAAGAGTTTGAGAAGATGTGATGTCTCGCTTCACGTTCCAGAATAACATAAAGAAATTTATGGTACAAGCAAATTGAAGGAAGGTTGCGAGTAGTATAAATGGATATGTGTAGGTCGCAAGCTAAAGTATGGTAGAGCGACAAGGTTTTAGGAGGACAGGAGTAAGGATAAGAAAGGGCGAGTGAGAAGGTGACGAGAATGGATAAGTCCTCGGGATTAAGCCCACAAAAATGAGAGAGCTGATGGTTTCTCTAAGTTATAGAAAGCTCAGTATAGCCTGAATGAACTCAAAAGAGTCTAAGACTAATAGCAGTTAGAAGAGATGGAATGTTGCCCTATTAATAGAATGAGGGTGTAATTGTAATAAATAAAGGATGACGTTCTGACCTTACTTGAGTAATGATTCGAAAAGAATTCATGAATTGTACAAGATTAAAATATCTGCGTAAGGTAAATCACATTGAGATGCTATGAGGTGGATCAGTCTCATTACTCCAGATGTCCCGATGAGACGTGAGCCCTAGCGGTAGTGTTATATAAAAGGTCAAGTTATCAATGGTAGATTATAGATCAATGTTGAGGTTAATCAACAATGGATGGATAAGAATTACAAAGTATGAGATGAGAGTAGGCCGTCATTCTTAAGATGAACAGTAATGAGGAAGCATTAAAGGACTTAGACTTATACATATATGATAAGCAGCGAAAGAGTAACATGGAGTTTGGTAGCAGGCCGTAGTAACGATAAATCGAAGTAAGAGTTATGGTATAGTATGACCTACCTAGATGCAGTAAATTCATACGAATGGATAACCGGGTCTATGGAATAAGATATAGCAATATTTGTAAGTTCAACAAAGTGCCAAGCGAAGAACTTCAGTATACTTATAGATGCCAGAGTGACATTTTATCAAGCACTGTATATGTTCACAAAGTTAGGCCTAGAGATTGGCTAACAGCTGGAGAAAAGAGTCGAATAGGCGCACATATAAGGAAAAAGGCATACAGGCTGCATGACAAAAGGTAGGAAGAATTACGAGATTGGAAAAATTACGACCACGGGTCGTGGTATGAGAAAGAGACCTACAGGTGGGAATACCCCCGACTTTGGATTTATTTACAGAACAATTGCCTAAATGGCAAAGAGACTATTAAGGTATTCATAAGAGCTATAAGTTATGATAATGATAAGCGCATCAGTCAACATTCGAGGACGAATGTTCCAAAGGGGGGAATGATGTTATACCCCATATTTTCGTACGCAAAAGTACGCCATAAATAAATTGATGGAAGCTAGGAAATGAGATGTTACATCCCGTATTTTCATACGTTAAAGTTTCATCATAAGTTAATTGACGTAAGTTCGAGAATGAGATTATTTTGAGATCATAAGCATTATGCTATTTCAAACAAGTGATAAGTAAATTCGTGAAGGTGAGAGGGTAAGCGAATAAAAAAAAATAAATTTTCATCGAAGTTTGACATTTTGGTATAAAATACGGCCCTAGCTAAAATACCCGATCTTTATGAATTAGTGCCATACAAGGTACCACATGACCATAATAGTGAGGTGTACAAAGTGTGTTAAAAGCGAGTAGTATTTTAAGTAATTTGAGATAATTCCTAATTATTAATTTTAGTGGGAGATTAACAATTAATTAAGATATTGGTGGTTAATTGGTTGGGAATGGATGAGCATTAACGTGGCAGCCAACAAGTCACAAAATATGACTCACAAATCATTCTTCAAGGTGGAAATATTTGTGAGATTATGTGGCTTAATCATACCTAGTGTGGGGCCCACACCCACTTATATAAAAAGCCTTTCGAAACCACAAAAATTGAGGCTTATGACTACATGTAGTAAAAGAGAGATGGATTAAAAATTCAGCAAAGTAACGATCTTAAGCAAAAATTTCATACGAAGTTATACTGTGTAATAGCAACGAGATTTGCAAATTCTAAGGGAGAACGGTACAATCATTCTCAAGAATATCACATGGATTTTCACCTACTTCGGTCCGCCGTTACATGTTATCGCAATTGACATGTGTTAAAGGCATTGTCAAGAGAATCGGCTCAGATATGTTAAGGCTAAGACCTTCCTTCATTTTGGCATGATCTCGTAACTAGTTGTGTTTGATAACGAGGCATAAAGAGAAGTTCATACTCCCGAATTTATATACATTTTCCTAGTAACATAAGTTACAGTATTCTCCCTTATCGGGACTTTATATTCAATTGAGTATTGTATTCTTCCAGTCAAGAGAGCAGAGGGTCTATATATATATACAGTATTATAGTATTTGCACCACCGTCGAGCTATAATCGGTGGGCAGGCCCCTATTGGGAAACCTCTGATCAGATGGTAAGTTATATACTGAGCCTACTGCGGCCGAGCGCCTATGAGCGAGCCGAGCATGGCCGAGATACAGAGCCTAGTATGGTCGAGTGCCTATGAGCGATCCTACTATGGTAGAGTAGTTACATGTTCCGAGCCTTATAGAGCCGGGCATCTATTTTATTTACTATATTGAGAGAGTTGAGTCAGTATCAGTAGGTAAGTATATCTCCATATCATCTTTGACTCCTAGTTACTTTCAGTTATTATATTATCAATTCAGTTTCAGCTTTCAGTTAATTTATTGCCTTGCATACTCAGTGCGTTATTTCGTACCGACGTCCCTTTTTCTGGGGATGCTGCATTTAATGTGTGCAGATTCAGACAGATAGACGGGTAGACCTCCCCAGTAGGTGTTGCCCGAGTTCACCTTTATCGGTGAGCTCCACGTCCTTCGGAGGTTCTGGGTCTAGAGTTTTGTGTACATCTTATGTATATATGTATATAGGTTATGGGTAGATCGGGGCCCTGTTCCAATCACAGTATATCCATTAGTAGAGGCTTGTAGACATATCCTTTTAGTTATTGCAGTATGTCGGGCTTGTAGGCCTTGTATGTATATTTTGTTGGTTTGTCTGCTATAGTAGTTGTGACGGCCTTGTCAGCCCAACTTTTTATTGATGTTTAGTCAGCGTTAACTTTCATTTAGTTTTATATTTTGCTTCGCAAATTGTCTTGCAATGTGGCCACAGCCAAAGTATGACATTCTATGTTCTGAGTCCCTTAGTCGTAAGTTGGTACGCAAGGATAGGTGAGGCACCGGGTGCCGGTCTCGCCCCCCAAGTTCGGGGCGTGACAATTTTCTACTCCCCTTCCTTGACCAAATGATTGATAGGTTATCCGTCCGTGCTTTCTATTACTTTCTATATGGATATTCAAGCTACAACCAAATCGTTATTGCTCCAGAAGATCAAGAGAAAACAACTTTCACTCGTCCCTATGGCACTTTCGGTTTCAAGCGGATGCTATTTGGCTTATGCAATGAAACGACTGCTTTTAAATGGTGTATGATGGCGATTTTTTTAGATATGGTAGAGGACTACCATGAAGTCTTCATGGATGACTTCTCGGTAGTCAGGGATTCCTTTAATGATTGCTTGGCAAATTTGGATAAAGTATTGGCAAGGTGTGAAGAAACGAACTTGGTGTTGAATTGAGAGAAATGACATTTCATGGTCGAGGAAGGCATTGTCCTTGGCCACAAGATTTCAAAGAATGGCATAGAGGTCGACAAGGAAAAGATAGAGGTGATTTCTAAACTTCCACCTCCAACCCCAGTAAAAGGCGTGAGAAGCTTCTTGGGTCACGCGGGGTTCTACCGGCACTTCATAAAGGATTTTTCTAAAGTCGTGAACCCATTGTGCAAGATCTTAGACAAGGATGCTAAATTTCACTTCAATGATGATTGCATTAGAGCCTTTGAAATGCTAAAGTTCTAGTTGAAAACAACTCCCATTATCACCGCTCCTAATTGGAGTATTCCCTTTGAGCTCATGTGCGATGCTAGTGATGTAGCGGTTGGAGAAGTTTTGGGGCAGTGCATCTACAAGATGTTTTATCTGATCTACTATGATAGTAAGACCATGAATGATGCCCAAGTCAATTACACCATTATAGAGAAAGAGCTCCTTGCCATTGTGTTTGCAATTGAGAAATTCCGCCCATACTTGATAGGTGCAAAGGCCATAGTTCATACGGATCATGCGGCACTTCGCTATCTTATAAGCAAGAAAGAGTCAAAAGCTAGGTTGATGCGATGGGTGCTATTGTTTCAAAAGTTTGATATTGAATCCAAGATCGAAAAGGTAGTGAAAATCAAGTGGTGGACCACTTGTCTCATTTGGTGGAGGAGGGGAGGCCGTAGGATGGCCTTGAAATCAATGACTCCTTCCCCGACGAGCAACTCTTGGCTATTTCAATGAAGGAGGTGCCATGGTTTGTGGATCTAGCAAACTTCCTTGTGTGTGCAATCATCCCGGATGAGTTCTCTTCAAATCAAAGGAAGAAGCTCAAACGAGATTGTCAAGATTATTATTGTGAACCATACCTTTTATGGATTTGCATGGATGGGGTAATTAGAAAATGTGTACCGGACGAAGAGCAAAATATTATTCGTGAGGTTTCCCATTCTTCGCCTTATGGTGGTTACCATGGCGGAGCAAGAACGATGGCCAAAGTGCTAAGTTGCGGTTTCTATTGGCCCACTCTTTACAAATATGCCAGTGATATGGTGAAATGATGTGATGGATGCCAAAGGGCCGGCGTCATCTTGAAGAAGAATAAAATGCCTCTCACTACCATTTTGGAGATTGATATCTTTGATGTGTGAGGTATTGACTTCATGGGTCCTTTTGTGAGTTCTTGTGGAAACACCTAAATCTTGGTCGCGGTTGATTATGTGTCTAAATGGGTTGATGCCATTACTCTACCCAACAATGAAGCTAGGAGTGTGGTAGCATTCTTGAAGAAAACTATTTTCACAAGATTTGGTACTCCGCGGGCTATCATAAGTGATGGGGGGTCGCATTTTTGCAACAAGGCTTTTGACACTTTGCTTAGAAAGTATGGTGTCACTCACAAAGTTACGACTCCCTATCATCTACAAGCTAGCGGTCAAGTTGAAGTGTACAACTGGGAGATAAAGAGTATCTTGTCCAAAACAGTGAATGCTAACTGGACGAATTGGTCAAAGAAGCTTGATCATGCACTATGGGCTTATCGGACTGCATTCAAAACTCCTATCGGGATGTCTCCATACCAGTTGGTGTTTGGCAAAGCTTGTCATCTTCCGGTGGAGCTTGAGCCCAAAGCCATATGGGCTTTAAAGAAAATAAATCTTGATTGGGATGCAACCGCTAACTTGCGGGTTGCACATTTGAATGAATTGGATGAGTTCTGGTACCATGCCTATGCAAGTTCGTCCTTGTACAAAGAGAAGATGAAGTACCTTCATCACAAATACATCCGAAATAAGGAGTTCAAGGTGAGAGATCTTGTTTTGTTGTTCAACTCACGATTGAAGATGTTTCCCGGAATGCTAAAATCTAAATGGAGTGGTCCCTTTGAAATTGTGGGTGTGACACCTTTTGGTGCATTGGACTTGAAGAACAAAAATGATGAGGTATTTCGAGTCAATGGTCATTGGGTGAAGCATTATATGGGAAAAGTTGATGATGGCCACATGGTGGCAGTTATTCATTTGAAATGATGGTAATCTGCGTCGTGCCTCGACGTTAAATCAGGCGCTTCTTGGGAGGCAGCCCATGTTTTCTTTTTCTTTTCTTTTCATCTTTTGTAGATATGTGTTATTTTTGTGCTAACTGGATTTGAAGTGTGTTGCAGGGATGAGTGTACTTTATAGGAACTGTGCCTAGAAAGTTGGCTAAGTGTGGAGAAAAGTGCGGACCGCACAATTTAGGTTGCTACAGCAGAAGGGAATCGCGGCCGCACAATTGTAGTGCAGACCACACAAATTGGAAAGGGAAAATGCAAACTCTCTGAAGTTTGGTCTATCAGAGAAATGGCCAAAGTGCGGCCGCACATCAAAATCTGCGGTCCGCATCAAAATTCTGCGGTCGCACCACATATTCTACGGACCGCAGATCAGCAAGGGCATTTGAGCATCCGGGTAACAAAGTGCGGACCGTAGAAGGAATTCTGCGGCCGCACTCATCCCGTGTCCCTCAAGTGTGTTCGTCCAAGTATAAATTGTAACCTTAGGGGTTACTGTATATTTTTTCTCCCTCTCTGAGCACTCAAACACCTAAAGCATTGAAATCGTCCGCCACACTCAATCAACATCTATGCTCACTCATTTGCACTGCTTCATATCCGGTATGCTTCAATTACTCATAGAATGTTTCAATTTTTTAATTTTAATTTATAATTTGTTAGGTAGTTTTAGGCCATTTGTCAGTAGAATTCAATTTTACTACCATGTGTGGTTTAAACTGTGTTGGGTCAACTGCTAATTGCTCTATGGGGAATGGGTGAATTGATTTTCATGCTTAATTGTTAATATCATGTTGAATTTGTGAAATCATAGAACAACCCTAGAAAGTTTGCTCGTACTTGTTTTGAAATATGTGGCCACACAAGAAATTGTGTGGTCCGCAGAAGTTGAGATTAGGGTTCGTTGGTGAAGCATGATTCTGCGGCCGCACTTGAAATTGTGCGGACTGAAGAAATCCCATCGCGGCCACAGAAAAGTGAGTGCGGCCACAAAACAGCCTAATCTCTGTCATCAGAGAGTTGGAAATTTTGGGATATCTAATGTGCGGCCGTAATGATAAAAGTGTGGATCGCGCTCCAATTTTGCGGTCGCACTAATGATTGTGCGGACCGCAGTTCCAGTTCTGAGGCCGCAAGATCAAATTGTGCGGCCCGCATAGCCCAGCCTACGGCCGCACTTGTAATTATGTGGACCGCATTTCCCCACCCTGCAAGCTTGGTCTACATTGTGTGTTTAATGTCTGTTTGCACTTGAATTACAATTGACTGCTGCTGTTGCTTATTACAGAAAATGGTTAGATCTCTAGGCCATGGAGATACGTCAAAGGGGAGGGGTGAACCTTCCAGAGGTCGAGGCAAAAGTACTTTACCCCTCGCCCTCCAAAAGATAGTCGCCAAGAAAGCTACAGCCGGATGAGGAAGAAATCCAGAGCCCTCTGAATCTAGTTCATATGCCCCATCTCGGGAAGCATCAAAGGGCGACTCAGTGCAAGAGCAGTCGGCCGACCAATCACAGCCATCGGGAAGGTATCAACTTCGGGATGAGCCTTCCTCCTCACAAAGCACCTATGAGGGTTCGGAGAGTGCCAATCAGGCTTCAGATCCCTCTTCTACACCTATCCCTGAAGCACCAGCAGCTACTGTCGTTGATATTCTGGATGATGGCCGATGGGGTGATACTACAGTTTCCGGCCTTGAGAGGTCGAAGAAGAAAGATGTCTGGGAGGACCGTTTTGTCAATCTAGATGCCTTCACCAGCTTCAGTGGGTGGTGGCCGGTAAGATAGCTCACTCTTGAGCGACAGTTCCAATTTAAAGATCTTGACAAGTATAATCCAACAGTATTGAGACAGTTTCGAGAGCGGAAGGGGTGGATTTGGTTCACCAGAGTGTAGTTGACGCCAAGGAGTATCTGGTCCGGGAGTTCTACGCCAACGTGGCACACATAAAGAAAGGGACCAAAGTGACAAAAATGAGGAATCTGAAGGTGAGATTTGACTAACACACACTAATCTCCTATTTGGGGTTTGAGGACATTGAGCCGGCATAATACTTGGAGAAGCTAGCGATGGGTGATGCAGCTCGCCCATGGCTAGCTGAGATTCTTGCAGCCCCGGGGCCACCTCCGCCATGGATCATAGCATGGGTTCCTATTCAGCGGAACACCCTAAACTTCGAGGCAAAGGGATGACAGACCTTCGTATGCAGCAGACTAGACCCGTGCTAGAATGAAACCAACCTCCCTATTGCGCGGGCAATTCTAGTCGCCTCTATCATGGCCGGGTACCCGATCAATGTGGGTACCGTGATGTTGGCCAACATGTCTGTGGTCGCCACACAAGCGGATACCTCCTACCCATATCCCAACACCATCACTGAGTTCCTTACGGATTCACAGGTGGAGCCGAGATATTTTTACACGAAGGTTCGGGCTAAGAAGTATTTCTCTTGGTATTCTCTGATGGATGCACACAACCTGAAGAGAAAGGGTCAGCCGACTTCTACCGTAGGCCAGTCTGATGAGCCATCGGTGGTAGTGCAGAGTCAGCAGATATGCCTTCCACTTCAGCAGAGCCTTCAGCCAGTGTGGCTGCCATGCCTCCACCTTCAGCCTCAGTGCCTCCCATCTCGGCTTTGAAGCCGGTGCCTATGCCCTCTACTCCACTTTCTATGCTGCGAGTCTCCCAAACACTGACGAGCCTCAACAACTGGATGTAGATAGCTACTGCAAAGCTGTCTGGCATATCCAATCATATTGCAACACAGTCATCTATTCCGGCACTTTAGATTCCACCGACAGTTGAAGAAACACTGAAGAAGCTCTTGGAAAATCAGAACACAATAATGGTCACTCTAGTGCAGCATGGGTCAGTGATAGAAAAGCTAGGAAAGGAAGTGAAGAAGATGCGGAAGTCCCAGGCTTCCAAGAAGTCAGTGGACAAGCTCCGGCGACAGATTAGCAAGATTGCAGCAGTCGGAGACATTCCATTTGATATGCTGATAGACCCGCACCACCCAGGCCTAGATCCTACAGCACCTATAGCACCAGCTGGCCAGTCTGAGGAGCCAGACACTGTTGAGGCAATCCGTCAGATGTTCACCAACCCAGCCACTCCCGGACTTGAGGATGATGAGATCCAATTGGATGAGGCTGAGGTCGGTGCCAATGATGGGGACACAGAGATGGCCACAGAGCCATAGGGAGCTTTCTTCACTCTCTTCTTTCTTTTACTCTTATTTTGTTAAGCATTGGGAACAATGCTTATTTTTATTCGGGGGGAGGGGGGGTGGTGGTGGTGGAATTTCTTTGACACATTTTGATGATTATGTATTTTGATAACTATGAGACATTTGGCATGTAATTAACTTAATATTATTTTCTTCTTCTTTTTTATTATGTATATATTCTCTCTACTCTCTCATTATGTATATTCGTTACACTTTCAATAGTTTTAGCTTTGTAGCTTCTTTATGCTTGTTTTCTTATTAGTTAGTGTTCAGCTAAATAGCTTCTTTTTGAATTAGTAGCTTCTTCTTGATTTAATAGCTTCTTCAACATTTTAGTGGATAATAAGACTTTCGTTTTCTTAATGCCACACTTGTTTCCAAAGGTAATTTTTATGTGAACTGGGTGACTCTTCCCAACGATGGATGGTGCGACCACCTTCTTAAGGGACTGAGTATATTTTGGAGTTTAGGTAATAATAGTAGCAGTAATAAATAAAAAGACCTAATTGAGTCATGCTCGAAGACTCAACCATGCTTCACTTGGTACCAACACACTTAACTACATACTTATGGTTAAAAATAAGGTTTTTGGAAAGAAATAGCTCTAGTTAGTGACCTTGTGACTCTTGTGTTGACTTAGGCAATCATCGAGTCATTTAATCGAACCATAGTGATTTTTAATCTTGAATATGGTCGTTATAGGCCCTCGACTCTATCCTCTTTAATAATCTAGTTGCGTGAGAGATGAGATGTTTGTGTTGCAAGTCCAAGTACCCATGCGAATGGTTTAGAACTTGCCCCAAATGTGTTTCTAGGCAAAATTTTAAGCTTTTCTTGGCTTGAGAAGTGATTGTAGGCTCTCCTTAGCTCCCTTGAAGTTTTCCATTGCCCACCAATGTTGTTATCCCTAGTCAACCCATTTGAGCCTAAAACCCTTCTCATTTGATAACCATATTACAAGCCTTTACCTGTTTCGTCATGACCCTCTCTTGGCACCCGACCTTTTCTTAACACTCTTGTGAAATAATTGGCTAAAAATGTAAGTTTGGGGGAGAGACGAGGAACTTGAAAGCGGTATCAAGGCACAAAAAGGAAAGAAATGATGAGACGGAAAGGCAAGAAAAGCAAAGAACCAAAAGAAAAGTGCAAAAAGAAAGTGAATAAGTTGAAGAATTGATGGGATTTAAAGAAAAGTAATAATGCAAAGCATGGATAAATCAAAAGAGGGAGGAAATGAATATCATGATCAAGAAAGAGTGATGTTAAGTCTCTCTAGTTCCCCCAAGAAAAAGAAAATGCCTCAAAGAGTTGGCAAAGCATGAGCCTAAAAAAGAAAATGGAGTGCTTAAGTAAAGATGAACCCGTTTTATCATAGCATATACAACCTTAGTCCAAAAGTCTTCATTGCATTCCAAAAAAGCCCTACGTGATTTCATGCCGAGTGAGCTTACATTAGTGGTGATCTACATGAGGGGAAAGCCTATAGTACTTAAACCCGTACTTGCGACATTCTTTTGAGAGAGATGAGTGAACCTTTCACAAATCATTGGATTGAGTGCTAAATTCTTAAGCGAGATAGGCAAACGGAGAGTATAGGAGGAGGAGTTTTGGATCCACAATGACCTACTTGAAAGAGCGAGCTTCCTTGATGAATAAAGTCAACTCTTGATGCTCAAGTGGAACATTAGAAATATTTGTGCATGAAAGTTTAACTTGTTGCGTTGTTAATAATTCATAAGTGATGTGGGTAATTGTTGGTCACAATTGATATGTGAATGTCTCACTTTTCATTAGTTGGAATAGATCTTAACTTGTGGAGGTGGGAACTACTTTATTTGCTTGAGGACAAGCAAAAACTTAAGTTTGGAAAACTTAATAAGTGGGGATTTTGACTACTTATTAGCACCTTTTTGCTTTTGTTTTAGTCCAAAAATATTTAATTATATTCCCGAAAACTAATAAAATATGTTTAATTGCAGGAATATTAGAAGATGAACTCTCGAGATGAAATCCAACTCAAAAAGGAGTAATCTGAACTCAAGGACATAAAAGGCATAGAAGCTCAGAAGTGCAAATCGCAAAATATCATCTGCGGCTGCAGGTTATGAAGGAAAATCCATCAGAGTTTGGTGCAAAGTGCGGTCCGCACAGAGAATTGTAGTAACCCGACTTAAGCTTTTATCAACCGTTTTGTTCAATACCCATTTGGACTCGAGAAATCCAAATTGGGCAAAATTACTATCTGACCGAGAGGTATTGAGTGGGTAATTGAGTGTTGATAGCTATAATACACCTTAATCAATAAAATAAGCATTAAGGTTTATATTCCATTAGGCAAACACCTAGGTGAAAGTCATAGCCCTAGTCTTTTTACAATATTTTAAAAACAATAAAAACAATCTCTTAGTTTCAAATTAGACTTTAAAACAACCCCATTTCGTGGAAAAGTAAACTTAGATATTTAAACTCTCACGCTATGTATATACTACTAACTCTCATCTATAGCTCCCTACGAAATTCGACCCCGACTCTTGTTGAGTATTATTATTGCATCATCCGTTTTTATAATCTTGAATTGAGGTGTAAAATTGGACGAGATCAGAAGGTGGGGATGGCACTAAGGAGGTGCAAGTGGACAATCATACTGAAACTAATGATACCAACAAGATTTAATGTTCTACATCTATGCAGGGGAAAAGCAGAGATGAGATAAGGAGGAAGGCCGGACAACTATGTTAAAAGGCATATGAAGGAAAAACAAAAACTAGAACCAACAACTCTCAGAATGCACTGAAGACGATACAAAAGAGACAGAAAAAAGTATAGCTTTGCCAGTTCCTTCCATTAAAATTAAAACAGATACTCAAGTGAAGGACTATAGTGAAAGCTCTCAAGTTATATGTGCCCATCAAGAATGTTCAGTGAAAACAATTAAAGTCATGATCAATAAAAAACGACAAAACTAAAGAAACCAAGAAGAGTATAGAAAGAAAATCCCAACAAATGACATTCACTTTTATGGGAACCGAGAATGTGGAACAGCTAAGTCAGAGTAAAGGTGTTGTGAACAAAACAAAATAATAGTATGTTATTTTGGAGTTGAACCATGCAAGATTTGCCTTAAAATTCACTAAAATTAAATGAGCAGTTTTAGATTAAAACTCTATAACCAAGGGGACTAACACTAGTACTCTAATCCCTACAATCAACTCAAATGTAGCTACCCCTTTCCAAACTAACTCTAATCTAGGAAGATACCAAAAACTCAAAGTTTTATTACTAACCTATGATTATACTTCTCACAAGCAAAGAGGTCACAATTTAAAATACTTGAATCAACCTAAACAGCTAAAGAACTTCAACAACTTTGTCTTCAAGAACATGTTCTTCAGTTGAGCAGCTTGAGTCTCCAAGAGAATCTTATTGCCTTTATTGCTTTTGCCAAAAGTAATTCAACGTGATTTCTCTCAATAGCATTAGCCGAGAATTGCGGCAAAAAGTCTCTTTTTATATTCGCAAAGTTGTCCGAAAATCTTCTTGATTTAATGCTCCAAAATATAGAATATTTCGGTTAAGGAAAGCCTCTCATGTTTTGATTTGGTTTCGTTATTTGTATCTAACTTTTCAGCCTGCTCTTTACATACAAGTTTTTCCCTTATTTGCAAAAAACCTTTTTGACCACAAAATCTTCTAATTAATTCTTCTCCTTGTGGAGTACATACAGAGCTTCTTGAGGAATTCAACGTGTATATGTGTTTTGATATTCCGCTTCTGATCAATACTTTACTTTTGGTCTGCCACGAACCTGGTTCATTTTTCATCTGCATCTCACATCTGCACACATATGATCTTGAAAAATAAAATCTTGTTCTTTTCAATATAATCAGTCCTGGTTTGTTAACCATCAAAACAGAATACATGTCCAACTCAACAATTTTTTTATTTTTTATGATGACAAACCCATGTGCAAATCAGTCAATAGCTCACTTGATTTTTTATCATTTGGTAGCCCAAGAGCCAGTTTCATTTATAGAACTCTTCTTCAATTGTCCATGTTTGTATAAGTGTAAAGTACTCGCATTCAATTCATCGCAACCCTAAATATGTCTAGGCATAATTCAATGTTAGAACTTGTAAAACAGAAAAACTCTAGGATAGCAACCTTGATTAGTTCAAGTGCTTAAGAACCATATTTACTAATCAGTGAATATGCAGATACTTAACTTTCCCCTATTGGCATCATCAAAAAAACAAAAAGGCAGTAGAGTCAAAAAAGAGAATATATCAATCTAATAGCCTGTTTCGCCAAGCTTTTTTTTTCGGCCAATTTTTTTTTTGGGCCAAAAGTACTTTTGGCCAAAAATTGAGGTATTTGGCCAAGCTTTTAGATAGAAAAAAGTGCTTTTGACGAGAAGCAGAAAAAAGTAGCTTCTCTCCAAAATTACTTTTATGAGAAGCACTTTTCAGAAAAATACACTTAGAAACAGTTTTCAAAAGCTTGGCCAAACACTAATTACTGCTCGAAAGTACTTTTCAAATTAATTAGCCAAACACAAATTGCTTCTCACCAAAAGTACTTTTTTGAAAAGTACTTTTGAGAAAGACACTTCTCAAAATAAGCTGATTTTAGAAGCTTGGCCAAATAGGCTATAAAACTCACAGCCACTAGGGCTACACTAAGATGTACATATCATCAAGAGTATAAACAATTTAATCTAATAAAATTACCTAGATAAAGAAATTCAGCCCAAAATAAGTAAATTGTTTCAATGAATCATTGTACCATATTAAGCCTAAGGCCCCCAAATCAAAACATGGTTGAACAAATCTGTCAAACCACCAACAACACCAAAATAACAAAAGAAAAACAAAACAAAAATCTGATCATAGAAGGGACATGATTTGGGACTGAATAAGGCTAGACTATGAAACCTAAGAGGATTGAGGACCAAATGCTTTGTTAGAAGAGGATTCTCCCTGGATACGCCCCACAAGCCTACCAAATCGAGTAGCAGAAGCGACCTGGTCTTTCTTCATCTTCTCCTTCTGCCTCATCTTTTCCTCTTTTAAAGAGGAAATTTCCTCTTTCATCGTCTCCTTCTCCTCATTGGCAGCAACCAATACCTCTAGAGCGTTAGTGATCATGCTCTTGCTTTTAGTGCCTGGTAGTCGCAAAACACAATAAAATTTCCTTAAGGTCTGCTCATCAAATATATCTTTCTTAGTCCCTATTTTAGCTCCTCTTTGAGGAGAGTTGAAGTGCTCAAATAACCTAGTCAACAATAACCCATATGGTAGAGCATGGGTGCCCATTTCTTGATCAGCTGCCCTTGTCATATACTTGATCATTAATTAGGGCAGGTTGATTGGATTATTCTGATCCAACACTTCCATTACTATCAGGTCCATGTACGTAGCCTCATTCCTCCTTTCTGATCGAGGCAACATATATTTGTTCACAAATTCGAATAGAATCTTGTGAATCGATTCCATCTCCGACCTTTCAACTTTTCTTCCAGTCTGCTTTCCCTTTTCTATGTGTAGTTGGAAGTCAAGTACAAAGAATCTTATTTTTCTTCCAAATTAAGCCACTCACGCCGCACATATGTATCAAAACCTTCCAGGAGCACATTCAGTATCTCCCCCAACAACTTTGCATCAAGAACCGGGTGCATTCCCCTTACATCAAAACTCAATGTGCCATCCTCTTGCACATTGAATTTCTTGTAAAAATGAAGCATTTATTCATAATATATCACTAGGAGTGAGCACATAAACAAATGTGTCCATCCCTGATTCTTAATCTTCTCCATCAACTCATTCATTCCAAACACATTCATAGTAGCTGGGTTGATTACTCGGCCCTTTAAAATTATCATCCTTGTAAACCACTCATCTCTACCTACAATGGAAATTTTACTTTGAGTCTTCTTCCTGTGTTTGGAACTGGTTCCCTTTAGCTCAAACGCAGAAACTGCTGGCTTCATTTTTCTGGAAGATCTCTTCTCTGGTGTGGCTGAAGAGGATTCATCATTTTTCTTTCCTTTCCTTCGAATACAGACATCCTCTTCCTCATTCTCTCATTCTTTTTCTTCTATATCATTTTCCTCACTCACAAATAGCGACTTCCTCCATATCAGAATCATCTTCCAGCCTAAACTCTTGTCTTTCTTTTTTCGTTTTTCTACTTTCTACCAAGGTTTTTTTTCAAGTGCATCCTTACTCTTCCCTCTTGTATTTCGAGTTCTACCCTAAGAGTAACATACCCTTGAGACAACACTGCCTTCTTTGCTACAAATTTTACTTTGCCAAAGGTGTTTTTCTCCTCACTTTGCTTCTCTTCCCTCAATTTAGCAATCAAATTTGCTAGTGACTTATCATCACTATTGGAACTAATTTTTTTCTCACTTCTTCCTCTATATCAGTCCAGTTAAAAGATTCAAATTTTTCTAGATCAGCGCTCAAAGAAACAGGTTCTTGAACATGATTAGTGTCTCTTCCAGCAATTTCTTCAGCAACCCCTACTCCAGATAGTTCTCCCTCAACAACAATGGAAGAACCTGGTTATTTTCCAGGGGCTTTTGGTTCTTCTAATTCGACACTATCACTCTCCTCCATCAATTCTTCCCTAAGGTTTGCCATGATTTCTATAATATTCCCACCCACATTATCAATGCCTCACTCATTCTCCCTTTATTCTATATGTTCACCTAATACCTCTACTTATACCTGAGTTTTAGTTTCCACTACCTCACTCTTTTTTTCTTGCTTTATCTCTCTTTCCACCTCTTCTCCCCCCTGAATCACCAGCTCCATACTAACTTTCGCTTGTAATTGTTTGGTGCCATCCTACTTCACCTGTTCAGCCCATTGTTAAATTTCCACCATCAAAATTTTCACTATCTTCTTCAGGGGAGTAGTCAACCAAACTAGTGAAGGCTTTGGGGAGGGAGATTGATCTAGGACAGACTCGACAAAAGTGGGTGTGGAAGGAGGTGTATTGGTGACATGTGTGGTGCTTGTTTCAAGAATGCCAGAAATGGATTGGCTTGGTGATTTCGATATTGTTTAGGGTTTAAGATTTTAGAAGAACTGAAGAACTAGGGTTTCAATCTACTTATGTTCTCTGAGAATAATGAGCAATTTGATCGAATAAGAAAGAAGAGACGTGATAGAGGGTTTTACGTGAACATGATTTGAATATTTTACGGCTTTAATCAATGATACTAATTACTTCTAATCCATTTGTAAGAGGAAAAGAGGGTAACTACATGGTTTCAAAATTTAAAAAGGCAGTTAATGGCTTTAATTGGGCAGTAGAGACGTGTTCTGGGGAGTTTGGTAAACTGGTCCCGATTTCAAGCGGACTGAAGCTTGTGATGATTACTCTAGGACTGAATAGTTTTTATATTTGAAACTGATCCCTTTTTAGTTCATGAGTTAAAAAGAGTTGTAGCCATAGGTATGTGCAAGTAAGTGGGAACCTGATTTTAGTGACATGGCAGTTTAAAAGTTAAGCATAACTATCAGATGGAAATAGGGTATATATCTCAGTGTCATACAACTAGGTTCTTTGACTAATTTTCTCAACGCGGTTTTCAGAAATTTTTTCTGATTCAGGGTTTTTATCATTAGTTCAAGCATCCATGCCCTTAAACATTCTTCTACACATTGACTCACTGGATAGTTTATTAAGACATAGCCAATCATTGTGGAAAGCCAAGAGTGTTCTAGTTTATTTTGATTAAACCAAGCTCCAAGCGATTTCTTTCAAAGTTATCTCTACTTAAAGCCTTGGTTAATATATCTACAATTTGCTCCTGTCTTGTAGAATTCCACACAGATGTGTGACCTTTTTCTACATTGTCCCTTTAAAAGTGATGCCTCGCATTAATATATTTTATTCTCTTGTGATGAACCACGTTCTTTATCATGTTCATTGCACTTGTGTTATCACAGATTATAGGGACCTGTTCAATCATTACTCCATAGTCTCTTAGTTGTAGTTTAATTCATAATAGCTGAGCACATCATGAGGCAGCAACTACATACTTAACTTCTATAGTTGATAGAGCCACATAGTATTTTTTCTTTGAGGCCCATGAGATCAAACTTGGCTCAAGGAAGTGATCCATCCCTGATGTGATCTTCCACTAAATTCCCAGCATAAGCAACATCCATGTACCCAATAAAATCAAATGAATATCCAGTTGGATACCAAAATACCCAGGTTCTGAGTACCTTGAAAATACCTCAAGATCCTTTTAACAGTCCTCAAGTGTGACTCCTTGGGATTGAACTGAACTTGCACACAACTTCATACTATACACATTATATATACTACTTGTAATTAGGAAGAGTAAAGACCCAATCATACCTCTATACTTCTTTTTACCGATGGAGGTACTAGGTTCATCCATATCTAACCTTGATGTCGTAGCAATTTAGTATAAATTTTCTTTGTGTTGTCCATATCAAACCTCTTGAGTAGCTCTTTGATGTACTTCTGTTGATGTATCATGGTTGTTTTTTGCAGTCTACTTAACTTGAAGTCCAAGAAAGAAATTTAATTCTCCTATCATACTCATTTCAAATTCACTGCCTGTTATTTTAGCAAACTTATTCCATAAGGCTTCGTTTTTTGCTCCAAAAATGGTGTCATTAATATATATTTGAACAATCAGTAGGTTCTTGCCACTCTTCAATAGTAACAAAGTGTTGTCAATTTTACCGCGTGAGAACCCGTTCTCCTGGAAAAATTTTGACAACCTTTCATACCATGTCCTTGGAGCCTACTTTAAACCATACAATGCTTTGTCCAATTTATACACATGATCTGGGAACTCATGAATCTCAAAACCTGGAGGTTGGCGCAAACACCTTTTCTTTCAAGTACCCATTTAGAAAAGCACTCTTCGCATCCATTTGATAAAATTTAAAACCACATGTAGGATGCAAAGGCAATAGGCATTCTAATTGCCTCCATTCTTGCAAATGGAGTAAATGCCTATCATAGTCGATGTCTTCTTCTTGATTGTAGCCCTGCACAACCAACCTTGCTTTATTTCTAGTGATGTTTCATTGATCATCAAACTTATTCCTAAACAACTACTTGGTTGAAATGACTATTTTGTCATCTAGACTAGAAATCATGTGCCATACTTTATTTCTTCCAAACTTATTGAGTTCCTCTTGCATGGCCACTATCCAATTTGCGTCTTCAAGTGCTTCTTTAATATTCTTTGGCTCAACCATAGATATTTAGGCCATGAAAGCAATCATATTTTTGAACATTGATCTTGCTACAGTCCACAAGTCAACTAGCGTTAGAACATTGGTGAGTGGATAGGAACTTTGATACGTCCAGGCTCTTGCTTGAAAACCCTGAGTGCCACTATTTTCTTCATGTTCAGCAGTGGAACTAAGTGAATTAATTTCTGCCTGATTTGCTTGATCTATTCCCCCTACCTGTGGTACATCTTGCTCAGCTTCCACATGACCTAGTTCTTGACAACCTTTGGAAGTCCTTGGTTTGATTGTTCCTCATTGTTATCGGCTGGTCCAAATTCTCCATCATCAGCAACCTGTGTACCGTTCTCAGCCAGATGGTTAGATTCATCAAAAATCACGTCTATACATCCTTCAACACACTTAGTTCTTTTATTATGTACCTTATAAGCTTTACATGTGGAGAGTAATCCAAAAAGACACCCCCATAACTTTTAGCATCAAACTTCTCTAGAGCCCCTTTTCCATTATTATGCACAAAACATGTCACGACCTAAAATTTTGCCTTAGGCGTCATGATGGCACCTAGTCTCTAAGACTAGGTTAGCCGGTTACTTACAATAGTTGAGCCAGTTTAACAATGAAATTTTTTTAAAGCAGAGTTTAATATATATACTGAAATAAAGGTGAAACAAGCCTACATGGCAACCATCACAATAACCTCCCAAGATTAGGTAATACAGAGTCACGAACTCTAGTTGAACACATAGAAATAACTCAAAAACAAAATACAATACATTTCGGATAACGAGTTAACGGTATAATTAAAAGGAAAAGGACTCCAAGGGACTGCGACAATTAAGCAACCCTACCTTTTATACTCGTGATCACGAAGCTAACTCTACTTAAGTCTGTTATCTCTATTACATGATCTGCACAAAAATATGCAGAAGTATAGTATGAGTACACCATGGTCGGTACTCAGGAAGTATCAAGACTAACTTCGGTGGAGTAATGACGAGGTAGAAATTAAGACACCTACTAGTCATAAAACCGGTGTAGTATATAAGTATAAAGTTAATAATAGAAACAAGAATCAGTAATTGGCAACAAGGAATAAACATATGATATAAACAGTGAAGTAATTCGAACATTGTTAAAATACTAGTGAAACCAATTAAGGAAAATAAATGACAACTGGATAATCAAACCGTTCTAAAATAAGTTTCACCACAAAATTACTCTGAGATACCTCATCTCACGAACACAAGTCACAAGTCCCAAATTACAAGCCATATGCTCATGACACCTTGTGCACACATTATTAATCACAACTGCATGGACAACTTACCTGTGATTATCTCAATCCGCCCGATATAGTCACAGGATTACAATCACAATCCGCCCGACATGGTCGCATGCTCAATATTACAATGGAAGTATATAATACAAGGATAAATGGGCATGATCAATGAATGTCAAGTTTCATACTCCTGAATCGGTGTAAACGACATGCTACGGTATATGTTTATGTGAGTGTACTATCACAGTCCAAGTCAACAAGTAATATCAAAGACATCGAATAACTTATTGGATGCAACACAACAATTCACGTAAGATACATAAAACACAAAAGGAAAATCACACCATCACACAAATATCATCAACATTATGCCCCCAGGCCAACACATATCAACCCTGACATAGCCACCCTTGTCTCTCCGTATTGAAAATATCATAATAGCCACCCTTATCGGTCCGCCCAAACAATACCTCATAATAACCACCCGTATCACTTTGTATAATAGCCACCCTTATCGCTCTGCCCAGACAATAAACACAATAGCCACCTATATCACTCCGCACAGACAATAAATCACAATAGCCACCCATATCACTCCGCATAATCAACAACAGTGAGATGTCACCCTTATGATTCACATTGTAATAATCAATCTACACACAAATACACATGTGCTAACATCACAACAACACAACATATCAATTCGTAGCATAAGTGCCCATAGGCCACAACCTTTCCAAAATAGATGTCAGCACAACACATAGCCTACGTCTCAAACACCATGTGAATAAGAATCTAAATAACAACAGAATGAAACAAAAAATAACTCAACGATGAAGGATACTCCATAAAACAATAATTCCAACTAAATAGGTTAATAACTCTCAATAAGTACAACTTCCATTTCAAATCTGAACATATATCTAAGTACAAAATTACCATAAAAAGCTATTGAAATCATCAAAATACCATTTCAGAGTTATCTCCACAAAAGTGAAACTCTGATCAACTCTTACCACTTAAGCTTCTAAAACAAGGATAATTCTTCAAATTCAATCCTGAATCGCTCGATAAACAAAATCGACCATACACACAAGTTATAACATATAATACAAATCTTCTCAAGGCCTTAAATCATTGAACAAAAATGCTAAAACTCAAAATGACCGGTCGGGTCGTTACAAAATATTTGCTACCAAATTCTCTTAGGTGGATTATGTTAGGTTTTCTTCCCTTAAGTAACATTCAGTGTTCACAGCTTCAACCAAAGATATTTTAGGAAGCTCACTAGCAATTAACATGGTTCTTGCCATATCTTTTGAAGTCCTATTTTTCCATTTCACAACACCATTTTACTGTAGAGTCATAGGTGCAGAGAAATTATGATCTATTCTATTACTTACATAAAACTCAATAAAGTTGCGATTTTAAAATTCAGTCCCAAGGCCAGATCTAATGCCAGCTACATGCAAGACTATCTATTTTTCTTTGTATTTTCTTCACAAAGGTCATCAAAATATCATATGTTTCATATTTAGTTGCCAAAAAGATTGTCCAATCTAGAGTAGTCATTAACAATTAAAAAGACATACCTTTTTCCTCCTCTACTCTGAACCCTCATAGGTCCACTATAACGACCCGTCCGTTCATTTTGAGCATTTGCGTTTTGTTCAACCATTTGAAGTGTTGATTAGCTTTGAATTATCCGTTTTGGTTTACAAGTATTTCGTAATTAGTTAGGAAGAATGAATTTCATGTTTGAAGTTTTAAGTTGGAAGTGTTGACCAAATTTGACTTTTTAGTATTCGACCTCGGATCAGAGTTTTGATGATTCCGTCAGGTTCGGACGGTGATTTTGGACTCGGGCATATTCCCAGAATTTCATTTGGATATTTCTAGAAGGTTTCGCCAATAATCGGCGAAAGTTAAAAATTTGAAGGTTTGGAAATGTTCATAGGTTTGACCGAGGTTTGAATTTATTGATATCGAGGTCCAATTTTGATTCCAAAAGTTATAATAGGTCCGTAATATCATTTATAACTTGTGTGCCAAATTTGAGATCAATCCAAGATGTTTAGGCTTGTTCGCCGTTAGTTTTGAATTTTGAAAGTTCATTAACTTCATTAAGTCGATTTGAGGTGCGATTTGTGATTTTGATGTTGTTAAGTGAGATTTGGAACATCGAGTAGGTCTGCGTTATGATTTGGAACTAGCCTGCAAAATCGGGGTCGTTCGGAGTTGGTTTGATAGCATTCAGATGCTTGGTTGTAATTCTAGAAGTTCTTGAGTTCTCGATTCAAATTTTGATGCGTATTGATGTCCGATGCATGGTTTTCAGGCATTTATTTGATGATTTGATCGCGCGATCAAGTTCGCATGATATTTCTAGACTTGTGTAGATGTTGGACGTGGAGCTCATAGTGCTCGAATGAGTTTCGGGGTGGTTTCAGACCATTTATAGTTGCTAGTTTTTAGCTACAGGGGTGAGCATCGCAATCATGAACATTTGATCGCGTTCGCGAAGAGCAAACTGCAGTTTGGGGCCTGGTGATTCGCGATCGCGTAAGCCTTTTCGCGATTGCATAGGAGGAATTTCTGCTGCACATGGCTGACTTTGAAAGCTTATATCTTGCAATCTTTAAAGAATTTGTAGATGATCTAAAAATGAAAGTTGTATATATTTGTGTCTAGTTTTCATAAAATCAAACTCTTTAGAATTTGGAGTTCTGTACAAAA
Source organism: Nicotiana tomentosiformis (assembly GCF_000390325.3). Taxonomy (NCBI): domain Eukaryota; kingdom Viridiplantae; phylum Streptophyta; class Magnoliopsida; order Solanales; family Solanaceae; genus Nicotiana; species Nicotiana tomentosiformis. The sequence goes on along the minus strand of NC_090820.1, from coordinate 76,987,047 downwards.
TGTTATGGTAGATACACTACTGGCTATCTGGGAAGAGTTTGGAGATTGCTGTTGAAGAATTTCTTCATCGCGATCACGAAAGGATGTCTGCAATTGCGAAGAAGGAAGCCTGGGCAGTGGATTTAATGTCCAATTTTTGACCTTTGAGCCATTTATCCATATTTTGAGTTGGGGACATCAAGATTTAGCTATTTTGAGATGATGTTCACCATATGGATTGGGGTAAGTGTTCTTAACTTGCTTGTGATTATATGTCATGAATTTATCTTCATTTTCGGCGTATGATTATTGATTTTAATGAGAAACCAGAGGAATTGATTATAATTTCATAAAAATTAGATTTCGAGTTTTAAACATCGATTCAGAGTCAAAATTTGGTAAATTTGATATTGTTGGACTCGTGATTGAATGAGCGTTCGTATTTTGTAACTTTTATCAGATTCCGAGACATGGGCCCTGCATTGACTTTTGGTTGACTTCAGGGTTGTAATTATAAATTCGACCTTTATTATTTGAAATTGTTTCCTTAGGAGTTAATTAATGTAATTGAGTTGCTATTGGCTAGTTTTGAGCCGTTCGAAGGTTGATATGCGCAGGATAAAATTTCTAGAATAATGTTGGCTTGCTTGGTATGGGATTCGGCTTGTTCAATGTAAGAATCCTATCTAAACTTGGTTGAGGCACTAGTTGCCTGAATTATTTGTGATAGCTACGCGCTATGAGTGCGCATATGTGTAGGGTTTGAGCCCATGTGCGAGCACCGGGGTATTGTTTCACGCTCGGGGAAATGCTTAGGCTATGCTATAATGTTTCTCGTATTTGTACCATTGTTGTGAACTAGCTGAGCCATATTTGAGGTTACAAAGATGCTAATTCCCTAAATAAACTTGGTAGTTACTATTTCTATGATAATTTGCCGATTTGAGCTATGATAGCACACTTTCAACATGCCTACACTATAGCATATTATTTATACCAGTCTAGATGCATGATAATCTCATTTCATTTATCATATACATGTATACTTGTTTAATTGCTCCTATATGAGATGCTTGGACTGGGGGCCTGTGACCATACCGGGCGATTTATATTATTAGCACGTGAGTTGTTCGTGCATATCCAGATATTTATATTATTAGCACGTGAGTTGTCCGTGCATCATGTGAGTTATCCGTGCGGATCCAGATATTTATATTATTAGCACGTGAGTTATCCGTACGGATCCAGATATTTATATTATTAGCACGTGAGTTGTCCGTGCAGATCCAAATGATTATATTATAATCACGTGAGTTGTCCGTGCAGCACGTGATTTATCCGTGCGGATCCAGATATTGATATTATAACACGTGAGTTGTCCTTGCGGTTGAGATTATTATCACGTGATTTGTCCGCATAGCACGTGAGTTGTCCATGCAACATATGGATACGAGTTTCTGATTTATGTGAGCTCTAGTTGGTTTATATGCTTGGATCGGGTTGGGCGTCGCAACAGATTGATAGTTGATTATGTAATCTCATCTTTACTTGCAATTTCCTTGATTGTTTACCTGATTTACTTGTGTGTCGTCCTTATATGTTGGATTGTTAACTGATCAGAATACTTGAAAACAGAGAACTATGATTATCAAGGTGGTTTTACCTGAGATTCCCTGATTTGATATATTTGTTCTATACTTGTCAAAAATTATGAAATGCGCAGGTGTTAGAGAGTATCATCAATAGTTCTTGCTTCTTTTACCTCGCCGAGCTTAGTTAGGATACTTATTGGGTACATGGGGTCAGTTGTATACATACTACACTTCTACACCTTGCGTGCAGTGTTTGGATATTGGTGTTGCTATGTATGGCAGGAGCTGGCAATGAAGATGTACTTGCGTTCCGGTCATGGCTGCCTATTGTTCTGGGTAGCTTTAAAAATTTTAATATGTTCAAGTATGTTTCAAATAGATGATGTATTTATTTCATACCAGTTGTAAATTCTGAATCTTAGAAGCTCATGATTTCTATTACCAGTCCTTGGGAAATGTATTAAAGTTTAGTTATTTCATCACTTATTTTCTTAGTAAATTTCATTTGAATTGGAATATTGTTAATTGGCTTACCTAGCCGGTTGGGTTAGGTACCATCATGGCTAGTTGGATTTTGGGTCATGACATGTTGGTATCAGAGCCCTAGGTTTATATGTTCTACGAGTCATGTGCAAGTGTCTAGTAGAGTCTTGTGGATCGGTATGATGACGTCCATACTTATCTTCCAAAGGCTATAGGGCATCTAGGATAAAATTCCCGTATTTCTTTCCTTATCATGCAACATTGATTCAGCTTGAACCGTATATATTTGAATTTCTTCCACTCACTCGTAAGCGTATGTGAACGCTTGGTATCATCTATACATCGACGCCTTTTGACTCTATGGATGAGGTGCGAGATGTATTTTATGTGTTTTGGTGATGGGCCAGTCTGGAGGACTTCAGGCCAGGTTTAGACCGCAGCTTAGGCTCGATAGCTTTAGTTGTGTGAACTTGTACTTTTGGACTCATATGTCCGGTAGTGTCCCTATGAGTGGAATTTGTGGCTCGATGAGCGGTTGAATGGCTATATGACGAGTATGATGTGCCTACGGGATATGTTTAGGTGGGTTTGAATGTGACGAAAAGAGTTTGCTTGAGGTGTAAAAAGGACTATTGGGTGCTTGATTTCCGTCTTGATTTGATGTATAGTCTCGAGTTATGAGTGTGTTGAAGGATCTTTCCCGTTGTTAAATTCTGGGACAAACTAAATTCTCATATCTTATTGATGAGTTCAGACTCAGGAAAATTAAGTGATTGCGTAGTTGTGGCTGCAAAAGGGTATAGCAAGATGCCAAATTAAGGCTAAATAGGTGGGTTATCTCATGCAAAGTAATCTACGGAGGTGTGATCCTTAAAATGTCATATGGAGAGTTTTGTTTCTACCAGCAGGGTATATATGTTGAGATTTGAATTTGAATTTGGTTGAGAAAGTTGACATGTCTGTCACGAGGATGAAGGCAATCTTAGCAGATAATTTGAGGTATTTTATGGTTTGTGTTACATGAGCTTGTGAAGTTTTTCGTTGAAACTCACTGCGGGATTATGACAATAGTAGAGTATGGGTATGGTGAGTTATCAGATATTTTATTCTACGGCTTTGATCCAAGTGGGGGAGCCTGTTATTGATGATTTGATTGCGTGGTTATGTGTTAAATACTAGTTTTTGTCTGAGGCATACTTGTGGATTAGTTAGGACTTGCAGAGGTTGAGATCGAGGATGACTCGAGTAGGGAAATTTTTGGATACGGGTTATATTGCAATTTGTAAGTATATGGAAATTCATGGAATGATTTGAGTTGTTATTTGTGAAGGATGCAGTGCACATAGAGTATGAATTTGCTCGGTTGCGATAAGGTGGGGGTCACTTCTTCGAGTGTTGTTGTACTAATGGGGCACGTGTCTTTCGGCCCATTTGGGCGGTGCTATTTAGATTTGAGAAGAGTGGATAACTCTCGAGAGGGTTCTAATTGATTCAAAATGTATATGTGGCAATTGAAATTTTTCGGATTTGTATATTGCTAGAATTAGTTATTTACATTGTATGGTGCCAGGACTTGCAGTAATTCTGTATGACTATGGATTTTATATTTCAGTATATGAAAGGAAAAAAAGAACAATTTTAAATTCACAGAAAGTCTCTTTAGAGTAGGTGTCGTGGTTGTGTTACTTTTGGGATGCTTAAGAGGGAATATGATGGCTTATGGGTCTTGGGCGATGTGGTTTTATTCTAGGTTTTCTTGTGGCAAACTTTGGGTAAGGATTGTAGTGTTCTGTCAAGGAGAAATGTTAGATTGAAGGTAATTCGGAAGGAACTCGGAGAAAATATGATAGCTTGGTAGTTGGTGGGATCGGCACGATAATGGATATGATTGGTTCTTTGGGTACTTATGTTATGGTGAGTCTTTACGGGAGTTTTGTTGCAATGCGTGTCTTAGTTGAGTTAGAGGAATTTAGTTCTGATAGTTTGGTTATGTGCAAATGGATTTCAAAGAGTTTTCGATGATTTCCACCACGATCTGAGATAGATATTTCCTATCGGCGTGAGGAACATGTTGCGCATTGTGATTTTCTATGGGGTGGGATCATGTGAAAGGTTCCTGGCTAATGAAGTATGTAGTTTTCTTGTGGCTCAGAGTGATAATGAGGTTCCCGTGTTTTCATTTAATGGCCTAATAGAGGAGGCGCGTGGTGTGAGATTTGGATTTGCATATGCAACTATACGATCCAGTTTCAAAAAGGAGGTCATGGGTTTATGTAGAACAAACGATTTCAGATGTTGGCACTAGTTGGCATTACCTGAGAAGAGTGTACATTCAGAAGGCGCATTGAGTTTTGACATATGGATGCTTCATTGTTGTTGCGGTACTCGACTGGTTGATCGACTGATGATGTTTAGATTTTGCTATGTGGCATGGAAGAATTATAGAAGTGTTCTCGTGAGGATGATTATGTATGAGGGATGTGTTAGTCATTCGAGTGGTGGAGTTGGGATCGGCTATGGCAATTTATTTGTTCTTTGGATTTGGAGACTAGTAGTTTATAGAAGTAGATTATTTCGGAGTTACGGACTGTGAAGATGTGGCCAAAGTTAGTTATATGATAGTATGTGCTATGGTTAGGTCATTGTGGACTTTTGGAGAGCTATCTATTCATTTACGGATGAAAAGATTCGATTTAAGGGCCCATAGGTAGGCCCGAGTAGGATGTGTATTCTACACCGGATCAAATTTGTTGACTCCGTACTGCTATTGTTGAGAGATGTGCAATTCAGTTAGAATTGATTTTTATTTGTATTTGATATGTTCTGTGTTATTGTTCTATGCCATGAGGGTTTGTGATTTGTTGGTTATATGCACACCGATGCAGTTCTGTATGGGCCTTTTAACAGAATTCGAGCGAAATGGTTATTGGGGTGGTTAATGGTTGATTGCGCCATAGTTATGGTCATTCTGCACGGTGGTATATTGTATTATTAGTTTCTCCATGGTTATGGTCATGCACTTCGTGTATTTGATGTCGAATTGTGTGTGGTTGTTGATTTTGAGCATTGTGGATTGAGGTATTTCATATAGACCAGTGTTTGGATGGGTTACGCATTGCAGCGGGGCTATCTTGGGATATGATCCTTTGTGTTAGATTCGTGTGTCTTAGTTCTACTATGTATGATGATTTTGTAGCATTGCTGTTATGGTGGTGCTTGTGGAGCTTACGGGACGGTTCTATCATTTGAGTCATTTTCGTGTTAGAACACTTTTGAATTGTTGCTATTGGTGTACGGATTACACAGTTTGTGGATCTAGGTTGTATTGGTGTGGCATATCAGTAGAGTGGCTATGCTTGATGAGATGAGGTCATTGGACCTAGAATGGATGCTATCGGAATTGATTACGGTATAATTGGAAGGATAATGTCACTGATCGACTTAGAAATTGGCTATGATTCTTGTCGAAAGAGGGATAGCTCGCTGACTTGTTGATCTAATGAGTGGTTATGAGTTTTTGCATGTTTCTTTCACCATCGGCAGTGTATAAAGGTTGTGAACGATGTTTTTATTTGATATGAAGTTTACCCCCGGTATCAGGTTGTTTTTAAGCAGATACAGTGATTAGAAATTATTGCCACGAGTATGCGAGTTGTGTGGTATATCATGTGATTACATCTTGGGTTATGGTTATGGCCTGATACAACTTGTTCAGACTTATAAAGTGTGTAGATGTGAGATTCGGGTCTTGAAAAGAAATTCAGATGTTAGAAATTGGGTTCTATGGTTTATGGGCTAAGGTTAAATTAATGATTTTCAGTTATGTTGTGTTGTCAGGCCAAAATGGAAGAGGGTGACGTGAGATCACCCCCGGGTATGTGCATGGTAAGGTTACACGGCGATTTGATGGCTTAGGAAAAACTCTTGGCATGTTCGAGAATGAACGTATGTTTAAGTGGGGGAGAATGTAACGACCCAAAATATAACTGTTCGTGATGACACCTTACCCAACCCGCTAGGTAAGCCAGTTATCAACCATCCAATTCCAATGAAATTTAACAAGACAACTAAGAAAAGGAAATTATCGGAATCTTATACATTCCCCAAGGACTGGTAGCACAAATTATGAGCTTTGAAGATTAGAATATACAAAACTGCTATGAAATAAATACAACATCTGTTCGAAATGTACATAAACAGATTGTTATGAATCTAAGGCTACCATGAACAAGAGGCAGCTACGACCAGAACGCAGGTACATCTTCAAATCCAGCTCCCGTCGATCTCAGCAACGTTAGCATCAAACATTTGCACTCAAGGTGCAGAAGTGTAGTATGAGTACAACCGACCCCATGCACTCAATAAGTAACAAACCTAACCTTAGGTTGAAAGTAGTGACGAGCTAGAACAAAGGTCGGGTCCAACACCGATAGCCAACAATAGTTTATAACAACGTAAAGCAAGTAATAAAAGAAGTAATTCAGAGATGAAATGATTAGCTTATTCATGGTTTCCCAAAAAATAGTTCCGCTTTTCAAGTATATCAATGAAAACCCAAATCCTTTACCGAAATCGTTGAAAATACGAGTAAGTTTGAAACAGAAATTTTCCTCAAAAATCCTTTCAACAATAAATAAGATGTTCTATTTTTCTTTCCAGATAGCCAGTGTAAAATACATCACTATGCCCATATGTCAATATGTGTGAGAAGTCATGAATGGCGTGATACCGTACAGCATGAGGAAAAATGCATCTATATGCCTGTATGTCATATGTGCATGTCAATATAATGTATCTTAGAGATGAACTCATATACTCACACTCTCAGAGCGGGTTGGCTTAGGTGCCATCACGACCAGTTGGCTTTTAGGTCGTTACATCCTTCCCCACTTAAACATACGTTCATCCTCGAACGTGCCCAGAGTTGTTCCCAAAGCCATCAGACCGCCGTGTAACCTTACCATGCCCATACCCGGGGGTGATCCCACGTCACCCTAATCCATATAAGCCTGACGACCCTACATAACTGAAAATCCTTAACTCAACCTTAGACCGTGAACCATAGAATCCAATTTCCAATATCCAAAATTTCTTATAAGACCTGTATCTCGCATCTACACATTATATAAGTCTGAGCAAGCTCTATCACGCCATCACCATAACCTAAGATGTAATCACATGATATACCGCATAACTCAAAAACTAATAGCGAAATCTCCAATCACAGCAGCTTCCCAAAACAACCCAATTCCGGTAATAAACCTCATGTCAAACAAAACCTCGTTCGAAAACCTTCGTACACCGCCGATGATGAAAGAAACACGTGGAAACTCATAACCATTCATCAGTTCAACAAGTCATGGAGCTCCCTCTCCTTCAACAAGAACTATAGCCAATTTCAAAGACGACTTCCGATATTATCCTTCCAAATATACCGCAATCAAATTCGATAGCACCCATCCTAGATCCGACGAATTCATCTTATCAAATACTAACTACTCTACTGATATGCAACACCGATACTACCCAGAACCACAAACTGTGCAATCCATGCACCCATACATAATAATTCAAATGTACTCAAATATGGAAAATGACTTAGACGAGAGAACCGTCCCGCAAGCTCAACAAATACCGCCACAACGCAATGCTAAAAGCCCATCACACACCGTAGAACCATAACAGACAAATCTCACACAAAAGGGTCATATCTCAACATAACTCTGCCGCAATACGCGACCCCATCCAAACACTGGTCCATATGGAATACTTCAAGCCGCCCTTCTCAAAATCAATAACCATGCACAACTCGACATCAGGTACCCAAAGTGCATGACCATGACCACGGAGAAGCAAATGAAACAATGCCACACAGACCCGAAAGAACATAACCAATGCGCAATCAATCATGCATCACCCAAATACCCATCTCGCTCAAATTCCGCTATAAGGCCGTGTATATAACCAACGAATCATAACCCCTCATAGAATAGAAGGATAACACATAGAATATATCAGAACATGAACAAGATCACTCTAACCGAATGATGCACCTTTCTGCAATAACGGCGCCGAGTCAAAAGATCCGATCCGGTGTAGAATACACATCTTTATTAGGCCTACCAATGATCTCCCAAATCAACCCTGGTCATCCACAAATAGATAATTAACCCCTCGAAAATCCACAGTGACTGAATCATAACATATACTATCATCTTCTAGCTTTGGCCACAACTTTAGAGTCCACAACCACAATAATCTGCTCTTGAGAACTCCCAGTCTCCAAATCCATAGAACACACGAATTACAATATCTGATCCCAACTCCACCGCCCGAATGTCTAACACATCTCTCATACACGATCATCCCACGAGGAATACTTCTATAATTCTTCCGTGCCATATAGCAAAAATCGAATATCAGCAGTCAATTAACCAGGTGAGTACTGCAATACCAATGAAGCATCCGTAAGTCAAAACTCAGTGCACCTTCTGAAATGCGCACCTCCTCAGGCATTACCAAGTAGTTATAGCATTCATTTAGGCATTTTAAACCGTCCATGTTGTTTAAGAATTCATGACCTCCTCTTCAAAATAGTACCGTGACCTTGCACATGCAAATCTCGATCCCGCACAACACGCCACATCTATCATGCCATCATATGAAAAGTACGAGAATATCATTATCCACTCTAAGTAACAAGCAAACTACATACTCAGTTATCCATAACCTTCCATTTGACCTCATCCAGGAGAATATCACAATACGCAACATGTTCCTCACGCTAGTAGGAAATATCCACCTCGAACCGTGATAGAAATCATCGAGAACTCTTCGAAACCTATTAACACGTAACCAAGCCATCAGAGCGAAATCCCTCTAACTCAACCAAGCCATGTAGGTCGCCAAAACCCAAGAGCATCGCCACAAAATACATGTAGAAACTCACCACATCATAGTACCCAAAGAATCAATTATATCCATCACTGTGCTGATCCAACCTACTACCAAGTTGTCCTATTTCTCCGAGTTCCCTCTAAATTGCCCTCGAAGTGATACTCCTCCTTTCTAGAACACCACGATCCTTAACCAAAACTCACCATACGAACTTTAGCATAAAACCACACCACCCTAAGGCCCATAAGCCGCTGAATTCCCTCTCAAGCATGCCAAAAGTACCACAACCAAGATACACACTCCAAAGAGACCTTCTGCGAACCCAAAACTGTTTTCCTTCACCTCCTTGATACTGAAGTGTATAATCCACAATGTTATAGATATGCCACAAGTCTCGACACCATCCGACTTAAATCTCAAATTCTAGCCATATACAAATCCGAAAAATTTTCAATTTCTATACATAAATCTTGAATCCATTAGAACCTTCTCGAGAATCATCCACCCTACTCAAATCTTAATTACACAGCCCAAACGGGCCGAACGACTTGTGCCCCATTAGCACAATGACAACCAAAGAAGTAATCCTTACCTTAATGCAATCAAGCAAATTTCTACTCCATGCACACTACATCCTTCATGAATAACCACTTAATCATTCCCATATACCCATAGAGTGTACTACAACCCGTATCCAGAAATTCCCTCACTCGAGTCATCCTCAAACTCAACCTCTGTAAGTCATAACTAATTCTCAAGTATGCCTTAGACTGAAACCGATACAACACATAACCATGTAATCAAGTCGTCGATAGCAGACTCCCCCACTTGTATCAAAGCCATATAACAAAACAGTCGATAACTCATAATACCCATACTCTATTACTGCCATAATCCCTCACTAAAATTTAACTAAATCCTTCATAAGCTTATGTAATACAATCCATCTAATACTTCAAATCATCTACGACTCTCGCATTCATCCTCGTGATGGTCAGGTCAACCATTACCACCGATACAAACTCAAAGCGCACTAATATAACCCACTGGTAGATAAGAAATCCTCCACACATCATCATAAAATTCACACATCCATAGATTACCTTGCAGGTTGTAACCCACCTGCTTAGCCTCAAGCTGACACCTCTTTATATCCTTTCATAGCCACAACTACTATTCAATCACTTAATCTTCCTGAGTCTGAACTCACCAACAAGGCACGAGAACCTAATTCGTTCCACAGTTAGACAACATGAAGGATCCTCCAATACACTCATAACTCGAGACTATACGTCAAATCAAGACAAAAAATCAAACACTCGATAGTCCTTTCTACATCTCAAGCAAACTCCTCTCGTCATACTCAAACCATATGAACATATATCACAGTCACATCATACCCATCATGTAGCCATCCAGCCACTCATCGAGCTATAAATTCCGCTTGTAGGGACACAACCAGACATATAAGGCCAAAAGCACCTACTCACACAACCGAAATCCTCCTGCTTAAGCTACAGTCAAAACCCAGCCTCATGTCCTCCAAACTGGCCCATCATCAGCACACCAAAATCACATCTCGCACTTCATCCATGGAATCATAAGCCGTCGATACACAGCTGATATCGAGTGCTCACATGCACATACGAATACGTGGAAGGAATTCAAAGAGTTATGCTTCAAGCTGAATCAATGCCGCACAATAAGAAAAGAAAGATGGGAAGGTTATCCTAAATGCCTTGTAGCCTCTCGAAGATAGGTATGGACATCATTATATCGATCTGCAAGACTCTACTAGACACTTGCTCATGACTTGAAGAACCCACGAACCTAGAGCTCTGATACCAACTTATCACGACTCAAAATCCAACTGGTCGTGATGGCACCTAATCCAATCTGCTAGGTAAGCCAGTTATCAACTATCCAATTCCAATGAAATTTAACAAGACAATTAAGTAAAAGAAATTATCTGAATCTTATACATTCCCCCAAGGGCTGGTAGTACAAATCATGAGCTTCTAAGATTAGAATATACAAAGCTGGTATGAAGTAAATACAACATCTGTTCGAAATGTACATAAACAGATTGTTATGAATCTAAGGCTACCATGAACAAGAGGCAGCTACGACCGAAACATAGGTACTTCTTCAAATCCAGCTCCCGTCGATCTCAGAGACGTTAGCAGCCAACATCTGCAAGCAAGGTGTAGAAGTGTGGTATGAGTACAACCGACCCCATGTATTCAATAAGTAACAAACCTAACCTTAGGTTAAAAGTAGTGACGAGTTAGAATAAAGGTCGGGTCCAACACCGATAGCCGACAACAATTCATAACAACGTAAAGCAAGTAATAAAAGAAGTAATTCAGAGATGAAATGATTAGCTTATTCATGGTTTCCCAAAAAATAGTTCCACTTTTCAAGTATATTAATGAAAACACAAATCCTTTACCGAAATCGTCGAAAATATGAGCACGTTTGAAACAGAAATTTTCCTAAAAAATCCTTTCAACAATAAATAAGATGTTCTATTTTTCTTTCATGATAGCTAGTGTAAAATACATCACTATGCCTATATGTTAATATGTGTGAGAAGTAATGAATGACGTGATACCGTACAACATGAGGAAAAATGCATCTCTATGCCTGTATGTCATATGTGCATGTCAATGCAATGTATCTGAGAGATGATCTTATGTAGTCACACTCTCAGAGTACTCAATCTCACTGTCTCACACTTTCCACTCACCATGCTCAATCACTCAGTATTGTATATGGCCAATCCGACACAGGTAATATCCATCCCGGAATATATACATCAACAGACCATCAATCACTAAGTACTGAGTAGGGCCAATCCAGGCCGTGGGCAAGATCCATCCCCAGGTATAAATACTTCGGACAAGATCCATGTCTAGGGAAGATCCATCCCTCAATATAAATCAACCGCGCTTCCTAGGGGTGTTTTCAGACTCCGGAGGGGCTCCTTCAGCTCAAGCGCTATATAAAGCCAATTAGGGCATAAATCAATATAACCTACTGCGGCGTACAGTCCGATCGCATAATATCACTCACACTCATGACCTCGGCCTCACTCAATCATCAATCTCTCCTGGCTCTCGGGCTCACAAGGCCACGAGACTAGCCCAAAATGATAATATGATGTGTCAATAAATAGTAACAGAGACTGAGATATGATATGAATATGAATGCATATGACTGAGTATGTAATGTAATAAAAGCAGACAACTTAACAGCAGAAATGACCTCAGTGGGTCCCAACAAGATAAGCATGTAGCCTAGACATTGTTTCTAACATGGGTCACAACTCAATAGCTCAAGTACATAGAAATTTCACGGTTACATATAAGATCAGGTAACTACATAGTACCACAGGAATAACGGGGTCACAATTCACACGGTGCACGCCCGTCACCTAGCATGTGCGTCACCTCAACACCAATCACATAGTACATAATTCAGGGTTTCATACCCTCAACACTAAGTTTAGAAGTGTTACTTACCTCAAAGAAGTAAAATTCCAATACCGAGCAAGCCAAGCGATGCTCCAAAAATGCCATCTCACGCGTAACGATCTCTAAACGGCTCAAAATTAGGCAAAAGCAACTTAAATACATCAAATAATGCCAAAGGAAACAAACCGAATCGATAAAGGTCGAACCTTTAATCAAAAGCCCAAAATCGGCCAAAAGGTCCAACCTGGGCACGCACCTTGAAACCCGACAAAACATACAAAATCCCACAACTCATTTAATTTCGAGTCCAACCATACTAATTTCACTCAAATCTGACTCCGCATCGATGTTCAAAACTCAAAAATTTACTTTATGAAACTTTAGGCTAAAACCCCTAATTTTCTCTTTTGGAACCCTCAATCAAATGCTGAAAACGAAGATAGATTCATGATATAAAATAAAAAATGAGTAGAGAACACTTACCTCAGTCCACATGGTAAAAATTGCTTCAAGAATCGCCTTAATCCGAGCTCCATAGCTCCAAAAATGCAAAAATGGCGGAAACCCCCAAAATAGAGTACTTTATACTTCTGCCCAGGCATCCTCATACGCGAATGCGATAAAAGCCTCGCATTCGCGAAGCACAAACTCACACTGCCTCACTTTACACTACGCGTTCGCGGCAAAACCTTTGCAAATATGATGAAACACACTACCAGACTTTCGCGATAGCAGACAACCCACTGCGAGCGCGATGAAGAACCCATATAGAGTGATCAACCCCCGCTCAACACTACGCGAACACATAGCCATGGACGCGGATGCGAAGACTAAAATCTTCAACCCAGTGCGAATGCGACCTCAGAAGTGCAAACGCGAAGAACAAATAGCTCCACTGACCAAACACCTTTCGCGATCACGGCCAAGCCTTCGCGATTGCGAAGAACTCCACAAGCAATAGGGAACAACAAAAAACCAGCAATGTAAAAACCATTTGAAATGATCGGAACTACGTCCGAAACTCACTCGAGCCCCTCGGGATCCCGTCTAAATATACCAAAAAGTCCCATAACATAATACGGACCTACTCGAGTCCTCAAATCACACATAACAATATCAAAACGATGAATCACACCTCAAATCAAAATCTATGAACTTTGAACTTTCAATTTCCAAAACACGCGCGTGCAACGTATCAAATCAACCCAGAATGAACCCAAATTTTTCACACAACTCCCGAATAACATAACGAAGCTATTTCAATTCACGAAAGAACAATCTGAATCCGATATCCTCAAAGTCAACTTTCGGTCAAACTTATGAAATTTTCAAACCTTCAAATTTCTAATTTTTGCCAATTTGTGCCGAAACCTTCTAGAAATATCCAAATGCAAATCCGGACATATATTACCATCCGAACCTATTGAAACCATCAAAACTCCATTCCGGGGTCAAATTTATAAAAAGTCAAACTTGGTCAACTCTTCCAATTTAAAGTTTCAACAATGAAATTCATCCTTCCAAATAGATTCTGAATAACCTGAAAACCAAACCGATGATTCACATAAGTCATAATGCATTACACAGAGCTAATCATGCCCGTAAACTATCAAGCAAAGTGCAAATGCTCAAAATGATTGGTCGGGCCATTATAGAAATGTTCATAAGTTTGATCGATATTTGACTTTATTGATATCGGGATCAGATTTCGATTTCAGAAGTTATAGTAGGTCCATTATGTAATTTATAACTTGTGTGCTAAATTTGAGATCAATCCAAGATGTTTAGGCATGTTCGCCGCTTGTTTGAATTTTGAAAGTTCATTAACTTTATTAAGTCGATTTGAGGTGCGATTTGTGATTTTGATGTTGGTAAGTTAGATTTGAAACATCAAGTAGGTCTGTGTTATGATTTGGTTTGATAGCATTCGGACGCTTGGTTGCAATTATATAAGTTCTTGAGTTCTTCCTTCAAATTTCATGTGTGTTGATGTCCGATTCATAGTTTTCGGGTGTTGTTTTAGTGATTAGCGTGCTCGAGCAAGTTTGCATGCTATTTATACACTTGTGTAGATGTTTGACGTGGAGCCCCAAGGGATCGGGTGAGTTTCAGACTATTTTTATTTTATTTTCAGTTGTTGGTGTTTGGCTACAGGGGTGTGCATTGCGGTCGCGAACATATTGTCGCGTTCGCGAAGAGCAAACTGTTATTTTGGGCCTAGTGAATCACGATCGCATAAGCCTTCTCGCGATCGCGGTTTGGAAGCTTATATCTTGCAATCTATAATTGGCTTACCTAGCGGGTTGGGTTTAGGTCCCATCACGACTAGTTAGATTTTGGGTCGTAATATTTACATATGTCCATATGGAGCAGTTATAGAGGTCGAGAGGTACTTGCCACTTTCTTTTATTTGAATGATTATCTGACCTTTTACCTTTAGCACAAACATCACAAATTTTATCTTCCTGAATTTTAATTTTGGCAGGCCAAAAATTAAGTCCTTGGAGATCAGTTAGTTCAACATAGAAAAGATGACATGCCCAAGCCTCTTGTGTCATAGAAAGGAATCGGTATCAAGTGCACTATGACATGATATTTTATTTTTAGGTGAAGACATAATATCAACTTTATAAATATTTTTGTGGGTTTTTCTTTTGAGAACCAACATTCTATAATTTCATTTGTTGTGATATAATTTTTAGAAGTGAAAAAAACCAGGTTCCCTTTGTCACATATTTAAGATACACTCAATAGGTTATGTTCAAACCTTTAACATAATACACATTTTTAATAGAATGAGATTGAGACTTACCAACCTTACCTATGCCGATTATGTTATCTTTCTTGTCATTTTCAAAGACCATACTCCCTCCTTGGAAGGCTCTCAGTGAAAGAAAATTATCTCTATTTTCAATCATATGGCGGGAGCAAGCACTATTCACATACCACCTGTTCTTTCTTCCTCTCACTTTAGCCTGCAAAAATATTCAGGGGTTAGTTTTAAAAACCTAGACAAGCTTGGTCCCTTTTGTTTGAGTAAAAGAATAAATCACATTTAGTCCATCGAGGTAGTTTTCCACTTTTTAGTGAAGAACCAGGTTTAATAGGCAGAATAGTTCGGGACCACCTTGAACATGGCAACTTTTGTTTAGTTCCCTCTTAAACTTCATGTGGTCATTAATACCTCTCCCTCTAAACTTGAAAATTTTATAGCCTCAACCCCCGGGACGCTGAAAATCCATTGGAGTGTGACACACACGCTGCCACATGAATTTTTTGTCTCTGTCATTTTTTACAATAAAATAATTTTTTTATCTTTTTAAGTCCACCAAATATTTAAATCATTTTTTTCGTGCCAAAATTTGTATAAAAAACTTAAAACAATATTATTTTGACTATAAGTTTTATTTGGCTAAAGATACTGATATTTTAATCAAGTTACTTTTACATATTTGGTCAGAAAAAGAAGGAATATATAGTTAAAACATATTATCATTGTATCTAGAAGAATTAAAAAAAATGTTGTTGCAACTCCATATATTGGCTAAATAAATATTTTAGCTAAGAATAGTAAAATTTCTACTAAATATTTACGAATTTGACTCGAAAAAGAAAAATACATAGCTTAAATAAAGAGTCATCGCATGAAAATAAAAATAAAAATATACAGTACTTTTTTCTTTATGTAGAAAATATACCATTTGTACTTCATTACTTTGCCTAAATCTTCTTTTTATTTGGCTAAAATAAATAGAGTTTTAAGTAACTTTTGTAGATTTGGACTGGACTAAAAGATAAGAAATACATAGTTGAAACATATACTTATTTTATTTGCAAATAATACTATTGGAAAAAAAATATGCAATGTATATTAAGAAGAAACAACGAGAAATACAATTGGAACAAATAAATTATTATATTTGATTATGTGAAAAATAATGTTTGAAAAATATCTCATTTGGAAGCTAATTTTTTATTTTTCTTCCCTCCCACATGCCTAAAAGAGAGTGTATTCACGCTATTTACCACATCAGCATCTCAGGGCTCAAGACTATCAAATTTTCAAGTTTCAGAGGGTATTTTAAATTACGTAAAATTTAAGGGGGAGCTAAATAAACGTTGCCAAGTATAGAAGGGTCCCAAACATTTCTGCTAGTTTAGGAGGGTCCCGAATATTTCTGCCAGTTTAATAACCTTCCTTTTCTCAACATATGCGTCATTCTTCAAACTTGCTTTGATTGTAGCTTTGTATGTGTCTTTCAAGTATCCATTATTACCACAGTGTGCGCATAGACGATTGTCAGGGATATCAACATACTTGCTATGTGGATTATATGGAGTTTTAGCCTTAGTATGTCCTAGTCTCATTTTGTTTTCTACTATAATTTTCATGGATCTTAAACATTACATGTGAAGACCTGGTCTTTTTTAAATTTATTTCTAATTCATGTTTAGCCTTATCTAGATTTTTCTGAAGCACCCTAACTTTTTTGGATTCATCTAGAAGATTTGTATTAACTATGTTTAGTTTACTCTCTAGTTTATCCTGAATATCTGTGGCCAAGTCTTTCCCTTTGTGGGATCATTGAGCAATTTCGTGTTCTAAATTTCTAAGGCATCCTTTTCATCTTCTAAAGCAAGAATCTGGTCCTTGAGTTAAATTACAAAGACTTCAAGGTTCTCTCTACTTACTTCTAGATCATTGTTCTTAAACCTAAGTGATGCATAGTCATTCATTAATTGTTCCTTTATAGCAGAAATCTTTTGATATGCATCAATCAAGACAACAAAAGAGGAGATTAATTTCTTTTTAGAGTAGATAGGAATTGTATCTTTAATATCCTGAATACTTATATCAGGTTCTTCTTCTCATCAACATCAGAGTCCGAGTTTGCCATTTATGCCAGGAGATCTTCAGGTTCTGAATCATTATCTTCCTTGGCCATTAGTGACTGATCATATTCATCACTTTCTTCATCATCATCAAACTCATCCATTGAGGATGATTGCATAGCAGCCATCACTCTTTTTACAATTTTGTTCATAGCCTTATTTATCATCCTTCGTCCTGGAACCCGGTCTCTTTTCTGTTATTTTGCCTTCTCAAGGTTGTTCCTCTTCTACTCCGTTTTCCATAATGGACAATCCTTGGTGTAGTGATCTTTCTTTCCACACTTGTAGCATTCATTAGTATTATATTTTTTTCTATAGCCTTGGTTTTACATGAACTACCTTTTTTTTATAAATCCACCTTTCTTTATTACTTCCTGGAAATGTCTACTAAAGAGTGCCATGTCATCTTCTTCAATGTCCTGCTTCTGAATGTTCTTGAGAATCAGTTTATTAGTCTTGCGAGGTTCAGCGGATTGACGAACTAGACGATTTTGATTAAGCTTTAAATCGTTCATCTCTAAGTTGGCAATAAGATCATCAAGAGTCATTGTGTTCAGGTTTCTTGTTTCAATAATTGAAATGACCTTGCTATCCCATGAGGGTGGCAATATACTCAATATTTTTCTCACTATTTTATTTCATGGAATAATTTTTCCAAGAGATATCAACTCGTTGATGATTGATGTAAGCCTTGTATGCATCTCCTAAATTATTTTCCCCCTTTTCATCTCAAACAATTCATATTGCCTAGTTAACATATCGATATTTGACTTTTTAACTTGAGAGGTACATTCATGTGCACATTACAAGGCATCCCATATTGATTTTACATCTCTACATGCTGAGATTCTATTGTATTCATCTGGACCAATACCACATATCAGAATCTTCTCGGCTTTAGCATTCTTTTGGACTCTTTTGACATCTTCTTCAGAATAGTTTTCTCTTGGCTATGGTCCGATGGTGATACTTTTGTCATCAACCTGCATGGGAATCCTTGGTCCCTTTCCAACAATATGCCAAAGCTATAGGTCTTCCCCTTTCAGAAAATCACATATCATTTTCTCCCACCAACCATAGTATTTTCTATTAAACAATGGTGATCTAACAATTGATTGTCCTTCTTGAGCATCCAGTGGTGCAGCCATTGTAGATACATTCAAGATATTAGCCTCTTAATATAGAACCTACTCTGATACCAATTATTATTTTAGAGTTGACTCAGGCACAAGAAGGGAGGTTGAACTATGTCTTACTTGATTTTTGTTATTTCCAAGAACCTGGTTCTTTAAACTAAGTAGACATACGCAAATAGAAATAATTGCAGAAATTAAATAATACAACGATTTTTATGTGAAAAAACTCCTTGCTCAAGGAAGTAAAAATCACAACCTACCCCACTAAGATTTGCCTAAAATTTCACTAAACTTCATTGAGAGGTTTTAGGTTACAACCCTATAACAAGAAAAGACTAATTCTAGTACCCTAACCTCTACAATCAACTCAATTGTAGCTACCCCTTCCCAAACTAAATCTAGTCTAGGAAGCTACCAAAAACTCAAAGTTTCTACACTAACCTATGATTACACTTCTCAAAAGCAAATAGGTTACAATATAGAATACTTGACTCAAGCTAAACAACTAAAGAGATTCGACAACTTTCTCTTCAGAAACAAGTTCTTCAGTAGAGAAGCTCGAGTCTCCAAAAGAATATTCTTGCGTTAATTGCTATTACCTGAAGTAATTTTATGTGATTTTTCTCAATATCATTAGCCTTGAATTGCGGTAGAAAGTCTCTTTTCATAGTCGCAAATTCGGCCAAAAATCTTCTTCAATTAATATGCTCCAAAACCTAGAATATTTCGATTTAGGGAAACCTCTCATGTTCTGATTTAGTTTCCTTATTTGTTTCCAACTCTTTAATCTTCTCTTTCCATGCAAGTTTTTCCCTTATTTGCAAAAAAAATCTTTTTGATCACGAACTCCTCTAATTAATACTTTTCTTATGGAGTAAGGATAGAGCTTCCTGAGGAATTCAACTTGCATATGTGTTATGATATTCCGCGTTGGATCAACACTCTGCTTTTGATATGCTACGAACCTGGTTCATTAGTCATATTCATCTCACTTCTACACACATATTATCCGTTGTTGGGGGGAAGAGAAGATGAGGAAGCTAGTTTAATTGGGGAAGCCATCCTGGAATATGAAACCTGGTTCAGTTATGGTTGGTTAATCACTCAAAGTATAATACATGCTCAGTTCAACATACTCCAAGATAGGGGTATCCAGGAACATCAAAATCACCAAGAAGTATAGTTTCTTTGAGAAAGTGAGTCCTCGTTATAAAAGAGCAAAAAAAGGAAAAAGGGGAAAAATAACAATTATGAGGTTAAGGAGGACAAATCCAAGCCCTTAGATCAAGATCAAGGAATAGAAGCAAGAAAGAGTATAAAAAACCAAAATATGTTGAACCGGAAAACGGAAAGACTTCCTAATCCCCCAGATCAAGAGCTAATACCTAGCAGAGAGGAAGGGTTAGAGAAGAGAGAGGGTTAACCATATATAGAGGTTCTTATAAAGAAGTCTAACAACAAAGCAAAATATGCAATAGAAGTTGATATTAGATGAGAAGGTAATAAACGTGTAGAATGTAGTTTTGAAATGGTTATTCAACATACTAAGGAGGATTTAGAGGATGAAGTTGCGGAAGCTCAATTTCAAACTGGAAAGAACTCTCTATCGATACTGAATTAGAAACTTCAAAGGGGGGCCATACTAAGGTGGATGAGGATGTGGTTATGATATTAAATCAAGACCAACGAATTATGATAGACACGCACAAATTATCACCAAGAAGATACTTTTCTAAGAAGAATGGATGGCCTAATAGTGAGAAGAACAAAGCCAATAAGAATAGAAACACAGATCTAGCATCCCTTGTCTCTAATGACTAATACAATATTTTAGAATATAAGGAGAGTTAAATCTCAAAGTGATTTTCAAAGAGTTAAGACACTCAAGAATCAATATAAGGTTAATTTCATGGGACAACAAGAACCTATTGTGAATACAGAACAAATAAATGGATACACGAGACAAATTGAAATGCAGGGATGTCACTCTAATATTAATAATAAAGTCTGGTTTCTTTGGTCAAATGACTTTGAGGTTGTGACTGATACTGAACAAGGTTACCTACAGACTTAATCACATAAATTATACTAAATTATTTCATATTTCTATTGTTTATGTCAAATGTAGAACTCTATTGCAAAAGGATCTATGGGGTGAACTGAATAATCTGGCTTACATTAATAAGTCCTTGGGGTATAATGAGGGATTTAAATGTTATAGTTGAACCTGAGGAGAAAGATAGAGGAACATCCTATAGAATTGACAAGAGTTTTGGCTTTATTTCTTATATGACAGAGTGCGGTATGCAAGATGCAGGTTTTAATCGTAATATTTTTACATGGTGTAATAATAAAGGTGCTCCTAGTACTATCTGGAAGAGGTTGGACTATTTTCTGGATTTTTATGAATGGTTTGACCAATTTAGCAAGAATAATGTACCTCACTTAGTATGAGCTTGCTCTGATCATACCCATCTTCTTATTTAACTTGGAAATGTCAATGAGAACACTGTTAAATACTTTAGTTCGTAAATTTTTTGACTGAACATGTTGAGTTTCTGGATGTGGTCAGAAGCATTTGGGAAGAGGGATGTCAAGGAAATCCTATGTGGATTCTACATCAGAAGCTGAAGAAGGTTGCTACTAGGCTTAACTCTTGGTCAACAGAGACTTATGGGGATATCTATGAGGACCCTAAAAGACCGGAGAAAGATATATCAAACGAAGAAAAATTATAGTTGGAGAGGAAGAATGAGAATAATAGAATCAATCTGAATAAAGCAAAAGCTGAATACATTCACTATCTCAAGCTTCAAGAAAACATTCTGAGATAGAAAGCTAGAGTGGACTGGCTCACTGATGGAAACTCCAATACTGCCTATTTCCATGGAGTTATTAAGGACAAAAGAAGAAGGTTAAGTATTATCACAATCCAAAATCCCAACAACAGGACCGTGATAGTGCCTAACATCCACTTGTTAGGAAAGCTAATGTTAGTTAAAGAATTAACCAATTTTGACAATTTAAAAGCAGAATAATCATAACTAATGATTGATATTCTTTGAAATACATGAAATAAATGCATAATTATGTCACACAATGTATGCTGATCCCAAAAATTCGGAGTCACAAGTACATGAGCGACTAGCGTTCAACAAATATGGTCTAAATGAAAATACATTAATTTGAAGAAAGATAAACAGTAAAAACAAAATAGAAGGAGAATTCAGGAACTGCGAACGCCGTGCAGCTCTACCTCAAGTCTCCTGGACAAGTGGGATCCGAGCAAACTCCTCTACACAACGTTGAGACCAACGTTGGAATCTGCACAAGAAGTATAGTATGAGTACAACTGATCCTATGTACTCTGTAAGTATCGATACTAACCTTGACGAAGTAGTGACGAGGCTATGACAAGACACTCTCGATTAACCTGTACAAATAATAAATAAAAGACAATAAAAATGTAAAGAAAATGGATAAACTCATAAGAACGAGACCCGAAAGTCAACTAATAGAGGTCCCCAAAATAACATCATCTCAATTCCTCATACCATAGCACTAGAATAGAACATTATAGCTACAAACATTACCACTCATCACACTTCGTTATGGTGCGCAACCAGATCCCAACGTTATCACACTATTCGTTGCGGCATGCAACCTGATCCCAATATCATATTAAAATCTATCGCGACATGCAAGCCATTCCCATTATTAATTCATTTTAATACTATTGCGGCACGCAACCCGTTCCGAATATTAATTCATTAACATGAATAAATCAATACAATCAATAACATAATCCTAACAAAAAGGGTACCAAAGTGTACAAAGCACTAAGGAACTACCAGAACAATAAAGAATAATCAATACCTCATACTCACAAACCTCAACAATTCATTAATAGGAGAATAGCTAATGGACTCACACAATTGGATATAACATAATAAAGTGCAATAAGTAAGGTAAAGGTAATAAAGGCAAGTAAAGGCATGAAACAGTAAAAATATCCAACTAGTACAGGTGAAAGCACAAAGGAGGTAAGCAAATATTGATTAAGGAATGAATAACAAAAACAAGTAACAATTGAATGACAAATAACAAATAAGGCATAAATAACAGTTAATGGCATGTAACAATCAAGGCAAATAATGAGACATAACATGGTATAAATAATGATATAACGGTAAATAATCCAACCCGTATGCTTTAACTCATGATAATGCATATACACCCGTCACCTCGCATATATGTCATCCCCACATATGATTCACATAGCAAATAGACCAAACAAGTCCTAATTCCCTCAAGTCAAACTTAAACATGACACTTACCTTTTTCTACAACAAACTCAATAATTAACCACAACGTTTCCTTTAGAACAAATATCCAAACCAACCGAATCAAGCCAAATATCATTCAAACAAACCAAAATAAGCTTTAGAAACTACCCACGAATGAAAAATATTCAATATTTAGCTAAATTGAAAAACTTAACAAAAGTCAACCCCAGGCCCGCTTGGTCAAACTCTAAGATTCAGACCAAATCTCGATTATCCATTCATCTGCAAGCCTGGATATGTGATTTGTTTTGAAATTCAACCTTAATTTGAGGTCTAAATTTCAATTTCACAAAATTTCTAAATTCTACCCAAAAGCCCTAATTTTTACCATAAAATTCTTAGATTTGATGTTAACAACTCATGATTAGTAATTAAAATTGATTGAAAACTAGTTAAAGATTCTTACCAATGAATTTGGGAAGAAATAATTCCTCAACAATTACCTCTAGAGAGCTTAGGGTTGAAAAAAGATGTAAAATGAGCTAAGTCCCAATTTCTCATTCTTTTTACCCTGCTGCAGATGTCGCAATTACGAACTCTTGTTCATAATTGCGTTATCTGCAAATGCGAAACAGTGATCGCAAAAGCAACCGTGCAACAGTCATGCAAAAATTGCAAATGTGACAAACCCATCGTATTTGCGAGGGACACCCCCCCCCCCCCCCCGATTCGAGACCATATCGCAAAAGCAAATAATTTTTGGCAAATGCGGAACCCCCGCCCCAGTTCCCATTTCGTAAATGCGAGCAATCACTCACAAAAGCAAATCTTTCATTTGCGAGATCTACCCCATTCAATTTGGAACCAACAACTCGCAAATGCGAGATCTGGAGGTTGACACCAGTAGCTATTCCAAACTCACCTGCAATGCATATGAAACTCACCTGAGCCCCTCAAGCTCCAAATTGAACATGCTCACAAGCTAAATAACATCCTACAAACTTGCTCGCTACCTCAAATCATCTAAATAACATCAAATAACAAGAATCGATCATCAAAACTCATGATTTAAACTTAAAACTCAATTTTTACCATCTTTCACATAATGTTCTGAAAATGCACTCGGGTCACCCGGGACCCCAACTAAACATGCGTACAAGTCCAAAAATATTATACAAACCTACCAAAATTGTTAAAACATCGATCTGATGTCATTTGCCAAAAATGTTGACCGTGTTCAATCCAAACCTTATTTTAAGTCAAAAATTAGTTTTTCTTCAAAGTTTACTTAAAAACTTTCTAGCAAATGACACGGACCACACACGTAACCCAAAAAATTGCATATAAAGCTATGAGAGGTCTCAGAACATGAAAATTAGGTCTAGTACTAAAAATGACCTATCGGGCCGTCACATTCTCCACCTCTAAAAGAATCATTTGTCCACAAATAGAGATAGAAAAGTACCCCCGGACTGGTAAAAAGGTGTGGTTATGTACTCCGCATGTCAGATTTGGACTCTCAGGTAGCCTCCTCAATCGGGTGACCCCTCTATTGCACTTTCACAAAAGGAAAACTCTTATATCTCAACTTACGAACCTGCCGGTCTAGAATAGGTACCAGCTGTTCCTCGTAGGTCAAATATTCTTCAAGCCACACCGTGCTAATATTCAAAATATGTGATCTATCCTCATGGTACTATCGAAGCATGGAATACTAGATGTATCCCCGCTAGTCTAGGAGGCAATACAAGCCAATTAGCAACCTCCCCAACTTTCTCCAAGATCTCAAACAGGCTAATAAACCTCGGTCTCAACTTGCCCTTCTTCCCAAACTGCATCACGCCCTTCATAGGTGACACACGGAGAAGAGCATTCTCACCTACCATGTAAGCCATATCTCGAACCTTCCAGTCCGCATAACTCTCCTGCCTGGACTGAGCTGTGTGAAGTCGATCCTGAATCACCTTAACCTTCTTTAAAGCATCACAAACCAAATTAGTGCCCAACAATCTAGCCTCAACGGGCTTAAACCAACCAATCGACAAACGACATCGCCTCTCATATAAGGCCCGATACGATGCCATTTCAATGCTCTACTGATAACGGTTGTTGTGGGAGAACTCAGCTAAAGGTAAAAACTAGTCCCACTGACCCTCAAAATCCATAGAGCATGCCTGAAACATATCGTCCAATATCTAAATAGTGCAGTCAGACTGTCCGTCCATCTGAGGATGAAACATGGTACTCACCTCGACCCGCATGCCTAAATCACGTTGCACGACTCTCTAAAAATGCGATGTGAACTGCATGCCTTGATCAGAAATGATGGAAATGGGGACACTGTGCATGTGAATAATCTCCCGGATGTAAATCTTAGCCAACCACTTGGAAGAATATGAAGTAATCACGGGAATGAAGTGTGCATACTTAGTCAACCGGTCCATAATAACCCAAACTGCATCATATTTCCTCAAGTTCCATGGTAAGCCTACCAAAAAATCCATAGTGATGTGCTCCCACTTCTACTCCGGTATCTCCAATCTCTAAGTCAACCCAATCTGATGCTCAAACTTTACCTGTTGACAATTCAGACACTGAGAGACATAAGCAACAATATCTTTCTTCATCCTCCGCCACCAAAAGTGTTGTCTCAAGTCACAATACATATTCGTGACACCTGGGTGAATGGAATAGAGTGAACTGTAACGACCTGGACGGTCATTTTAAGAATTTAAGTTCCATTAGGCAGCGTAAGGACTTGAACAGCTTCATATTATATCTATTGACTTGCGTGCATGGTCGAGTTCAGCTACCGGATGATTCAGAGTTAAATCGGAAGAACGATTATATTTGTTGAAGCTTAAGCGGTAAGTATTGACCAGAATTTGACTTTTATGTAAATAGCTGCAAAATAGATTTTGGATGATTTCAACAGCTTTATATGGGGATTTTGGACTTAGGCGTGCGTCCAAATTTGGATTTGGAGGCCCGTAGGGTGATTTGAAGCATTTCGGCGAAAGTTGGAAAAGTTGACTTTGGTGATATAGGGGTCGGAATGCAATTCCAAGAGTTGGAACAGTTCTGTTATGTCATTTTAGACTTGCTTGCAAAATTTGATGTTATTCCGTGTTGATTTGATAGGTTTCAGCACGAGTTTTACAAGTTGGAAGATTTAAAAACTCATAAGTTCGATTCTTGGTGCGATTCATAATTTTGATATTATTTGATGTGATTTGAGGCCTCGAGTAGGTTTGTGTTGTTTTACGGGACTTGTTGGTATGTTCAGACGATGTCTCGAGTGACTTGGGTGAGTTTCTGATAGGTTTGGGTTGTGTTGCGCTTGTTTTTGTTGCTTCGTCGTCGTTTCTTCAAGAATAAATCATACGGCATTAATAAAATGAGCTCCAAATTCAGTTTTTATTGAACCATTAGATCCGTATCGTAATTAGGGAGCCATAGCAAAAAGAATCGTCAAATTTGGACATCGTATGAGGGAGTTATGCTCATTTCTGTGTCGGGGAGACTGCTGGTTTCTGGTGTGGTCGAAATTGCGATGCCCAATTCACAATTGCGAACCTTTTCTCGCAAATGCAACCTTTTCCAGCCCTGTTCTTATTCACAATTGTGAAGGCTGGATCGCAAATGCGACATCTGCATCTTGTTTTCAGCTGTTTTATTCGGGTTTTTGCTTCATTTTGTGATATTTTTGAACCCTATGTCCGAGAGTGGGCGATTTTGAGAGAGGAATTTCATCTCCAATCATTGGGTAACTTCCTTTTATCAATTTCTAAGTATACTTCATGATTTTATCTGCGTTTCAACAACAAAATGGTTAGAATCAAAGTGAAAAATTTGGGAAAACTTGTAAAAACTTTCTAAATGAAAAATGATGATTTGAGGGACCAAATGATATCGGAATTTGATAATTTTTGTATGGTTGAGCTCGTATTGGAATGGGTATTCGGGTTTTTAAAAATTTGTCGGATTCCGATGTGCGGGCTGGGGGTCGACTTTTAGGTTGATTTTTAGTTTTTGATAAAGACTGAGGCTTTATGATCCGGAATAGTTTCTTATGAGTTTTAATTATGCTTTGAAGTTATTTTGTCTAGATTTGAACCATCTGGAGGTTATTTCACCCGAGAAGTTCATTTTTGAGTATCGGTTTATCTTCTTTGAGGTAAGTATCTTGCCTAACCTTGTATGGGGGAACTACCCCTTAGGATTTGAGTCTTCTATGCTAATTGTATCTTGTTAAGTCCGTGTACACGAGGTGACGAGTACGCGCTCAGATTTATTTGTGGAAAGTTGGCCTTTTAGGGTTCTTAGGTCCTTGTATTCATTGAGTATGAAGTTGTTTTGTATTAATTAAGTTTTCTTAATTACTAGTCTCACCTATACCTGCTTTAATTGGAATTAATTGCTTCATGATCCACTCTTATTGCCTATTTGACGTTTATATAATTTAACTGAAGATTTTTACCTCTCTTATTGCCATGCTATCTTTTCCTAACTGCTTATCTTTACTTGAAATTATTATTATCTCTTTTGTAATTGTTCATCCTTAATTGTGGTCATGATTATCTTCCTGTTGCCTATCCTTAATTGAATTTGTAGTATTTCTTTCGTGATTGCTCAACCTTAAAAGAATTTTAGGTATCCAATATCTTAGTTGACTTATCCTTATTGGAATTATTGACTCGTGATATCTCCCTTGTTCTTGAACTGTACTTTGTGGGACCGTTGTTACATATTATTTTCTCCCTTGTTGAGTTGTTCTTATTATGACTAGCATTCTCTATTGTGGCTATTCCTTGTGAACTAGTTCTTCCGTTTCTTTGAGTTCTAGAATTTCTGAGTTGACTTAATTGCAATACTCATGTATTATTGTCATTGTTGTTGTTGTACTTGTTGTTGTGATGCACGAGATTTCTGCCGTGCGATTGTTATTATGATGCATGAGGTTTCTGCCATGCGGTTGTTATTGTGATGCACGAGGTTTCTACCGTGCGGTGTTATCGGGTTGCACGAGGTTTCTGCCATGCTATTGTTACTATTGATATTTGCACATGCAGCGTGACAATGAGGGATATATATATATATATATATATATATATATATATATATATATATATGTGGATTGCGCATGTGGAGAGACAAGTTCGAAACATTATTATGCACGTATGGCGGCGGGCATTTACTTTACTAATTGCACATGTGACGAGACAAGATGGGCTATGTCAGGGATTGATTTGTGGTGACTTGCGATGGCCTGGGGGCATTCTTGTGGTTGATATTTGTGTAGTAGTGCACTTACCTGTCCGAGTTTTATCTTGTGGAAAATTATGGGAAAACATTATACGTGCTGTCCATTTTCTCTATACTTACTAGTTGGCATGAACTATTTTAGAGCACTTACACAAGAATACACGCAGTTAATCACTCTTAATAGGATGGATCTTGATATTGTTGAGTATTGATACACACCTTCGTCTGGTTCTATTGGCATGTGAGTCGTCCGTGCAGTTATTATTTGTAGCGAAGGCATAAGATGCCAAATGTTTAGGGTTCACAAATTGGAACCCGTGAATTATGAATATTTTGAGGTTTGGTGCCTCGTGGTGATTATTAGATAAAACCTGATGTGAAAGCGGTTATTTTCATCTAGTTTATACCTATCCTTCTTTTAGTTGTGTTCTCCGGGTTTAGACTGTGGCGAGCTTACCCTACTATGTTGTTACTTGTTGTGTTCCGCTGCTAATTGTAGTTTCTATTTCTTATTGCAAGTACCATATTATCGTTGTCATTATGCATAGCTTTATAGAGATATCGTATTCCTGTTAGTCATACACTTATACTTATTTAGATTATTTAGTCCAGTAGGTGTCTTGACTATCCCTCATCACTACTTTACCGAGGTTTGTCTTGATACTTACTAGGTACCGCTGTGGTGTACTTACAATACACTTCTACACATTTTTGTGCAGATCCAGGTATTGCGGAGTCAGTCGATAATTAGCTAGTTGTTCAGATCTTGCGGTGGAGACTCAAGGTAAACATGCTGCTACGTTCGTACGCTTCGGAGTCACCTTCTAGTTTTTTTTTCTATTTACATTGTTTACTCCTATTTCGGAATAGATGTATTTAGAGGTTTTCTAGCAAACTCTGTAGAGCTTATGACTTGTACTATCAGTTTTGCGATTGTAATATTTGTATAGAGAATTCTAAATTTTGAATTGCTAATCTTTATTTATTTTGTTATTATTTTCAGAAGTTGTTAGGCTTACCTAAACCCTAAGACTAGGTGCTATCATGACACCCAACGGAGGGAAATTTGGGTCGTGACAAGTTGGTATTAGTGCTCTAGGTTTATAGGTGCTATGATTCATAAGTGAGTTTAGTAGAGTCTTGCGGATCGGTGCGGAGACGTCTATACTTATCTTTGAGAGGCTACGGAACTATTAGGACAGTTTCAATTCCTTCATTGCTATCGTGAGAGTTTATTGATCTCGAAGTTTTAGCTTTTATCATTCCATTCTCTCACAGATAGTGAGGACATGAGCTGCAGTTACCGATGACGCTGCTCCCGGAGTAGGTGTCACTAGAGGTAGAGGCAGAGGCCGATGGGGAGCACGTGCCGCAGCTAGAGCGCCTACCAGAGCAGCAGTTGAGGAGCCGCCAGTAGCTCTAGTTGGGGGGTAGGTACCGGAGATGCCAGCCGTTACCCCCCGGACTTCAGGAGACCTTAGCACAGTTCCAGCGCATGTTTCATACATTGGCTCAGGCGGGGTTGATTCCGGTTGCACCAGCTACTTCACAGACCAGGGGAGGAACTCACACTCCTGCCGCCCACACTCCAGAGCAGTGAGTTCACGTTTGTCAGGTTCCAGGTGTCATGGCGACATAACATGTGGTTCCAATTCAGCCCGTGGTTAGGGAAACAACATTTGAGGAAGAATAGCTTAGACTTGAGAGGTACAAGAAGTACCACCCTTCTATCTACAATGGATTAGCGACAGATGATGCCCAGGGTTTTCTTGAGAAGTATCACCGCATTCTGCATACTATGGGTATCGTGGAGATGAGACGGGTTGCTTTTACTATGTTCTAGCTCGGGGGAGCGACTTATCAGTGGTGGCGGGCGTATGAATTGGGTAGCCCAGCCGAGGTAGCTTCACTTACATGGGTTTAGTTTTTGGAGATGTTCCTGAGAGAGTTTGTACCTCAGTCCCTTTGGGATGCATGGTGCGCGAAGTTTGAGCTGTTGTGCCAGGGCGCTATGTCAGTATCAGAGTATGCCATTTGATTAAGTGATGTGGCCATACATGCAGCTGCTTTGGTCGCTACAGTTAGAGAGCATGTCCGTAGATTCATTAAGGGGCTCATGCACGATATTCGTTTTAGCATGGCTCGAGAGTTGGAGTCGGATGTTTCGTTTTAGCAGGTGGTAGGGATTACTCGCCGATTGGAGGGCATGTGGGATCAGGAGAAACAGGACAGGCGGGGCCAAAAGAGAGAGGGCCTGAGAGGTCAGGAGAGAGAGGACAGGGAGGCTAGGAGGCCTTGTAGACCGGAGAGATGTGCTGGTCCTTATTTTGGAGGTAGGGTACGACATGGTAGAGGTTTTGTGGGTCAGCCAGTTCAGTTTGCACTTCAGGCTTCGTATAGTGTTTCAGGTACTCATTGGTCTCAAAGTACCCGTATCGTATAGTTCCTACAGCCACGTCAGCAGAGGGGTTGCTTTGAGTATGGAGATACTAGCCATACGGTGAGAGATTGTCCGAGACTCCGGACAGATGTGTCACAGTGGGGTATTCAGACGAGTAGAGGGCACACAAAAGGGGGAGGCCCGGCCCGTTGATGTATTTCATATAGTAGGCTTGAGGCCGCTGTGCCAGATGATGTAACACATGTATGCTTTTGATTTGTTACAGAGGGGAACCATTTGTATTTTGTTTCGGTTCTGTTTATCGGGGCGAGTTCTCTTATTTGTTGCCTCATTTATGGGTGAGTTTCATGATTAGTACTCTGCTTATGTGTTTACCCCTGTTGGGAGATTCTATGAGTGGTAGCCCGTCTCTATCGTTTGTTTTTATTCATTATTGAGAGTTACGAGGCTAGAAGTGAATTCCCGTTGTCCATTATGGTAGGTTTTGATGTGATTCCTGAGTAATTTGATTACGATTTTTAATTTGGATGCTCTACCGGGGTGAGAGTTCAGTAAGTATTGTGATTTTATTGGCAGAATTGAGTTAGTGGAAGGTTTTAATTGGTATGATGTGTATTCGACTTCTGATTCAGAGTTGAGGGTGAGACCCTCACGATTCCATGTGATTTGATATGTTTGAGTCGGGCTGCGTGCCGCGGTGGAAGTTATATCAGGATGAGATCCTTGTGATTTGTTCATATACTTTAATTTTTCCTTTTAAATTGATTTGTAGGATGGTACTGATAAAGAGTTGTTCCTATCGGGCTTGTTTGATATTTCTCTTATGTATTTCTCCTCACATTTTCAGTCATTTTCATTCTGTGCTTTAGTTTTAGCTTGTTGGGTGTGTGCCCTAAGGCGTTAGTTGTGACTTGTTGATCCGGGCATATAGTTATGAGGTCTTTGTTTTTCTTGCATTATTGTCAGCGTTATGGAAGTTTGAAATAGGGTTCTAACGGATATGAGGCTAATTGTTGGTGATGGATTTGATTACAGGCAGCTATTATGATAAGAACTATTATTATAGGCCTATGTGTGATGTGTCATATTGTGTGGTTGTACTCTATTTGTGTAGGCATAAGTGGTTGCAGCTAGTTGAGACTGATACCGGGTGTGGATTTAGAATCGGGTCTTTTGAAGACGAGCCGATGGTGAAAATGTTGACTCTAAGGCTTATTGATGTTGGTGGAAGGGATAAATTACAGTTGAGATGGTGTCGTCAGGCTTATGTGGATTGGGGTGACGTGGGGTCAGTCGCGGGTGTATGTTGGATGTGTGCATTTAGTGATTTGACAGCTTCGAGGCGATTCTTGGCACGTTCGAGGACCAACATTTGTTTAAGAGGGGCAGGATGTAATGACCCGACCAGTCATTTTGAGAATTTAAGTCTCGTTAGGTGGCATAAGGTCTTGAGCAGCTTCATATTATGTGTATTGACTTGCATGTGTGGTCGAGTTCAGTTACTGGATGATTCGGAGTCAAATCGGAAGAATGATTCTAGTTTTTGAAGCTTAAGCGGTAAGAGTTGACTGGAATTTGACTTTTGTGTAAACAACTCCGAAATGGGTTTGGATGATTTCAACAGCTTCGTATGGTCATTTTGGACTTAGGCGTGTGCCCGGATTTGGATTTGGAGGCCCGTAGGGTGATTTGAAGCATTTCAACGAAATTTAAAAAAAAGTTAAAGTTTGGAACGTGGAGAGGTTTGACCAATAGTTTACTTTGATGATATCGGGGTCGGAATGCAATTCCAAGAGTTGGAACAGTTCCGTTATGTCATTTGGGACTTGCCTGAAAACTTTGACATTATTCCGGGTTAATTTGATAGGTTTCGACACGAGTTTTAGAAGTTGGATGATTCGTAATTTCGACGTTATTTGATGTGATTTGAGGCGTCGAGTAGGTTCGTGTTGTGTCGCGGGACTTGTTGATATATTCGGACGAGGTCTCGAGTGGCTTGGGTGAATTTTGGATAGGTTTAGGTTGTGTTGCGCTTGGTTTTTATGCTTCGTCGTCGTTTCTTCAAGCATAAATGGTACCACATTAAGAAAATGAGCTCCAAATTCTGTTTTTATTAATCCATTAGATCTGTATCATAATTACAGAGCCATAGCAAAAAGAATCGTTGAATTTGGACATCGTATGAGGGAGTTATTCTCATTTCCGTGTCGGGGAGACTGTTGGTTTCTGGTGTGGTCGCAATTGCAAACATTTCTATCGCAATTGCGATGCCCAGTTCGCAATTGCGAACTTTTTGATGCAAATGCGACCTTTTCCAGCCCCATTCTTGTTTGCAATTGCTTACCCTGGATCGCAAATGCGACATCTGCAGCTTGTTTTTAGCTGTTTTCTTCGGGTTTTTGCTTCATTTTGTGATATTTTTGAACCCTAGGTCCGAGAGTGGGCGATTTTGAGAGAGTAATTTCATCTACAATCGTTGGGTAAGTTCCCTTTATCAATTTCTAAGTATACTTCATGACTTTATTTGAGTTTTAACAACAAAATGGTTAGAATCAAAGTGAAACATTTGGGAAATATTGTAAAAGCTTTCAAAATGAAAAAATGATGATTTGAGGGACCAAATTATATCGGAATTTGATAATTTTTATATGGTTGAGCTCGTATCGGAATGGGTGTTCGGGTTTTGTTAAATTTGTCTTGTTCCGAGGTGCGGGCTTGGGGTCGACTTTTGGGTTGGTTTTTAGTTTTTGATAAAGATTGAGGCTTCATGATCTAGAATAGTTTCTTATGAGTTTTATTTATGCTTTGAAGTTATTTTGCCTAGATTTGAGCCGTCCGGAGGTTATTTCACCCGAGATGTTCATTTTTGAGTATCGATTTATCTTCTTTGAGGTAAGTATCTTGCCTAACTTTGTGTGGGGGAACTACCCCTTAGGATTTGAGTCTTTTATGCTAATTGTATCTTGTGAAGTCCGTGTACGCGAGGAGATGAGTATGTGCTCGGGCTTATTTGTGGAAAGTTGGCCTTTTAGGGTTCTTAGGTCCTTATATTCACTGAGTATGAAGTTGTTTTGTGTTGATTAAGTTTTCTTAATTACTAGTCTCACCTATACTTGCTTTAATTGGAATTAATTGCTTCATGATCCACTCTTATTGCCTATTTGAAGTTTATATAATTTAACTGAAGATTTTTACCTCTCCTATTGCCATGCTATCTTTTCCAAACTGCTTATCTTTACTTGAAATTATTATTATCTCTTCTATAATTATTCATCCTTAATTGAGGTTATGATTATCTTCCCGCTACCTATCCTTAATTGAATTTGTATTATTTCTTTCATGATTGCTCAACCTTAAAAGAAGTTTAGGTATCCTATATCTTAGTTGACTTATCCTTATTGGAATTATTGACTCGTGATATCTCCCTTGTTGTTGAATTGTACTTTGTGGGACGTTGTTACATATTATTTTCTCCCTTGTTTAGCTGTTCTTATTATGACTAGGTTTTTCTATTGTGGTTATTCCTTTTGAACAAGTTCTTCCGTTTCTTTGAGTTCTTAAATTTCTGAGTTGACTTAATAGCCATACTCCTGTATTATTGTTATTGTTGATGTTGTACTTGTTGTTGCGATGCACAAGGTTTCTGTCGTGCGGTTGTTATTGTGATGCACGAGGTTTCTGCCTTGCGGTTGTTATTATGATGCACGAGGTTTCTGCCGTGCAGTGTTATCAGGTTGCACGAGGTTTCTGCCGTGCTATTTTTACTATTGATAATTACACATGCGGCATAAAAATGCGGGATATATATGTGGGTTGCGCATGTGGTGAGACAAGGTGAGAACATTATTATGCACGTGTGGCGAGACAAGGGGTGCATTTAGTTTACTAATTGCACAGGTGGTGAGACAAGGTGGGTTATGTCAGGGATTGGTATTTGGTGACTTGCGATGGCCTGGGGGCATTCTTGTTGTTGATATTTGTGTAGTGGTGCACTTACTTGTGCGACTTTTATCTTGTGGAAAATTGTGGGAAAACATTTATGTGCTATCCATTTTCTCTATACTTACTAGCTGGCATGAACTATGTTAGAACACTTGCACAAGCATACACGTAGTTAATCACTCTTATCGGTTAATAGGATGGATCTTGATATTGTTAAGTATTGATACACACCCTCGACCAGGTCTATGGAACGTGAGTCGTCCGTGCAGTTATTGTTTGTAGTGAAGGAACAAGATGCCAAGTGTTTAGGGTTCATAAATTGGAACCCATGAATTATGAATATTTTGAGGTTCGGTGCATTATGGTGATTATTGGATAAAACCTGATGTGAAAGCGGTTATTTTCATCTAGTTGATACTTGTCCTTCTTTTAGTTGTGTTCTCCGGGTTTAGACTGTACCCAACTTACCCTACTATGTTGTTACTTGTTGTGTTCCACTGC
Source organism: Nicotiana tomentosiformis (assembly GCF_000390325.3). Lineage (NCBI taxonomy): Eukaryota > Viridiplantae > Streptophyta > Magnoliopsida > Solanales > Solanaceae > Nicotiana > Nicotiana tomentosiformis. The sequence continues at coordinate 76,952,196 of NC_090820.1, read as the reverse complement.
TAATTGTTATTTCTATTTCTTATTGCAAGTACCATATTATCGTTGTCATTATGCATAGCTTTACAGAGATATCGTATTCCTATTAGTCATACACTTATACTTGTTCAGATTATTTAGTCCAGTAGGTCTCTTGACTATCCCTCCTCACTACTCCACCAAGGTTAGTCTTGATACTTGATGAGTACCGCTGTGGTGTACTCATACTACACTTCTGCACATTTTTGTGCAGATCCAGATATTGCGGAGTCAGTCGATCATTGGCCAGAAATTCTTGCCGTGGAGACTCAAGGTAAACCTGCTGCTGCATTCGCAGGATTCGGAGTCACCTTCTAGTTTTTTTGTATTTACACTGTTTACTCCAATTTCGGAATATATGTATTTAGAGGTTTCTAACAAACTCTGTAGAGCTTATGACTTGTACTACCGATTTTTGGATTGTAATACTTGTATAGAGACTTCTAAATTTTGAATTGCTAATCTTTATTTATTTTGTTATTATTTTCATAAGTTGTTAGGCTTACCTAGTCCCTAAGACTAGGTTCCATCACGACACCCAACAGAGGGAAATTTAGGTCGTGACAAACACATCCGTCCTTGAAGTCGCATAACACCGTCATCTCCAATCACAACCTCCTTAGCACCACCCCGTTGCACCGTGTTTTTTCTAAATCAACAAGTGAGTATCATCAAACTATCGAGCCTTGATATGCTCCAACAATGGTAAATGTGCCACAAAATAAACAAGAACCCATCTATGCTATGAAACATCCAACCCCATGAATTAATTGGCTGAAGCCTGAACATCTATGGCTAGTAGCCTTCTAGAACTAATAAATATGCCAAACTGCCCATGCTCTCAGCCTTCCTACTCAATGCATAGGCCACTACATTAGCCTTAATTGGATGATATAATATGGTGATATCATAGTCTTTCAACAACTGTAACCATCTCCGATGCCGCAAATAATGGTCCTTCTATTTGAACAAGTGCTGGACACTCTGATGGCAGGTATAGACCTCACATTGAATGTCGTATAGATAATGCCTCCAATTCTTCAGCGCACGAACAATGGCTACCAATTCTAAATCATGTACATGATAATTCTTCTCATGAACCTTCAACTGTCGAGACGCGTAGGACGAACAATGGCTACCATCCTGCATCAATGTTGCACTATGCCTAATACGCGATGCATCACCATACACAATGTAAGATACCGAACCTGTAGGCAACACCAATATTGGAGTTGTAGTCAATGCAGTCTTGAGCTTCTGAAAGCTCACCTCACACTTGTTAGACCATTTGAAAAGGGCACCCTTCTAGGTCAACTTGGTCAACGAGGCTGAGATAGATGTATCTTCCTAAGATCCATCTTAATTCCCTCAGAAGATATAAAATGCCCTAAAAAGGCAACCGAGTCCAACTAGAACTCACACTCCGAAAACTTGGTATATAACTGACGATCCCTCAAAGTTTGAAGTACGATCCAAAGATGCGGCTCATGCTCCTCTCGACTGCGGGAGTAAACCAAAATATCATAAATAAAGACAATCACAAAGGAATCCACATAAGGCCTGAACACCCGGTTCATCAAATCCATAAATGTTGCTGAGGCATTAGTCAAGCCAATTGACATCACCAAGAACTCATAGTGATCATACCGAGTCTGAAAAGCTGTCTTAGAGACATCGGATGCCCTAATATTCACATAATGGTAGCCAGATCTCAAAGCAATCTTGGAAAATACATTGGCACCCGGAAGATGGTCAAATAAATCATCAATCCCTGGCAAAGGATACTTGTTCTTGATAACGACTTTGTTCAATTTCCGATAATCTATGCACATCCCTATCGATCCGTCCTTCTTCTTCACAAACAACACTGGCACACCCCAATGCAAGACACTAGGTCTAATGAATCCCTTATCAAGCAAATCCTTCAACTATTCCTTCAATTCTTTCAACTCAACCAGGGCCATACTGTATATGTAACAGCCTATCCCACGAGTAATATTGTCCGCTCTGGGTCTAGGCCCTCACGGGTTTAAAATGCGTTACTGGGTTCTAAGGCTTGTTAACATATATACCCAGCATCCCTCTTTTGTTTTGCCGATGTAGGACTCTCTCTAAAGTCTGGGGTGTTATATACACCCCCTCTTATGGACTCAGCATACTCGCTGAGGTTTACCCCACCACATGGGATTTGCCTAGACTCAGCACTGATGTTTTCCGGCCTAGCTGGGATTTGCTTAAACTCAGATGAACTGTGACCCACCATCGGCAAGGCTGACACAAGAGTGGCTCTCATACCATCTATAATAGCCCAGCCCACTAGTAATATTGTCCCTCTGGGCCTAGGCCCTCACGGGTTTAAAATGTGTCACTAGGGTCTAAGGCTTGTTAACTTATATACCCAACATCCCACTTGTGTTGTTCTGATGTAGGACTCTCTCTAAAGTCTGGGGTGTTACAGTATAGTGCTATTGAAATGGGTTGAGTGCTCGGGACCAAGTCAATGTAAAATTTGATATATCTGTCGGGTGGCATGCCCGGTGAATCTGTAAGAAACACCTTTGGAAACTCCCTCACCACCGGAACTGAATCCATGGAAGGCACCTACGCACTAAAATCACGGATATAGGCAAAATACACCAGACACCCCTTCTCGACCATACTCCTAGCCGTCACATATGAAATGATCATGCTAGTGGAGTGACCAAGAGTCCCTCTCCACTCCAATCGAGGCAACCCTAGCATGGCTAGCGTCACAGTCTTGGCATGACAATCCCACAATAGCATGATATAGTGACAACAAATCCATGCCAAAAATTACACCAAGATCTACCATATTAAGTAATAGAAGATTAACTCGAGTCTCATAGCTTCCGATAGTGACCAAACAAGCATGATAGACCATGCCCTCCATAATATATACCCAACATGCAAACACATATAAACAGAAGAACTCAAAGATTCACGAGACATATCAAAATATGAAGCAAAGTAGGATGACACATACGAATAAGTAGAACCCGAATCAAATAAAATTGATTCATCTCTATGGAAAACGGGCATAACACATGTGATGACTGCATCTGATGACTCTGCCTCAGGTCTAGCTGGGAATGCATAGCAATGAGGCTGAGCCCCACTAGTTTGACCTCCACCTCTCAGACGACCTCTCCCTGGCTAATGTCCACATATGGCAGCTTGATCCCCCACCTCTAGTTGGCTGAGTGGGTGGTGGAGAACCGGTGTCGAAATCATGGCACGTGTATCCTACTGTGGTCTTCTGCTCCTTAATCTAGGACAATACCTCCTGATATGACATGCGTCATCGCACTAAAAACAACCCCTCCGCTGGCATAACTGCAGAGTCTAAGACCAATATAGTAACTCTATAGAGGTAGTGCACTAATAGAAGCTGAAGGTGTACTGAATACTAGCTGCTCTGAACAAGACCTATATGTGTTGCGATCACCTAAAAAACCATGAGACACCTGAAGTGATGACTGAACGGGCCTGATATAATGGCCTCTACCAAATAAACCTCTATCTCCAGATGAAGCACCACAAAAACCACCGAAATTATGAGGTCTCTTCTTTGATGTTGTCTCTCTATCCTAACCAGAAATCCTATCAATCCGCCTAGAAATCTCTACAATCCGTGTGAAAGAAATATCATCATCAGTCTCTCTGGCCATCTGTAGCATGTTACCATACGTAAGGCCATTTATAAATATCCTCACCCTCTCTCTCTCAGTAGGGATCAGGATATCTCCATGACATGATAGATCCATAAATCTAATCTCGTACTAGATAACATTCATGCTCCTTTTTGTAGGCGCTCAAACTGGATGCATAGATTTCTCTCTCTGAGTGAAGGGGATGAGTTTCTCCAAGAATAACTATGAGAAATGATCCCAAGTGAGAGAAGGTGAACCTGCTGGCCTACCACGGACATACTCCTTCCACCATCCCTTGGCAAAACTAGTCATCTGAAACACTGCAAAGTCAACTCCATTGGACTCCATTATGCCCATGTTGCACAATATCACATGGCAACGGTCCAGGAAATCCTGTGGGACCTCAGAAGATGTACGACCAAAATGAAGAGGGAATAGCTTGGTGAACTTGTCCAACCTCTTCAAACCCTCTATCGACATAGCGGGTCCCTCCCTGGACTGTGTAGCAGTAATGGGTTGAACTGCTCTAACTACTAGAATCGCTATAGTCTAATATCCGTGAGCCACCTGCTCCTTAGTGTGAGTAGCAGAAGTCTAGGCTCCTCCCCCAACTTGAGAGACGACTGGTGGAATAAGGAACACGCCGACCTGGGCCACACTCTCCACAAATCCCACTAGGCAGACTAGGACATCATGAAGTACAATGTAGAAATGAACCCTTCGGGGAGCTAAGCTGGCCCAACTGAAATGATCGGAACAGGGATCTCCTCCTCCTGCTCGATCAGAGGATCTTCTATAGGTGTTGATGCATGTGCTCTAGGCAAAGCTCTACCTCTGCTTATGGCTCTCTCTCGGCCTCGACCTCTACCCTTTGCTAGTACCAGTAACCTGGGGCTCCAGCTCCTAACCGGCTATGGATGTTGTATGTTCCCTCACCATCTGTGAGAGAACAAGAATAAATCGATTTAAGCTCAACGATAGAATCAAATCGCACGATAGAGAGAGAAAAAAGTGAAATTTTCCTAAAGCCGTATAGCCTGTAGAAAAGATGTACAGACGTCTCCGTACTGATCCTCTAGAATGTACTAAGCTTGCCCATGACTCGTAAGACCTACACAACCCAGTGCTCTAATACCAGCTTGTCACAACCAAAAATCCCAACCACAGGGCCGTGATGGTGCCTAACATCCACTTGCTAGGCAAGCCAATATTAGTAAAAGAATTAATTAATTTTAACAATTTAAAAGCAGAATAATCACAATTAACGATTGATAGTCTCTAAAATACATGAAATAAATACATAAGTCACACAGTCTATGCTAATTCCAAAAATCCGAAGTCACAAGTACTAGAGCGATTAGAATTCTACAAATATGATCTGAATGAAAATACATTTGTTTGAAGCAAGATAAATACTAAAAACAAGGTAGAAGGGTACTTTTGGAACTGCGAATGTCGTGCAGGTCTACCTCAAGTCTCCTGGGCATGTCGGATCCGAGCAAACTCCTCAATGCACCTGGGACCAATGACGGGATCTGTACAAGAAGTGCAGAAGTGTAGTATGAGTACAACCGACCTCATGTACTCTGTACGTATCGAGACTAATTTCGACGAAGTAGTGACGAGGCTATGATAAGACACTCACGATCAACATGTACGAATAATAAATAAAAGATAATGAAAATGTAGAAAAAACAGATTAAGTCATAAGAACGAGACACGAAGGTCAACCAACAGAGGTCCCCATAATATCATCATCTCAAATTCTCATATCACAACACTGGAATAGAACGTTACATCTACAAACATTTCAACACATCATACTCCATTGCGGCGCGTAAGCCGATCCCAAGATTATGACAATATCTATTGCGGCGTACAACCCGATCCCGATATCAATATCTGTCGCGACATGAAACCCTTTCCCATTATCAATTCATTTCAATATTATTTCAGCATGCAACCTGTTCCTAATATCAATTCATTAACATGAACAACTCAACACTACCAATAACGTAATCCCAATATAAAAAGCACAAATGTGTACAAAGCACCAAGGAACTAACAGTACAATAGAGAATAACCAATATCTCATACTCACAAACCTCGACAATTCATTAATACGAGAATAGCTAAAGGACTCACACAATCTGGTATAACGTGATAAAGTGCAACAAGTTAAAGGCAATAAAGGCAAGTAAAGGCGTGAAACAATGAAAATATCCAACTAGTATAGGTGAAAGCATATAACAGGTAAGCAAATATTTATTTAAGAATGAATAACAAGAACAAGTAACAGTTGAATGAAAAATAACAAATAAGGCATAAATAACAGTTAATGACATGTAGCAATCAAGATAAATAATGAGACATAACATGGTATTAGCAATGACATAAAGGTAAATAACCCAACCCGCATGCTTTAACTCATCACAACACATATACACTCATCACTTCGCATATACGTCATCCCCACACATAATCCACATAGTAAATAGACCAAACAAGTCTTAATTCTCACACGTCAAAGTTTAACACGATACTTACCTCTTTTTGTAACTAAATCAATAATTAACTATGACTTTTCCTTTAGAACAAGCCTCAAAATAGACCGAATCTAGCCAAATATCATTCAAACAATCCAAAATAAGCTTTAGAAACTATCCACGAATTTAAAAGGTTCAATCTTTGCTAAATTGAAAAAGTACACCAAAGTCAATCCTGGACCGGCTTGGTCAAAATCCAAGATTCGGACCAAATTCTGATTGCTCATTTACTCCCGAGCCCAGATATGTAATTTATTTTAAAATCTGACCTCAGTTTGAGGTCTAAATATTAATTTCACAAAACCTCTAAATTCACCCCAAAACCTCTAATGTCTACCATAAACTTCTTAAATTTGATGTTAAAAACTCATGAAAGGTAATTAAAATTGACTGCAAACTAGTTAAAGATGCTTACCAATGTATTTGGGAAGAAAAGATTTCTCAAAAATCGCCTCTAGAGAGCTTAGGGTTGAAAAATGGTATAAAATGAACTAAGTCCCGATTTTTCAATTTTTTACCCAACTACAGATGTCGTAATTGTGATCTCTTATTCGCAGTTAGGATTTTCACAAATGCGAAACAATGATTGCAGCAACAACCTATGCAGCAGTCATGCAAAAGTCGCAAATGCGACAAAATCATCGCATTTGCAAAGGACACCCTCTTCGCAAATACGAGCCAAGCTTCGCAAGTGTGAAGCTTCTCCACCTAGTAAAGTATCACAAACGCGACTCGAGGATCACAAAAGCTATCCCAGACCATATCGTAAAAGCGAACAATTGTTCCCAAATGCGGAACCCCAGTCCCTAGTTCCCATTTCAAAAATGCAAGCAGTCACTCGCAAAAGCGTGTTAATAGGTATTTGGCCTTAATAGCCTTCATTATTGCTCAATTAGTTATGACTTAGTTTGGAAGCATACATGTGCATGCTAACTGGGATAGCATTTTTCAATTATTGAGGATGAATATTATATTCAAAAAATTACGTTGGTCAAATGGATCAAACCTCTAGAAATCTATTTCAAAATCAATTTAGATAGAAGTTGTAGCAATGGCATTTCTGGAGGGGAAGGTGCGAATAGGAATGCTGAAGGCCATCTCATTAATACTTAAACACTTTCACTAGGGCTTGGGGCTAGTAACTAGGCTAAATCCCACGCTCTATTATTTGCTGTTAACTGGTGCAAGACTAATAGAATTAATCATTGTATAGATGAATGTGATTTAAATTTGTTAGTGGATTGCTTAAATGGATTGTACATAACTCCTTGGAGAATTTCAAAGGAGGTGAAAGAATTAAAGAGATACAAGGAGCATACTAGTTTATCCTTGAAGCATTATTTAAGGGAAGCTAATTATGTTGCTAACAAAATGGCTGCTCTGAGCTATAACTTCTCTCAAAATCAAGTTTTTTAGAACGCTTCCCTCCCAAGTCATATCAGAGGTATCAAGGCTGTTAATAGATGTAATCTTCCTAGCTTTTGTATATCTAACAAGTAAAGAGTTGACATCTATTCTGATCCACCTTGAATTGGAGTTACTGCATTCTTGTAGTTAATCTCTAGATAGAATGTTTGCATAGGTAAATGGTTCATATCTCATGGGTTTTGCTTATGTAACCTAATGCCAATGACATTCGATCTCATCTTTTATACCAAATATGGTGATGAGTATCTTTCAGACCATTCCTAGGGAGTTAAAAAGTTTTAAGCTTTTTCCTCGGCTTGTTGTATTCTTAATGTTGAAGATGAATAAAATACCTATTTGATTTTTAAAAAAAATCTCAAGCATACTCCAGTTTTTTTGTTTTGTGACCGTTAGTTATTTATAGAAGCGTAAGATCAAATATGAAAATATGCACATATATGTCATGTCCTTAGTCTTAAACTTAGCGCACATGCGACATTTGATAATTTGTTCACTTTCTTACAAAACTTGTTCAGGATTTTGCTATGTCAAGTCATCCTAAAACACTAGGAATCGCCAAGTGAATAAAAATAGAACACAAGAGAGTTACCAAAAGAAGCTTTGTATTAGAGAGAACTTGAATGATTTGCTTCATGACTTACAAATGAACAGTCCCCTTTATATACTAATCTCCTAGGGGCTAGTGAGTAAATAATTATTATTATATAAGTCCTTTATTATTTATAAGTAATTCTCCTCTATAGAATTATCTATATAGCTAGAATCTTCCAAGAATTTTCCTAACAAATTCATAGGGCTCTAGGGTTTTCCAAAGAAAATCTCCATATTTCTCTAGAACCTTCCCACAAGTGCTAGCCTCCTTCCTATGTGGGCTTTCCACATGACAAATATATATTCAAAATAGAACTTATGTGTCATGATGATTTGGTAGGTCATGACACTCTACCCTACTCAATTTTGTGTTGTCCCCGACACAAAGCACCGAACACACACGCGCACCTTGCTTTGGCATTTCTGAAGATCTTTGTCCTTTAGCCATGATGCCCTATGGAGTGTTTTGAATTCCCATGTAAGAGTGTACTGATTACCTTTCTTCTTGTCCTATTTTTACCATGGATGGATATCAACGATGTCCTCAATCCTGCACCCATTGGATGCCTCCATCTTCTTTTGGCTTGAATCTCTCCTTGACTTGACCATGTCCAGCAACTTCTTAAGCATAAGATCCATGCTTTCATATCCTACTTTGTTACCCTTCGTGGTCCCGACCTTTCTAGAAAGCTTGGCCCCTCTCCTTAGTGCATTATATAAGTCCGATAACGTGCCATCACTTTGCAAATCGCCATTATCTTTAACTACGTCCATAACTTTTCGTTGTATCACCATGCTCTCTTTGCATAGTACCAAGAAAGACCTTGGGATCCCCTACTTACGACATTGATTACAAGCGCATCCTCCAATGTAGGCGGTTTGTCCTATGTCACCCTCATATACCGTCACAAAGTTCCCAACCACTGTTGGAAGCTTTCTCAACTCTGGGCATTCCTTTGCCCAATGGAGCCCTTTACAAAAGTAGCATCCTCACTTGGTACGTACTCACCACCATCATTCGGCCATTTGCCTTTGGCCTTCGACCCCTGTTGGTTATTGGATATCCCCTACCATTGCCTTAGTGTACCTCGACAATGCCTTTTCCCTTGTCCTTGTCATGACTCCAAACCCTTCTCGGTATTTTCCCCTTTGGACTTGGCAGGCTACATCTTGAAGTTAACGAGAAAATCGGGTTGTTATATGGCTTTATCTACATTGGCTATTTGATGTATTCTTAACTCCTACTTTTCACAATTTTGCAATCCATCCATGAAGTAGAAGAGGAAATCCTCCTCGAAAAATATTGAGATTTGCAGCAATAAGGTAATGAACTCATGCAAGTACTCCCAAAATTTCGCCGTCTGTCGGAGCTCCCTTAGCTTCCGTCTAGCCTCGTTCACTATATTCAATAGGAAGAATTATTTTTTCAACTCCTTCTTTAAGTGATCCCATGTCTAAATCTTACATAACTCTTTCTCCATGTTCGTACAACGGCAATATATGAGTGGTACAACATAGCAGTGTTGATCTTTGCCTCATCTTCCCTCACTTTGGTGTGCTTGAATCAGTTCTCCAAGTTCCAAAGAAAGTTCTCCACTTTGTTTATGTTATGAACACCTTTGTACATTGGTGGATTTGGAGCCTCGATCGTCATCTCTTCCTCACAATAATATTGTTGGCTGCCTCAGTTAGGCTAGCATCAACCTGCTCCTCAAATGCCTATATCTTAGTCTTCATAGCATCAATAGTCCTTGGCGCCTTCATGAGTTTGCACTCTAAGGTAGTGATGATTTATCTTCGCTCTATCTTGGTTTGCGTATGCCCTTCCAAGTCATTTTGGATGCTCTCAATCTCTCCAAGAGTATTCCCCTCAAGCACACTAACAGTGTCTTCCACCTTCCCCAAGCGCTGGACAAAGATCTCCACGATTTACATCCCTACGTTTACCTTCATAACCCACTCCTTAATGATTAACATATCCTTAGGGAGGACCTCCACTTCATCCTCACTCTTATTAGTGGCAGATGGTTCTTGGGACATAAGCCCTTCATTTGACACAACCTCGCACGAGACCTCCTGGCTCTTTTTAGTGAAATTCCTCTTTTTATTGTAACCCTTCTTGTTAGTGGCATCCTGGGAAATGTTGACATGGGTATTAGCAAAGTTAATTTCTTTGTCATTCACTATTCCCTTAGTCGCCACCTTTGTTATGATATCACATCGTCACGTCCTTATTGTTAAACTAAGCGCACATATGACACTTTATAACTCGCTCATATTTTTTTACAACTTGCTCATAATCTTGCTATGGCAAATCAGCCAAGGACACTAGGAATTGCTAAGAGTATGATAGAAAGAATACAAGAGAACTGCCAAAGGAAGCTTTGTATTATAGAGAACTTGAATGATTTTCTTAATGAGTTACGAATGTATACCTTTACATATTAGTCTTCTAGGGCCTAGTAAGTAAATTGTAATTATTATACAAGTCTGTTATTAGTTACAAGTTAGTCCCTTCTTTAGAATTCACTATGTAGCTAGAATCTTCCAAGGACTTTCCTAGCAAATCCATAGGGTTCTAGGGTCTTCCAAGGGAAATCTCTATATTTGTCTTGAACCTTCCCATAAGTGCTAACCTCCTTCCTATGTAAGATTTTCACATGGAAAATATATATGCCAAATATCACCTATGTGGTATGATGATGTGGTACGTCATGACACTCTCTCCTACTCAATTTTGTGTTGCCCTCGGCACAAAGCACCGAACACACACGTGCACCCCGCTTTGGCATTTTCGAAGATCTTTGTCCATTAGCTATGATGCCCTATGGAGTGTTTTAAATTACCATGTCACGAGGTACTGATAACATTTCTTCTTGTCCTATTTGTAGTCTAGACGGATAACAATTATGGCCTCGATCCTGCGCCTATCAGATGCCTCCCTTTGCTTTTGGCCTGAATATCCGCATGACTCGACCAAGTTTAGCAGCTTCTCAAGTATCAGGTCCATGCTTTCTTTACCTACTTGGCTGCCCTTCGTGGTCCTAACCTTTCTAGCAAGCTTAGACCCTTTTCTTGGTGTATTGTCTAAGTCTGATAGCGTGCCATCACTTTGCAACTCGCCATCCTATTTAACTATATTTGCAACTTTGATTGCTACTACCATTCTCCCTTTGCATGGTGCTATGTCTACAATCATTGTTGGAAGCTTTCCCAACTCCAGGCATTCCCTTGCCTGATATGGCCCTTTACAAAATTAGCATCCTCCCTTGGCACGTACTCGCCACCATCATTCGGCCCCTTGTCATTGCCCTTTGACCCTTATTCATTATGGGATAACCCCCTGCCATTGCCCTCGTGTACCTCAGCAATGCTTTTTTCTTTGTCCTTGTCATGACCCCTAACCCCTCTAGGCATTGTTCCTTTTGGACTTGGCAGGATCCATTTTGAAGTTAATGAGCGACTCAACTACCGCTATGGCCTCATTTACGTTGGCTATTTGATGTCTTCTTAACCCATGCATTGCCCAATTTTGCAATCCATCCATGAAGTAGAAGCAGAAATCCTTCTCGTATAATGTTGGGATTTGTAGTATTGAGGTAATGAACTCATGCACCTACTCCCAAATTGTTGCTATCTATCAAAGCTCCCTTATACTGCATTCATTAGGTAGAATTACTTTTTCAACTCCTTCTTTAGTTGCTCCTATGTCTCAATCGTGCATGGCTCTTTCTCCATGTCGGCACATGTCTGACGCCACCACAAAACGGCAATCGCTGAGAGATACAACATAGCGGTGTTGATCTTGCCATCATCGTCCCTCACTTTGTTGTGCTTGAATTTGTTCTCCAAGTTCCAACGGAAGTTCTCCACTTCTTGTGTGTTACGAAAACCTTTCAGTATTGGTGGATTGGGAGACTTAATCTTTGTCACCCTCGTCACAATAATATTGTTGGTTGCCTCGGTCATGCCAGCATCAATGTGCTCCTCACGTGCCTATATATTAGCCTTCATGGCATCAATAGTGCTCGGCGCCTTCATCAGTTTGCACTCTAAGGTAGTGATGATTTATCTTACATCTATCTCGGCTTGTGTATGACCTTCCAAGTAATTTTGGATACTCTCAATCTCTCCAAGAGTATGCCCCTCAAGAACACTAAGGGTGGTTTCCACCTTCCTCAAGCACTGGGCAAAGACCTCCATGATGTATATATCAGCGTTCACCTTAATAACCCACTCTTTACCGAACGAGACGACTTTGGGCAGGACCTCTACTTCATCCTTGTTCTTGGGGCGTAAGCCCTTTATTTGACACAACCTCGGGAGGCACCTCCTGGCTCTTGTTAGTGGCATTAATCTTTTTGTTGCAACCCTTCTTGACAGAGGCATCTTGGGTAATGTTGGATTGGGTGTTAGCAACGTTAATTTCTCTGTCATTCGCCATTCCCTTAGTAGCAACTTTTGCTCTGATACCACATTGTCGTGACCATAGTCTTAAACTAAGCGCACGTGTCATATTTGACAACTTGCTCACGTTCTTGCACAACTTGTTCATGATCTTGCTATGCCAAGTCATCCTAGGATAATAGGAATCGCCAAGGGTATGATAGAAAGAGCACAAGAGAACTGCTAAAGGAAGCTATGCATTAGAGAGAACTTGAATAATTTACTTGATAAGTTACAAATGTATAGCCCCCTTTATATACTAGTCTTTTAGGGATTAGTGAGTAAATAATAATTATTATACGAGTACCTTGTTATTTACAAGTACTTTATATAATTGTCTACATAGCTAAAATCTTCCAAGGACTTCCCTATCAAATCTATAAGGTTCTAGGGTCTTCCCAGAGAATTCTCCATATTTCTCTAGAACCTTCCCAAAAGTGCTACCCTTCTTCCTATCTAAGCTTTCCACATGGCACAAATATATGTCAAATGAAACCTTTGTGATATGATGATGTGGCAGGTCATGACATATTACTGCATATTCTTCTGTGAGAGTCTTGTGCTTTTCCTTATCCTGGAGTTCATAATTTCCTATAAGACAACGTACAAGTTTAAGCCTCAAAGCATTCTCTTTATTCTCCCTTCTCAAAGCAGTACTCCAGTACATTTCTCTATTTGAATCAGAATAAATATATATTTGAACCTTCTCTTTAAAATTCAAAATGAATATTTCTGTGTAAATTTGGGAAATTACTTGTTTTGATTCTATATAATGATCGTTTTGAACTAAAAAGTAAACTTTTGGGTCAAATATTCACATTATATAGAATATCTTCACTCTCAATAGTCACATACTACTTCTGGGAAATGAATAATTTTACGCCTCAAAGCAATCTCTTTCTTCTCCATCAAAGTAGTTTCTTTCTTTAGAAATTTCCTAATACTATTTACGATTGTTTTTCTTATTCCTCCATATTTTCGAACAAGTCGGATATTTGGCGCACATTTTATTCCATTATTCGAGGCTTAGGACTTGTAGCATGTTTTCTGCCACATTATTTATTTATTTATTCATTCAGAGGTTCTGAAAATTATTTTAATTTCTCAATTTTGAGCTACTATCACATGACAACATATATTATTTAACTTGTAAAACTTATAAAGGAACTATGATGTTCCATTTAAGACCTTATTTAATTTGAGGAATGTAAGTGAACACAACCTTATATCTAATGTAATAAATTTTTGTTTGACCATTTAAAAGTATAGATAACCACTCTGAATGCCTATTTTTTGTTCTTGTCTTTTTCTTCTACATTGTATTTTTTTTGGAATTATTATGTGTGTTTTTGTAGATTTTGAATTATATTTTAGTTTAATTAGTTTGTTAAGGTGGTTAAGGGATGGGGCTAATGTAATTTTAATTGAAATTAAGTCAATATTGGCCCAATATAAGAAGCCCAAAGAGCCCACATATCCGATCCAAATAGGGCTGCCAGGGGAGGATTCAAAACGACGCAGTTTAACCTAAAACTTCGTCCTTTTGGATAAGTGAAACCAAAATCCAATCTCATCCATTCATTGCCCTTTAATCCAACGGTCCCTAACAATCCCCTCCCTAGGTATTTAAATCCTAGCCCTCCCCCCCCCCAGTTCCTTCTTTCTTCACTCTCTCCTATCTCTCACCCTTTCTCTAAGACGTCATCGCTTCACCACTGCCACCACTGTGCATTGCCGCCGTGATGGTCCCAACTACCCCATATTTTCACCATACAATCCCCTCAACCCCCTCTTTCTAAATCTCGACCATAAAACCTTTAATTATCCCTCAAACTCTTTGAATTTTAAATCTAGGAAATCCTTGCCGCCACTTTTTTGCCCAAATTCTTAAAGCTCCAGCCACCACCACCATCCTACAATGCATACATGAATGGATAGAGCTTCACGATACCAGCACTTTCCCTTTAGTTTCAACTCCGAAAGTCCCACCGCCGCCGTCCAAGCACCCCCCACTATGGTGACATTTTTTTATTTTATTGATTATTTTTAGCCTACTCGACCCAGAGACCCACGTTTCCTTCTAGTATGATGCTTAAACTTATTTGTTTTGGCATATGCTAAAAGGAAACTTGTGTTCCGGGGTTGGACAACAACTTCTTGGCATCTATGGCATCTTCTCGTGGCTCGAACAACTTCAAGCATGGTCGTTTGGTATAACCTTCATTCCCTCATTTTCTTAATTTCTGTTTTTCCGTTTGGTTTTGAATTTAGTTTTCGTTTCTCTATTTTGATTAGTTGCTAGTCTATAATAAGTGTGTTGTGCTAGCAAGATTAGTTGGATCGTTCTATTTATTTAGTTATTTGTTTAGCCGTTATCGATCTTCGTTTGATAGTTTAGCGATGCTCATTCAATTTCTGTCTTGCGCAATATTTCAGGATTTCAGTCGTTCGCTATTAGTCTGCATAAACCATATCGTATTAATCTAGTTTGTTTGAAGCTCAATTTAGTTACAATCAAAGTCTTGTTGTTGCTTTGTCAAATTTCATGATTGTATTGGATTTGAATATTTGAGTTTTGTATTGATAAAAGCTGAAATTAAAGAAGGAATAGTACAAGTTTGGTTGCTTTTACTGTTTAAAAACTTTTGGAGTACAAAACTCTAAAGTGTCTGTCAATGTTTGTTGAAAATACCATCTTTTGGATAGATTTTGAACCATAAGTCTGTCTTTTGAATAGTTAGAGCAGACTTTTGGTGAGAATACTATCTTTTGGACAAATTTTGAACCAAAAATCTATCTTTTGAATAGTTAGAGCAGACTTTTGGTGAAACATCTGTCCTTTTTCATTATGAATTCATTTCTTCTTCTCCTATAAAATACACACACTCTATCACACTAAAAAAAGAGATTCTACACATCTTTTACACTCTAAAAAAGACACAAATCTTTGAGAAAAATCAGCAACTGAATTGTAACGACCCGATGGGTCATTTTGAAAATTTGTATTCCGTTTAGCTATTTAAAGTGTTGAGTTGATTCATATGATATATTATGACGTGTGTGAATCATCGGCGTTGGTTTTCAGGTGTTTCAGAATTAGTCTGGAAGAAAGAATTTCATAGTTGAAGCTTTAAGTTGGAAGAGTTGACCAAGTTTGACTTTTTAGTATTCGACCACGGATCGGAGTTTTAATGATTCCATTAGGTATGGATGGTGATTTTGAACTCGGGCGTATGCCCTGATTTGCATTTGGATAATTCTAGAAGGTTTCGGCACTAATTGGCGAAAGTTGGAAATTTAAAGGTTTGGAAATGTTCATAGATTTGACTTTAGTGATATCGGGGTGGGATTTCTATTCCGGAAGTTATAGTAGGTCTGTTATGTTATTTATGACTTGTGTGCCAAATTTGAGATCAATCCGAGGTGTTTAGGCTTGTTCGCTGTTAGTTTTGAGTTTTGAACATCGATTTTAGGTCGGATTGGAGTGTAACTAGTATGGTTGGACTCATAATTGAATGGGTTATCAGATTTTGTACGTTTCATCGAGTTTCGAGGCGTAAGCCTAGGTTTGACTTTTTGGTCGGTTTTGGGCTTTTGATTAAAGATTCTGCCTTTATCATTTGGAATTGTTTCCTTAGGCATTATTGTTGAAAGATTTTTGGGGAAAATCACAATTTTCGGACTTACTCATATCTTTGGTGATTTGGTGAAAAGAATTGAGTTTTACTGACATCTTTGAAAAACATGCTTATTTTCCCGTAACTGTGAACAAGTTGAGCGTCATACCTCTGAGTTATTGTTCTTGCACCTTTTTTATCATGTTGTTATGAACTGTTGCTGGTTATTGGATGTAACGACCTGACCGGTCGTTTTACTTTCTAGAACCCTGTTCCCCTAAATAAGACTTCCCGTACATGCTTTTACTGTTTCATCACTTACAGGGATGGTCGGTTCGGGATTTGGAAGAGTCTAGGTTGGAATCAGAACCCTTGGTTCCTTAAGGTTGGCTTAAGAGGCCAAGTTTGACTTCGGTCAATATTTTCAATAAACGACCTCAGAATCGGGATTTGATGGTTCCAATAGGTTTGTATGGTGATTCGGACTTGGGCGTATGTTCGGATCGAGTTTTGGATGACCCGGGAGCGTTTAGGCACCTAATAGTTAAAGTTGGTTCTTGAAGGTTTTAGAAGTTTTTTAAAATTTGGTTTGGAGCGGGTTTTGGTGATATCGAGGTCAAACAGAACTCCGAGACCGTAAATAGTTCCGTAGTGTCATTTAAGACTTGCACGCAAAATTTCGTGTCATTCCTAGCAGTATAAGTACGTTTTGGCGCACTGGAAGTAAATTGAAGAACTTGAAGTTCTTAAGTTTGATTCAATTGGTTTTAGGGTGTGATTCTTAGTTTTAATGTTGTTTCGGGCATTCCGAGAGTTCGAGCGAGTCCGTTTTATAGTTCCAAACTTGTTGGGTAATCACTTACATGGTGGAATTATAAATTGTTTTGCATAGATTGATTAGTTTATGTAATGTTTGACTAGCTTCGAGTCGTTTGGCGTCAAATTTGGAGGTTTGAGCGCATTCTTGAATTGGGAAGTAGGCTTTGAGATGAGGTAAGTCTCCTTTCTAACCTTGTAAGATGGAATTAAACCCATAGGTGAATTAAATATATGTGTGTACCTATTTGTGGGGGGCTACGTACGTACGAGGTGACGAGAGTCCGTACGTAGCTACAATATGCTATTGTCCGGGTAGTTTAGGAAGCGTATCATGCCTTATTCGAAATGTTTGTGCCCTTACTTGCTAATTCAATTACTCCAATCATGTTAAAATTTGACAAAAGAATTCGAAAAAGGGCTAAGTTCACCTATTTAAAAACTTTATTAGAAAACTTGATTGTAAATGGGAATTCGTGTTTCCTTAAAAATAATTGCTATTTGTGGATCGGGCCGAGCGCCTCGGTAGTAAATAGATGCATCTATGATTCGTGCCGTTCGATCCTCCGACAATGCACAATTTAATATTATGTTGGACCGGGCCGTATGACTTCGGCATAATTGCACATGTTAATTATTTGGAACTCTCCGTGATTTATACTGCTTAAATGCCTTGAAATGTAAGTTGTTAAATGATATGACTGAAATTGAGATTTTAATTATGAAAGAAGAACTTATCTCTTCGTGTTATTGAACTGTCAGTATTATTCATGATATCCATACTTAGCATAACACTTTAATTACATCATTGTTGGCCCTAGTAAGTGTCAAGTCGATCCTTCATCACTACTTCTTCGAGGTTAGGCGGGATACTTACTGGGTGCATATTGTTTATGTACTCATACTACGCTTCTGTACTTAATTGTACAGGATCTGAGGCTGGTGCATCTAGTTACCCGCCCGGCGCACATACCTGATCTTGGACTGAGACTTCACGGTGAGCTGCCCACTTCTGAGTCGCTCAGCAGCATGCCGGAGTTTCTCTTTTGCTTTTATCTGTCTATTTTGTTTCAGACAGTAGGATAGTCATCTTTTGTATATTCCACTAGTTTCCCACACACTTGTGATACTAGATCTTGGCACGTATTAGTAGACTTTGATTTTTGGATTGTAGTTCAATAGTTATAACTGATTTTAGATGTTTCGTTTGTTTTCCTTAAAATACGTTATTTATCAAATGCTTTAAATGTATGTAAACCTAAATGTTTGAATTGCTTAATAAATAAAAACGAGAAATCACTAAGTTGTTCACTGTTGGCTTGTCCAGCAATGGTGCTGGACGCCATCATGGCCTGACATGGAGTTGAGTCGTAACAACATGGTATCAGAGTACTAGGTTCACCTAGGTGTCACAAGTTATGGGCATGCCTAGTAGAGTCTTGTGGATTGGTGCAGAGACGTTCCTACTTATCTTCGAGAGGCTATAGGGTGTTAGGAAACTACTCATTATTCATCTCCTATCGTGCAATTGATGGTATACTAAATTTCCTTCTTCTATTCTCTCACAGATGGTGAGGATGCATACGACGGACATTCCAGACCCGGGAGGAGCTGATCCCCTCATTGCTAGAGGCCGAGGCAGAGGCCGGAGGAGGGCACCGACCTCAGGTAGGGGATGAGGGCATCCCAGAGCAGCCCCAGTTGCACCACCAGCGGATCCAATGGAGGATCCCTTTATTGAGGAGCAGGGCGAGGTGCCTGCCACAGAGCCAGCCACGGTAGATTTCATGAAAGCACCGTGCTTTCAGGAGGTCATGGGCCGTATGATATGGTTCATGGACACCATGACGCAGACTAGTTTATTTCCAGCGAACCCAGCCACATCTTAGGCAATAGGGGGAGCGCAGACCCCTACTGCTTAGGCTCCTGGGCACGCAGCTGTGGTATATCAGACTTCGGGTGCACTACCCCTAGGCATAGCCCAGCCAGTTGCGACGGCTACACCGGAGCCTAGACCGGCTGCAGACGCTGATCCGCAAAAGTTATTGGACAGATGGACGAGGTTACACCCTCCTGTCTTTGGAGGCAAGCGTCATGAGGATGCCCAGGATTTCATTGATAGGTGCAGGGACAAAATGCACAACATGAGGATACTGGAGTCTCATGGGGATGACTTCACTACTTTCTAGCTGGAGGGCAGGGCCCGTAAATGGTGGCAGTCTTATCTTCTTGGCAAACCAGCGGGTTCTCCTCCCATGACTTGGAGCCAGTTCATGCATCTTTTCCTGGATAGGTATATTCCACCCTCCGAGAGGTAAGAGTTGCGGTATCAGTTTGAGCAGCTTGAGTAGGGTCAGATGTCAGTGACCGACTAGGAGGCGAGGTTTTCTGAGTTATCTCGCCATGCACTTATGATACTTCCTACAGACGCAAAGAGAGTGCGGAGGTTTGTTGCGGGGCTGCACTCAGGTATTAGGACCAATAAGGCCCGAGATGTTGAGATGGGGACTTCTTATCAGCTGGTAATGGAGATTGCTCGGAGGATTGAGGGCTACCGTTAGAGAGGGAGAGAGCAGACGCAGCAGGACAAGAGGGCCCGTTTCTCTGGAGAGTTTAGAGGTGCCCCGTCTAGGGGCATAGGCCAGTTTGGGAGGGGGTCAGCCTAGCAGGCCCCCATATTCATCACCACCACCTCCTCGAGGTGCTCCCGCGCGCCCCTATTTCAGCACCATACCAGAGAGTTCTTACTGCCCCCAAGCCATCCAGTGTTCTTTTGGTGGGTACTCAGGTCACCAGGGTTCTTCCATCTCCTATTTTAGTGCCATGCCAGAGAGTTCATACCACCCACCAGCTATTCAGGCTTCTTCCAGTGGGTCTACAGGCCATCAGGGTCAGACATCAAGGCAGCAGATTGCCGCACCGAGGGGCTGTTTTGAGTGCAGCGATCTCGGTCACATGAGAAGATTCTGCCCCAGGCTTTGGGGCAAGGCAGTGCAGCAGGGTCAAGAGCCCATGATTACAACACCGGCTGTCCAGTCGCCCAGAGGCGGAGGGCAGGCTAGCAGGGGCCGCCCTAGAGGTGGAGGCCAGCCCGCCGGCGCTTCAACAAGATTCTATGCTTTTCCGGCCAGACCAGATGCATTGGCCTCAGATACCATGATCACGGGTATTATTTTTGTATGCGGTAGGGATGCTTCAGTATTATTTGATCCAGGGTCTACCTATTCATATGTGTCATCTCTGTTTGCTCATTTTTTGGATATTCCTCGTGAGTCCTTGGGTACTCCTGTTTATGTGTCCACTCATGTGGGTGATTTTGTGGTTGTGGATCGGATCTACCGGTTCTGTGTGGTCACGTTCTGTGGTTATGAGACTAGTGCAGACCTTTTGTTTCTTGATATGATCGACTTTGAGGTCATCGTGGGCATGGACTAGTTATCCCCATATCACGCCATCCTTGATTGTCATGCCAAGACTATTACCTTAGCGATGCTAGAATTACCGAGATTTGAGTGAAAGGGTTACTCCGTTAGTACAGCTAGTCGGGTCATCTCTTTTCTGAAGGCTCGACATATGGTCGAGAAGGGTTGTTTGGATTATCTAGCTTATGTTCGCGATACCACCGCAAAGTCTCCGACGATTGATTCAGTGCCAGTAGTCCGGGAGTTCGTCGATGTGTTTCCTTCTGACCTTCCAGGCATGCCGCCAGATTGTGATATTGATTTCTGTATTGATTTGGCTCTAGGTACCCAGCCTATATCTATCCCACCATACCGTATGGCTCCGAGAGCGTTGAAAGAGCTGAAGGAGCAGCTTGAGGAGTTATTAGCAAAGGGGTTTGTCAGACCAAGTGTATCACCTTGTGGTGCACCAGTGTTATTTGTGAAGAAGAAAGATGGGACTATGCAGATGTGCATTGATTACCGCCAGTTGAACAATGTTACCATCAAGAACAAGTACCCGCTGTCGCGTATCGATCATTTGCTTGACCAGTTGCATGGTGCTAAGGTGTTTTCTACGATCGACTTGAGATCGGGGTACCATCAGTTGAAGATTCTGGACTCAGATGTTCCGAAGACTACCTTCCGTACCAGATATAATCATTATGAGTTTCTAGTGATATCCTTCAGCTTGACTAATGCCCCAGTGGTGTTCATGGATTTGATGAACAGAGTGTTTAGGCCTTATATTCATTTTTTTGTTCTTGTCTTCATTGGTGACATCTTGATTTACTCACGTAGCCTGGGGGAGGACGAGCAGCATTTGAGAGTGGTGCTTCAGACATTACGAGAACATGAGTTATATGCTAAGTTCTCCAAATATGAGTTTTGGCTAGAGTCTGTGGCGTTCTTGGGGCATGTTGTATCAGGAGAGCGTATTAAAGTGGATCCCAAGAAGATTGAGGCAGTTCAGAGTTGGCCTCGTCCCACTTCGGTGACTGGGATCAAGTGTTTCCTGGGGTTTGTAGGTTATTATCACCGGTTTGTGCAGGGTTTCTCATCCATTGCAACACCTCTGACTAGATTGACTCAGAAGGGTGCCCCGTTTCATTGGTCTGATGATTGTGAGGCGAGCTTTCAGAAGCTCAAGATAGCCTTGACCACAGCACCAGGTTTAGTATTGCATTTCGGTTCGGGGATGTATACTGTGTATTGCGATGCTTCACGCGTTGGCTTGGGTTGTGTGTTGATGCAGGAGGGGCGAGTTATTGCATACACGTCACGTCAGCTGAAGCCCGATGAGAAGAATTATCCTGTGCACGATTTGGAGTTAGCAGCGATTGTTCATGCTCTTAAGATATGGAGGCATTATCTGTATGGGGTGTCATGTGATGTTTATACTGATCATCGCAGCTTACAGCATTTGTTCAAGCAAAGGGATCTCAATTTGAGGTAGCGTAGATGGCTCGAATTACTGAAGGATTATGACATCACTATTCGTTATCATCCGTGCAAGGCAAATGTGGTCGCGGATGCCTTAAGTAGGAAGGCAGAGAGTATGGGTTGCTTGGCATTTATTTTAGCAGAGGAGAGGCCACCAGCTTTGGACATTTAGTCCTTGGCTAACAGACTTATGAGGTTGGATATTTCAGAGCCCAGCCGAGTTCTTGCATGTGTTGTTGCTCAGTCTTCATTATTGGGGCAGATCAAGGCCCGATAGTTTGATGATCCACACTTGGCAGTTCTTAGAGAGATGGTACTTCAGGGTGGTGCCAAGGAGGTTTCTATTGGCGATGGTGGTGTTCTGCGACTCCAGGGCCGTCTTTGTGTTCCTAATGTCGATGGCTTGAGGGAGAGGATTCTAGAGGAGGCATACAGTTCTCGGTATTCTATTCATCCAGGTGCTACGAAGATGTATCATGACCTGACACAGCACTATTGGTGGCGGTAGATGAAGAAATATATAGTTGAGTATGTGGCTAGGTGTTTAAATTGCCAGCAGGTGAAGTATGAACACTAGAGACCAGGTGGCCTACTTCACCAAATGACTATACTTGAGTGGAAATGGGAGCGCATTACCATGGACTTCGTGGTTAGGTTACCGCGAACCTTGCAGAAGGTTGATGTAGTTTGGGTCATTGTCGACAGATTGACCGAGTCAGCACACTTCATTCCGGTTGTGACTACATATACTTCAGAGAAATTGGCCCAGATTTATATTAGGGAGATAGTTCGGTTTCACGATGTGCATGTTTCCATCATATCTGAAAGAAGCCCTTAGTTCACTTCACATTTCTACAGAGTCGTACAGAGTGAGTTAGGGATTCGTGTAGAGCTCATCATAACATTTTGTCCACAGACCGATGGGCAGTCAGAGCGGACAATTCAAATATTGGAAGACATGCTGAGAGCATGTGTGATTGACTTTGGGGGACAGTGGGATCAGTTTTTGCCTTTGGCTGAGTTTGTTTACAACAACAGTTATCAGTCCAGCATCGAGATGGCCCCATTTGAGGCTTTATATGGTCGGCGATGTTGTTCTCTCATCGGGTGGTTTGAGCCCGACAAGGCTAGGTTATATGGTACTGATCTGGTGAAGGACGCCTTGGAAAATGTAAAGTTGATTCAGGAGCGACTTCGCACAGCACAGTCCAGACAGAAGAGTTACGCGTATCAGAAGGCGCGTGATGTATCATTTATGGTAGGCGAGAAGGTTCTCTTGAAAGTCTCGCCGATGAAGGGTATTATGAGATTCGAAAAGAAAGGCAAGTTGAGCCCAAGGTTTATAGGCCTATTTAAGGTGTTGAGGCGAGTTGGGGAGGTTTCTTATGAGCTTGCTTTAACTCCCAGCCTATCAGGGGTTCATCTAATTTTTCACGTGTCTATGCTCTAAAGATATCATGCCGACATGTCACATGTGTTAGACTTCAGCACTATTCAGCTTGATGAGAGCTTGGATTATGAGGAGGAGCCAGTTGCCATTGTTGCTAGGCAGGATCACCAGTTGAGATTCAAGAGGATTTCTACGGTAAAGGTTCAATGGAGGGGCCAACCAGTCGAGGAGGCGACTTGAGAGTCTGAGGAGGACATGCGGAGCAGATATCCACACTAATTCAGCATTTCAAGCATGAATCTAAACCCATTTGAGGACGAACGTTTGTTTGAGAGGTGGAGAATGTAATGACCCGACCGATCGTTTTGCTTTCTAGAACCCCGTTCCCCTAGATAAGATTTCTCGTACATGCTTTTACTGTTTCATGACTTGCGGGGATGGTTGGTTCGGGATTTGGAAGAGTCTAGGTTGGAATCGGAACCCTTGGTTCCTTAAGGTTAGCTTAAGAGGCCAAGTTTGACTTCGGTCAACATTTTTAGTAAACAACCTCGGAATCAGGATTTGACGGTTCCAATAGGTTTGTATGGTGATTTCAGACTTGGGCGTATGATCGGATTGGGTTTTGGATGAACCGGGAGCATTTTGGCGCCAGTTGTGTCACAACCGCACCAGCGATTGGCCAGCCGCAGGTGCGAGCCAAGCCCCCGCAGATGCGATCCAAGAAAGGCCGGTCAGGTTCCGCAGATGCGGCTCCTTCCACGCAGAAGCGAGAGCCCTTCCACAGATGCGGCCCCAGCCGGCCCAGCCAATTCTGCAGAAGCGGGCATATGGTACGCATAAGCGAATCCGCAGGTGCGAAAATCGCAGGGGCAGTGGGATTCACTTAATACGGGACTTAAGCTATTTTTCACTCATTTCCTCTCACTCTTTGGGCGATTATTGGAGCTTCTTGAGAGGGATTCCCACCTAACTTTTGGAGGTAAGTAATTTCTACCTATTATGAGTTTAATACATAGATTATGGGTAGATTCCAACATGAAAATTGGTAGAAATCATGGGTTTAGATGAAAACCCTAGGGCTTGACAAAAATGAAATTTTACCATGAAATTGACCATGGAACTTAGTGAAAATCATATATTTATGTTCTTAAGGTTATGGGTAACAACGTTTTTTGAAAGTTTCTAGAATCCGAGCACTTGGGCCCTGTGGTGAATTTTAGAAATCTTGCAATTTAGGTTGGGTAATCATTTACATGATGGAACTATGAACTTTTGAGCATAGATTGATTAGTTTATGTAATGTTTGACTAGCTTCGAGTTGCTTGGCGTCAAATTTGGAGGTTTGAGCGCGTTCTTGAATTGAGAAGTAGGCTTTGAGATGAGATAAGTCTCCTTTCTAACCTTGTAAGTAGAAATTAACCCCATAGGTGAATTAAATATATGTGTGTACCTATTTGTGGGGGGTTACGTACGTACGAGGTGATGAGAATCCGTACGTAACTACTACTAAGCTATTGTCTGGCTAGTTTAGGAACCGTATATTTCCTTATTCGAAATGTTTGTGCCCTTACTTGCTAATTCAATTACTCGAATCATGTTAACATTTGACATACAGAATTCAAAAAAAGGCTAAGTTCACCAATTTAAAGAATTTATTAGAATACTTGATTGTAAATGGGAATACGTGTTTCCTTAAAAATAATTGCTATTTGTGGATCGGGCCGAGCGCCTCGGTAGTAAATAGATACATCTATGGTTTACGTCGTTCGACCCTCTGACAATGCACAATTTAATATTATGTTGGACCAGGCCGTATGACCTCGGCATAATTGCGCATGTTAATTATTTGGAACTCTCCGTGATTTATACTGCTTAAATGCCTTGAAATGTAAGTTGTTAAATGATATCACAGAAATTGAGATTTTAATTATGAAAGAAGAACTTATATCTTCCCGTTATTGAACTGTCAGTATTATTCATGATATCCATACTTAGCATAACACTTTAATTACATTATTGTTGGCCCTAGTAAGTGTCAAGTCGACCCCTCGTTACTACTTCTTAGAGGTTAGGCGGGATACTTACTGGGTGCATATTATTTATATACTCATACTACACTTCTGTACTTAATTATACAGGATCTGAGGCTGGTGCATCTAGTTACCCACCCAACGTGCATACCTGATCTTGGACCGAGACTTCACGGTTAGCTGCCCCCTTCTGAGCAGCTCAGCAGCATGCCGGAGTTTCTATTTTTTTTTAACTATCTATTCTGTTTCAGACAGTAGAAATATCATCTTTTGTATATTCCACTAGTTATCCACACACTTCTGACACTAGATCTTGGAACGTATTAGTAGACTTTGATTTTTGGATTGTAGTTCAATAGTTATAACTGCTTTTAGATGTTTCAGTTTGTTTGCCTTAAAAATCCGTTATTTATCAAATGCTTTAAATGTATGTAAAGCTAAATGTTGGAATTGCTTAATAAAGAAAAATAGTAAATCACTAAGTTGTTCACTGTTATCTTGTCCAGCAAGGGTGCTGGACGCCATCACGGCCTGACGTGGAGTTGGGTCGTGACATTGGAGGTGGACTCTAACCCTTGCCGCAGCTCGTCACTACTTTCAACCTAAGATTATGTTTATTACTTATTGAGTACATGGAGTCGGTTGTACTCTTACTACACTTTTGCACCTTGCGTGCAGATATTGGATGCTGATGTTGTTGCGTTTTATTTCATCTCTTCTTAGTTACATATTGATATTGTTGTTCATAGAATTTTGTTTAGTCATTACATAAAGTTAGCAGGTTTTATTGACTACTATTTTTTTAAGCTTAGTTTTGACCATTTTGACATTTGTTAATTATACAAGCAAATAAAGAAGACAGTAGATTTGAAGTAGAAAATTCATAAATGGACATCTAAAGCTGAACAATAAAATGCGGGCCAAAACAATTAAACAAATTTCAGCAGCCCAACAGAATTAATCAACGGACCCAATGGTCATTTAATATCAAATGGGTGACAAAGTCTTGGGTCAAAATAACCAAAGACGGGTCAGTAGCTCAATTGTAAGTAGCTAGCCCATTTCCTTTTAATTCGGCTAATACCAATAAGAGTTGGCCCATTTTCTTTTGATAACAAAGCTGCCCATTTTTTAATATAACAAGTTGGACCAAACTTTCAAGTGTCATTCTTCCACTAATTAAATTCAATGAAAACTAGATTTCTTTTCCTTTATAATTAAAATAATAAGAAAACTTAATTATCTTAATAATTAATTTAAATGTTAGGCAACTAGTAGGCGCGTCATAACTTTTTTCATTTATGGGCTCGCTTGCGTATCGTGATGTTTAATATTTAGTAAGTTAATCAATAATCTCAATAGCTTAATTAATTCCTAATTTAATTAATCCCTTGTTCTAATCGTGGACTTGCTTGCGTAGCGCGATAGTGGCATTTAATAATTTTCTAATTAATTTCATCAAGTAGAAAAGTACTACAAATAATTGATTGTCATGATTTCAGATTTGCTTGCGAGGCGCAATTATGATAAGTTAATCAATTTAATTTTCGATTACGCATTCTCTTGCATAGCGTGGTTAGGACAACGTAATATTATCCAATCATTCTTTAACAATATTAATAATCAAGAAATAAAAGCTGATAGGTAAAATATGGAAATCATATAATGCACAGTTTGTCCAAAATTAATCCAAGCCAAGTTTATTTCAATAAAGCGACCGTGCTAGAACCATGGGACTCGGAGAATGCCTTACACTTTCTCCCCGGTCAATAAAATTTCTTACCCGGACTATATTTTCGCAGACCAATAATAATATAGTCAAACCTTCCTTTGACTAGGCATTCAAATAAAAGGTGATTTGGAACACCCAAAAATTAATTTCAAGAGGCGACTCTGTAAATAAACAATCCCTACTCAAGTTTGTCACTTTAATTGGAAATACTCCTTAACCCATAATCTACACATATATCTTTTGGGCCTAGTTCTGTTTTAAGACAGGTACATTATTGAGACCATTATGTTCATGTTATGTGCTACTTGTTGCATTATTTTGGGAGGCATGCATGTTGGCCGGCTTTAGGGTAGATCAGTTGAATGAGTAGAGAGAAATAAAGAACATTCTCCTGATTTCTGTATGAATGTGCGTTATTCTAAAAAAATGATAAGGTCTTGTGCGTATGGTTTTAAGGATTAATTTTTTAACAAAAAATCAAAAAGAGAAAATTAGTCAGTTTCATCGAACTATGTAGGTCTGATTCTCATTACTCGGTGAGATACGTAGGCAACCGCCATCGAGTTCGGCACCCTATTTTTCAAAAAATAAAATACAATAAAATTATTACTCGGGTGCATGAATTTTTTTGAGAAAATAATTTTTTAAAAATAGCTATTTTTGGTCACTTTTTACCGTTTTGCCCTTATGTCTGGTCATTTTTTGCCGAGATAGCCTTAAACCTTCCACGGAAGCGCTGAAAGATTGTATTTGTAAAAACAAAAATTTCATTTGTTTTTGTCTGCCTTTTACTGCGTTCCCTTTATATCTGGTTGTTTTTGCCGAGACAGCCATAAAATCTTTCTTGGAAGTACTGAAGGGTCATTTTTATAAGAATGGTTACTTTGTACATTTTTATTCACTTTTTACCATTTTACCCTTTTATATGGCTAATTTGCCAAAGACAACCTTAAACCTTCTACGGAAGTACCGAAAGGCTATTTTTATAAAAATAGCCATCATTTCTAGTTTTGTGTGGTCATATTTATCGAGACAACCTTTCGACCTCTCTCGAGAGTAACAAAGGGTTATTTTCGTAAACATAGTCATTTTTGTATACTTTTTATCATTTTGTCCCTATGTTTGGCGTTTCTGCCGAGATGGCCCTTTAAACTTCTCTCGGTAGTACCAAAAGATTGTTTTCGTAATAATAACCATTTTTCCTACTTTTTATCATTTCACCTTTTCTGTCCGGCAATTTCAAAAATAATAATGAAAATAGATTGAGTCCTAAATTGGCATTTTCCTAAAAAAAAACTACATATAGTTTAGGTTGGCCTTGACCTCTTTTATCTTATTCTTAGGTTCACATGGATTCTCAACAAAGAAGCAGTCAGAAAAGGGTGAGGGACGAGATACCTCCTATGTTCTTAATCAAAGATATCACCCCCGAGTAGTCTCAATAATTGGTGGGCTAGTTTCGCCACATGGGAACATCATATTTTTAAGCACCTCAAGTTTCTTACGAACATAATGGGAGTTAAGCCTAATAGAGATTTAATCGTGGCCCTAGTGGATTTTTGGGAACTTGTAAACAATGCCTTCAAGTTAAAAGGTTGTGAAAGGATGCCTACATTAGAAGAATTAGGGGGGTTTACAGGATTGGGGATAAACCTTCGTGAGAAAAAGCATGCGGCTCCTAGAAACGTTGGCGTGAATAACTTTTTGAAGAAGTTATGCCTCCGTCGAATTCCAATGGGTTACTTGAACGAAGGTTGGGTTCCATTGGTATATTTGTATGACAAATTTGGGGATGTGAAAGGGTTCGAGAACTTCTCGGGCTCAAAATTAGTAAACCATTTGCGTTACGACGCCTAGAGGGAGTTGAGAATCTTCGCTATTGTGATATCTTTTCTGGGAATCATGGTCTTTACAGAGCATGGTGGGCACATCAAAATTCGATTGGTTGTGGTCGTCTCATTTCTACAAAGTAGCAAGTATCATACTATTCTTCCGATGATTCTGGGAGATATTTTTTGAGCTTTGACCCGTTGCCAAGAGGGCGAAGATTACTTCGAGGGATGCAACATTGTGTTGTAAATGTGGTTCATAGAGAACTTTTATCATCATCCAATAGTAGTAAAATTCAGTTATAATTGGATGAATTACATTGGATGTCACCCAAATAGGGCCGCGAGTTGTAATCATCCGGAGGGGATAAGGGCCTCGTGGACACTACTTGGTTCATTGATTGCTGATAGAATCACTTGGAACTATTATTGGTTCCTTTCCGCTAGGATCATGCATATGTCGACATATCACCAATTCGTTATACTCATGAGTCTCAGAGGTTTCCAACCCTACGAACCCCTACGTGTCATGCGCCAGCTAGGGAAAGAGCAAAAGAGGCCCCATATTGAGTACATGCATCCCTTTGTGTTGGAATTCAAGGTAGAGGAATTTCCAAGGGAGTCATATGCACAAAAGATTTGGTTCGGTAGTAGGTTTTTTGACATGGAAGAGATGGTAGCCGATCGTGAATGGGGAGAGGTGAGCCTCACGTCTATTGAGTCATTTCACAATCAGGCGATCCCGAAGCAAAGGCTAGATAGATCCATAAGGAATGCATTTGATTAGGAGGCTGAGAATTGAAATAGAGTTGGGCTCTCCAAGGATATATTGAGTGGTTTCACAATCATGAATGCAGATGTTTTGCTCCATTAATCCAATGCCTAAGGGATCAGATAGGGGGAGTTGAGTTAAACAAGGAGTGCTAGATCGCCAAGTTTAAAAAAGAAAGACGTCACTACCAAAAGGTGATCAATTGGTTGGGGGGGGGGGTCACTCGAAGCTCGATGCTAGAGTGATATATCCTTGGAGAATGAGCATGATGCAATTGATCTAGACGAAACCCGTGGTCCGCAAAATCAAGAGTGACATTTAGCTTAGGATCACATTAAGGAAAAGATCCTCGAGGTAGACACATATACCTCCTGATCATGCAAGACTTTCTAAGGAATGACACCTGAGCGGTTTGCAGAAGTATCATTGAACGTCGCCCGTCACATATCTGCAGACTTAGAGAAGATATATCGCGATGTTGGGGGTCAGCAGCAGGAATAAGTGCCTTGACTTCAGTGATGCCGGTGGATTCTCATGTAGAGATCACAGTCTTCTTTTAGTTGGAAATCCACTTGGATTGTTCTTTTGTTGTCTTTGAGTTTGTAAGAGTCTTTTGGTGTTTTGAATCTTGTTGTTTTACCTTTTAGTTTAAAAAGTCATCTAAAAATCAATGAAAAATATTTTATTTTAGAAAAATTCAAATCGAACCAAAAATATTTTTGTTTTTGTATATATATATATATATAAAAAATTGGTCATGTCCCTGAACTACGTAATGATCTGATTCATGCGGCGACATGATACATATGCAACCTACAAAAGGTTCGATTGAAATATTTTTCAACGAATCTAAAATGAGGGATCAAACTTAGGTGAATGAAAAGTAAAGTGAAAAAAGAGAGAGAGAGAGAGAGAGAGAGAGAGAGAGAGAGAGAGATAGAGAGAGAGGAAAAAATATGAGCGTCAATAAGAAGCAACCTTATAAGCCAGAATGAAATATAAATCCTTCCAAAAGTATGTTAGAAGTGGTGATAATGTTAGAAGCATGGCATATTACGTGTGATTCATATCTGTAAAAGGCTTAACCCTACCACGTTTATTGTCTCTTACCCAGTAAGCTTAAGGTGGTTGGTTTGTGGTAAAACTAGCAACACATCATTACATCACTATTTCTAAGGGAAAAGTAACAATGCTAACAATGATGAAATCGAGCTGGTTAGTGACGACCCCCAGGGTGAGGCAGTTGAGTAAGACTCAAAGGAAGTAAGAAGATTGAAATAGCAAATGTCTGATGTGTATCAAGCTTGGGTCATCGGTCAGCTTCTGCCTCAAGGTCCCTCAAAGGGAACTTTCACCATACCCCTGGCTACTCAACCGCCACTCCATACAATGAGCGATCACATTCTACCACCAGGGTATGTGCCAAATTAAAGCTTCCCTGCTACCCCTGGTACCTCTAACGTGCGACCTTCAGCTGCACCGGTCAGGAACACCCCCCCTCGTCGTAATTAAAGAACCGACATATACATTCCCGCCACCACCTCTTGTGACGAGGCCAAAAAATGAGCCACCATATCATGCTTATCATGGCCAATACTACTATCCAGATATGGCTTTTAGGGTCTCAGCTACATAAAATCAGACTCCTCAGTACGAGTCACCAGTGGAAAATGAAAAGCATGTCAAGACGGGTGAGCTAGATGAGATGGCCAGAAAAATGAAAAGTCTTGAGAAAAATATAAAGAACATACAAGGACTAAGTGGTCAAAAAAGCATTTCATTAGTGATCTATGCATGTTCCCTCACATCCATTTGCCACTAGGGTTCAAGACCCCAAAATTTAAAAAATATGATGGACACGGTGACCCTATCACCCACTTGAAAAGGTACTGCAACCAGCTGAGAGGTATAGGAGGAAAAGAAGAATTTTTGATGGCTTATTTTGGGGAGAGTATGGTGGGAGTAGCCTCAGAATGGTTCATTGACCAAGATATCACTCACTGGCTTATTTGGGACGATATGGCAAATTCCTTCGTCAAACAATTTCAGTACAACATTAATATTGCGCCAGACCACAATTAACTATCCAATTTGAAGAAAAGGCTGACTTAAAGCTTTAGGGAGTATGCCATCAAGTAGAGGGAGCAAGCGGCTAGAGTTAATCCACCCATATTTAATCACGGGTTGATCACTATTATTCTGGAGGCTCAAGAGCCTGATTACTTTCAGAACAAAATGTCTGCGATAGGAAGACCTTTTGCAGAAGCGATCAAAAAAGGGGAGATGGTCGAAAATGTCCTCAAGACTGGCAGAATTGTAAGTCAAGCAGCTCTCAAAAATACAACCCAAGCAATCCAAAATAGGTCGGGAAGTTTGGAAAATAAGTTCAAAGAGGGGCATTGCACCCTTATGTGCAAGTTCAGCAGGGGCAGTCCAACTACCCTCAACATTGCTACCCGCACAAATTCCTCAATACTCTATGGACCCACTATAGTACACAGTGTTTAATGATCAGTCTTATGCCCGGCTTCCCAGTCAACAGGTACAGGCTCCAGCTCCAAGGATTCCCCGACCTTAGCAGCAAAATTTTTGGGCACTCTACAATGCTCGTCCTAGAACGGATTATGGTCGAGAGTAGAGGACGGTGGAAATATTCACTCCATTGGCTGAATCATACTCTAGTATATTCTAGAAGTTGAAGCAGATGGGCGTGATTAGACCCATCGCTCCCCACCATATACATCCTAATTCACATGGATTTCAAGCAAAAGCTATATGTGAATATCATTCAGGTGCCCCACGGCATAACACTGATGACTGTTGGACTCTGAAAAGAGCCTTAGAAAGACTCATCGCTGAAAAGTTGATTGTGATAACAAATGGCGAGGATCCTCATAATGTGACAAACAACCCATTGCCAGCACACAGTGATTTTCATTTTGCGGGAATGATTGGCCGAGATCAAGAATTCAAGTCGGTTGGTCGAGCAGTAATGATAGTGGGAATGATTCAAGAAGGAACAGGATTAGAAGTAAGTCCAAGTTGAGATATGTTGTTGATTCTGAAAGGTGCCCATAGCTTAGAAAATGCAACTTTAGTTGTTCCAAAAATCTCGAGGTTAGAAGTCCGCTCCAGTGTTCCAAGCCCGAGGTTGTATGTCTTAGCAGGCAATCATATCATGAGGCAGAATCAAGGTGGTACAAAACGTATAACAGAGCCGATCATACTCAAACTAGTCGTGCAACCCAATGAAAAACACAAAAACCATTCCTTGGAACTACAACAAAACTGTGGTGACCTACAAAGGTAAGGAAATCATAGAAGAAGTGGGAAAAACTAGAGGTTTGACTCGATCAAGGAGGTGTTACTCTCCAGAAGAGTTTAGGAAGGCCAAGCAAATCAGAGAAGGCCAAATGCCAATAAAGAAGACAGTCACTGAAGAAGAGGCGGAAGAGTTTTTGAAAAAGATGAAAGTTTAGATTACTCAATCATTGACTAGTTGAGAAAGACTCCTACTCAAATCTCTATGCTATATCTGCTCATACATTCAGAAGAGCATGCCCGTGTACTAATCAAGATCATGAACGAGGCACATATCTTAGAGAAGACCACAACTAATCAGTTAGAGAAGATGGTCAACATATATTTTGAGGTGAACAAAATCTCCTTCTGATGATGAACACCCCGAGGAGGGAGCCGGGCACAATATGGCTTTGCATTTGACTGTCAAATATGAGGGGCACTACGTAAAACAAGTCATGGTTGATAAAGGCTCGAGCGTAGATATATGCACCCTCT
The DNA here is from genome assembly GCF_000390325.3 of Nicotiana tomentosiformis. Lineage (NCBI taxonomy): Eukaryota > Viridiplantae > Streptophyta > Magnoliopsida > Solanales > Solanaceae > Nicotiana > Nicotiana tomentosiformis. Next base: position 76,918,632 of record NC_090820.1, on the reverse strand, counting down.
CTACCTTGCAAAGCATGAAGATCAATACAGACAGAATCCAACCCGACAATGTCCACATTCGAGCTTTTGATGGCTCTGGGAGAGACACCATTGGGGAAATCAAACTCACCATGACAATTGGGCCAATTGATTTTGAAATTGTCCAAGTAGTGGACATGGAATCTTCTTATAACATTCATCTTGGAAGGTCATGGATTCATACGGCTCGAGTTGTTCCATCCACCTTGCATCAGATGCTCAAGTTCGAACATGACAGGCAAGAAATTATTGTTCATGGAGAAGACGAGTAATCCATTTATAAATACCCGTTAATCTTGTGTATTGAGGCCAAGGAAGAGTGTGATTCCAGTATCTTTCAGGCTTTCTAAGTGGTTGTTGTGGACCATATTAAGGAAGGAAAGCACATTATACATCCTTATCTTTCTGCCACATCTGTAATGGTGGCTACACTTATGCTGAGACAAGGTTATGAGCCAGGAAAAGGCTTGGGGGCATCATTGCAAGGAATTTCAGAACCCATTTCTACGTTCAGTAACAAGGTTACTTTTGGCTTAGGTTTCAGGCTAAGACAAGCAGATAAAGACAAAGCCAAGCACCACAAAAATCATGGGTGGGTCTTGCCAAAACCGGTCCCTCACAGTTTCTACTCTTTTGTCGAGCCACAACTCTAAGAGGGTCAAAATTCCTCGGCGCAAGAAAACATTGATGAAATTTTCCATGGCCTCAACCAGATGTTTTATGAAGTGAATATGATTCAGGTGGGTGAAGGCACTAGTCGTGACGATATGCAATTAATTCGCCTTGATACCATGCTCTACAACTAGGAATTAATTCCCTCCCCATAAGGAAGAAGTCTTGGCAGTTTTATTTTGCAGCTTCTTTTTTGTATTTTGGTTACTTTTAGGGTTGTAACCCAAACTTCTCACTATGATTGTTTTGTTTTGATGTTAACCTTTCTATCCTTTCAAATTCAATAAAAAACAATTCAGTTTCGTATTAAGTTTTGTATCTTTTCCTTTTGTTTAATTCCTGTAATTTTATTTCTATTTAAGTCTTGTTAATGCCCACTTTAATAACATGACATGCATGCGGAATTCATGCCCAGATCTTACAAATTCGTCTAATTTCGAAATAATGCATCAATAGGTTGAATATATGAAGATTAGGTTGTTGAGGAAATAAAAAAAGAATTGGAACAATTTGAAAACAAGCATAATGTAAGGCCTTGTAAAATTTTGTCAAGGAATTTAAGGGTCCGTGGTGCCGAGGAAGGCTTGGGTTGAAGAATGCACTAAGGAGTTGATGGAAATTTTTGGCATAATAAGGCAATTCTGCGGTCTGTTTCACAACCGCATAACCATTTTATGGGCTGCATAAGCATCGCAAAGTTGAGCAGGAATTTTGTTGAATTTTGAAGGTCGCTTTGCGGTCATTTATGCGATGACATAGTTGGTTCGTGGTCCGCACTTTTGTCGCAGAGTTAGCATGAGGAAATTTTGTTGGGTGATTCTGCGGCCCATTCTACGGCCGCATTAGTGGTATGCGGACCATAGACCTGTCGCAAATCGATCCAGAGCAGCCTGATATTTAGGCATCAATTTTGCGATCCATTTTACAGACCACATACCTGTTATACTGTCCATTCTGCGACCGCAGACCTGAGTTCGGAGGGTTAATTTTTCTATTTTTATAACCCAACCCCATTTTGATGAATAGCCTTTAGGGCTCATTTTGGGGCGATTACCTGATGATTTTAGAGAGAGGTAAGAGCATTTTAGAGAGAGAAGGAGGAAACCTAACACTCCAATCATCCAATATTGCACCAACCTTCAAGAATCAAGGAAACCAATCACTAGATTATCATCTATCTGGGTAAGTCCTACTTCTAAGCTTTCATGCAAGAGGTTATGAGTTCTAGTATATTGTGGGGGTTGAAAATAGGCCATGTATGTGATCATAGGTGGTAGTATATGGGATTAATGAACCATTTTGGTTAGTTTCTTATTGAAATTGGTTGAGGGAGGAAGGGATTACCATTGTAGAGCTTTGTAGTCTATTTTTCATACTAGGTGTTTGACAAAATTCCTAAGAGAGCTACACTATATGAATCCTTCTAATTATAATCCAATTTTCGCTATCTTCCTATAGATTGTTGTTGCTAGAAGTGTTTGGACATTGTAGTAACATAAGGAAAGCTCAAACAAGGTATGTTGGCTAAACTCTTCTTTTAGAATTGAACTCTACGATAGTCTTGTAAGTCCTGTGTTGCTCATTATAAATTGATTATTCCGAACAAGTCTTGTGCCAAAAGATATATGCGTTCAAATTGTATTCCAAACATTCTTATTTGTTGAGTTACTATTTGAGAAGGTGATTAAACATGGGCTGTGTGTTAATATGTTAAGATTTGAAGCATGATTCTAATAAAAACTAGCATGTCGAATTGTGTAAGAAATCACATGTGTCTAAGACCCTTAATTTGGTTAGTTGCTCAAATGTGTGTCTAAAGTCTTGAATTAAAATGCCTTGTTGTGGATAATCTATAAGGATGCGTGAAAGTGAAAGAAGAGGGTTGGAGGTAATGAGAGTTATACTTGTTCCCAAACATCGCTGTTTTAACTAATGCTATGCTTTGTAAGTGTTTCCAATGTGTCATTAGCTCTTATATATATTCATGAGTTAAAATTGTGTATTGCCCTTTTTGAAAAAGGTATTTCAAGATTAAACGATGTGTTACTCGTTTATGCTTTTAACTTGTGTTTCGATTACCAGCCATTTTACTCCATTTCTTGGAAAGAAATTCATTGTGTTTAAAGTCTTCATTGCTAATAAAGCTAAAATGGTGATTTTCGGAATATTATATTTGTCGATATTTAAGATGATGATCCTTGAAAGTAAATAAATGAAAGTGTGGAATATAAGATACGGCTACCGTGCCTTGGGATGAGGAATCATAAGTATGGCCAAGAGAACCAATGAAATTATAATGATGTTGTGAATGGTTGAAGTTACTAACGAGACTATATATAGTGTGAAAGATAATGAGGTGAATATAAAATATATTTGTACTTTTGTTTAACTTGTGTGCAAATTAAAAATATTTGTTGGGAGTATCATTAGCAAACCGAGGAAGGGTGGGTCATAAGGCCCATACCCGAAACTACACATGTCGGTGTAGGGGTGGATTGTGATTATTCCCCTTGTTTGGGATGAGAATGATATATTGATGTGATTGTGGTTATTCCCCTTGATTGGGATGAGGTTGATAATAGATGGAATTGGAAAGCCAACCCACACGGCATATGTGGGAAGGCAGCCTAGCCGATCGGGTGGAGATCGGACGCCATGTTGCGCACATGGTGGTACTACTCTTGGTAACACATTTCTTTCACACCACATGTCAAACCACATTGTTTGTGGGGGGATGGCCTAGCCGATCGGGAGTGATCGGACTCCGTGCTAAAAATACGGTGGTATATCGGTGCTAATGATCTCCCAACCAAAAATATATATTATATTCGTATTTTGAAAATTGGCATGTTTTAACAAGGCATTTGGATATTGTTGATTGTGACTTGCTGTTTCTATGGTTTTCCCTTTCTTATGATGTCATTCTATTTTTAAAGTGGACATTTAGCTTTACATACTAGTATTATTCCATATGAATGCAAGTGGATTGTCAGCAAGCGGTTTTGACCCTCGTTAGCAGTTACTCGCTATTCAACAGATTTTGATAAGCCCTACTCTATTCCGGGCTTCATGTCATTTGACGTTGTACGTTACATTTTGAGGTATAGCCGGGGCCTTATTGCTGGCACATCCATACTACTCTTCTGTTGTACTTAGAGGCTCCGTAGACAGGTTGTGTGTGGTATTCGATATTGGGAATTAAACTACAAATATTGGTATTTGGCAGACATGTTTTTCTTTACATCTATAAACTTGTAATATTTTGGAAATCTTAAATAATATCTTTTAGTAATGGAAAAAAAATGTGAAACAATTGACCTTTCTCATGTCCATCACTTGTATTGGTTCTTACATTGTTAATGGGTAAGGCTGGGTAGAAGGTATCTAGCAGGCTTGCTTAACCGGGGTATCTCGGTTGAGCGCCGGTCACGCTCCCTGAGGTCGGGGCGTGACACATAAGTCCAACCTCAATGAAACTGAGCCGATTAATATCTGAAGTCATGGAGAAGTTAGAGAAACAAAGATAAGCATTCACATTGAAAAAACCTAGAGATGCCTTGATTCAACATTTATTTGAGTACAGAGATGTATTGGCTTGGTCTTATGATAATATGCGGGGTTTAAATGCTGATCTAGTGGTTTATAAGCTTCCCAGGTATCCTAATTTTCCACCAGTCCAACAGAAGCAACGAAAATTTAAAACGGACATGAGTGAAATAAAAGAGGAAATAACGATGCAACTAAGCACCAATGTAGTCAGAGTCGTCCGATACACCACTTGAGTGGAAAATGTTGTACTCGTGCCAAAGAAGAATAGAAAAATCAAAATCTATGTTGACTATAGAGACCAGAACAAAGCAAGTCCAAAGGATAATTTTCCTCTACCAGACATCTACATACTTGTAGATAATTGCACTAAGCACGAGATACAATCTTTCATGTATTGCTATGCTCGGTACCATCAGATTCTAATGGATGATGATGATGCAGAAAAGACTGTTTTCACCACTCCATGGGGTAAATATTGTTATAGAGTCATGCCATTCGGTTTGAAGAACACATGGTCAACTTACATGAGGGCCATGACCACTATTTTTCATGACATGATGTACAAAGAGATTGAAGTATATGTCGATGATGTCATCATAAAGTCAAAGCCACAGGATGATCATGTGCTCGATTTGAAAAAGTTCTTCGAATGGCTACGAAGGTACGACCTTAAGCTTAATCCAGTGTGCATTTAGGGTTCCGTCTGGGAAACTCCTCGTCTTTATAGTTAGCAGGAGAGGCATCAAATTGGATCCATCTAAGATAAAGTACATTCGAGATCTGCAACCCCCGAAGAACAAAACTGAAGTCATGAGTTTGCTCGATAGGTCGAACTACATCAGTAGGTTCATTACTCAGCTCACAACCACGTGTGAGCCCATCTTTAAGTTGCTGAAAAAGGATGTTGCTAGCAAGTGGACAGATGATTTCCAAAAAGCCTTTGACAGGATCAAAGACTATCTATCAAAACCCCATGTACCGGTCCTACCTAAACCTGGTAGGCCTTTGCTTCTATATCTATCAGTGATGGACAATTCTTTTGGATGCATTCTGGGGCAACATGATGCAATAAGCAAAAAGGAAAATGCAATCTATTATATGATCAAGAAGTTCACCAATTATGAAGTCAAGTATACCCTTTTATAAAGGACTTGTTGTGCCTTGATTTGGGTCACTCAGAAGCTGAGGCATTATCTTTTGGCCTACACTACTTAGCTCATATACAAAATGGATCCTTTGAAGTACATCTTTCAAAAGCCAATGCCCATTGGTAGGCTTACAAAATGGCAAATTCTTCTTACGGAGTTCGACATTGTCTATATCACTCGCATAATAATGAAAGCGCATGCTTTGGCAGATCATTTGGCAGAGAATCCAGTCGATGATGATTACGAGCCACTGAGCACATACTTCCCAAACGAAGAGGTCAACTCAATAAAGGAAGTAGTTCTGGACGACAACCATGTATGGAAAATGTATTTTGACAGGGCTATCAATATCAAAGGACTTGGGATCGGGGCATTCCTCATCCCACCTATTGAACAACATTACGCTGCAACGACACGACTTCGATTTTACTTTACCAATAATATGGCAGAATACGAGGCTTGTATCATGGGTCTAGAAATGGCCCTCTATTTGGATGTTCATGAACTATTTGTTATGGGAGATTCCAACTTGCTTATCCAGCAAGCCCAAGGTGAATGGCAGACTTGAGATATCAAACTTATTCCATACAGACAATGTGTGAAAGACCTATCAAATCCATCGAGTTCAAGTACATTCACAAGTTTCACAACGAGCTAGCTGATTCCTTGGCTACCTTAGCCTGGATGCTCCCTTATATGGGAAACACTCATATTGATCCATTGGAAATCCAAGTTTGAAATCAACACGGTTACTACAATGCAATTGATGTAGAACTAGATTGTGAACCATGGTATCATGACATTAAATGATTCTTGATAATGAGGGAATACCCGGAGCATGCCAAATGAGATGAAAAAAAGAACTATAAGGAGGCTCGCCGGATCCTATACAAAAGGACTCTAGAATTGAACTTGTTGAGATGCATAGATTCCACATACGTTGAGCGGATCATGAGTGAAGCGCATTCGGGGGTATGTGGGCCTCACATGAATGGATGTGTTGTGGCAAATAAGGTTCTGTAGGCAGGGTATTATTGGCTTACTATGGAGTGAGATTGCTTCAGTTTTGTTCGCAAGTGTCACTAATGCCAGATTCATGGTGACCTGATTCACTCGCTCCATCGGAATCGCATCCCATATACTTTCCTTGGCCTTTCATTTCATGGGGAATGGATGTTATTGGGCCAATAGAGCTAAAGGCTTCAAATGAGCATATATTCATTTTGGTTGCAATTGATTATTTCACCAAGTGGGTGGAGGCCGTCACTTTCAAAGAAGTCACCAAGAAAGCAGTGTTAGGTTTTTTTCATTTCAACATCATTTGTCGCTTTGGTATCCCAAAAGCCATTCTACCCCTTACCGAACAAAAGCCAATGGAGTCGTTGAAGCGGCAAACAAGAAAATCAAGAAGATTCTTAGGATGATGATCCAATGGTCCAGGCAATGACATGAAAAATTGCCTTTTGCTCTTTTGGGATACCGCATGACTACTCGCACATCAGTTGGTGCAACTCTTTATCTGCTGGTATATGAAATTGAAGTTGTAATACCGGCAAAGTTGAAATTCTCTCTCTTCGAATCATTGTGGAACCAGAGATTGAAGACATGGAATGGGTAAAGACCCATTTGGAATAGCTAATGTTGGTTGTTGCGGCTAGCAGCAGTGTGTTTCGGCCAATCATACAAAGCAAAGAATGGCGCGCGCTTATAACCAGAAATTGCGCCCAAGGCACTTTGGGGTAGGCTAGCTTGTTTTGAAATGCATCCTTCCGCACCAGGTAGAAGCTATAGGAAAGTTCGCCCTGAATTGGAAAGGACCTTACATCATCACGAAAGTGTTACCAAAAGGGGCCTTGTACTTGGTAGATGAAGAAGGATAGGTACTAGACATGACTATTAACGCATATGTAGTCAAAAGATATCATGTTTGATATATACCTACTGAGGAACTTTCACACAAAATTTTTTAGATCAAGAGGACGAAGGCTATCATTGCTCACTATTCCAAATAGGTGTCACCCATTTGAGCTATATTTGTCTTCATTATTTTATCTCTTTTTGGAACCTGTGTACTTGTAATAAGAACAATCAAACAAAAAATCTTCTAAGTCAATAAACTAAGTTTGACCCGATTCCGAAAGGATACGTAGGCAGCCTTACCATTGGTTCGGTCCCATCACAACAAAAGAATCCATATCCCAATATTCCAAAACTAGGGCAGAAGTTTATTTTATTTTTATGGTAATTCTATAAAAAGGTTCCAAAAATTATAATTCAGTTCAAGGTTCTTTTCAATTTTTCCCGTTAAGACCTTCTGATCGATCTTTGAGAATATTGAAGTCACCATGCCAAGGGTGTTGGACAACCTGTCGCATGCCGTATCTTAGTCAAAGGCTGAGAAAAAAATGAGGAAAAAATTAAAAAAAAGAAATGAGAGAGTCTTATCGGTGAAAACTAGTATGGGCACCGTAAGGCAACAGTGAGTAGAGAAATGAGTGTCTTATTGGTGAAACCCCATATGGGCACCATAAGGTGACAGTTAGTAGAGAAATGAGAGGGGTTGGTTAGCAAAAACCCACAAAGGGCGCTACTAGTCGAATGAGCGTCTTCGATACTCCGGCATGAGTACAACCAAGACAGTTCCAAGATGAACATTTGCGACGAATTTTGAGAATTAGATAGCTTAGACGGATAAGGCGTCCAGTCCAAAATGCATGTCATGATTCATTGAAGTCAGCACATACCTCTACATAAGTCTCCCTATTACTTTCCCCGAAAGGGAAACCTTTTGTTTAAACACAATTCTTTTTCACTTTTAATTACTCTTCTATATTTTTACCTATAAATTTCTTTAAGTAACTTTCGATCTAATATTGCAACAAAAGCGAAGCAAAGAAATGGCTGCAAAACTCGCTACAATTTCTTCATACTACCGAACACAATTTGGGGCATATACGACATTGACAAAGGTACGAATCCATCTATGATCTTATTTGATAACCTGAAAAAAGTGTTTCAAAGAAACTGAAAAGGTTGCCTAAGCAAGACTTGCTTCATGGGAAATGTTGATAGCACTACGGACACAAACTGGTACTGGGTGCTAGAAAACTATGTTTGATTTTAAAGAGAAAAATAGCCTTGCCTTAGGGACTAGGATTAGCGGTACCATGGATATCCGAGTATGAAACAATCGGGGGCAACATCGGAAATCCAAGGTCTCTAGAAAGTGGTACATAATATCCGAGCACCTCGGTACCACACTGATGAAAGATTTGAAGTACAAGGGACAACAAATCGAAATTTAGAGAAGCAAGTGAGACAGATTGCAACAATATTATCTGAGAGGGTTCCAGGCACTCTTTCTACTGATACTGAAAGAAATCCCAAAGAAACAGTGAATGTTGTAACTCTAAGAAGTAGGCAAGTGTTGAAAGATCCTACCCTGATCCAAGAAGATATGATATGTGAAAAAAGAAAGTGGGGAGAATCTGAAAAGTGATGATGAAAAGAAGAAGAAAGGCCCGATGAAAGCTGAGAAAAAGAAGAAGGAAGAAAATCAAGAAGGGAAGAACCTGAGGAGAGCAAGCATATGCCTGCTTTACCTTTCCTTCAAAAGCGTGTAGAAAAAAGCTGGACAAGTTATTTGAGAGATTTCTAGATATGCTAAAACAAGTTCATGTAAACCTACCATTCACAGAAGTACTCTCACAAATGCCTTCTTATGCTAAATTCTTGAAAGAGATCCGTACGAAGAAAAGGAAAGTAGAGGAGACCTCAGTGGTCAAGTTCATAGTGCATTGCAGCGCGATATTGCAAAATAAACTCCCACAAAAGTGTGGAGATCCAAGGAGTTTTACTATACCTTACTGTTTAGGAACTATGAATTTTGACAAATCTTTATGTGATTCTAGTGCTTCAATTAATTTAATGCCTCTGGCTATTTTTAGAAAACTGGAGAAGGTGGTTGGAGAGATAAGGTCTGCACCAATATCTTTGCAGCTGGCAGACCAAACGACTTTAATGCCCAAGGGGATAGTGGAAGATATGTTAGTTCAGGTAGATAAGTTCGTATTTTCTGTAGATTTATAGTGGTGAATATGGAGGAAAACAAGGAGGTCCCTTTCATCTTAGGAAGACCATTCTTAGTGATGGGTAGAGCGATATTCGATATACATGAGAGAAAACGCATTCTTAGAGTGGGTGAAGAGACTGTGACTTTCAAGATGGATATAGAAAAGGGGTACAAAAACAAAAACCAAATATGAGTGTTGAGTGGAAAGTGATGGGCTCGAAAGAGAAGGCTGCAATGAGCGAGAAAGATAAGTGTGGGATGTAACCCAAAAAGGTTGAGAAGAAGCTATCCGTATAGATGTGTGCATTAGTTCGGGCACGAGGAATGGAACCCGACTTCGACTCAGACCCCGACTAGATATTCATGAAAGTTTTCTTTACCTTATGCTTTTTAATTGTGTGTCATAGGGACATGCTACGACTTAAAGTGTGGGGTGGGGGATATTTGTATGGTTGTTTGTATATGTGTTTCTTTTTGTTAGTTATAGTAGTTAGAGATAGAAAAAAAAATTAAAATTTTCGACTTTTCCCGATGATGGATATCATCGACAGGTTTCTTGTGGGATTTAAGTCGAAGGAAAAAGACAAAAAGATTTTCTTTTGTTAGGTAGTGTAATAATTCCTCCTTGTTTTTTCTTTGTGCCGCGGTTCTTTTCCAAGGATTTTGTTTGAACCGGGTACAGTTAGTTTTTATTGTTTACGAGTAGGAAACCTTGTGCTATGATTGGAATTGAAGGCAATATATCTCGACTTTATTATGCCTTGTAGTAAGTGCTTTAGTTATGACTCTTCGGCTCAGTTTTTGACTCTTGTATAAGTGCCCTAAATTATATGATCTTAACTTTGCTTAAATGATTTGACTAGAGTGTCTTGATGATTCTGATCCTGAGTGAGTTACGTGCCATGTGTGTGTGAGGTTTTGTGTATTCTGTGCATTGCATTTGATGTCTAGAACTTGCCCCGTGTGTTTGCAAAGCAAAATAGTAGTTTTATTCAGTCTTGAAAGTGATATAGGCATTTCTTTATTGAGCCAGATATAATGCTATTACCCACCTTATTGTTATGTATTGTAGTTAACCCTTTTGAGCATGTAATCCTGGTTCTTTGGCAACCACATTACAAGCCTTACTCATTTGTTTGAATTGACCACCTATTTGAGCCTTGTACCTCTCGTGAGCACTTGAATTTGTTATGAACTTTGTAAAAGCTAAAGTGTGGAATGTTGGTTTGGCTTTTTTAGTGGAACTATAGAAAGAGGAGAAAGGTGCATTGTTTTGAAAAAAGTAAGAGCCACTTGAATTGAATAATAAACGAAAAATAAATATAGTTGTATTGTTGTGAAAAATATTCCTTGATAGTGGTAACTATTGATGTATTTATGCTTAAATGTGTAGGAGTTGATGTATATTGATGTGAAGGTGGAGTTATGGTTTGACATAAGTGTGAGGTTTTGAACGAGTAATTATCTATTAAAGTGCTTAGGGAGGTGTAGTCACTCTTATATCTAAATGTATCCTACCCGTCTCGCAACCTACATTACAACCATTAAAGTTGTACTTGATCCTTGACTGAATGAGATAAATTAGTAGAGTAGTACACTATGGGCAAGCCTATGGTACGTGTTTTGTGGCATATGAATATTATTTCTGATAGTGATTGAATTCTTTCTATCTTGAGTTCTTGATTGTTCTTAAATTTTATTATGTTTGGAACTACTCTCTATTGGTGTATGATGGAACTTGATTCAAGAAGGAAAGGTAATGTCGTTGACCTCTATGTTAGAGTAAGTGAGCGGGTTGTGAAAAATGCGTTGTTCTTTTGAGTCAAATATTGAGGCGAGGATGTTATGTTAGAGTGCTTAATCTGTTTTAATTATTCTTGGTGTGATGAGTTGGGAGAGTTTTTTAAAACGGTCATCTTTATGTGATGTGCAATTTGATTTCTCGAGGACGAGCAATGGTTTAAGTGTGGGGTGTTGATGGTGGCCTAGAATCCTGTGTTTTAATCCTAGTTTGCACTCTAATTACTACATTGTACTTGTGTTTGATCGTAATTGATGATGATTTGTACTTATTACGTGTTTTATGCCTTGTAGGAATGATTCCGAGTTATGTAGATGTTATGGAGCTAAATCAAATAATTGGAGCTTTAAAATCTGAGTAAAAGCCCAAGGGATTAAGTCGGGATTGTGTTTGGGGGTCGAGGATCACTTCTAGACGTCAAAAATCAAGGAATAAGCAATACTCTGAGGAAATTCACTAATGCGATGCACCATGTGTAGCACAGGGCAATGCATCAGTGCAAATGTGCGTCAGAAATTTGAGAAGTTCAGAGACTTGTAATTTTTGGGTGTGATAGAAATATACACTAATACTAGGCATAGTGCGTGGCATAATGCGTAGCATTAGTACAAAATTTTATCAGACAAGCTAAGTTCAGATAGTTTACAACCGAGAAAATTGCACGAATGCTATGCACCCTGCTTAGTATAGTGCGACGCATGGAAAGTAATAAGTTTGCAAGTTTTCCTATTTCGGCTAAGAAAGGGAGGTTTCCTCTAGGCCTAACCCTAATTGGTATAAATACATGGAAACATATTATTTTTTGGACTTTTGACATACTTTTGACCTAAGGAAGCTAAGGAGGAGTTGGAAGAACACAAGCACAAAGATTTTGTCATTCCTTCCTCACTCAAGACCTGAGTTTCGATCGAATCTATGTTTTCCTTGACAAAACACACACTTAAATTATGCTCGCTAGTCAAAGATAGTATAGTATAATATCGTATCCATAGGGATTGGAGTTAAATAATATTTTCTTAGAATCTAAAGCTATTGACTAACGACGATCGCAACAAAGGTAAGCAAGGAAGTTATCAGTGGAAGAAAACAAGGGTCGATAGGATAGGTGCAAGATAATTATTTGGGTTCTAACTCTAGATAATTCACTTCTAATGTTTAAGTCAGTCTCTCAAATTCAATCAATTATTAGTTCAAATGTTAAGTAGAAACTCCTCTCTCGATTAAGTCTCAACCTCACGAAATTAACCAATTTAAGCACGTGAAGATATGCAAGAATGCGTGGTGGATTGGTCTTTAGGAGAACCTCTATCGATTATTCACTCCTAACTAGGTTTAATCAATGATTCAACTAGCCTCTTTTGATTACTAACAAGAAATAATGAACTCACCCAACAATATAATGCAAAGATATCACAAGTTATGCCTCTCTCGGTTACATGAACAAGTGAATATAGATGCAACAATGAAGTCATCCAAAAACGCTTCAATACCTAAAACTATAGTTATAATCCACAAACAATCATCAATAGACCCAATCCATCAAACCCTAAAGAGAACTACTCCATAGATATGGAACAATTCATCACAAATATAATTAAAATATCGAAAAACATATATTCGATCCAAACTCAGGTCTTGAGTGAGGAAGGAATGATTGAATACTTGTGCTTTTGCTCCTCCCACTCCCCCTTGGCATCCTTAGGTTTAATATATGCCAAAAGTCCCCAAAAAACATTTTTCCATGTATTTATAATAAGTAGGGTCGGGCCTATATGAAATCATATTCTCCTAGCCAAAATAGGAAATTTACTTTGTAAAAATTGCACAGGCGCGCCGGATGGGGTGACGCACCATGCAGGACATTAATGGGGAAATCCAAAGAGTTGAAATCTGTCCGGAAGCAAAACAATACACATGCGCAGTGCCCCACATGCTACAGCAGTGGGGATTTCTCAGAGTACGGATATTTTCATGCCATTTGACATCCAGATGTAGTGTTCGACCGCCGAACACGATCCCGACTTAATCCCCTGGGCTTTTACTCAGACGTCAAAGTTCCAAATAGCTGAAATTCATTACATACATCTACATAGCTCCGAATCACTCTTACAAGGCATAAAACACATAATAAGTACAAAACACTAGTGATTAAAGCTCAAACACAATAAAAGTGCAGTAAATTAGAGTGCAATGAGAGACTAAAATACGCAATTATATCCTACCACCCTCGAGCAATCAAACTACACTTCACATAGACACAACCTTTTTAAACAACTCTCCTAACTCATCACACTAAGAATAATTAAAATAGATTAAGCATAATACTGTAATATCCTCGCCTAAAGATTTGACTCAAACGCGCCACGCATTTTTCAAAACCAGCTCACTTACTTTAACATAGAGGTCAACGACATTACTTTCCTTCATGAATGAAGTTGTGGCATGTCGCCATGGCACACAATTAAAAAGCATAAAGTAAAGGAAGCTTTCCTGAACATCTAGTCGGGGTTTGAGTCAAAGTCGGGCTCCATTGCTCGCCTTCGAACTAATGCGCACATCAAGGCAGACAACTTTTTCTCATCCTTCTTAGGTACACCCTACACTTATCTTTATCATTCAGTGCAGCCTTCTCTTTTGAGACCTTCACTTTCCATTCAACACTTGCAGCTGGTTTTTCCTTTTGTGCCCCCTTTCTACATTCATATCAAAAGTCACAATCTCCTCGCCCACTCCAAGCATGAGTTTCCTCTCGTGTATATCTAGTATAGCTCTATCCGTCGCTAAGAATGGTCTTCCTAGGATGATGGGGACCTCCTTATTTTCCTCCATATTCACCACTATAAAATCCACAGGAAATACAAACATATCTACACGAACAAAGACATCTTCCACTATCCCCTCAGATATTAAAGTCGTTTGGTCAGCTGCAAAGATATTGGCACCGACCTCATCTCTCCAATCTCATTCTCCAGTTTCCTGTAAATAGATTGAGACATTAGATTAATAGAGGCACCATAATCACATAATGATTTATCAAAATGAATAGTTCAAACAGAGCTAGGTATAGTAAAACTCCTTAGATCTCCACACTTGTATGGGAGTATGTTTTGTAAGATCGCACTGCAATGCTCTGTGAGCTTGACCAATGAGGTCTCATCATTTTTCCTTTTCTTTGTAAGGATCTCCTTCAAGAATTTCGCATAAGCAGGCATTTGTGATAGCACTTATGTGAATGGTAAGTTCACATGAACATGTTTCCGCACATCCAGAAATTTCTCAAACTGCTTATCCAACTTTTCTCTACATAAATATTGGGGGAAAGGTAAATCAGGCATATGTTTGCTTTCCTCAAGTTCCTCCATTCTCGAAGTTTCTTCCTTCTTTTTCTTCTCAGTTTTCATCGAGACTACTCCCCACTTTCTTTTTCAAGTACCACCTTTTTTTGGACCGGGGTGGGATGTTTCAACACTTTCCCACTTCTCAAAGTCACAGCATTCACTATTTCTTTAGGATTTCTCTCAATATCAGTGGGGAGCATTCCTGGAATACTCTCAAACAATAGAGTGGCTAGCTACCCAACCTGTCTTTCCAAGTTTCAAAAACTAATACCTATTTCTTTAATAGCTGCTCCATGTTCCGGGATAGCTGCGCTATGAGTTTCAAGCCTCTCATCAGTTTTCAGAATGAAGGCCTTCATGAGATCTTCTATGCCACGCTGAATGGGCTATTGAGGCTGAAATTGCTGCCTTTGCTGATTTTGGAATGCTAGAGCTCCTTGTCCCTAGGGTCTAGAGTTATTTTGTTGCCATGGATTCGCGGTACCCCCAGGTGAACTCCATGAAAAACCGGGGCGCCTCTAATCCATTGCATTAAAATTGTAGTTTCCCACAACATTCACTTCCGCAGTTGAGGCTTGACACTCATGAGAATGGTGTCCTCTTCCACATATATCACAAGCTGCATGAGGCTCACTTTGTATCAATGCTAAGGTCAGCTTCCATATCTCTTTGGCTATAGCATCAAGTTGTACCTACATAGATATGTTAGCATCAACTTGGTGAACACCAGTTGATCTTCTTCTTTCAGCACTCTCAGAGGGCCACTGATTAGCATCTTCAAATAACTCATCAAGAATTGTAACTATCTCCTATGGAGTCTTTTTCATCAACAGACCTCCAGCTGCATTACTTAATGTTCTACCTGAGGCCGGTGTTAATCCATCCTAAAAGTCCTAGAGTTGCATCGAGAATTCAATTTCGCTATGTTGACACTTTCTAACAATCTACTTAAACCTCTCTCGTGCTTCAAAAACAGTTTCATTCTCTTTCTGGTAGAAGTTATGGATTTCTCTTCTAAACTTGCCCGTCTTAGCTGAGGAGAAATATTTATCAAGGAATTTTCTTGTCATCTCCTCCCATGTTCTAATTGATCCCATGGGTAAGCTTCAAATCCACTGCTTTGCGTCATCTTTAAGAGAAAAGGGGAATGCCCTTAGATACACTGCATCTTGTGACACACCATTGTATTGAAAGATGTTCATAATCTACTCGAAGTCCATTAGATGTGTGTTTGGATCTTCGTTTGGCATCCCTCTAAAGACACAACAATTCTGTAAGGGTTTGAAGCAACCCTTGCTTTAACTTGAAATTGTTTACTACAATTAGAGGTGGTCTAACACTTGATAAACCTTGATTGTAGACCAGTCTAGCATAATCACCAAGTAGTCTCCCAGGCAAGAGTTGATGTTGATTATGTCTGAGACCCCTCTCTTCTTCATAGATGTTCCGCGCATCTCTAATAGCTACTTCCTCAGCATCTCGTGCAACTTGTTCTATTCGTTGGGTTGCTTCTCTCGCAGTCAAATCCACATTATCTTCACCGTTTCCAGCCATAAGTTCTTTAGTTGAGGACTGCCCAACCTTTTCTGATGTCTCGGTGAGACTTCTTTCCTTCTTTAGTTGTCGCAGTTATTTTTCAATTTCTGCCTCGTATGGTAGCACTTCCTTCGCAGAAGTTCTAGTCATGCACCACTCTGAACCTATAAACTGCGCACAGTCAAAGAACACCAAATGTAAAAAGGGAAAAATAAAATAAAATAAAAGGAAAATTTCCTAAATTAGTACTACAAACTATTTCAAATACTATTAATTGTCAATCCCCGGCAACGACGCCAAAATTTGACGAGCTCGAAACACACACTTAAATTATGCTCGCTAGTAAAAAAAGTATATTATAATATTGTATCCATAGGGATTGGAGTTAAATAGTATTTTCTTAGTTTCTAGCTTGATTGCTATCTAGGAGAATCAACAATTGAGATTTATATGATTAATAACTAAAATTAACTAAGAATATAAAGCTATTGACTAATGACTATCGCAATAAAGGTAAGCAAGGAAGTTGTCAGTAGGAGAAAATGGGGATTGATAGGATACGTGCAAGATAATTGTTTGGGATCTAACTCTAGATAATTCAATTCTATTGTTTAAGTTAGTCTCTCGAATTCACTCAATTATTAGTTCAAACGTTTAGTAGAAACTCCTCTCTCGATTAAGTCTCAACCTCACGAGATGAACCAACTTAAGCACGTGAACATATGCAAGAATGCATAGTGGATTGGTCTTTAGGAGAACCTCTCTCTATTATTCTCCTAACTAGGTTTAATCAATGATTCAACTAGCCTCTTTCGATTACTAAGAATAATTAATGAATTCACCCAACAATATAATGGAAAGATATCACAAGTTATGCCTCTCTCGATTACATGAACAAGTGAATATAGATGCAACAAAGAAATCATACAAAAATACTTCAATACATAAAACCAAAGTTATAATACAAAAACAATAATCAATACACTCTATCCATCAAACCCTAAAGAGAACTACTCCATAGATATGGAGCGATTCATCACAAACATAATTAAAAGGTAGGAAAACATAAATGCGATCCAAATTCGGGTCTTGAGTGAGGAAGGAATGATGAAATCCTTGTGCTTTTACTCCTCCCACTCCTCCTTGGCCTTCTTAGGTCTTATATGTGTCAAAAGTCCCAAAAACAATATTTTTTCATATATTTATACTAAGTAGGGTTGGGCCCAGACGAAATCACCTTCTCCTAGCCGAAATAAGAAACATACTTTTTTAAAAATTACACAGGCGCGCCGCATAGGGCATCGTGCCATGCGGGGAATTAGTGGGGAAATCTAGTGAGTTGAAATCTATCAGGCAGCATAAAAATACACATGCGTGGAGCCCCGCATGGTGCCTCACGCGGTGGCCCACGTGCTGCAGCAATGGGGATTTCTCAAAGTACGGATGTTTTCGTGCATTTTGACATCCAGATGTGGTTTTCGACCCCCGAACGTGATCCCCACTTAATCCCTTGGGATTTTACTCAAACGTCAAAGCTCTAAATAGATCGAATTCATTTCATACATCTACATAGCTCGGAATCACTCCTACAAGGTATAAAACACACAATAAGTACAAAACACTAGCGATTAAAGCCCAAACACAATAAAAGTGCAGTAAATTAGAGTGCAATAAGCTACTAAATCACGAGATTATAGCCTACAATCATTCCTATACTTTAATTATATTTGTGATGAATTTATTGATGATTATGGAGTAGTTCCCTTTAGAGTTTGATGAATTTCGTGTATTGATAAATGTTTGTTGGTTATAACTCTAGTTTTATGTATTGAAGCGTCTTTGGATGATTTAATTGTTGCATCTATATTCACTTTTTCATGTAATCGAGAGAGGCATAACTTGTGATATCTTTGCACTATATTGCTGGTTGAGTTCATAGATTTTTCTAAGTAATCAAAAGAGGCTAGTTGAATCATTGATTAAACCTAGTTAGGATAATAATCGAAAGAGGTTTTCTTAAAGACCAATCTACTACGCATTTTTGCATATCTTCTCGTGCTTAAATTGGATCATCTTGTGAGGTTAAAACTTAATCGAGAGAGAGGTTTTTGTTGAACGTTTGAACTAATAGTTGAGTGAATTCGAGAGACACACTTAAACATTAAAAGTGAATCATTTAGAGTTAAATCCCAAACAATTATCTTGCGCCTATCATATCAAGATCCTATATTCTCCCATTGATATTTTTCATTGGTTATTCCTTGTTTCGATTGTCATTAGTCAATAGCTTTAGATTCTTAGTTAATTTTAGTCAGAAATCTTATAAATCTCAACGATTGATCATCTTGGATAGCAATCAAGCTAGAAACTACGTGAATACTATTTAAATTCAATCCTTGTGGATACGATATTATACTATACTATATTTGATTAGCGAGCATAATTTAAGTGTGTATTTTGTGCACGTCATTAACTCAGGTAGAACCTTTTTGCCTAGGGAGATCCAGCTCATATTTTTCGGTAGAAGTATTCATCGCTCACGTTGTTTTACATAGCTTAACTTGGGTAGAACCTTTTCGCCTAGGGGGATCCAGCTCATATTTCTGGGTAGAAGTTCTCTTTGCTCAGGGTGTTTCACATAGCTTAACCCAGGCATAAGTTTTTTTCTTAGGGGGGTCAGCTCATATTTTTAGGTAGAAGTTCTCTTCACTCAGGCTGTTTTATGTAGCTTAACTCAGGCATAACTTTTTCGCCTAGGGGGATCCAGCTCATATTTTCGGGTAGAAGTACTCTTTGCTCAGGCTGTTTTATGTATCTTAACTCATGCAGAACTTTTTTGCCTTGGGGGATCCAGCTCATATTTTCGGGTAGAAGTACTCTTTGCTCAGGTTGTTTTACATAGCTTAACTCAGGTAGAACCTTTTCGCCTAGGGGGATCCATCTCATATTTTCGGGTAGAAGTACTCTTTACTCAGGTTGTTTTACGTAGCTTAACTCTTTACAATTTCTTTCAGTAATATAGGGTACCAACCTCTGGTTATATTCCTTCATAGTGATACTAGGCTCCAACCCATGGTTACAATCCTCACAATGATAAAGGCCGCCAACCCCTAGTTACGTTTTCCTTCAATAATACAAGGTATCATCCTTTAGTCGCATTTCCGTTCAATAATATAGGGTACCATACTCTAATTATATTTCCTTTGGGACACAGGGTACTACCCATGGTTGCATATCCTCACATATCTAGCTTATACTATTGTCTCTCTCTTATTTTCAATAAATTAGATAGCTTCTAGTTTTCTACCATAACTCACAATATTTTCCTAGTGCAAACTCGGACAGAAAAATTTTGTTCATTTTGTTCCTCTTTTATGGCTTTGTAGGCCCCACCGTAGAGCACATGTGACTATTAAAGCTTGCAGTTTTAGTTTCTCATCAAAAGAAAGAAGTCCTTTGATCACCGGGTAGTTGGAGTTAGCTTTGATAATGTGTCGGCAACTCAGTGTCTCAAGACCCATCTTCTCGATTTCGGATGAGGAAAGAAGGCAACTGAGATTTAGTCATAATCTTTTCTTCAAAGAGCATCAATATCCAATCCATGGTCAACACAAGCGAGCAGGTCAAGAATCAAGATTTGACTTCAGAAGACACATATATAGGAATATTGTAACTCTTAGCTTGCAAACATATGTAGTGCTCTTCGCTTTTTCTTTTGATGTAAGCAGCGAGTAATAGTAACAGTAACAACAGCAGTAGCAATAATCTTAACTCCACTGTCCAGTAGTCCCATCAACAAAATTTTCTCAGAACTACACTGACCTGATTTCTTTATAACCAAGGATATGTAGGCAACCTCAGAAGCAAGGTTCGGTCTTATCTTTCAAAAAAAATCTTTCATTAGAGTCATATGTGAGGAAAATTAGTCATGACATTCACTTTCTCTCTCAAGCAAAGAGGGGTAGTTGTGAATGCCTAATTTTTGCTCTTGTCTTTTTCTTCTACATTGCATTTTTTTAATTATTATATTTGTTTTTGTAAGTTTTGAATTAGATTTTAGTTTAATTAGTTTGTTAATGGGGGTTAAGAGATGAGGCTAGCGTATTATTAATTGAAATTAAGCCAATATTGGCCCAAAATCAGAAGCCTAAAGAGCCCGCATATCCGGTCCAAATAGGGCTGCCAAGTGAGGATTCAAAATGACGTAGTTTAACCTAAAACTATGTCATTTAGGATAAGTGAAACCAAGATCCAATCTCATCCATCCCTAGCCCTTTAATCCAACAGTACCTATCAATCCCTTCCCTAGGTATTTAAAGCATAGAAAATCAGAATTTTCACCCCATTTTCCCCCTTATTTCCTACTCTTTTCACTCTCTCCTCTCTCTCACCCTCTCTCTAAGACGCCACTACTCCACCACTGCCACCAGCATGCGTGTCACGACCCAAAATTCACTATAAGACATGATGGCGCCTAACGTCGCTGTTAGGCAAGCCAACAGTGAACTACCAACTTAATTATTCAGTTTATTATTTTTAAAATCGTAAATCTTATTTAGATAGAGAGGTCAGTGCATTAAAATAAATCGTAGTTACGTACAGTTTAAGTAAAATAATATGTAAAAGTGTATCAATGTAAAACAATCCATAAATAAATTCGAGAACACCCCCGAAACCCGGTGTCACAAGTGCATGAGCATCTACTAGAAGGTACAATAACAATACAACATCTTTTTGGAATAGAAGTTAGACAAGAAAATATAAATAATTCTGATGGAGACTCTGTATGTTGTGGATCGTAACATGGGATGCAACTCACCGTAAAATCCCCGCAATAGCCGTGCCGTTGTGCCCAAAAGACCACCAGAAATATATATCTGCACAATAAGTGCAAAAGTGTAGTATGAGTACGTAAATCAACGTGTACCCAGTAAGTATCTAGCCTAATCCCGGAGAAGTAGTGATGAGAGGTCGACATCGACACCTACTAGCGGTCCAATAAATCAAGTACAGTAGAAAGTAAACAAGTATGAGGCATGGTAAATAAATAGTGTAAACAATTATAGGTACCTGGTACGATCCTCCTCTGAACAGTAAACAGAAGCTCTCAGTTATTGGTTACCTCCTCAACCGGAGTATATATAAAATGGTCCTCACCAGATAGGTCATCACAACTCAAATCAGGAAAACTCGCGGATACGCTGGCTTCTTGTCAAATATTACGCACGATTTTGCCGAGGCAAATGACCCGATCCCATAAAAGTGTTTCATGAAGTTGCCGAGGTGAATAGACCGATCCCATAAGAATATTTTATAGAAATGCCGAGGCGAACGGCCCGATCCCATAAAAATATGATGTTGCGGAGGCGAACGACCCGATCCCATAAGAATATGGTACATGATACTGCCAAGGCGAACGACCCAATCCCATAAGAATAAGATACATGATACTGCCAAGGTGAACGGTCTGATCCCATAAGAATATGATACATGATACTGCCGAGGCGAACGGCTCGATCCCATAAGAATATGATACTGCCAAGGCGAACGGCCCGATCCCATAAGAATGTGGCACATGATACTGTTGAGGCAAATGGGCTGATCCTATAAAAATATGATACTGCCGAGGCAAACATCCTGATCCCATAAGAATAAGAAGCTTTAACGGGTCCTTGATCCCACTCACGAATATACGTGCGAGTTATGACATTTAAGGAAGCTTTTCGATTAAAACGCACAACGTGGGAGAAATTCGTAAGGGAAGCACAATTATTCCGCGGCTAATCAAGTAGCTCACAAAATCTCTACAATAGCGAGTCTATCACTCTACGCAAGCCTAGTCTTAGGTCGTAACGCGAAATGAAGGAATTAAACAGGCAAGGATAACTAAAATAGTACAA
The DNA here is from genome assembly GCF_000390325.3 of Nicotiana tomentosiformis. NCBI lineage: Eukaryota > Viridiplantae > Streptophyta > Magnoliopsida > Solanales > Solanaceae > Nicotiana > Nicotiana tomentosiformis. The sequence goes on along the minus strand of NC_090820.1, from coordinate 76,896,598 downwards.
TTAAAGCATGATGTGAATCTAAGTCACCCGGACATAATCAGGAATTCTAGCATATGCACGGACACTCGTCATCTCATACGTGCGTAGCTCCCACAACATGTAGCATGTACTAACTATAACATCTACGGGGTAATTTCCCCCTCAAAAGGTTAGATATGAGACTTACCTTGCTCTGAAGTTCCATAACTAGCTCCAACGACTCTCTAACACCTCAAACTGATGCCTATCGATCCGAAACTAGTCAAATAATGTGCAAACCAATACAAATATACTCTAATATTCATAATTAATCAATTTATAGAAATTCCCAACTCCGCTCGAAAAGTCAACAAAGTCAACCCTCAGGCTCGCGTGCCGAGATTCCGAAAACTTTTCGAAGATAAACATTACCCATAACACCATGAACTCAAACATATAATTTATTCCTAATTCCATTAGCAAAATGGTGGAAATCCGGTTATACGGACCAAGTCCGCTGCTGTGGTCTCGCTTATGTGGAGCATTGTCCGCTCGTGCGAGCTTGCTTCTGTGACACACGACCGCACCTATGGTCTAGTAGCAAAGGCCCAGATTTCGCATATGCGATGCCTTCTCCACTTCTGCGGATGCGCACCTACGCGCCAAACTCCGCACCTGTGACCCTCCCACCTGGATGGCCCTCTTCGCTTCTGCGATGACTCCCTTCGCACCTACGTGTATCCACCTGTGACCAAACCCATCGAAGGTGCGGTGACACCAGACTTCAGCAGTCGTCAGCGATCAACAAGCCCAAAAATGATCCTGATTCCACCCAGGGGCTCTCGGGACCCCGTTCAAACATACCAACATGTTCCAAAACAAATAGAGCACCTACTCGAAGCCTCAAATCACATCGAACAATATCAAAACTATGAATCGACAATCAAAACATATCTTTAAACTTTCAAACTTATAAACTTTGACGAACGCGTCTGATTCCTACTTAAATAATCCAGAATGACGCCAAGGCTCGGAATCCCAAATGGACATCGATTAAACCAAAGTCAACTTCAAGTTAAACTTATGAATTTATGTAACTTTCAAAATGCCAACTTTTCACAATAAGCTCCGAAATTCTCCTGGGCGACCCGATATTCAACCCGAACACACGCCTAAGTCCGAAATCATCATACGAACCTATTGGAACCTTCAAATCTCAATTCCGAGATCGTTTACTCAAAAGTCAAATCTTAGTTAACTTTTCCAATATAAAGCTTTCCAATTGAGAATTTTCCATCCGAATCAACTCCAAACTTCCCGAAATTCAATTTTAAACACAAGTACAAGTCATAATACATGAAGTGAAACTACTCAAGGTCTCAAACCGCTATGAAACGTGCTAGAATGCAACATAACTTGTCAGGTCGTTACAGTGTGCCGTCGTTGGTGGTTGTCTAAACCACCCTATCTTTTCACCATATAATCCCATCAACCCCCTCTTTCTAAATCTCGACCCTGAAACCTTGAATTCTCCATCAAACTCTTTGAATTTTAGATCTAGGAAATCCTAGCTGCCATTTATTTGGCCTAAATGCTTGAAGTTCCGACCACTACTACCCTACAACACATACATGAATGGATATAGCTCCACGATACTTGCACTTTCCCTTTAGTTTCACCTCCGAAAGCTGCAGCGCCGCCGGCCAGCCATCCCCTGCTGCCGCGATATTTGTTTATTTTATTAATTTTGTTTTAGCCTACTCGACCCAAAGACCAGCGTTTCCTTCTAGTATGATGCTAAATTTTTTTTTTTTTTATGTATGCTAAAAGGAAACTTGTGTTTCGGGGTCGGACAGCCACTTCTTAGAATCTTTGGTGTCTTTCGTGGCTCAAACAACTTTAAGCGTGCTCGTTTGGTATAACCTTCATTCCTTCATTTTTTTAACTTCTGTTTTCCAGTTTGGTTTTGAATTTAGTTTAAGTTTCTCTATTTTGATTAGTTGTTAGTCCATAATAAGTGTGTTGTGATATCAAGATTAGTTGGATCATTCTATTTATTTAGTGTTTGTTTAGCCGTTGTCGATCTTCGTTTGATAGTTTAGCGATGCTTGTTATATTTCTATTTTGCGCAATATTTCATGATTTCAGTCGTTCTCTATTAGTCTGCATAAACCATATCGTGTTAATCTAGTTTGTTTGAAGCTCAATTTAGTTACAATCAAAGTCTTGTTGTTGCTTTGTCAAATTTCATGATTGGATTGGATTTGAATATTTGAGTTTTATGTTGATAACAATTGAAATTAAAGAAGGAATAGTGCTTTTACTGTTCAAAGACTTTTACAAAACTCCAAAAAGTCTGTCATTATTTGGTGAAACTACTATCTTTTAGACAGATTTTGAACCAAAAGTCTGTCTTTTGAATAGTTAGAGCAGACTTTTGGTGAAATATCTGTCTAAAGGATAGAATTTCAATCATGAATGCCTTGCTTCTTCTCCTATAAAATACACACACTCTATCATACTAAAAAAAAGAGATTCTACACATCTTTTACACTCTAAAAAGACACAAATCTTTAAAAAAAGTCAGCAGCTGAATACTTATAGTACGCTGAAATTTCAGAACTTTGTGAGTATTATTTGAGTGTAAAATCTTTCACAAAAATAGAAAGATTCCTCGAGCAATTTATGAAATTGTTTAGTTACTAGTTTCAAGAATCCTTGTTAGTTTTCTGGGCTATCTCAAGACTGAGTTGTTGTTGTTGTCTTTGTTGCTATTTTAGTTGCTGTTTCTACTCATTTCAGTGTTGTTTTTATTTTTTCTGTGAACCAGGTAACTTCTAAATCCTTTGTTTTTTCAGATTCTTGAAGATAATAAGAAAAGTTTGAACATGTTTCCAATGTTGAGCATGTTTCAATCAGATTTGGGCAAAAAGTGAAACTTTTAGATGTTGTAATTGTATATCAAGCTCGATGATGTGTGTATATTTCATAGTACTCTCTGAATACTAATTTATGAGCTTATTATTATTAGTTTATATTGATTTGACTGTAGTTTTGATAAATGCTTAAAAAATGAGTTTGAAATACATTTAGGTCCTTAATCAATAGGTTGTTGCTCATTAGTGTCCAGATTCCATAAGCAGGTTTGTTTATCCTCAAAATCTGATAACAATTAAATTTGTAACTGATATTAAGGATATGCGGATTAATTTGATATAAACGATAAATTGAGTTAAAATGGACAAGTAAAGATACAGTAAATTCAAACAACACGAGCCGGATCATTCCGGCCTTGGTAAAGCATCCACCCTAAATCCAAGCTCACAGTGGACAATTTTGATGAGCAAGAAAAAAAGCTTATAATAACAGTGAAAATAACAGTATATTGCTTTGGAATACATGTTACCTTGTTCTAATGAATTATCAGACCCCCTTTATATAGTAAGGGAATACTACTCTAAGTACAACTCTATAAAATTTAAAGAATCTTCTGTTTAACTGATTGCCGATTTTACATCGATACGTGTCGGGATCCACACCGCGATATTCAGCCGGTCGTGGATATTACGGCCTTTTCTTGGTCGTTCTTGATTACCCAACAATGTCTTCTGAAGTCTTTCAGGATTTGGATCGATCTCGAATCATGGCCCTGATATTCTCGAAGGCAGACAACATGCCACCAGATTCTAACTCGACGAGACCTTTGTTTCGATTTCGATCCTTCGCAATCATATCCCGAGTTTGTTTAACCCCATTAAATGCCAGAGTGTATCATGAGCTCGGTTGTTATCAATATACAGATAGTCCCCTGGACTATCTGTACACCGTGACATAAACGTGAAAAAGCCCAAAACTTCTCGTCAGTCATGTCATAATGGCATTAAATGCACGTCAGCCGCCGGTCAGCTATCCCTGGAGGCGAAATATTGCGAAACCACTATAAATAACCCCTATTTCATTCATTTTTTACTTTACATTAAACGGTCTACCCTCGTACCCTCAGGATTTGACTACTCATTTTCGTATTCTAGCATGTTTACCTCTATTATTCGAGATTCCATTGAAATATTTACTCATCATCTACTCAAACCAACACATCTGAGCTTCCAGCTTTCAAACTTTCCTATCTCTTTCAAGTTTTCCCCTATAAGAATGGCAAATACCTTAAAATTTGTTCTCCAAAAGGTGGCTTCTACTTCCCAAATGATTGCAGAAACTACTTCCTATGTGGTCAACCTCGGGTGACCTGTTGCTAACGTGCTTATCGATGAACCGGCTCCTGAACCTCCCTTGAAGATGTTCATTCCCAGAGGTTTTTCCATCGCTGACGACTTCAAAGTCGAGAAGCCATCTTTGGTACAAGGTCGGCGTGAGGATGCCTCGAGATACATTTGCCCAATCACCGAAGAAGACCTCCCCACGGTCCGAAAAAATATGAACTGGGCCGTCAAGGACATCGTGGTACCCGACTCCGATGAGGACATTACCACCCATGTGGAGGGATATCTGAGTGTTTACACTTATCCCTTTACATTGGGTCCGGTGGACTAGGTCATCTTAGACTTTTGCTGGAGGTATAACGTATGCCTCTGCCAAATTCATCCCTCACTGTGGAGGATCTTGATCCTCCTCCGATTTTTATGAATAAACTTGATTCGTTCACCTTCACCATCGATCATCTGCTGCATTTATACAGTCCTCGTATCTTTGGGGAGGGGGTGTCGGTCTGCTTCTGACCAAGCCCCATTTTTGAACATTGACGAGGCTGGCAGGGTTGTTTTGTCCGAGTGAGGACATCGGATTTGATCCCGGCCAAATTCAGACCATTCCCCGAGAAGTAGGATGCTTCATGCAAGTAAAACTTTCCCTCGAATGTTGATTTCGTGTTCATCTCTCTTTTTCTCATTGGTATTCATAATAGTGCAGCTGTTGCACGAGTCCTAAATGTTGTCCCTCGACTCAAGCAGTGGGTCGAAGGTATTGTCTCACAGATGCCCTACTCCGAGCGTTCGTGGCCTAAACTCTCGAAGGGATGTTGGGAGGCCCGTTCCCATGGTAAGACTCTTTTCCCAAACAGGTTGTGTTAGGTTTCTTCTCTCAACATTACGTTCTTATTATTTTTCCTTTATTTCCATTTTGCAGGTTTGCCTATGACCGTCGAGCTTAGGCCCTGGGTTGCGGACAAGGACCTACCTGTCGATTCGTCCGCTTTGGGACTGTCCGAAGCCACAGCAGGGGAGAATAAAAGAAAAAAGGGCCCCGAGTTCACCGAGTTCAGAGAACAAAAAATGAGAAGGAGGATGGTTTTTTAGCCAAAGGAAACCTCCAGCTCCCGAGCGTTTGACTCGGAATCACTCCTCTAGCTTAGAGATGAGCTCGAGGAGGATGACATCTTTATGGCCCACGAGCTCACTGTCCCCGAGGAACGGGTGGCAGCCAAGGGGGAAACGACTGAAGCTAATCCCCCTCAAGTTCCCGAGGTTGAAGCCGAGGTAAGGGCTGAGCACTCGCGAGATACCGGTCCTGCCCCGCCCGGCGTTATAGATATTTTGGGATCGCCTTCATTCACAAAATCAATATTCGATGAAGCCCGAACGATGAAGGAGCGATCCCGTGAGGAGGTCCATGAGCGGATGATCCCCTCCGAGGCTTTTTTGATGATATAGACTCATCCGCCCCGGTGGATTTTATTGGGTTAGGTGACTTAAATATGCCAAAGAAAAGTCCACCTTCGTAGGCTGGCGAGTCGAGCTCGAGCCCGAGATTATCCAATCGGTTCCCCACTCCAAGCATGGATCTTGGTCGGAAGCGGACTGTTGTTATCACCATTCCCAAGGATGCCCGGATCCTTTTTTCCCCCATAGGGATAGCCAGTTAACTCCGGTGTTTGGTAACCAAAGAAGCCCAGGCCAAAATGAATGAGATAGACATGCCATGCCTGTTCAACGAAGCACAAAATGCGCTGAACTGGGTAATTCTTAATAATTCTCGATGATTCTAATATATCTTCTAATAGTTTAATTAATTTTTAATAATTCTAATATCTTTTCTCGTATTTTCAGGCCTCGGTACTCCACCATGAGACCTTCTTCCGGTACCAAAAAGAGCTGAGCCAACTCGAGGCCAAAGTCAATGAGCTTGGTGAGAAGAGAGGCATGTATTAGCTTCTCAGCGAGCAACATGAAGGAGAAGTAAAGAGCCTCCGAGCAGAGTTGGACGTGGCTCAGAAGGAACACGCCGACATGTTGGAGCAGGCACAAATCTTTGAAGTTAGTGATGATGAGCTGGGAATAGTGTGTAACACTCACAATCCACAGTTCCAACAGAAGGTTGATCGGGTCGACCAGCTCCGGGCTGAGATAGATGAAGTCAAGGCCTTAGACGAGGAGTGGAAGGGCAAGATAGACCGATTAGCTTTGGAAAAGAAGACTGCCCGGGAGTAGCTGTCCTCGACGGAGGCCCAACTTCGATCGATGAAGGAAAGGTTGAAACCCGATCCTAAAAGATCAAAGACCTCTAGTCTCAGCTTGAGTCAGCCATCGCCGCAGGGGATACTCAAGGCCGACGCTGAAGAGATGGAGGCACAGTATAAAGCTGATGCTGAGGTAGCTTAGGAACTCCTGAAGGACATCGTCAAATATGTGAGGGGGTAGTCCCGGAGAGAGGCTCACGAGGAAGTTCATGCCCGGGGGGTGTGATTTATCGGGTGAGATCAAAAATGTTAAGAGGCTCGAGGACGAGGCCAAGAAGTTGGCGTACCCCGAGGAAGAGGAAGATTCTGAGGGTTCAGGCGGATCTGAGGACGGGGAAAACCCCGATGATTCCGGTAACGAGGCGGGCTCCGACAAAGATCGGGCTTCTTAGGTGCCTTGTAGATTTTTCTTTTCTTTTGTACTTTTGTATTTTGTTGAGGTTGTTTGGCCTTTGTAAAAATTTATGTATATATACAAGGATTTTTCCCTTCGACAAATCGCAATGATTTTGAATGCCTTAGCACGTAATAATTAGGTCTTGTTCGGATGTTCGAACAATACTCGTTCTCGATATTATTTTTCTTAAGACTCGTGGGGGCTCGGTATGACCGGAAGCTTTCCATGAAGTTCTTACATAGAATATTTTAGATTATAATTTTATCGAGGGTAGTCTTTGAACCAGTTTAGAAATTTAAAAGGCCTTATGTTCGGGTGGTCGTAGCCTGTTAAGTTCGGGTGTTGCATAATGGGCTTATTACCACGAGTCATTCGGGCTCGCCCGGGACAACAGTCCCCAAATGGGGATGGTCGTAACCTTTGAAGTTCGGGAACTACCAAATAGGTTTTTTGCCCTCGAGCTTCATAGCTCGAGCCGTCTGGGCTTGTCCATGACGGCAGTCCCCGACTGAGGGTTATCTCTTGGATACGGACAGAGGTGGCCCTTGGGCCTGATATCCTTAAGGAACAAAACAAAGTAATTTTTAAGAGACAAAATATGTATCTGCAAGGTAGAAACTTTCTTTATTTATGTGAAACATACGAGATTGCAAATGTGTACAAGCTTCATGTTATGTCTTAAGTGGTCTATGTGGGAATGATTCATTTGACCGTTTGGCCATTACAACAAATCGTATTCACCAAGTCCAGACTTGTTTGAGCATGAGGTTTCCTTCCTTGCTAAAATCATTACCTGAGGGTGATGGCCCCCAGTATTGGAGGCCGATCATAGAGAGGGCTCGGATACTATTGATGCGAACCTTGACTCCGATTCATAGTCAGTCTTCAATTCTAAGTTAGCACGATCCACTATTGCCTCGTTAAAAACCTTGCCGGAAAACTCATTTGGGACAAAATCGGTTCAAGGGAAAAAAGAGTGCAACGTGTGCTTTCATGCCTAATTGCATCATTCCTTGGTTGTTACCTTCAACTGTTAGTCCAATCCGTAATATATTTAAAGAAAATTAATGAATGGAGTTGTACCTTAGCAGTAGTATCACTTTAAGTGGGTTATGTTCCAGTTGTTTGGTATCCACTCATCGTTCACCATTTCGAGTTTGTACGATCCTGTTAAGTTCGGGTGATGTCAACAATTTGATATGGACCTTCCCAATTCGGTCCCAGCTTGGTTCGGGTTACGGGTGCTCAGTGTCACCTTTCTTAACACCAAGTCCCCGACATTGAAGTGTCGAAGGTTGGCTCTCCGATTGTAATATCTTTCAATCCGTTTCTTTTGGGCGGCCAACCAGACGAGGCCGGTCTCGTGCCTTTCGTCTAACAGCTCCAAGTTAGTACTCATGGCCTTGTCGTTTGATTCATTGGTCGCATATTAGAATCTGGGACTCAGTTCTCCTACTTCGACCGGTATAAGAGATTCTGCACCGTAGACCAACGAGAACAGGGTGGCCCCTGTACTAGATTGTGAGGTCGTACGGTATGCCCATAGGACTTCGGGCAAGATTTCCTTCCATTTCCCTTTGGCACCGGTCAACTTCTTTTTGAGATTTTGGAGTATGGTTTTGTTCGTTGACTCTGCTTGCCCGTTTCCACTAGGGTGATAGGGTGTTGATAGGATCCTTTTGATCTTATGGTTCTCAAAAAACTTGCTCATATTATTGCCGATGATCTGCTTCCCATTATCTCACACGATCTAGGATGGCATTCTGAATCGACATATTATGTGGTCCCATATGAAATCAATAACCTCCTTCTCCCTGACTTTCATAAATGCCTGGGCTTCCACCCACTTAGAAAAATAATCAGTGATAAATAAGATAAATTGAGATGTTCAATCCCTATTTCATGAATGGCTGGGTGAGAAGACCGAATGTAGTGATTCTCCGGGCTGATGGATCATCGGAGCATGCCTCTGACATTCGTCGAATTTTTGCATGAACTCCTTTGTGTCTTTTTCCATATCGATCTAGTAGTAGCCGGCTCTAATTATCTTCTAAACCAATTACTCGGTGCCCGAATGGTTCCAGCAGGTGCCTTCGTGAACTTCCCTTAAAACATACTCGGTGTCTCCCGGTCCTAGACATATGGAGAGTGGGCCATCGAATGCTCTTCTGAATAGGGTACCGTCTTCGGACAAGCTGAAAACGCAGAGTTCTCGATTATATAGGATCCGAGGGAAGTTTTCCAGTCTTCAGGTAATCTATTTATTTTTTTCTCCAGTCCCATGTTAAGCTTGTTGAGTATATCTCGGCATGACCTTCCTCCACTACCGATTTAATGAGTTGTACGACCGTTTCTGAGTTGAATTCATTATCGTCGACTGATGATCCCAAGTTAGCAAGAGCATCGGCCTCGCTGTTTTGATCCCGAGGTACATGTTGTAAAGTCAATTTCTTTAATCGATGTAACGTTATCTTTAGCTTATCCAGGTATCTTTGCATTCGTTCCTCTTTGAGTTAGAGCGTTCCATTAGCTTGGTTCACCACGAGGAAGGAATCACACTTAGCTTCAATCACCTCGGCCCCCAGGCTTTTAGCTAGTTCAAGACCTGCAATCATGGCCTCATACTCGACCTTGTTGTTAGTCAATTTTACAGTTCTAATATATTGCCTAACTACATTACCCATCGTTGGCTTCAACAAGATGCCAAGTTCGGACCCCTTTGCATTCGAGGAACCATCCGTGAAGAGGGTCTCCGGAAGAGGTCCTCGCGTTCAACAACAACTCTTTCTCTACCTCAGGAATTAGGCTTGGCATGAAGTTGGCCACGAAGTCTGCCAAAATTTGAGATTTGATGGCGGTTTAGTGTTGATATTCGATATCTTACCCGCTGATCTCTACGGTCCATTTGGCCAGTCGTCCCGAGAGCTCGGGCTTATGCATTATGTTTCTTAATGGGTAAGTAGTCACAAAACATATGGGATGGCATTGATAATATGATTTTATCTTCCTAGATGCGCTTAGCAAAGCGAGCGCCAATATTTCTAGGTGAGGATACCTAGTTTCGGCCTCGTCTATAGTTCTGCTAACATAATAGATAGTAAATTGTGTATCTTCCTATTCCCGGACTAGGACTCCACTTACCGCTATCTCGGATTCCGCCAAGTATAGGTATAATTGTTTGTCTGCCTTCGGAGTATGAATCAAAGGTGGGCTCGAGAGCTACCGCTTGAGTTCCTCCAAGGTTTGTTGACAATCCGAGGTCCATGAAAAGTTATTCTTCTTCTTCAATTGTGAAAAGAACCGATGGCTCTTGTCGGAGGACCTCGAGATGAATCAACCCAAAGCAGCTATGCTCCCGGTTAACCTTTTAACAGCCTTGACATTATGCATAATGGTGATGTCCTCGATGGCCTTGATTTTATCTGGATTAATATTGATTCCCCGGTTGGACACCATGAATCCGAAGAATTTCCCAGACCCGACTCCGAATGCGCATTTCTCTAGGTTCAACTTCATATTGTATTTCTTCAATATATTGAAGGTTTCCTGCAAATGTTTCAAATGGTCCTCTGCTCGCAGGGACTTAACCAACATTCTTAATTTATTCCGTGGTGTGGCATCGATCATGCGATGTTTGGCAGAGGGAAAGATTCATTGGGGCATGCCTTGTTTAAGTCTTTATAGTCTACCTACATTCTTAATTTATTCCCCTTTTTAGGGACTACTACTACATTTGCTAATCAATCCAAGTACTTAACCTCCCAGATGGACCAGACCCTATTTTAAGGAGTTTAGATACCTCGTCATTGATGAATACATGCTTGACTTTGGACTGAGGCCTCCTTTTTTGCTTGACCGGACGGAACATCAGATCCAGGCTTAGCTTGTGAGTATTTATCTCCGACGGAATCCCTATCATATCGAGGTAGGACCAAGCAAAAAATTTATGTTAGCTATAAGGAATTGAATGAGTTTTTTTCCTAAGCTTGGGACTTAGCCTGGTGCCCAGGTGTACCTTACGATCAGGCAGGTGTTTGATCAATATGACTTGCTCTAGCTCTTCGACTGTTAATTTGGTGGCGTTAGAATCATTGGGGACTATGAAAGACCTGAGAACTCCATAGTCATCGTCCTCATTTGTCCCCTGCTTCCCCGGTTTGATTGAGGCGTGTATTGGTAATTGCTATTTGGTTTTGTCTTTGGCCACCAGACTTAGACCCTTCCATGTCGAAAGTGCGGATATCGGGGTGACCTCGTCGACCACAAACATTTCCTTTCTGGTAGGTTGTTCTCCGTAAACTATTTTAATCCCTCCTGGCATCGGGAGTTTTAGCACCTGGTGCAGCGTCGAGGGTACTATCCTCGTGTTGTGAATCCATGGTCTCCCGAACAGAGCATTGTACCTCATATCTCCTTTGATCACGTAGAACTTTGTTTCCTGAATAGTTTTGGCGGTATTCACCGGTAATGTTATCTACCCTTTAGTGGTTTCACATGCCATGTTGAATATGTGTAGAACCCTGACTGCAAGCACGATTTAGTCTTGCAGACCTAGTTGTTCCACGATCCTCGATCTAATGATATTAGTCAAGCTACCTAGATCAATTAACACATGCTTAACTAGAGATTTACTTATGAGTACAGATATTACCAGTGCATCATTGTGCGACTGTACGATGCCCTCATCGTCCTCATGGCTGGAAGACAAGGTTCCTTCTGGTACGTAATCTCGAGTCCATTTTTCCCTCGTTATGGATACTTTGGTGCGCTTTAACATCAGCCCCTGGGGAACGTCGACCCCACCAATGATCATGTTAATGACGTGCTGAGGCTCCTTCTACTTGATCTGCTTACTAGAATCTCTGTTCCTGAAATGATTTTTAGCTCGATCGCTCAGGAACTCCCAGAGATGTTCGTTGTTGAATAACCATGCTACTTCCTCTCTCAATTGTGAGCAATCCTTTGTTTTGTGGCCGTGAGTACCATGATATTTACATATTAAGTTGGGATCCATTTTAGCTAGATCACACTGTATAGGTCGCAGCCACTTAGTGTCTTTGATGCGTCTGATGGCAGACACGATAGCAGTAGTATCAATATTGAAGTTGTACTCCGATAACCTCAGTGCTTTCATAGACCCGATGGGCCTGTCGAAACCGTTTTTGCTCATGATTCTCCAGTTATTTTGACCTCGATTGCTTATCCATTCACTTCTCACAAGGTTTCGTCCAGACCCGTTAGCATTACGATCACCGTTATACGGTTGATACCGATTTCTACTTGACCTTGGTTCATGATCAATGTCTCTTTTGAATTTGTCACTAGCTCGGACGGGATAAACAGACCCGGAAAGGGCCCCAAGCTGATCATCTTCGACCCTAATTTTTGATTTGTATTGATTATGCATATCGGCCCAAGTAACAGCCGAATATTCTACCCGATTTTGCTTCACCTGGTGCGAAGCAAATGAGCTTCGAGCAATGAGTCCTTGGGTGAAGGCTTGAACGACCCAATCGTATTCCACTGGCGGCAGGTTCATCCGTTCCATTTGAAACATTGACACGAACTCCCTGAGCATCTCGTTATCTCTTTTCCTTACCTTGAAAAGGTCCAACTTCCTAGTCTCGACCTTGATGGCTCCGGCGGGCGCTTTTACAAAAGTATCTACAAGCATAGCAAATGAGTCAATAGAATTGGGGGGCAAGTTGTGATACCATATCATAGCTCCTTTTGACAAGGTCTCTCTGAACATTTTCAGCAGGACGAATTCAATCTCATCATCTTCCAAGTCGTTCCCCTTGATGGAGCACGTGTACGAGGTCATATGTTTATTTGGATTAGTTATTCCGTTGTACTTAGGAATTTCAGGCATGCGAAACTTCTTCGGGATCGGCTTCGGAGCCGCGCTCGAAGGAAAGGGTTTTTGAACAAACCTTTTTGAGTCTAGTCCTTCCAATATCGGAGGTGCTCGGGGGATCTGGTCGACCCTAGAGTTGTATGTCTTCACCTTCTTGTCGTTGGCTTCGATCTTCTTTTCTCCTGTTTCTACCCATTTTGTCAATTCCTCGAGCATCTTTATTATCTTAGGGTTGGTCACCGGTTCAGCTTTATTTAGCCTATATGTGGCTAGTTCATTTCTGTGAGTATTGTTCCAAGATGGTTCGGGCTCAACTCTACTGGGAGTGCGTCTTTGGTTTTGTAGTTGGGCTATCGCTGCCTTGTGAGCCTGTAGCATTTCAAAAATCACTCGTAAATTGATCACATCCCCTTCACCGTCACAAGTATTTTGGGCTACCGATCGGACTCCCACGCGGACGCTGTTCTCAGGATCGGTGGGCCAATTCGTGTTAATGGCCTCATATGAGTTGGCGTCGTTTGGGTCTGCGGCCGGAATTTTGTTAGGATCAGCAGGGTGCACCTCGTTACCGGGCACCATATTGTTGTTCTCACCATAGTGGCCAGATTCAGTATTCGTAATTAGAGTGGCAGATTAGGAGTTCGACATTTTAAATTTAGTCCTGAAATAAAAGATATTTCAAAGAATAAGTGTGAAGTAGGGTGTGTTACGGAAATTTGTATCAAATTGCCACTATTATCCTTAGCCCTGCGGTGGGCGCCAAATTGTTTACCCTCGAAATCGAATAATAATTAAATTTATAAGTGGTTGTAAGGATATGCGGATTAATTTGATACAAAATAATAAATTGAGAAATTCAAACCACACGAGGAGGATGATTCCAGTCTTGGTGAAGTATTCACTCTTGATCTGGGCTCAAAGTGGACAATTTTGATGAATGAGAGAAAAAGCTTACAATAATAGTGAAAATAATAGTATATTGATTTGGGATGCGTGTTACCATATATCTAATGAATTATCATACCCCCTTTATATAGTAGGCGAATCCCACTCTAAGTACAACTCTATAAAAGGTAAAAAAATTTCTGTTTAACTAATTGTCGGTTCTTCATCGAAACATACCGGGGTCCATGCCGCAATATTCGGCCGGTCGCTAATATTACGGCATTCTGTTGGTCGTTCTTGATTGCCGAAGTCTTTCAGGATTTAGATCGATCTCGAATCATAACCCCGATATTCTCGAAGGCAGATAACGTGCCCCAGAATTCTAACTTGATGAGACCTTTGTTTCGATTTCGTTCTTTCGCAATCATATCTTGAGTTCGTTTTACCCTATTGGAGGCCGGAGTGTATCATGAGCCCGGTTTTTACCCGTATACAAGGCTAATATGAGTTTTTTTTCATCTCTTATTAGTTACATATTCATATTGTTGTTCATAGAATTTTGTTTAGTTATTACATAAAGTTAGAAGGTTTCTTTAATTACTGTTTGTTTTAAGCTTAGTTTTGACCATTTTGACATTTCTTAATTACATAAGTAAATAAAGAAGGCAGTAGATTTGAAGTAGGAAATTAAAAAATGGACTGCTAAAGCTGAACAATAAAACGTGAGCCAAAAAAGGGGGATTTGTATCTATACCTGGTTTTTGGGTCACTTTTTAACCTATACCTGCTTTGCAAAAAAAATTGCAAGCGTGCCCACTTTTCGGGTAACTTCAGACATACGGGCCTGAAGTAGCAAAAATTTATGTCTGAAGTTTGAACTTCAAAATGTTTTGTCTGAAGTATAGTCTTATCAAAGCAAAACTTCAAATATTTTTGCCTGAAGTTTGGCCTGACTTGCAAAGGCAATCACGCAAACTTCACTTCATAGTGCAATGGAAAACTTCAGTTCAATAATTGCTGAACTTCAGCAATTTTGGCTGAAGTTTTTATTTTGTAATTGCTGAACTTCGGCATTCTAGGAGCTGAAGTTTGTTTAGTATCTGTTGAACTTCAGTATTTTAGGAGCTGAAGTTTGTTTAGTATTTGCTGAACTTCAGCTCCTAGAGGATGCACTTCAGTTCAATATTTGCTGAACTTCAGCAATTTTGGCTGAATTTTTTGTTTTGTAATTGCTGAACTTCAGCATTCTAGGAGCTGAAGTTTGTTTAGTATCTGCTGAACTTCAACATTTTAGGAGCTGAAGTTTGTTTAGTATTTGCTGAACTTCAGCTCCTAGAGGATGCACTTCAGTTCAATAATTGCTGAACTTCAGCAATTTTGGCTGAAGTTTTCGTTTTGTAATTGCTAAACTTCAGCATTCTAAGAGTTGAAGTTTGTTTAGTATCTACTGAACTTCAGCATTTTAGGAGCTGGAGTTTGTTTAGTATTTGCTGAACTTCAGCTCCTAGTGGCTTCCCTGACAAATCATAAATTAAACCAGGTCTCCTGAATCCAAGAGCTTCGCTTTATGTGAAGAAGATGCACTTGTGCCTACTTGTGTTTAGAACTATGAGTTCCTTGAAGTTGTTTAATATCACCCGAAGAAGAAGAAGAAGGAGGAGAAGAAGAAGAAAACGAATGAGGAGAAGGAGGAGGAGAAAGAGGCGTGAAGTTGTTTAAAAAGTGGGTATAAGTTAAAAAAAATTTAAAAAGTGGGTATAGGTTAAATGGGGGCGACCAAATAGGGCGCCCCCTATAATTTTTACGCCAAAAAATATAAAACAAATTTCAGCAGCCCAACAGAATTAATCAATTGACCCAATGGTCATTTAATATCAAATGGGTGACAAAGTGTTGGCTCAAAATAACCAAAGACGGGCTAGCAACTCAAATGTAAATAGTTGGCCCATTTTCTTTTAATTTGGACAATACCAATAAGAGTTGGCCCATTTTCTTTTGATAACAAAGTAGCCCATTTTTTAATATTACAAGTTGGACCAAACTTTCAAGTGTCATGCTTCCACCAATTAAATTCAATAAAAACTGGTTTTAGTTTCCTCTATAATTAAAATAATATGAAAACTTAATTACCTTAATAATTAATTTAAATACTTGGCAACTAGTAGGCGCGTCTTAACTTTTTTCATTCACGGACTCGCTTGTGTAGCGTGATGTTTAATATTTAGTAAATTAATTCAATAATCTCAATAGCTTAATTAATTTCTAATTTAATTAATCCCCAGTTCTAATCGTGGACTCGCTTACGTAGCGCGATAGTGGCATTTAGTAATTTTCTAAACTAATTTTCTCAAGCACAAAAGTAGTAAAATCTCATAAGTACGACAAATAATTGATTGTCATGATTTCATATTCTCTTGCGAGGCGCAATTAGGATAAGTTAATTAATTTTATTTTCGATCATACATTCGCTGGCGTAGCATGGTTATGACAACGTAATATTATCCAAATCGTTCTTTAACAATTCTAATAATTAAAAAATAAAAGCGGATAGGTAAAATATGGAAATCAAATGTCACAACCTGGAATTCCCACCCTCGGAATCGTGATGGCACCTAACATTTCACTTGCTAGGCAAGCCAACGTTAGAATAATTTTTAGCCATTTTTAACAATTCAAATTAATTGATACCAAGTAAACTGAATAAACTGAAATAAAACTGAAATAGAGTGAGAAACCATAATAATAGCAATATCTAGATACAATCTCAGAACTGGTGTCACAAGTGTACGAGCGACTAGAATAATACAAACATTAGTCTGAATGAAAGTATAACCGTCTGAAATAAAATAAACAACTAGAGTAAGGTGGAAGGGGACTTCAGGCTGCGAACGCCGAGCAGTTGTACCTCAAGTCTCCGTCAGGCAATCAATCCGAGCAATCTACAGACCGGCGCTAGGACCGACTCTAAAATATGCACAAGAAGTACAATATGTAGTATGAGTACAACCGATCACATGTACTCTATAAATGCCGAGCCTAATCTCGATGAAGTAGTGACGAGGCTAAGGCATGTCACTTATAAAAACCTGTACGCAATATAATAATAATAACGCGAAAGGAACACAGGAAAAGTAAGGTAGTTAACTTATAAAAATAAACATAATCCTCAGAATCTTGTATGAAAACACTAAAAGCTAACACAATGCAACAATGAATATAAAATACACAATCCGTTGCGGCACACAGGCCGATCCCACCGTACAAATACAATCCTCCCTTATTTCACCATATCAATATCAAGAATAACAACTAAAATCTGTTGCAGCACGCAACCCGATCCCAGCATATAATCAAAATCAATATCATAATCCTCCCTTATTTCACCATAGCAAAATCACATATAAAATCCGTTGTGGCACACAACCCAATACCACAATATCAATATCAATCCTCTCTTATTCAACTCGTTGCGGCATGCAACCTGAACCATAAACAAAATCAATAAATATAATCAATCCAATAACTCAGTTGGCAAGAATCTCTATGATTAAAGAATATGAAAGTAAAGCCATAAAGGAACCTCGTACCAAATCAAGGAATGCTATAATTAATACAGAACAAGTAGGACATGCCAATATATGACAGTTAAAGTGTACAAGTAGGACAATTAAGACAAGTAGAAATTAATCATGAAAGCATGGAAGAAACGAATATTTTAATACGAAAGTAATAAGTGACAAATAGCAAATTAAGGCATAGGAAGCAATTAAAGCATGTAACAGTTAAGACACGAAATAAAATAATTAATGAAATACGGGCAAGCATGGAAACAATTATTTTAACAGCGTATATACACTTGTCACCTCGCATATATGCCTTTACACATGTAATTCACATAACACATAACTCATGGGTTCATATTCCCTAAAATCAAGGTTAGACCCAACACTTACCTCGTTCCGCAAGCAAATCAAAGCTCAACCGGGTCCTTTCCTCTAAAATTCACTTCCAAACCAATCAAATCTAACCAAAATTGACTTAATATCAACAAACAATGCGAGAAAAATTAATTATAATACATACAATTAAGATCTTTACACTTTTCTCAAAAAGACAACAAAAGTTAACCCTGGGCCCGCTTGGTCAAAACCCAAGATTCGGACCAAAACTCAATTACCCATTCACTCCCGATCCTGATTATGTGATTAGTTTCGAATCTGACCTCAATTTGAGGTCTAAATCTCAATTGGGGTGTTAATAAAATCGGGGGGAACGGGTATATTTTATATTGCATAAAATGGTAGAAAACATGCTTATATGGTCTGCATGCTTTGTTTGCTATTTTGTTTGACATGCTCTATTTCTACACACTCATAGAAAGCATGCTTATAGTAAACCGCACACACTTCACTCAATTATCTAAAGCATGTTTGAGTATTTGCTATACTTGTTTCCAGGTATACTATTGTGCACATTTAGACAGCATGCCTATATGATACAATAACACATATTTTGCTAGTGTTCCTCTAGATACCATGTCTATAAGGTTTCACTTAAACAATCAATAATTATTTCTATTACTCTTAGCACGCTACCCTTCCAGATACCATGACTATAGGTTTTTTATATAATTAATCAACTGCTTCTATTACACTGATCTTTTAGATATCATGCATATAGAATTTTAATAAACTAATCAATTACTTTGTTATTTCGGCGTATTACCACACTTAGACAACATGCCTATAGGGATAAAGTATATAAAATCAATTTCAGTTATCAACTACTAGAAATCCTTCCTATAGGATACCATCATCTGCTTAAGAAACATGTCTATAAAATCAGTACTGGTAATTCAGAATTCTGAGATCGTTTCACTGCCTTACTATGCAAACAATTAAAAATCATGCATATAGGACTTGCAACGCTTCTAATCTGCCAATGAATTATTTTAAAGTAACAGTACTACTTGTACAATACTGGAAATTGAAATCACATAGAAATCATGCCTATAGGACTTAATGATTCTAATGCATCTAGAAACGGCCTACTGCCTACGTGCAATTTGTTGCTTACGTGTGGAGGCTAACTTGAGCCTTTTCCTGCATTTATGTGTAGTCCTACATGTTTTTGAATGTATGCTAGTTTTATCATTTGAGCATCCTAAGAAGAATCTAGAACCACCTAATAGTAGGTCCAAAGCCTCCTGGATCATAGTCATGGGACGGGTAATGCATGTATAGGACACAGTTTATAATTGAATTAGAGCGCTTTAGGTAAACAACTTTAACATAGCAATTGGGTAGCAGGAGATGATAGTCTTTGCCTGCTGAATAATATGAGAAACCCTTACCCTAAGGGAGTTGTGAAGTATTATTTATGTTACACGGGGTGATCCTTTAGGCTAAAAAACTTAGGACCCCTCCCTCCCCCATCCCTTTATATGCTTGCTGCTCACACACAGTCATAGATCAACGCAGCTGTACTCCTTATGATCTTTAAGACTTGTACCGATTATTCATAAGTTTAATTCTTATGTTATTTTTCCTTACACTGGTTTATGTTATAATAGAACTTTCAACTTCCACATCTTTCCAAACCAATATGATCACCTAGCTTAATTACATCATTACATAGTGTAAACTTTGGCCAGGACCCACAATTGTTGACCTCGAAGAATGCCTAACACCTTCTATTCAAGGTAATTTTAGCCCTTACCCGATTTTTGATAACACGGACTAGTATAACAGAGTTATTCGCAAATAAGTGCCTAACGCATCTTAAAAATCGTTAGGTGGAGACTCTTCTCTTTTAACACCCATTTAAAAGAGTTGTTACATGTCGAAACTCGCTTTTGCGAGAAAAATAGGGTGCGACGGTCTGCACCTCTAACGGCCTAACCTCCACCTCTGGCTGCCTGACCCGTGCCTCTAGCTGGCTGAATGGGCGGTAGAGAAACCGGTGTCAGAACCATGGCACAAGAACTCTGCTTTGGCATGCCACCCAACAATCTCGGACAGAACCTCCTGATGTGACCAGTACCTCCACACTCAGAACACACATCCTGCTGTTGTGGATGCTGAAGCTGAAGCTGACCCGAACGGGCCGGATAATCACGGTGATAGCTCTGAATCAGAGGCGCACTGATAGGAGTTGATTATGCACTGTAGGTTGACTACCCAAAAGGAGGCACATAAGGACCACGACTCCCTGAAGAATTCTGAGATGCCTGAAGCACTAACTAAAATGGCCTAGAAGGATGGCCCCTTCCAAAAGTACCCCTGCCTCAAGATGAGGCACCACTAAAACTACCGGAATGGCGAGGCCTCTTATCAGACGCCGACCCCTCTCCTGAACACGAACCATCTCGATTCGTTTGGCAATATATATGACCCTCTTAAGAGTAATATCATCTCCAGTCTTCTTGGCCTTCTATAGCCTGATAGTGAAAGGGAGCCCATCACTGAATCTCCTACATCTCTCCCTCTTAGTAGGGAGAAAATTAATGGCATGGCGAGCTAGGTCCACAAATTGAGTCTCGTACTGGGTAACAGTCATACTACCCTGCTAAACACGCTCAAACTACCTGCGGTAATCCTCTCTCAGAGTGACAGGAATGAACTTCTCTAGAAATAGCTGTGAAAACTGATCCCATGTAACTGCAAGCGAACCAGCTGGTCTAGTCAACATATAATCTCTCCACCATCTTTTGGCGGAACCAGTCATCTGAAACACTACAAAATTGACCCCATTGGTCTCAACTATACCCATGTTTCGCAACATCTCATGGCAGTGGTCTAGATAATCTTGTGGGTCCTCGGAAGGTGCACCACTGAAATGAAGAGGAAAGTTCTTGGTAAACTTATCCAACCTCAACAAAGCCTTAGAAGACACAGCGGTCCTATCACCGTCCTATGCCGCAACAACCAGTTGAACTACCCAAACTGGCAGGGCTGCTGAAGTCTGATACTGGGGAGCCGTCGTCTCCAGAGTGTGAGTAGCGGGAGTCTGTACTCCTTCCCCAGCCTGAGAGATGCTTGGTGCCGCCGGGAATGTACTGGTCTGGGCAACACTCTCTATAAGGCCCACCAAACGGACTAGAGCGTCTTGAAGCACTGGAGTGGCTATGAATCCCTTCGGGACTTGGGCTGGGTCGACGGGTACAGTCTGAGCTGGAACCTCCTCCTCATGATCAATTTGAGGCTCCACTGCAGGTGTTGCTGCTCGAGCTCTAGGCTGGGCTCGGCCTCTGGCTTGGCCTTGGCCTCGACCTTTATCTCTAGTAGTAACTGCCACAGGGGGCTCTGGCTCCTGTATGGCTGTAGATATAGTGCGTGTTCTCGCCATCTGCGAGAGAAAAAGAATAGAATGGTTCAATCATCAATGATCGAATAAAATTGCACGATAGAGAAAGAAAGAAGTCAAATTGTTCCTAAACTCTATATTCTCTAGAAGATAAGTACAGACGTCTCCATACCGATCCTCCAGACTCTACTAAGCTTGCTCGTGACTCGTGAAACCTAGGCAACCTAGTATTCTGGTACCAACTTTTCATGACTTGGAATTCCCACTCTCGAACCGTGATGGTGCCTAACATTTTACTTCCAAGCAAGCCAATGTTAAAATAGTTTTTAGCCATTCTAACAATTTAAATTAATTGATACCAAGTAAACTGCATAAACTGAAATAAAACTGAAATAGAGTGAGAAAACCATAATAACAGCAATATCTAAATACAATCCCATAACTGGTGTCACAAGTGCACGAGCGACTAGAATAATATAAATAATAGTGTGAATGAAAGTATAACTGTTTGAAATGAAATAAACAGGTAGAATAAGGTGGAAGGGGACTTCAGGGCTGCGAATGCCGAACAACTATAACTCAAGTCTTCATCAGGCAAACAATCCAAGCAATCTAGTGACTGCCGCTAGGACCGACTCCAAAATATGCATAAGAAGTAAAAAGTATAATATGAGTACAACCGATCCCATGTACTCTGTAAGTACCGAGCCTAACCTCGACGAAGTAGTGATGAGGCTAAGGCGGGTCACTTATAATAACCTGTACGCAGTATAATAATAATAACTGGAAAGGAACACAGGAAAAGTAAGGCAGATAACTTACGAAAATAAACTCAATCCTCGAAATTAGTAAAACAAGAGATTTACCCCTCAATCAACTCCTACACCGACACGTGTAATTTCGGGTGTGGGCCTTAACAACCCTCCCTTCCTCGGCTCTCTAATAGTACTGCCAAAAATATTTATTTATTATTTAGGATAATGGAAATAGAAATATAACTGTATTCAACTCATAGTCTTTCATACTATCCATCGCTTCATCAACACTTTTAATCATTTACAACATCTCCATTTCATTGGCACTCTTGGCCATACATAATGTTCTTCATTCATGGCACGATAGTCGCATTTCATATTTCAAACTTTCATTTCTTTATATCCAATGATCATTATCATAAACATCAATATATAGACATTTCGAAAATCATAGCTTTAAGTTCATTAGTAATGAGTCACTTAAACACATTGAATTTCTTTCAAAGAGTTGAGCATAATGATTGGCAATTGAAACACAAGTTAGAATCTTAAGCGATTAATACACCATTTATTCTCGAAATGAATACAAAATACACAATCAGTTCCGGCGTGCAACCTGATCCCACCATACAAACACAATCCTCCCTTATTTCACCGTATTAATATCAAAAATAACATATAAAATTCGGTGCGACGCGCAACCCGATCATACCATATAATCAGAATCAATATCATAATCGTCCTTTATTTTACCATATCAAAATCACATATAAAATTTGTTGCGGCGCGCAACCCCATCCCACATATCAATATCAATCCTCCATTATTCCACCCGTTGCGGCATGCAACCCGATCCATAAACAATATCAATAAATGTAATCAATCCAACAACTCAGTTCACAAGAATCTCTACCATTAAAGAATATGAAAGCAAGGCCATAAAGGAACCTCATACCAAATCAAGGAATACTACAATTAATACATTGCAACAAGACACGCCAATATATGACAATTACAGTGTAGAAGTAAGACAATTAAGACAAGTATCAATTAATCATGGAAGCATGAAAGAAACGAATATTTTAATACAAGAGTAATAAGTAACAAGTAGCATGTTAAGGCATAGGATGCTATTAAAGCATATAATAGTTAAGACATGGAATAAAATAAATAATAAAATACGGGCAAGAATGGAAACAATTATTTTTGACGGCGTATATACACTTGTCACCTTGCATATACATTGCTACACATATAATTAACATAATACATAGCTCAAGGATTCCTATTCTCTCAAATCAGGGTTAGGACCAACACTTACCACGCTCCGCAAGCAAATCAAACCTTAACCGGGGCCTTTTCTCTAAAATTTGCCTCCAAACCAATCAAATCTAACCAAAATCGACTTAATATCAACAAACAATGTGAGAAAAATCAATTACAATACATACAACTAAGATCTTTACACTTTTTCCAAAAAGTCAACAAAAGTCAACCTCGGGCCCGCTTGGTCAAAACCCAAGATTCGGACCAAAACTCAATTACCCATTCACCCCCGAGCCCGATTATGTGATGAGTTTCAAAATCTGACCTCAATTTGAGGTCTAAATCTCAATTTTATAAAACCCCACAATTCTTCACAAATCCCTAATTTTTACCATGAAAGAGTATAGATTAAGGTTAGAAATCAATGGGTGTTGATGAAAATAGAAAAAAATGAGTTAAAGTACACAAACCTATGAAGTGGTGATAAAATTTCTCTTCAAAATCGCCTCTAAGTCGAGCTCTAATTAGAAGATGGTAAAATATGGGTGAAATCCCGCCTTTGGGATATTTAAAAGACCGGGCGCCAGGCCTTCTTCGCGTTCGCGAACCAGAGCAGCCATAATGGCCTAAGCGTTCACGATGTTCCTCACGTGTTCGTGAAGGCTTCTCCCCCACGCCTCCACATTCGCAAGCAAGGGCTCGCGTTTGCGTAGAGTAACGGTAATGCCCCCTTCCTAGGCCCATAACCCTACGCATTCGCTAGAGGCTGGTCGCGTTCGCGAAGGCTAAATCCCCCAATGCTCCGCATTCGCGACCTAGCTATCGCGTTCGCGATGAAGAAAACCACCCCAGCCCTAGTTTCCCCTTCGCGATCGCGAGAGTGGCCTCGTGATTGCGAAGCATAATGAACCAGGTGACAGTAACAATGAAAAACTAGCAATGGCCTATGTCCAAAAATCACTCGAAGCCTATCCGGAACTCACCTGAGCCCCTCGGGTTCCAAATCAAACACGCACACGAGTGTATTAATATTATACGAACTCACTCGCGCGATCAAAATACCAAAATAACACCTACAACTATGAACCGGACATCAATATGAATGATATTTTCAAAGAAACTCAAGTACATGAAATTTTACAACCGGACGTCCGAATCACGTCAAATCAACTCCGTTTTGCACCAAATTTTGCAGACAAGTCATAAACATAGAAATTAACCTATACCAAGTTCCATAATCGAAATCCAAACCCGATAGTAACAAATTCAACCTACAGTCAAACTTAGAAATTCTTTTAGCCTTCAAATTACTAGTATTCAACAAATTACGTTAAATCAAGTTAGGGACTTCCGAATTCGATTCCGGGCATACGCCTGAGTTTCAAATCACGATACGCACCCATCCGGATCCGTTTACATAAAATGTTGACCGTAGTCAACTCAAATAAGTTTTAAGGTAAAATCACACTTTTTATCAATTTTTCACATAAGAAGTTTTCGGAAAATACACGGACTGCGCGCGCAAATAGTGAAAGGTTAAACGGAGCTATTCGAGGTATCAAAACACATAAATAAAGGGTAAAACTATAAACGGCCTATCGGGTCAGCACATCAAATAATGCACAGTTTGTCAAAAATTAATTTAATCCAAGTTTAAGTCAATAAAACGATCATGCTAGAACCACGGGACTCGGAGAATGTCTTACACCTTCTCCCCGGTCAAAATAATTCCTTACCCAGACTTTATTTTCGCAAACCAATAATAATAGAGTTAAACCTGTCTTTGACTAGGGATTCAAATTAAAGGTGACTTGGAACACCCAAAAATTAATTTCAAGTGGCGACTCTGTAAATAAAATAACTCCTACTCACTTTAATTGAAAAAACTCTTTAACCCACAATCTACACATATATTTTTTGGGGTATAAAGGGGGTGTGACTACCACGAAAGAAATTATTTAGAGGGGATATAGAGAAAAATAGAAACATACAATTAGATTCGGTAGAGAAAGAACGGAAGGTCTTCTTGACATTTTTTTGAACAAAAAAAATAGAACGGAAGGAATGAGGAGTTTGCTACTGAAAGAGGCGAGGAGGACCAAGTTGGCAGTAGATGATACTTGGTAAACATTTCAAATAGCAGTTTATTTGTGGTCTTTTGTTCAGCCCACTGCAAGAAATTTGGGTTTGGGTCAAGCTTCAAAAGTCAAAATTGGCTTCAAATGCCTTTTATTCTCATATCTTAGACAAAATCATATTTATATTTTTAGTTCTAAAAAATTAATATAATGGAATAAATTGATTATAAATGTCATAAAGATACTAGATTTGCACTATCTAACTACATTATAAAGGTACTCGAAGCATAAAAAAGGTTGTTTCGCAACCGAGATCTAGGAGGGCTTTGATGTGCAAAAAACAAGTGGTTTGGGAGAGACATTAATAAAGTATGGCTATCTTACTCGAGCAATCAGTCAATATATACCACAAATGCATGGATAACGAGCATAGTTCCACAGGTGACAGAGGAAATTGCTATTTTTGTTCCCCTGTTAAGTTTTGTGAATGTGTGTGAATGGAGAATGGAAGAGGTACTTGTTGAATTGCACCTCTTCATCTCACCCTTTTATTGTTTATAAATTTAGAGGCTTAGCCTCATTTTTCATACATGGAAAGTCTAAAGACTTCTCCCCTCTTTTCTACATTATTGCATTATTTTTTCAAATAAACACAGTGTCAAGTGTGATTTGCTCCGTTTGTTGAGTTCGCTGAAGTTCTATAATTTCGGTTGCCAGTATTACAGAATAATTTTTTCCGTTCTATCTTGGGAGAAAGTAATCCATAACCTTGGGCAACCGTGAGGGGATTAAATTCCTTAGGGACACATAAGTAACTTGTGGGCTTGGAAATTATTTTATATTTTATTTATTGAACTAACATTTCTTTAACTTCTCTAATTTTTTGGTTTCGAACACAAATAACCAACAATATTAAGGAATTTATGAGAATTAATTTCGGATGGCTGATAAAGAGATAATTCAGAATGGAATTCTGATTATTAGTCTGCTCGGAGAGAAGCGGCGAAACTAATTATTCCGGATGATTTTAGGCTGCTTGATTCATATCTATCATAATTCATAAGAATCTTTTGTTGAAGTAAAATTGCATCTTGTTTGGAATTTTCTTTGAAAGATTCCATGTGGATTACTTTAGTGGCTACGTGAAAACCCCAATACGTGATGCCATTAGTACTGCTATCAATTTGTGGGAATTTGTATGGGGCAAACAACGCGGGTGCAATTTCACTCTCTCTCGGCATCGTTATTTGATTCTCACATAATTGGACTCCCATGTTTATGGAAATACAAAGATTTAGAACATATAATTAATTCTTATAACCATATGTATATGGTTATGGCTAGCTATAATCTTATTGGCTCCCTCTTAGGACAGAAGATTGTTAATTGTATGATCTGGGCTAAGAGGACATCACAATCACCAATATGACTGTTATTCAGGTGGTTTGCCACCACTGCCAAGTTAATTTTGTTATTCTTTTGAAATCAATTTGTCGTTATACAATTTGGTGGCATGCATAAAAATAAAAGTATATATGGTTGTAAGTACATTAATACTTGAAATTTGTTTGAGATCATGAAAATGATATTTTATATGTATATTATTCTTTATCAAGATATACGTATATTAGTTTGATAAGAATAATATATCAAACTATAAAAATGTTTAGGGCTTCGAAAAGAAAACTAAAATACTTGTAATTTTCTACCCCTGTTTTAGAGAATAAAATACTCATTATTTTTTTACTCCTATTATGGAGAGTAAAATCTTTGTAATTTTCTACTCATTTGACGGAGTAAAGTCTAAGTGACTTTCTACTCGTTTTGGAGATTAAAATCTCAGTGATTTTGTACTCCAATTTATTACTCGATTTGAAGATTAAAAACTTCACCGTTTATTAAATTTGGTTGTGTCATATATTGCTCGGTTTAAAGATTAAAACTTTACCATTTATAAGATTTGGTTGTATCCGATATTGCTCGGTTTGAAGATTAAAAACTTCATCGGTTATTAATTCTGACCCTGTCGCGATACAAACCACAGTTTATGTGGTTGGCTCTACAAAGTAATAGGGGTGGTGAATGTAAATCTCCTTTTGAAGAAATATATTTGGAATATGGTATTATTCATCAAATGACAGCCCCTTAGTCACCATAGATAGTAAGGTAGCTGTTTGGCGATCGCAGCCCCTGCTCTTCTCCCTCTTATCTTCCTTTAGTTGTATTTAGCTATTTTCCAGGCTAAGTTAGCCTTGATATTGTTAGACAGATTATAGTAGCTGCTCATGACTAGTGATACCCTGATGTCGGACTTTTTTTTTCCGCACTTCTATTTTTATTTGATTTGAACTCTTTAAATGGAGGTTTTTACCTTGAAATTATCTTTGAAATGAAAATATCGTTTTGTTTTGGAAATGAGTCGGCTTGCCTAGTTTCATGATAGGCGCCATCACGACAGGGTTAGTTTTGGGTCGTGACACCGACATAAGCTCACTACGAAAAGTTCAAAGGGAAACCTACTTATCTAGATACGATTAATCCTTACTTGCAAATCACACAAGTTTTTGCATGTTTTTAAAATATATTTCCATTCTCATTCATGTGGGGGATTGTTAGGTTTTATGAATGGGTGTGAATGAAAAATGGAAGAGGTGCCTTTTGAACTGCACCTCTTCATCTCACCCTTTCATTTTTTATAAATTTAGAGGATTAGCCTCATTTTTCACACATGGAAAATCTGAAAACGTCTCCCCTCTTTTTTACATTGTTGCATTATTTTTCGAAATAAATATAGTGTCAAGTGTGATTTGCTCCGCTTGTTGAGTTTGCTGAAGTTCTGTAATTTCTATTGCCAGTATTACAGAATAGTTATTTTTCGTTCTATCTTGAGAGAAAGTAATCTATAACCTTAGGCAATAGTGAGGGATTTTAATCCTTAAGTATACACAAGCAATTTGTGGGCTCGAAAATTATTTTATATTTTGTTTATTGAACTAATATTTCTTTACTTCTCCAATTTTTTGATTTCGAACATAGATAACCAACAGTTCTTAATGTTGGGATTGGAGATTGGTGAATGGGAAATGGAATGAAGAAATGTGAAGGGAAAGTGAGTTGTTCCCTTATGCTTTGGAAACGAGCAATTGTCCCTCATTGGTAGTGGAAAAAAAAAAGAATGTGCTTATATTAAGAAAGCACTTCCCTTGGTGTTAAGAGGGTGAGAAAAAGGGCAAGCCTCGCGTCGTTTTCATCGTCGCTCGGCTTCAGATTTGGTCAACGATTGATTGATTTATTGTTTGGACAAGTTTTCCTTTAATTATTTAATTAACTAATTTATTTAATTATTAAATCTAATATTTAATAATCAAAGTCAACCCGAAATAACCAAGGAGCCGTGTGCATGACCCGTGACCCGGTTTGTTTCTTTTCCTAGGTAATTTTAAATTTTCCCGCAAGTTCCAACAGCCATGGCTGTTTGTGAAAGGTTGTAAAATTTCCGAAACAGTGCCAGAATATGGCTATAAATTCTCTTTGATCCCAGTTTTTTTCCTAACGAAATTTTCTGATCA
The DNA here is from genome assembly GCF_000390325.3 of Nicotiana tomentosiformis. Taxonomy (NCBI): domain Eukaryota; kingdom Viridiplantae; phylum Streptophyta; class Magnoliopsida; order Solanales; family Solanaceae; genus Nicotiana; species Nicotiana tomentosiformis. The sequence goes on along the minus strand of NC_090820.1, from coordinate 76,868,056 downwards.
TCAAACTTTTTCTTCTGCACAAATAAAATCCAGGGTGATTTACAGCCATTGAGTGATTCGCAGTTCACCGGCATTTTAGGTGTCGATACTTTGGTGAGTTAAATCGTTCTATCTAGGGAGGATAATATTCCAACACCTTAGGTACTTGAGTGGAATAATTTCTTTAAGGACACGCTGTGCATTCAGTGGGCTCGATTTCGTTCCAAAAAATATTTTCTGATTCTGTTTTCTAATTATTTCCGGTTTCTGTTTTACTTCTGTTTTTCCTATTTTTATTTTTTTGTTATAGGAAATTTATTGTTTCATAATATTATAGTTAATACAGATTAATAACATTCTTAAGGAAATTAATTTTATACTTTAATTTATATTCTTGTGAAACAATATATAAAAATTGTTATTTTGTTTATTAAAAGTACTGTTTTATTTTTCTACCATTAATTAAACTGTCATGTTGTTGTTTTTCAACTATTGACTGTGAGAAATGACAATTGAAACTAGAACTCCTTCAGCGACTGTTGCGGGAACGACCATAGCCTCGTCAAGCCGTACTGTTGTGCCACCAGCCGAAAAACCGAAATTCTTTTCTCGAGCCAACTTTAAAGGATGCTAGCAAAGGGTGTTATTTTGGCTTACCACACTTGGTATAAAGAAACTCACCAATGAAGACCCTCCAGTGCCTACCACTGAAATGCTAGACAATGAAATATTTATGATTGTTGAGATGTAGAAACAAGCAGATTTTCTTTGCAAATGCTACATCCTAAGTGCTTTGGAGTATGATTTGTACAATGTCTACAGTGTTACGAATATTTCAAAAGAATTGTGGGATGCACTTGATAAGAAGAATAAGACTGAAGATGCGTGTTTCAAAAAGTTTGTGGTTGCCATGTTTCTAGTGCTAGAGCATTATGTATTACAAAAAGTCTTGTCATATACTATGAAAACATAAAACCGTTAGGCAACTACTCTCTAGGAGAATTATCATAATTGAGTTTGTGAAGTCAAGAGATAATGTGTCGGATCCATTTACTAAAGGCCTAACTAGAGAGGTAGTTGAAAGATCATCGAAGAGAATGGGACTATGGTCGAGGACAAGTCATTGTGGTAGTAACTCTACCTAGAAGACTGGAGATCCCAAGATTTAGGTTCAATGAGCTCAAATAAGGTCATTAATGACGGTTCAATATTGTCAAATAAAATTTTATTTTGGTCCATTCTCATGATGAGATAATGTTCAGTATCAAGGATAAAATGCTAAGGCTTTTTAATGGTTTCTAAGTTTGATACGGGGTATATCAAATAGTGTATCAGCGGGATAACATATTTAGGAATCACCTATGTAAGTGTGAAGTGTTAGCCGCTTCAAGGAGAGTTCTGTAAGGCCAATTCTCTATGCACTTATGAAACCAAGCGGTATTCATGGCTGAAACGAACACAACAATGAGAACCAAAGATGGTTAAGGGTTGATTGTGTAACTTATGGCTATCTACATATACACCAAAGCTCGACGGTTCAATGATATCAAATCTATCAATTGACCGATTATATCTGGCATAAGCTCGCTACGGAAAGTTCAAAGAGAAACCTACTTATCTAGATACGATTAATCCTTACTTGCAAATCACACAAGTTTTTGCATATTTTTAAAACATATTGGCATTCCCATTCATGTGGGGGATTGTTAGGTTTTGTGAAATAGTGTGAATGGAAAATGGAAGAGGTACATTTTGAATTGCACCTCTTCATCTCACCCTTTCATTGTTTATAAATGTAGAGGCTGAGCCTCATTTTTCACATATAGAAAATCTGAAAATTTCTCCCCTCATTTTTAGATTGTTGCATTATTTTTCCCAATAAATACAGTGTCAAGTATGATTTTCTCCGCTTGTTGAGTTTGCTGAAGTTTTGTAATTTCGATTGCTAGTATTACAGAATAGTTTTTTCCGTTCTATCCAGCGAGGAAGTAATCCATAACCTTGGGCAACAGTGAGGGGTTTAAATTTCTTAAGGATACATAAGCAACTTGTGGGCTCGAAAATTATTTTATATTTTGTTTATTGAACTAATATTTCTTTACTTCTCTGATTTTCTGATTTTGAACACAGATAACCAACAGTACTTAATGATGGAATTGGAGGTTGGTGAATGGGAAATGGAAGTAAAAAATGTGAAGGGAAAGTGAGTTGCTCCCTTATGCTTTGGAAAAAAGCAATTGCCCCTCATTGGTAGTGGAAAGAAAAGAGAATGTGCTTATATTAAGAAAGCACTTCCCTTGGTTTGAAAAGGGTTAGAAAGAAGGTAAGCCTCGCGCTGTTGTCGTCGTCGCTCAGCTTCGAATTCGGTCAACGATTGATTGATTTATTTTTTGGACAAGTTTTCCTTTAGTTATTTAATTTTTAATTATCAAAAGTGAACCTGAAAGAACTAAGGATTCACGTGCGCGACCCCCGACCCGACCCGTATCTTTTCCTGGATCATTTTAAATATTCCCACAAGTTCCAACAGTCATGGCTATTTGTGAAAGGTTGTAAAATTTCTGAAACAATGCCAGAATATGGCTATAAATTTGCTTTGATCCCAGATTCTTTCCTAACGAAATTTTGTGAACATCAAACTTTTTCTTCTGCACAAATAAAATCCAGTGTGATTTACAGCAATTGAGTGGTTCGTAATTCACCAAAATTTAAGGTACTGATACTTTGGTGAGTTAAATCGTTCTATCCTGGGAGGATAATATTCCAACACCTCAGGTACTTGAGGGGAATAATTTTCTTAAGGACACACTGTGTATTCAGTGGGCTCGATTTCATTCCAAAATATATTTTCAGATTCTGTTTTCTAATTATTTCCAGTTTCTGTTTTGCTCCTATTTTTCCTGTTTTTGTATTTTTTGTTATAGAAAATTTATTGTTTCATAATATTATAGTTAATACAAATTGTTTCATAATATCTGTATTCTTGTGAAAGAGTATATAAAAATTGTTGTTTTTGTTTATTAAAAGTACTATTTTATTTTTCTACCATTAATTAAACTGTTCTATTGTTGTTTGTCAACTATTGACAGTGAGAAATGACAATTAAAGCTGGAACTCCTTTTGCGACTGTTGCGGCAACGACCATAGCCTCATCAAGCTGAAATTTTGTGCCACCATCCGAAAAACCGGGAAATTATTTTAGAGCCAACTTCAAAGGATGGCAGCAAAGGGTGTTATTTTGGCTTACCACACTTGGTATGAAGAAACTCACTAATGAAGACCCTCTAGTTCTTGCCGCCGAAATGCTAGTTAATGAAATATTTATGATTGTTGAGGCGTGAAAACAGACAGATTTTCTTTGCAAAGACTACATCCTAAGTGCTTTGGAGTATGATTTGTACAATGTCTACAATGCTATGAATACTTCGAAAGAATTGTGGGATGCATTTGAGAAGAAGTATAAGACTGAAGATGCGTGCTTGAAAAAGTTTGTGGTTGCCAAGTTTCTAGACTATAAAATGATAGACAACAAAACCGTTGGAACCCAAGTTCATGAGTTTCAACTTATTTTTCATGACCTTATTGCTGAAGGTATGGTAGTGAATGAAGTATTTCAAGTGGCTGCAATGATTGAAAAGTTGCCTCTTTCATGGAAAGATTTCAAAAATTATCTAAAGCACAAGCACAAAGAAATAAAATTAGAAGATCTTGTGATTCGTGTCAAGATTGAGGAAGATAACAAAACAACTGAGAAGAAGTCACGTGGAAATTCAACGATTATGGGAGCGAATATCGTTGAAGAGGATGCTCCAAAAAGTAAGAAAAGGAAGAGGTCTTCTGGATAGACTAAGGAGAAGAACAAGAAACAATTCAAGGGCACCTACTATAATTGTGGAAGAGCTGGTCACAAAGCCCCTTACTATCGTCTCCCGAAAAAGGACAAGAAAAAGGGACAGACTAACATAGTGGACATGAATGATGATATTGATAATCTTTGTACAATGCTTTCAGAATGTAACTTAGTTGGAAATCCGAAGGAGTGGTGGATTGACTCTGGAGCCACTAGACATGTTTGTGCTGTCAACGAAGCATTTGCTACTTACTATAATGTTGGTCCCAAAGAAGAGCTTTCCATAGGAAATACTGCAACAACCAAGATTGAGGGTCATGGGAAGATATTCCTGAAGATGACTTTCGGCAAGGTGTTAACGTTCAACAAAATTCTTCATATTCCTACTATTAGGAAAATTTTAGTTTGAACTTCCCTACTTATTAAGAATTGATTCAAATATATATTTGTATATAACAAAGTTGTTGTAAGCAAAAATGATATGTATGTTGGAAAGGGCTACCTCACAGAGGGCCTTTTCAAACTCAATGTAATAGTTGTAGACAATATTAATAAAAATTAAGCTTCTTCTTATTTATTGGAGTCAAATGATTTATGGAATGTTCGTTTAGGACATATCAATTTAAAAACATTGCAAAAGTTAATTCATTTAGAAGTATTGCCTAAATTCGAGTGTAAGAAATCAAAATGTCAAATATGTATCGAATCTAAGTTTGTCAAACATCCTTATAAGTCTGTTGAAATAAATTCAAATCATTTACACTTAATTCATACTAACATTTGTGATATGAAGTCAACACCATCTCGTGGTGGAAAAATATATTTTATAACTTTTATTAACGATTGTACTCGATATTATTATGTTTATTTGTGTAATAGTAACGATGAAGCAATTGAAGCATTTAAGCAATACAAGAATGAAGTAGAGAATCAATTGAATAAAAAGATTAAAATGATTAGAAGTGATAGGGGTGGAGTATACGAATCTACTTTTGCAGAGATATGTTAGGAATATGGATTTATCCATCAAACTACTACCCCTTACACACCTCAATCCAATGGAATTGCGGAAAGAAAAAATCGAATATTAAAGGAAATGATGAATGTTTTATTAATATGTTCCGACTTACCGAAATGTTTGTGGGGGGAAGCTATCCTTACAGTTAACCGAATACTCAACAGAGTACCCCACAGCAAAACACAATCTATTTCATAAGAAAAATGTAAAGGAATAAAATTCAACTTGAAATATTTCAAAGTGTGAGGGTGTTTAGCAAAGGTACAAGTACCTTTACCCAAAAGGGTAAAAATCAAACATAAAACTGTGGATTGTGTTTTTATTGGATATGCTAAAAACAGTAAAGCATGTCAGTTTTTGGTTCATAAATCTGATAATCCCAAAATTCATGTAAATACGGTAATTGAATCAGATAATGCTAAATTCTTTGAAAACATTTATCCGTAGAAAAATAAATGAGAGTCGTCAAGTGAAATATCTAAATGACCACAGGAAGAACCAAAGGAAAATACTCCAAGTGAAGAGGATCCAAGGCGTAGCAAACATCAAAGAACATATAAGTCCTTTGGACTAGATTTTGTGACATTCTTGTTTGAAAATGAGCCTCAAACTTTCAAAGAAACTATGTCATCTTCTAATTAAACATTTTGAAAAGAGGCAGTCAATAGTGACATTCAATCAATTTTGGATAACCATACATGAGAATTGATTGATCTTCCTCCAAAAAATAAGTCTTTAGGTTCGAAATGGATTTTTAAGAGGAAAATGAAAGTTGATGGCACTATAGACAAATATAAGGCAAGACTTGTTGTCAAAGGTTATAGACAAAAGGAAGGCCTTGATTACTTTGACACTTACTCGCGGTAATGAGGATAACATTTATTAGGGTGTTAGTGGCACTGAAAACTGTGTATGGTGTTGAAATCCATCAAATAGATGTTAAAACAGCTTTCTTAAATTGAGATTTAGAGGAAGAAATTTATATGGAAAACCCTCAGGGTTTTTAAATTTATTGTAAAGAAAAGAAAGTGTGCAAATTTGTTAAGTCTCTTTATGGACTTAAACAAGCACCCAAACAATGGCATGCTAAATTTGACCATGTTATAAGAAAAATCAAATTATGGTAGATGTCTACTCTTCCTCCATGATCTTCTCAAATGCTTAATGACATATTCAATGACATATTTCTATGCTTAATGACATATTCAATGACATATTTTTCTTCACTTTTCATGCCTATATAAAGGCCTTGTAATAGATAGGAAAATACACACAATTGAAGAAGAAAATCTCTTCCTTCTCTCTATCTCCATTTCTTGTTCATGTTTTACTAAATTGCTTTTATTTCATAATAACATGTCTTGTTCATGTTTTACTAAGTTATTTTTATTTTATAACAGACCAAATAATATTGGCAAATGATTTTAAAATCAACGAGTGTGACAAATGTGATTACATAAAAAATACTCTAGGTCATGAAGTCATTGTTTGTTTATATGATAATGGCATGTTGACAATGAGCAAAGACATGGCAGATATAAATGCTACTAAGCGCATGATGGCTAGCAAATTTGACATGAAAGACTTAAAAGTTGCTGGTGTGATCTTAGGAATCAGAATTCACAAGACTCCACAAGGTCTAGTATTATCATAGTTTAACTACATTGAAAAGGTACTTGGAAAGTTCAAGTATTTGGATTTCAAGATTGTCAAGACTCCAATTGACGTGAGTTATGCACTTCAAAAGAATGAAGCTGAAAGTGACTCACAACTGAACTATGCAAGAGCATTGGGATGTTTGATGTATATCATGAATTGTACGCGACCAGATATAATATTTGCTATTAGCAAACTGAGTTGGTTTACAAGTAATCCCAAATCAAATACATTGGATGGCAATGAAACGAGTTTTGGGGTATTTGAAACATACTCAAGACTATGCTCTACATTATAACAAATATCCCTCTGTGATTGAGGGATATAGTGATGCAAATTGGATCACTGGATCATCTGAAGTTAAATCCACGAGTGGATATATTTTCACAATTGGGGGTGGAGCAGTGTCTTAGAAATCATCCAAACAAATGTGCATTGCCCTTTCTACGATGGAATCTGAATTCATAGCTTTAGACAAGGCCGACGAAGAAGCTAAATGGCTTCGAAATTTCTTGGAAGATATTCCATTTTGGCCCAAACCTTTGGCAGCTATATGTATATATTGAGATAGTCAAGCAGCAATTGGTCGGGCAAGGAGCGTTATGTATAATGGAAAATCTCGTCACATACGATGGAGATACAATACCGTTAGACAAATACTCTAGTGGTGTTATCACTATTGACTACGTGAAGTTAAGAGATAACGTGCCTGATCCATTTACAAAAGACCTATCTAGAGAGCCAGTTGAAAGATCATCGAAGGGAATGTGGTTAAGGCTTAGGACACGTCATCATGGCGGTAACTATACCTAGCAGACTGAAGATCCCAAGAGCTAGGTTCAAAGAGTTCAAACAAAGTTATGAATGATGGTTCAGCATTATCAAATAACTCAACATATTCTTGTGATGAAGACAATGTTTAGAAATCACTGTAAAATATTAAGTCTTTTTGATGAGCTTCTTAATGATTTGCTAAGTTTGGCAGGAAATGATCAGATAGTGTTTCTGTAGGACTACACATTTAGAAATCACCTATGTGAGTATGAAATGTAAGCCGCTTTAAGGGGCATGAAAGTAAATGCCCATTCACTATGCACTCATGAAACGAGGTGGTGTTCATGGCTGAAACGAACACAACTGTGAGAACCATAGATGGTTAAGGGTTGATTGTGTGATTTTTGTTATCTAGGTATACAATAAAGGTCGGCGATTCAAAGATATCAAATATACCAATTGACCGAGTATATCCGATATAAGTTCACTACGGAACGTTCAAAGAGAAACCTACTTATACAGATGCAATTAATCTCTTTTTATAAATCACACACTCGTCCATGCATTCCTTTGTCTTATAACCATTCCCCATTCATGTGGGAGATTATTGAGATTAGAGGTTGGTGAATGGGAAATGGAGCGAAGAAATGTAAAGGAAAAGTGAGTTGTTCCCTTATACTTTGGAAAAGAGCAATTGTCCCTCATTGGTAGTGGAAAGAAAAGGGAATGTGATTAAATTAAGAAAGCACTTCCCTTGGTGTTAAAATGGTTAGAAAGAAGATAAGCCTCTCGTCGTTGTCGTCGTCATCGCTTGCTCGGCTCGGCTCGGCTCGGTTTCGGCTTCAGTTCGGTTAGGATCGGATTGGATCAGATCGGATCATATTTGGATTCAGATTCCGTCAAGGATCGATTGATTGATTAATCGTTAGGACAAATTTTCCTTTAATTATTTAATTATTAAATCCAATATTTAATTATCAAAAGTCAACCCAAAATAACCCACGATATGCGCGCGCGATCCGCGATCCGGTCTGTTTCTTTTTTCGGATAATTTTAAATATTCTCGCATGTTCCAACAACCATGGCTATTTGTGAAAGGTTGTAAACTTTCTGAAACAGTACCAGAAAATGGCTATAAATTAGCTTTGATCCTAGATTCTTTCCTAACAAAATTTTATGATCCTCAATCTTCTTCTTCTTCTCCACAAATAAAATCTAGTGTGATTTCAACCATTGAATGGTTCGCAGTTTATCAGCGTTTTAGGTATCGATACTCTGGTGAGTTAAATCGTTATATCTTGGTAGGATAATATTCCAATACTTCGGGTACTTGAGGGGAATAATTTCCTTAAAGACACACTGTGCATTCAGTGGGCTCGATTTCATTCCAAAATATATTTTCAGATTTTGTTTCCTAATTATTTTCAGTTTCCGTTTTACTTCTGGTTTTTCTGTTTTTGTTACAGGAAATTTACTATTACATAATATTATAGTTAGTACAGTCTAATAACACTTAATATGTGTCCAACACTTTCATCTCTTGCACGTACTTACACTCAGTTTGACAGAGATATTCAGGAACAAAAAATGCTCAAGGAGCAGAGCAACAATTTAGCGAAAGTAGCCGCAAACTAAAAGATTTTCCAGCTAATTTGGAGTGGCTGAAGAATATTGACAAGATAAGCGAATTCTAGAAAAGTAGAGTACACTACAAAATTTATATTATTTTACTCTCAACTTGACGGTGATGTTTGTGCACTAGAGGAAATGCTCAAGGTGCAGAGTAACAAGTTAGTGAAAGTAGCTGCTAACAAAAAGTTGTTTCAACTTATTTTGAGTGGTTAAGAGGACTTTACAAGATACGCAAATGCCAAGAAAGTCGAATGCATTACATATTTTCTAATATTTTGTGTATATATATAAACCTGCCCCTTCTAAGTTCTAGCTGCTTCAGTAAATCTGTGATTCAAGCTAGCTACATGTGCTTGTTTTGGCCAGCTGCTGCACGCCCAAGGCTGTCATTGCGCCCAGCCTAGTCCTTTGACACTGCTCTGCCCCAATGTCATGACCACAGCTTGCCGCACATTGACATTATCAAGTCGCCCCAAGTGATCAAATCTGCCCATGCCCTTGTCATTGCTTGTCTTGCCTTGCCTTGCCATGTCTTTGCCCCCGCTTTAACTTGGTTTTTCCATTGTCATTCCATCCCGTACGTCCATGTGAAATGCGCCTTGCCTCCGTCAAGGTGCGTTTGTCAACCCCGCACAGTCCGTCATGCTGAGCTGCCCATCATGATGTTGCCCCAATTTTCAGGTTGTGTGCCAAGGCCATCATGATAATCCTTGTCACAACCCACATCTGCTGAGGAACTTTCTCAAAGGGCTAACAAACCACCCCCACCCGAAGAATTTGTAGTCCTCGACGAAGCAGTTTCCGCATTTTTCAGCACCATCATAAGCCCTAAATATGTCGTCTCCTACTCATGTTCTTCCTCGTTCGGCTCATCTTCACCTTTTTCATCAGCAAACAAAGTTGTAAGTCGTTCAAGTTTTGGACAGTCCCTCGCCATGTGTGGTTCTTTGCAAATAAAACAGCCATCAAACTTGTTGTTTTGTCCCTTGTTTGTCGAAGGTCCAGCACATTATTTTTCCTTCCCATTGCCATTGCCCTCAACAGCATTTCCTTTGTCATTCCCGTTTTTCCTCCACTCTTTTGCCTTGTCCTTGTTCCCGTTTTGGAATTTGAAGTAGTAGAGAAATCAGAACTGTCTTGTCCCAGTCGGAAATCACCCAAAGCATCTGCAACAGCGATGGCACTAGGAAAGTCTTTCGAGTTCTGCCTTCGGAGTTCCATCTGCGCCCACGATTGATTGTTATATAAATTAATTTAACATTTTTTAAATTGTTTGTTCCAATCAATCTTCTTCTCATGAAAAGACCAAATAATTAAATTACAGTCAGTTGATGCATCAAAATCGACAAGTTATCAGGGATTTGGTCGTTTCGAAGATAAATTAGACGGTCAAACTTCAGCGTGAAGAAAAGATAGAGAATGCGACCAAAACTTGAAGCAAAGAGCTATCCAGCAAATTAAAATGATGACTAAAACCGCCTCAAGAGCATGACGAAATTAATTAATCACGAACATTCTTTGATAAGTGATAACGGCAAGTCTGATTTAATAGAATTTAATTAAACATTTTTGTCATTAAGGAGGAGAATTGAACCGCCTAATACATGCGTAATTTACACAACACGAAGCTCTATTCAGCCATATAGAACGTTCCTACATAATCTCTTGAAAAATTTCTCATGCAATCGTCTCTTCTTTTTCAAATGTTATTCATGACAACTCATACGCTCGAAGCAAGAGATTGACTAGTTAGACTGTGTCAAATTAGTTTTGAGTTCATGCATCAGCGTTCAACCAACAAATTTAAAAAGAAGGGAAGGGCAATTAATTAGAGGAAAAAGAAGAAAGGAAAGAGTTTTACTTAATATGCCCATGATTAAGTTATTTATAAGTTAATTACATACATTTTTTATAAGAGGTTAAGTTGTAAACTAATTCCTAAATCCTAAAATAAGAAAGAAACATATTCGAGTAGTAGATTCCAGTCACAACTATATCATGTGTTTTATATTCTTTTTGAATCTCTCATGTCATTTTCGGGCAGATAATAACATAGTGATGAGGGTGAATTAAAATTAGAGAGGACGTCACAATTAACAGCTTGTCCTGCCAGTTTTAACACACGTGTTTCCGTCACATTTATGCCAGTTTTGGAGAGTCAAACCACACTTTATTTCATTACAATTTTCTCATGGATTATTAGCTATGTTAATTTATATTTTCTGGAAGTATCAAATATGTAAATTATATCTTGGGCTCAATCACTCTAAAGAAATTCTTAACATGGTTTTATATTATCTGGACCAGGTCAAATTCACATAATTTTCTCGAAAGGATCTCACGCCATTAAAAGATTCTTACACCTTATATGTAATATCACAATCTCTTCACATACCCAATATTATATTTCTAAAATTTAAAAATTTACACCTGAATTTTATTTATAGCATTCTTCTTCTTACACACAGAGAAGAGAATCAGATCCCATAAAAATAGACCAATACAAAGGAAAATGTACAAAGTGCATCAAAGCAAATATTCTTGTTACGAGAATATCAAAACAAATATTCTTTCGATTCAAAATATCAATCTTCAGTTTCCGTATTAGGCCCTTTCTGTTTCATATTGAGTCCTCAGAGGTGCGGCCTACTTGGTGTCCGATCAGCTCGACAGGTCACTCAATAGTCTTTCCCGCAAGTTAGGAGTTGACGAAGCCACTCCTAACTTGATCAGATTGTGCCAAAAACATGCTTTCGATAGAGGCTTGGTAAGTTCATCCGCCAGTTGATCTGCCGAGTGAACATGGACTACTTGAATCTTCTATTGTTGAACGTGAATGTAGACAAAGTGAAAATCAAAAGCTATGTACTTTATTCGACTATGAAAAACTTGATTTTGGCATACGTAAGTGGTGCCACATTATTATGGTAAACTATTGGTGTGCGAGATAGAGAAATAAGAAATTCAGAAAGGAGATTCCTAATACAATTAGTGTATGCAACAGCTCCAGCGACGGTGCGATATTCTTCCTCAGTGAAAGATCTAGCTATGGTCCTTTGCTTTCTGGACGACTAATTGATGGAATTTGAGCCAAAATAAATTACATAAGCAAAGGTAGATGATCTATCGTTCACATCACACGCCCAAGCCGCATCGGAATAATCTGTCAAGCTTTTTCTGACTGATGACGAAGGAGAAGACTATAGTTGATTATTTACTTAAGGTAACGAAGAAGACGCGCGCTTGATACCTTGCCAGTGCGTCACTATCGTCATATGCATAATCTGGGAGAGCTTGTTGAGAAAAAACCTAATATCAGGTTGCATAAAAGCAAAATATTGGAGCTTGCCGATAGTACTTCGATATTGTTTGGTGTCCGTAAGTGCATAACCATCTTCAAGTTGTAGTAGTGTGGAGGTGCTGAGAGGCGTAGAAAATCCATTGCAGTTATCCATACTAAAGTCTTTGAGAACCTCGGTTATGTGCTTTGATTAAGAGAGAAAAAGACCATCAGCTAGGGGGAGTACTTCAACGCCAAGGAAGAAGTTGAGTGAACCCTAATCGTTTAGACCCGTAAAACGGCACAGTTGAATTTATACGTGGTTTCTAGACAAGTAAATTAATTCGATCCTGAAATAAAAAGATAATTGAAGAAATATATAACTTTTAGCCTTGATAGGAAGACCAAATGACAGAAATAAAGACTCTGATAGTGAAGTCTCCGGGCACAACAGTAATAAGAACAAGAACAGAAAATAAGAATGTAAAATTGATTAGAGCTTTGAGTAGATTGTAGTATTAGTTTGCTAGAAAATTCGTGTCCTTACAATGATAACAGAGCTCACTATTTATAGCTATGTCTAGGAAAGGAGGTCCTAGGATCGTGCCCTTCTTTAATGACAATTATGAGGGCCACTGATGAAGATGTAACGGTGAGCATAAATACCAAATTCCTTGTAACGGGAAATATACTTAATGTTGTGGAATATTCTCCATTAAATACTACTAGATGAAGATATTTATTGCATCCTTATGAGCATTATTCTTTCCGGTGACAGACGAGACTATGAGCATTATTCTTTCCGGTGACAGACGAGACCGTTGCCTTCGGTTTTGGCTATCCCTCGTCTTAGGTTCCACTTGTCCCTCTTTTGGGCGGCCACGTATCATAGCATGTTTTATCCTATACAGATAGTCCCTCTGCTTTCCGGTGACATAACTTTGTGTCACCGGGAAGTTGGTAGAAACACTCTTTTTGCGGAAATTACTATGATCCCCTATAAAGGCTTCTAACGATTGATTAGACGCACGTCTCTCTGTATTTAATGCCCGAACACGTGTCATCCCATGACTCAGCACAACTTTTGCCGATTATAGAGGTAATTCCATGAATTTAGCCGCCAAAACTTTTACTTATACTCCATAATATTTCAAGTTTTCTAAAATCTTTCTTGCTGTTACACTACTAGAAATTCGGCAAAAACCGACCAAGGTCGACCGACCAACTTTGGTCGGTAAAAAAACCGACCAAAAAACCGACCAAAGTTGGTCGGTTTTTCAAATTTTTTTTTTTACGAGACCAACCAGCTTTGGTCGGTTTTCTTTGGCGCAAAAGTGCGGGAAACTATTTTTTAGTCCCGCAAAATTTATGTTTCAAGAAACCGACCAACTTTGGTCGGTTTTTCAATTAATATAAATAAAAATTAATATTAAAAAAACCGACCAAAATTGATCGGTTAATTCGGCGGATCATTTAAAAAAATCGACCAACTTTGGTCGGTAATTTTACTTTTTAATAAAACCGACCAACTTTGGTCGGTTATTTTCGTACGAAAATACAATTAAAGAGTATAAATCAAATAAAAGACAGTCTTAAAACAAAATGTACCAATGGTCTAGTGGTAGAATAGTATCCTGCCACAGTACAGACCCCGGTTCGATTCCCAGATGGTGAATCTTTTTTTTACATAATTAAAATACCGACCAACTTTGGTCGGAAAAAACCGACCAACTTTGGTCGGTTTTTTTTGCAATATTTTTTTTTTGAATTTAATTGACCGACCGACCAACTTTAGTCGGTATTCCTTTCCGACCACAAAAATACCGTCCACACGTAAATGGTCGCGTTTTGGTTAGTTTTTGGCCATTACCGACCAACGTTGGTCGATTTTTACCGGATTTCTAGTAGTGTTAATAACCCTTTCTTTAACTCCCTTCAAACAAAAAAACTTTTTTTTCATTCAAATGGCTTCTTCTTTAAAGAACATTAGCTCTTCAAAGGGCAAGAACAAAGCCGAGGATGTTGCTCCTCCAACGGTGGATTCCATTATTCCTAGAAGTCTTGTTACAACAAAAGACTTCGAAGAGAAATTCCCTTCTGCTCTCCATCGCACATAGGTTGTTGACAAATATCTTTCTTCCATCCATTCTTCTAGTATTCATGTTATGAAGGAAGACTGTCGCTGCCATGATTTGTATATTGTTGCTCCTGATCTATCAGAGCGAGTGACCCTTCCCAAGGAGGTTTTTACATATTTTTACATGTATCCCTTTACTTTCGGTGCGTTCTCTTTGAGTGGAGAGCTTGACTCCATTATTGCGGTGTTCTTCCTTCGCTATCAGTTTTATTTGGAACAAGTAAGTCCTTCTGTGTGGAGGACGATTTCCTGTCTTCGGCTCTTATGCCAAGAGACTGGAAATGAGCTACCTTTAGCTCATGTGATGAATACTTATTCCCCCAAAATCTTCCGCGGGGGAATGATAAATTTCAGCAAACGTGGCCACCATGCTCTGTTATCTAGCATGGATGATGACAACGATCGTAGGTGGAGGGAACGGTTTTTTACAGTTGCCATCAACGACATTATTCTGGAAACAATTTCATCCTTTCCAAAAGCATGGAACCGCACCCGTAAGCTCCGTGTTAAATATTTCTTTTATTAGGTATTCTTCTATACCCGTGTTGATTCTCTATCTTTTGCCTGTTTCAGCAACTCGATGGGTTCCACTGATGGTTGAATGCTTGGACCAGCGGGTCCAAAAGATCATGGATGCCACTACGCCTGAAACCCGTACGTGGAATGAACTGGCCCTTAAATACATGTGGAAAGCCAAAAACCATAGTAACTCAGACTCACCTTGTTTCAGTTTTTTATGTGAAGAAATTGATTGACCCTTCTATATTTTCTCTGAAATCAGCTCTACCCGCAAGCTCTGATTTTGTTCCGAGGAGGATATTTTGGTTGATCATGTTGACGCGGCGAGGTTGCTTCAGGAGGTGCTTACTCGAACAGGTGTCTCCGGGCTTGCTTCGGGCACAAATGTTACTTTACGGAACCCCAATCGGAGGACAAACAACTAAAAAGAAGACACTCCTCCGCGGCCGGGGAAAAGAATAAGAGAGTGAAGACTGTTGCACCTAAGTCATCTTCGGTAGTTATGGTAACTGTCCCTCCTCCCAGGACGGTCACAGACACTGTGATGATAGACGATGATTGAGAATCTAGTGATGGGAGAGCTTCTCTATATAGAAGACGACAATCCTCATCAACTCAACAAAATGCTGAACCTGTCGAGTTAGTTATACCATCCGAGGACGATGTCTCTGCACTCTAGGGGAATATGATATGGTGGAAAATGCCAACTCCCGCATCCGTGTCCTAGTCGTCGTGCCCAGTATTTTGGGGTTGAGTACCGGGTCCCTTCCGTCCTCGGCTGATGAGCAACCAACAACCAACATTGCGTTTGTTATAGTTGCTTCTCACTCTTCAATTCCATCAGCTTCATCTCCATCTTCACAAACACCAGCAACTGCTTTCCTCCTTCATCCACTCTTCCACCAGCAACTGATACATCATCTCCACTGATCGCACCTGACCACGAAGAAGGTGTTCCTCTTCCCCAGTCCCCGGTTCATGGGAATTTGAGGCAAAATTATGCTGCCCATTCTAAAGATCTACAAAGGTGGGAGAATTTTACTCTATCGGTCTCTACCGGATGCAACTTGCTATCCCAGGCGGTGAAACTTGCTAATTATCTGAAGCCTTTGGCTTCAGAGAAAGGTTGGGAAATTATTCAAATACTCTTGGGAGAGTGTTTGTTGAACAACTCCATGCACAATGCCGCAACAGTACATTGCTTTTGTTCATTTGTTATTTCTTCTATTTTTGCCTGAGCATATCCTAAGTTTTGCCTTTCTTGGTTTGTAGGCCAACTTTCTTGCTTTCGAGGGCCTTCAGAGGTTGATTCCTGATAAAGAAGAAATTACCGCCACACGGGATCAACTTTTGGCAGAGCGGCAGCAAAGTGTCGCTCGCCTCATAGAACTGGAAGCCAAAGCCACTAAGGTCGTTGTATTGGAGGCTCGTTTGCAACAAAGAGAGCAAGAAGTGGAGCCCCTTAGCCAAGAGATTGCCCCGCTGAGGGTTAAATTTGAAGAGGTTAAGGCCAAATGGATTGAAGTTCATAACGTTGTTCTTGTTGCATCCGATCGCGAGGTTGCCTCCGCTGAAAGATTGACTAACTTAGAGGAAGCCTTGAACTCCAAAACTGAAGAACTTGCTATTGTGAGGGCAAAACATACCTATGTGGAGGAGAAGTATAGGAAAATCATTGAGCATAATAGGCTCTTTGGTTCAACTGTCCGCAACCTTGATATTAGCCTCACATCGATTAAATTTACCCGGGAAAGCTTTTCTACCGAGGTAACCCAACTCAAAGAAGAACTTAAGCGCCGAGCGGCTTCCCCCGTCATTGAGAAAACTTACGCTATGTACAACATGAGGAGAAAAACCTTGGAAGAGGCCAAAGATGGTATCATTGACTTTGATGCTGAAATTGTTTAGGCCTGTGAGCTTGAGTTGGCTGCTAAAAATGGTCTCCCGGTAGAGCATGCTGCTTCAGGTGCCTCCAATTCCAGTTCCAAAATTTAGGGAACTGAAGAGGAAGAGGAAGATGAAGACAGTGATGTTGAAGGCCAAACTGGCGAAGGACAAAATATTGGCGATCGGCAGATTTATCTACTTCCTCTAGGGTGCAAACACTTCTCTTCTTCCGAGTTCTGGAGATACTGCAGTTTAACTTTTATTTTCTTTTCTTTTTCCAATTCTTGTATCTGTGCAATTTTGGTATGTTATTGTAAATAAAAACATCTTTTTGCTCAAGTATTGTTTGAGTCTTTCCTTGATTTGTATATTTATGCAAGTTTTAATCTTTGCATTCTCTTCTTTTTGCTTAAGAGTTTTGCAAGTTTTAGTGTTTGCGTCTTATTATGTGAAGCCTTGGGTGTATTTTTCCTGAAAGCATTTTGATTCCGGGTATGAGTTCTTCCGAAATCGACCCTTTAATGTGAGAGTTGTTATAAGAGAGGGCCTTCTTTATATTTACCGTGCTCTTGAAGAGGACGTCTCCTGTTTATTACGACACTAGCATTTAAAGTACTTGTTTAATTTTCAAATGACAAAGTTAATTCATCATTCAGACAAGAAACAATATAAAAGCAAAATGACTTCATTTTATTTCTTCTATTTTCAAAATGTACATAAGGATTTGTTATGCGGAAAAAAGAAATTGCCATTACTAGTGGATAACTTGTACAACTTGTTTCTACGGGTCTGGTCGCGCAGTCCCCGGTCCCGATGATACAACTATGTTTCCGGTTATCGCTTCCTGGTGGAAGTGGTAGTCATTTTTGCCATATCCTCTTATTGTCCCCCCCCCTAAAGTATTCAAATGTAAAGAATGCGAATTGGAACAATGGAAGCCTTTTACCTTCGAGGATCCCACTAATAAATTGCTAGGTAATCCTTAACTCGGTAACAAACTTTACATCCCTTCAGGAATTCATGCTATCGAGCGAAGGACTATCTAACAACCCTCTAGTGGTTTGTACTTGTGAACGGTCTGGTAACCTTTGCTCGATAGCAACCTTAACTTCCTAGTGGGAATTTTTGTATAGAGCAAAACATTATCTAACCATGTGAGAGTGGATCTTTGCTTGTGTGCCTTGATATTAAAGGTATTACTGCTATTGTTGGAGCTTTCTTCGTAGTACGCTTTCTGTTGTTGCCTCGTTAAAAACCTTGCCAGAAAAACCCAATTGGGACAAAAACTGGACGAAGAAAAAAGAGTGCAGCACATACTTTCAATTCAGGTGATATTCATCAGCAATAATATCTTTTGAGGTATTCCACGTTCTAGTTGTTGGGCAACTTTTCTCCATCTTGCTTCTTTAATTCATATGAACCTTTCTCGGTGACAGCTGAAAGTCTGTAGGGGCCTTCCCATGTTGAACCTAGCTTCCCTGCGTTGAGCTCCCGGGGGCTTTGAGTTACTTTACTTAGGATCAAGTCTCCTACTTTGAAATAATGGAGGTTGGCTTTTCGATTATAATACCACTCCATTCTCTATTTTTTGCTCCCATTCTTACATGCACCAAGTCCCTACGCTCATCGAGTAGCTCTAAGTTGACTAACATTGCTTCATTATTTGATTCTTCATCTGCTTGGAAATATCTCATGGTGGGTTCCCCTACTTCCACCGGGATTAAAGCTTCTGCCCCCTACACAAGGGAAAAGGGAGGTTCTCCTGTGCTCGATTTGGCAGTTATTAGGTAAGCCCATAAAACTCCGGGTAATTCCTCGGGCCAATTACCTTTAGCCACTTCTAACCTTTTCTTGGGGTTTTGTATAATCTCTTTGTTCGTTGACTCCGCTTGACCATTTGCACTCAGATGGTAGGATGGAGATGTGATCCTTTTTATTTTTAAATCTTCGAGGAAATTTTTTGATTTTTTCACTGATAAATTGTGGCCCATTATTGCATGCTATCTCTTTTGGCATTCTGAACCTGCAAATTATATTTTCCCATAAGAAATCCACCACTTCACGCTCGTGATCTTCTAATAAGGACCTGATTTCACCTACTTAGAAATATAGTCAGTCAAAATCAAAAGAAATCTTACCTTTCTGGGGGTCGAGGGCTGGTGGCAATGGCCCGATGATGTCCTTTCCCCATTTCATGAACGGCCACGGGGATAGAACCGAATGCAATGCTTCTGTCGGTTGATGTACCAGTGGTGCGTAGCATTGGCACTTATTACACTTTCGTATGAAGTCTTTGGCATCTTGTTCCATGCGAGGCCAATCATATGTTGCCCCTACCAATTTCAGCACTAAGGAATCTATGCCTGAATGATTGTTGCATATCCCTTCGTGGACTTCTCGCATAACATAGTTAGCTTTTGATGCTCCCAGGTATCGGGCCAGTGGGCCATGGAAATATTTTCTATACAGTTGGCCTCTCTTGAAGCTATATCGCGCTACTTTGGCGCGTAGCGCCCGGGAAGCTTTTGAGCCTTCAGGCAACTTTCCGTGATCGAGATAATCGATGATTTCATTCCTCAAGTCCCATACCACATTAGTCATATTTACCTCATAGTAGCTATCTGTATCCAGGACCGAGTTTATCAGTTGTACTACCATCCCGGACTCCGATCCCTTTATTTATGTCGATGATCCAAGGTTAGCCAATGCGTCCGCTTCTGCGTTATCTTCCCTCGGGATATGAGTATTTCACGCCTCGACCTGGGGCAGCGCGACCAGCGCTCAACCGAAATACCCTGTTTGAGCAAGCCTGTACATTGCCATCTACCCGACTCACCCAAGATTAAAGAGAAGATACATTTCATTAATTAGAGAATAAGAAGGTCACGCGAATAATACCATTTCATTACCATTGGTTATTCTATTTATAAGTCTCAAAATACATTACATATTCATAGTTTGAAGTGGAACATGTGATACAAATACAACATTTTTAGTTTGACATTTGCAACACAAATATACAACCCACACCATGTCTACGGAGCCTCTAACAGAAACCAAAGAGTGTTATGACAGTGCCGGCAACAAAGCCCTGACTATACCTCAAATGCTATGTACAAACAAAAGGTATATGACCCCAAAATAAAGTGGGGCTCACCAAGTCAGCTGGGGAGAGGGTGTACTGCTATTATTGCTCAATGTCGCCCGCTGTGGAACCACCTGCATCCATTAAATATGCAGCGCACGCGGCAAAAGGGATGTTAGTACATATAGAATAGTACTAGTATGAAACTAAACACCCCCTCAATAGAACGAGTAATAGTGCAATGATAAAGAAACATGAAATCAATTAGGGCCTCATCAATATTAAAGTACCAAGTTAGGAGAAAGAATAAAGTTCAAGCAAGTTCAATATTTCAAGTTGGGAGATCCATACACCACAGTGCTTTTAGCACGGAGTCTAAGCTCAGCTCGATCAGCTAAGCCGTCTCACCACAATATCGTGTGGGTTGAAGTCATCTCACATTCCTTTAGCAATAATCTCATCCCATTTGAAGGGAATTATCTTAACACATCAATCTCATCCTATATTCGGGGAAAACTCTCACCACCTCACACGAGGATTTTACCCCTCACTCACTCCTACATTGGTACGTGTAGTTTCGGGGTTAGGTCATTTAAAACTACCCTTCCTCGGTGATTAAACAATACTACCAAGGCATTTATTATTTACAAAATTTACAGCTCATTTCAATGTCTTTTACACTTCTCTTCATTTCATTGGCACTTGTGGCCCTTATTGTAATATCATTCTGGCATGTTGGTCGTGTTTCATATCTCATGTTTGCTTATTTTTCTTTCAAACACCCTCAAGGATTATCAACAACAAGGCATTTATATTCAAAACTTTAAGTACACATGTGAGCAAATAAGAGTCTTAGGCACAATGAGATTTCTTACACAATTCGACATGATAGCTTTCATTAGAATCACGTCTTGAATTCATAGCATGTTAACATAAATCCCATACTTAGATCATATTCCCGAAGGATAACACAATAAGATAAAAGCACTCGAAATAGTCAAATTTATAATGATCAACTCGGGGCTTACAAGAACATCTTGGGATTCAATTCTAAGAGAATATTTTAGCGAACATACCTCGCCTTGAGCTTCCTTAAATTACTACAATGATTCGAAAATCTTAGCTACTTCGATCTATTTGAAAATATAACAAAATTGAACACAAATTAGGAAGGAGTTCATGGTTCCAACTTATTCGAGCATTTTACCAAACACTAGGGGGATTATGATTTCAAGGTCCTTCTATGGTGGATTCCTTCATCCCATTACCCAAAGTCTACCAATTGAGCTCAACAATCTTCCCACAAACCTTGATAGAACATGCATGCATAATGAACAACTCCCACACCCAAGAATTGCTTTTCTCATTACCTATTTTTCAGTTAAATCCCGAAATTGAGTGCTAGGGGTAGAATCCTACCTCTAGGATGAAGACCTAGTGAATTTTTCTTGTTAATTCTCCAAGCCTTGAGCAAGAATTGATGAAATATTAGTTTAGGAACCCCCTCTCACTCTGTAGAACTTCCTCACTCTCAAAATATTAGATATTTACTTTATAAATGGCCCTTAACGTCTAGATATCGAAATAGGGTCAGGTTATAAAACTCAGAAAATAGACCCTTCGAACACAGCTCTGCGGTCAAAGAGTGCACTATAGAATGGATATGTGGTCCACAAAATGGGCCGCAAAAGGGATGTCAAGAACTAGGCTATTCGGGTCAGGTTTGCGGCAGATCTGCGGTACGCAAACCAGTTCTATGGTCGCATAATGCGCCGCAGAATTCCCCTCCGGAAATCTTAATGTTAAATCTGTGATAGTTTGTGCAGCCCACGAAAGCATTATGCGATCGCATATTGGACCGCAAAATGACCCTCCAAAATTGGCCATTTTTCTGTTGGTCTCTGCGGCCGATCTGCGGCCCGCAGAGTAGGGGTGCTTATCGGGCGGATCGAGTGGATAATTACACTTAACGGTTCGGCTTATCAGTTATCGGATTATAAATCTAGTAATCTGCTAGCCATCCAATAAGATAACAGACGGATTGGTATCAGATTGATAATTATCGGACGGTTATCAGACGGTTTATCGGCTAAACCAAATAAATATTTTTTGAACAATCAATACCAAACGACCAAAAAAAATAATAAATTATCGGTCACTTTAGGAACAATCAATATCGCATAATAATATTGTAGAGTAGTTTCTTGAACAATCAATACCTATTCCCATTTTTTTCCTTGGACTGCGAAAATTTAACTTGCTAATATTTGAAGCTTAATTATTGTTGTGATATTGGAGCCTCTGCGTTCTTCATTATCTAGAGGCTAAAACAATTTAATATTTCATAGACTCAAATGTTTACATGCTTACAAGATTTTACTTGTTGGTCGAAAAGATAAATGAAAAAGGTAAGTTATATGATAACCACTTACAGAATAATATTTTACTTTTGTGTATATTATCTAACAAATGCTGATGAATAACATTTAAATCTTTAGAAGATACGTCTTAACCAGTAGAATTATTTGGAATATATAGACGTTTTTCTAAAAAAGATTTGGGAGGTAGGGCAGGGCTGATTATCTGATTTGTTGGAGTGTACAAACGAAATAGTAAAATTCTAGACCCAAGAACAATGGGTTGGACTTTTTTCATTTTCAACTAGACCTGATGAAGAAAATTTAGTTACTTTCTGTCATGTTGATGAAATAATTGACTACTATACTCTTTCCATATTAGGATTTATGATGTTGCGGAGTTCATCCCGATAGAATTATTAACCCTAAAATATAAGTTATTGTTGAATTCAAACCAAAGTGCGCATGCCCCATTCTAATTACCCTAGTAACAAGTTTATATACATAATGGTAAAAGTATAAATATAAAAATTCTTTACGGGTTAACGGTTTACCTGATAAGAAAATTGAGTAATCCACCCCAAAACCGTTAAGCCGTTAATTATAAAATCTCAATCCATTCACCATCCATTACCTCGATAATCTGATACCAACAGGACAATAAGCCATCAGTTCGGTTCGGTTAATGGTTTCGGTTTGGATTTGAACAGCCCTACCGCAGAGTGATTCTGCAGTCGCATAGTGGACCGCAGAAATGCCTTGCTCTCCCAAAACTTTTCTTCAACTCCCCAACTCACTGTTCAACACAAAAAGTCCATACTACAGTCTCTATAATCATCAACACATAAGTCCACCTTGGCATCACGAAACTCCAGGTTCTAGTTCAAATTTTACGGGGCCTTACAGAGTAATTGACCTCTCCGGAAATCGTGCCAGCAGAGCCTGGACCTTTACCATATATTGTTGCATGCGCTCCTCTTTGGTTTCGAAGATCCTGTAGACCTGATATACCACCAGTTGTGAGTCACATTTGATTTCGATGACCTCGGAATCAAGTTCCTGAGCTAGTTCAAGCCCTGCAATCAAAGCCCCATACTCTGTTTCATTATTATTTAACGGGACCATTCTAGTGTCCAGACTTAGGGTTTCCCCCGAAGGCATGATTAATACTATACCAAGGTCAGACCCTTTTACGTTGGAACCTCCGTCCGTAAATAAGGTCCAAAACCCTGATGTCTATTTCGACACCATTACTGCCTCTTTGGTTTCTAGAGGCAGTAATCCCAGACTAAAATCGGCCCCAAAGTTAGCCAAGACTTGTGACTTAATTGTAGTCACTTGGTTTATATTATATGTCAAAATCATTCATTTAGACGGACCATTTGGCCAATCTACCCTAGATCTCGGGTTTGTAAAGGATGTTCCGCAAAGGGAAAGTGGTCACCACGGCTATCGGGTGACATTGGAAGCAGGGCCTTAGCTTCCGAGCAACTACTACGAGAGCTAAGGCCAGTTTCTCCAAATGGGGGTAGCGAGTTTTTGCTCTCGTTAAAATTTTACTAACGTAATAAATGGGAGATTGCGTACATTCGTACTCACGGACTAAAACTACACTTACTGCGACTTCCGAGACCGTGAAGTAGTCTAACATAGTTTCGCCTTCTTTTGATTTCTAAAGAAATAGAGGGCTTGACAAGTACTTTTTAAAATCTCTCAAAGCCTGCTGGCATTCCGGGGTCGATTCGAATTATTGGACAAGGCCATTCGAATACTTCATGTTTGACATTTGATCTGGGATGTATTCGATGGCCTTGATCTTATCGGGGTTTACCTCAATTCTCCTTTGCGATACCAGAAATCCCAGAAACTTACCAAAGATGACCCCGAACACGCATTTCTCGGGGTTAAGTTTCATATTATGCTTCCTTAGGATGTCAAATGTTTCTTGCAAATGTTTAAGGTGATCACCTGTATTTATAAACTTAACGAGCATATAGTCTATATAAACTTTCATATTTTTTCCTATTTGTTTTTCAAACATCTTATTCACGAGTCGTTGATAAGTGGCTCTGGCATTTTTCAACCCGAAGGGCGTCACATTATAGCAATATGTACCGAAATTCCTTATAAACAAAGTCTTTTCCTGATCCTTCGGGTTCATCTTAATTTTATTGTACCCGAAATAAGCATCGAGAAAACTCATTAACTCGTGCCCGGTCGTAGCATCAATCATTTGATCGATGTTTGGTAGTGGGAATGAGTCTTTCGGGCATACTTTATTCAAATATTTATAATATACAGACATAAAAAATTTATTGTTCTTTTTAGGAACTACTACTACATTAGATAGCTAGTCTGGATACTTTACCTCTCGGATCGAATCGATATTAAGTAAGCGATTTACCTCTTCTTTGACAAATTTATTCTTGGCTTCGGTAATAGGGCATCTCTTTTGTCTTACCGGAGGTACGTTGGGATCCAAACTTAACTTGTGCGTGGCTACCTCTATCGGTATACCCATCATATCCGCATGCAACCATGAAAAACAATCAGTATTAGATTTAAGAAATTTAATAAATCCAGACCTAAGCTCGAGATTCAGTCATGTACCCAAGTGGAATTTCCTTACTAAGAACTCTTCGAACAACGCAACTTGCTCAAGCTCTTCCTCTGTGGATTTTGTTGCATTTGTATCTTCAGGAACCTAGAAATACCTCGGCACCTGATAAAATTCTGACGTTTCTGCCCCCAGGCTAACTTCATCTATTTTGGGAGCGAGCGTCAGTTCCTATAATTGCTATGCCGCGTACTCCTTTCCTTTGCTACTAGAGATCGAAATTACATTTATCTCCCTTGCTGCCGGTTGGTCACCCCTTATCTGTTTAACTCTTTCGGGCATAGGAAACTTCAGCAATTGATGATATGCTGATGGTACAACTTTCATTTCGTGCAACCACGACCTTCATAAAATAATGTTATATCCCATATCACCATCTACCACTTCGAAAAGAGTTGTTTTCATTACTTTGTCGGCGTTTGTGGGTAGCAGAATCTCTCCTCGAGTTGTCACACTCGCGAGGTTGAATCCGGCGAGGAGTTTTGTGGCCAGAATGATGCTTCCAGTGAGTTTAGCTTGCTTCAATACTCTCCTTTATATGATATTGGCTGAACTTCCTGGATCTACTAGAACACGTTTAATCTTAAACTCTAGCACATTTAAACAAATTACCAGTGCGTCATTGTGCGGCAGCAGCAATCCGTCTGCGTCCTCTTCCATGAAAGTGATATCGTCTTCGGCAACTTCCCGGAGGCTTTTGCTATGGGTTATTGATACTTTTGTCTTTTTTTGCTGCCGAAAAGGTGACCCCGTTGATCTTGTTCCCCCTAAAGATCATGTTGATCGTTTGGCGCTGGAGATCTTCTCCCGCTTTTGAGGGTTCTATGTTGTCCCTGTTATGAACTTAATTGTTCTTAGCACGGTCACTAAAGAATTCTATGAGATGACCATTCTTCAACAGTGTTGCCACTACTTCCCGAAGATATCGGCAGTCCCCTGTCTGTTAGCCATCCGTCCTGTGGTATTCACACCATAAGTAAGGATCCCTCTAGTTCGGATCAGATCTAATTGGTTTCGGAGACCTTGCTTCTTTGATGTTTCTCATGGCTGACACCAACTCCACTACACTAACGTTGAAATTGTATTCTGACTGCTTGGGGTAGGAAGGATCTTGCGCCCCTAACGCTTCTTTATCCTACAATGATCTATTGTTCAGACTGCGATCAGTCCTTTTGTCGATGGCAAACTTGTTCGCTGATTGAAATCCTATGTCGCAGCCTTCGGTCCGTTCGTAGGGTAAAAACCGGCCCCTCAAAGACCGCTTGTCCGTGTCGAAATCATCTTTGATTTTTCTCTGTTCTTCTCCCGTCCTTTTGTCGACGAGGGAAACCCAACCTGATCAACTTCAATCCTTATCTTTTATTTGATCATGTTGTTGACATCCACCTATGTCGTTGCTTGAAACTCAAACAGGCTTTCCTTCAATTTTCGGGAAGCGTCTGAACTTTTCAGATTTAGTCCCTTCATGAATGCTTCAGCTGCCCATTAATCCGGGACAACCGGGAGCAACATTCTCTCCTTTTGGAATTGGGTAATGAACTCTTCTTGGGCAATCTTGAATATGTCGGCCTTTCGGGCCTGTACTTATCTGGCCCCAACATGATCCTTGATGAAAGAGTCCGCGAGCATCTCAAAGGAGTCTATGGAATGCTAGGGTAATAGTGAATACCACGTCAAGGCTCCCCTCGTGAGAGTCTCTCCAAATTTCTTCAGCAAAACAAATTCAATTTCGTGAGGAGCTAAATCATTTTCCTTCACCGCCGTTGTATAAGTGGTAATATGCTCCTGAGGGTCTGAAGTTCCGTCATACTTTGGCACATCAGGTATTTTAAATCACTTTGGGATTAATTCTAGTGCTGCACTTGGCTTGTTTGGCAATTGAAAATACTTCTTTGAGTCAGGGCTTTTCAACACCAGTGGTGCGCCCGGGATTTAGTCCATGCGGGCGTTCACTTCCCTCATAAACCGTAAGAGTTCATTCTTGAAGGGATCATTTTCGTTATTAGGGCCGGATCTGCTCCCCTCCAGCCCCATCAGAGCCAACTTCACCTTTCAGGGTCTTGTTGTCGACCCTCTGAGTTATTTGATTCACGGCAGCACCCGGGAGAAACTGGATATCGTGTAATCGCCTTATTCGAAGCCCCCGACAGTTCCTGCTTCAACTCCGTCATAACCTTATCCTATCGTGTGAGGTGGCCTAGAATGATCGTCTGTTGTTCTTGTAGGACCCTTACCGCGTCAGCGATAATGATCCTATGTACTCAGTATCATCGGGAGTTGTCTCCCGAACATGTCGAGGATATTTCCTCTCACGCAAGGTACAGAAGTGTAGTATGAGTACAACCGACCCATGTGCTGAGTAAGTATATTGTCTAACTTCAGAGAAACAATGACATGGTTTTTAAGTCAAAAGATACTTACTTGTCAAATAACATATGCAATATATATAAAACTGGCAACAAGATATATAGCAGAAGTACAATAACTAAAATTTCAATAGAATAATTGATAAAAATCAATACAAGTAAAGGCTCAACTTCAATAACTAGTCATCAAATAGAATTGCACACATATGACACCTCGTACCTATATTATCATTTAGCTTCACACGGCAAAGACCTCGTGCCACAACACATGTCGCACCCATACAGCAAAGACCCCGTGCCACATTATAATCCGATTTCGTGTAAATTTTCAAATAACACGTTCAAGAGAACTTTTCAAGAATCAATTATAGTAATACATGGTGACAATTTCCTGATCTCATCAATACGATATGGTAGCAGCAGCTCAAAGAATATGAGATAACAACTCCACGTAAGTAAAATCCGCCTTGACAACCAAGTCATCAAATAGTAATGGAGGTATAAATTAGCATGTTAGAACAATGCAACCAATCATGTAATGATGCATGACACACATAAAGAAATTGTAAAAACAACAAGAATGCACCTCTTGTACCACCACACATGCATAATAAATAAAGCATTTCCCCGGGGTATCATATAACATCCCCACAATGTTACCCTTATTTCTACATGCGCATAAGCCACCCTTATCTCGCCGCGTGCGCATCAATAAACACTACCCTAATGTCGTCACACGTGCATCTAGTCACCCTTATCTCGCCGCATGCGCATAACAACTGAAATGCCCCCTTATGTTACCGCATGCTCATCTAAAATTAATCCGCATAACATGTCCACATGTGCCACAATCATCACAACAATGCAAGATAATAATTTATCATCAAGAGGCATATCCATATAACGCATCAATAAAACGTACAAGGACATGATAATGACAAAAATGCAGATAAAGCATGACTATGGTTAAATCAAGTATAGCATCCAAGTCCAAGTAGTCATACAAAGGATCATATATGTATCACTGAGTGTACACGTCCCAATCAAGGCACATTACAAGAACAAGTCCGGATGTGTATCCATAACCATGTGTATCTATCCCCAAGGAAACATATAGTATATGTCTCAAGATTTATTCATCATGTTCAACATAGTTCAACATAAGGTACCAATAGCCTCATCATTCCTCTAGCATGATTTATAGTATTCACGAAGTCGATTAATTTAATAATACATTGAATCAAGTAAAACATATAATCAACTAAGGCATAGAGTAAGCTAGAATCTACCCGAGCATGAATACTCATAGCACATGTATATATGTTTGTCACCTCATATATACATCACCCCCCCATGTAGCAAATAACGTTAAATAGCAGGAAATATTCTCCCAACTAAATTGAGGCAAGACACTTACCTCAAATAAACCAAAATAATACTCTAAAATGCCATACCACAACAACTAACATCCGAACTGCTCGAATATAGCCAAAAGCAACTCAAAAATATCAAAAGATGCCATAAAAAAACAAACTCAAATGATAAAGGTCAAATCTTTAATCAAATATTCAAAGTCAACAAAAAAAGTCAATTCAGGCTCGCATCTCGAAACTCTTCAAAACTCACAAATTCTGAGAACCCATTCGAATGCGAGTCAAACCATGCAAGTTTCATCAAAATCTGACTTTGTATCGATGTTCAAATCTCACTTATTCACTTTTAAAATTTTTTGACAAAAATACCCAATGTTTCTCTTTAGATCCATCAATGAAATGTCAAAATTAAAGATGGAATCATGTTTAATAATCAAATTCGAGTAAAAACTATTTACCCCAAGTGTTGAAAATTGCCTAAAAATCGTCTTAATTCGAGCTCCCAATCTCAAAATATGATAGAATGAGCTCAAAGTCCGAAATGAGAACTTATATGCATTGCCCAATAGTACCCTACGCGACCACGTTTGTACTTTTGCGATCGTGAAGCACAAAAATGCCTCTGACCAATATCCTTCACCGTGAACGCAAAAGCAACGCACACAACTCTAAGCTCCCAGTCGCCCTTCGTGAATGCGATCCAATATTCGCGAACATGATGACCTTCATCTACAAACCCTATACGAACGCAATCCTTCATCGCTAACACGGTTCACAAAATCCTCTAGATTACTTAACTCTTTATAATCGTGATACTACCATCGCGAACGCGATGCTTAGCAAGACACCAGAAAAAACCAGCAATTCAAACATGAGGGAAATGGTCTGAAATCAATCTGAAACACACATAAGCTCCTCGCGACCCCGTTCGAACATATGAACAAGTCCCAAAATATAATACGGATCTACTCGAGACCTCAAATCCTATAGAGTAATATCAAAATCACGTATCGTACCTCAATTCAAGCTTAATGAACTATTTCAAATTTTCAAATTCTAAACTTATGCCGAACACTTCTAAACAACTCGTAATCACCTCAAATTTCGCATACAAGTTTCAAATGACATAATAAATCTATTTCAACTCCCGAAATAAAAATTCGAACTCAATAACATTGAAGTCAACTCTCGGTCAAGTCTATGAATTTTTCAAACCTTCAATTGCCAATTTTCGCCAATTAGAGCCAAACCTTCTAGAAATATCGAAATGCAAATCCGGGCATACATCCAAGTCCAAGATCACCATTCAGACCTAACAGAGCAATCAAAACTCTGATCCGAGGTAAAATACATAAAATTTAAACTTGGTCAACTTTTTCAATTTAAAGCTTTCAATTTGATAATCATTCCTCCAAATCTATCTTGAACCACTCGAAAAGCAAGAAGGACCATACACGTAAATCGTAATACATCATACGAAACTCTTCAAAAACTCAAATTAGCAAACGGAATATAAATTCTCAAAATAACCGGTCAGATCGTTACATAGATATTAGTAAAATCCAAGTAAACACACAGCTATAATTTATTTTTGGCATACGATTTAAGCTAAGGGTAGCAAAAACATCCGAAAGGTACTAGTAAATCAAAGCTAATATCTTGGCAAAAACGTATTTCATATGGGTATTTTGCATTAATATTTGGTAAGGAAATACAACTAATGAGGTATACAACTGCATGACACGCAAAGGACCATAAATATTTGGAAAATAAAATCTTGATGTAATAAAGTTCTAGTTGTTTCAAATGTATGACGATGTTTGGGTTCATCTAAGGTAATATGTTAAGGGGTGTAGGATGGAAATAATAATTATTGTGTTCTTTAAAACCAGGAGAAATGTTAAAACCATGGTGTTCTACATCACAATCAGAGTAAATAGTAGAGTATTTTTGGTATTAAATTAATTTTCTACTAAAGGCATGAAATCGGCAAAATCCATTGCTTCATCACTTTTGTATTTTATGGTATATAATCATATATATTATGAAAAATAATCAACAAAGATGACATAATAAGAGTTTTGCCCGACATATCGAATAGGAGAAGGGCCTCATACATCAAAATATAAAAGTTCAAATGATTAGTAATACTTAAATAAAAGGAGATTGGTGGTTTTTATTGCAATAACAAGAATTACAAAATATAAATTTTCTAAATCGAAAAAAGAAATATGATGGCTATATACTATGTAATTCAACCGACAAAGATCAGAATGTCCTAATCTACGATGTCATAGAAAAAGAGAGGGTTTTGTGGTGGTAAGCAAGTATGAAAAAATTGATGATATTCATGAGAAATCTGAAGTTGACCATTCATACAAATCCTTTCTATTCTGGCCCCTCGTATTCAGTGCCTTGAAAACAAAATAAGCTGACAAAACTTCAATAGACGTCTTATTTTGAGTAGAAAATTTAGAAATTGCAATATGATTATTTTTAATAGAAGTAGCACATAAAATATTTTGCATAGAAAAAGATTGAGAAGGAGTAAAAACAGAGGAGGTTCATATGTGAGTAATTGGAATTGCATCGTCATCACCTATTAAAACCTCTATCGATCTAATATAATCTTGTCTAGTAGCCAAGTTTTGAAGGTTGCTAGTGATATGGTGAGACACTCTTGTATCTAGAATTCATAGTGCTTGGCTTGAGTTCGATATGGAAGCAAATAAATCTTTGGCTTCAAAGTAATTTTAAGACTTTGAGAAACAAACCGAGGCTGCATGACCAAAACATCCACATAGTTGGCATTGAATATACAAGTTATTAAAAGATGGGAATGAAGGATGTTGTTGTTGAAAATATCCATTGTTGCTAATATTTTTGTTAATTCTGAAGTTGAGTGATTGTGGGTTATTTGAACACCATTCTAGTTGTCCATTCCATAGTTGTGGTCCATTCCAACGTCGATTGCTTTTGGTATTGTTTGACGCAGTATTTCACTATGCTGCTTGAGTAGTAATGAAGTTGATTTATTTTTTATGTTGTTCTTCCTGTTTGTTTACCCTCAAAAATCGGATAACAATTGAATTTATAAGTGATTTTAACGATACGTGGAGTAACTTGATAGAAAAATGATAAATTAGATTTGCAATTGAAATAAATAATGGAAAAGCAAATGCAAACCACACGAATTGAATAATCTTATCTTTGGAAGGTTAATTACCCTCGATCCAGGTGCGCTTCGATCGATGTCGGGATATAGAAAAATAAGAGTTTAAAGAATAATAATGAAATATTTTTTTGGGATACGTGTTACAATGTGTTCAATGAGTTATTATACCCCCTTAATATAATAGGGGAGTCCTACTTTAGGTATAATTCTATAAAAAGTAAAAAAATCTCCTGATTTGCTGCTTGTCGGTTCCTTATTGATACGTACCAAGTTTTTCGTTGGAATATCCGACCTGTTACGAATATTTCTATCTTCTGTTAGTTATGCTAACAACGTTTTCCGAACTCGATTGGGGCTAATATCGATTTCGGGATTACAGACTCAATATTCTCGAAGGCAGGCGTTATGACCCCGGGTTCTAGCTCGGTGGGACTCAGGGTCGATCTTTAGTCTTTGGTTGTCATGTTCCTAACCCGCCATGTCAAAGGCAAGCTCAATTTCGACAGTACACAAATAGTCCCCTAATATTTCGGACAGTAGACGACGAGAAACAACATGAGCTTCCGATTCTTTCTTCGATATCACACGACAAAAATGACGAAACAGTCGAAATGTCTCGTCAGTCAAGTCTTAATGGCATTAAATGCTTATATGTTGTTGGTCGCCCACTCCCAGATGTGAACCATTACTGAAAAACTATAAATACCCCTCATTGTTAATTCAAACTTTACATTCAAACCTTCTGCCCTCGTTCCTACGAAATTCCAATACTTGCAAGCACTTATATTCTGGTTACTTTGACATCTTTTATAAGATCTCATTCGACTTTTTCTCGAACCACCGAGTGTACTCTTTTAACTTGCTCTTTTTTCTTATTTCCTCTCTATAAAGACATGGCAAAAACTTTCAAAACTATTCCCCAAAAAGAGATTCCTTCTACCTCGTGGCCGACTACCGAAGAGACCTCTTTACGTACTCATGTCAAGGAACCAGCACCGTAACCTCCTCTAAAATTGTTCATCCAGGGGGGATGCCCGGTCAGTGCTGATTTTAAAGCCGAAAGGCCCTCCTCCATACCATGCCGGTGTGAGGAGGTCTCGAGGTACATCTTCTCGATCACCGAGCATATTCTCTTCGAAGTCAAGAAGGATTGTAACTGGGCTGACAAACATGTTGTGGTTCCCGAACCTAACGAAGCCATCACCGCCCACGTCGAGGGATATTTAAGTGTTTACACTTATCCCTTCACGTTGGGCCCCTTGGACCCGATTATTGTCGACCTTTGCAAAAGATACGAGGTAACCCTCGATCAAATTCACTCTTCTTTCTAGAGCATCGTAATCCTCCTCCGTTTCTTTGTAAGAAAGATTGAAGGATACCCTTTCACGATCGACCACCATATGCATTTATACAGTCCCCGACTTTATCGGGGGGACTGATCAAGCTCGCCCGTCAGGCCAGTAAATCCGCGTTAACGACTATCGATAAAGATAAAGATCGAGGTTGGCTAGGCCGTTTTGTCCGAGTGAGGACCTCGAACTTGATCCCGGCCGAGCACATATTGTTCCCTGAGAAGTGGAACATGAAACGTAAGTATTTAATTTTGCTTTCAAGGTTTTATTTATCGCCCATTTGCTTCGTTCTTATCGGTGTTCTGTGATAGGGCAGTTGTTGCTGGGATCCCGAACGTAGTTCCTCAACTCATGGAGTGGGTCGAGGGCATCATATCGCAAAGGCCTTATTCCGAGCGCTCGTGGTGCAAGCTTTCAAAGGGCTGATGGGAGGCTCGTTCAAACTGTGAAATCTCTTTCATAAGTTATATTTGATTTCCCCTTTGCATGATTAAGTCCTTGTTTTATTTCTTTTTGCATGTTTACCCAACTATGTCCAAATGAGCCCTCCATCCGGTAGTGACGATTTCCCTACTGACTCCCTTGCTCCCAACCAGGGTGAAGAGAAGAACAAAAAAAAGGGCTCGGAGTTCTTCGATCTTGGAGAAAAAGAAACCAAAGAGGAGGCTTATCTACAAGCCAAAAGAAACCTCCAGCTCCCGAATACTTGATTCGTACTCCCTCTACCGGCTCAGGGACGAGTCTAAAGAGGAAGAAATTTTAGTGGCCCGGGAGCTAAAGATCCCTGAAGAACGGGCATCAACCGAAGTGGGGGACGAGAGATGCCAATCCCTCCCAAACTCAAGCGGTCGATGCATCAGTGAGGGTCGCGAACCCTCAAGAAGTCGGTTCTGCTCCACCCGGTGTCATTGATATAATAGGATCGCCTTCGTTTATGGACTCAATGTTCGGTGAAGCTCAAGCGGCGAAGGAGCATTCAAATGAGGGGTTCCAAGGAGCGAACGATCCCCTCCAAAGCGTTTTTGATGGTGTGGACTCTATTGCCTTGGAGGATGTCACCGGATGGGTGATTTGGAAGTACCAAAAGAAGTATTCCCTCGGGGACATGTGGATCTAGCTCGAGCCCGAGATAGGTCAACCGATTCTTGCCCCGAGTGTCGATCCCGGTCGAAAGTAGTCAATCATTATCTCTGTTCCGGAGGATGCTCGGGTCCTTTCTGCACCTGTTGGGGTAGCTAGTTACCTCCAGTGTCTGGTGATTGAATAAGACTAGTCAAATATGAATGAGGTCGAATCTCTATGCTTGTTTAACGAAGCACAACAGGAATTGAATCGAGTAAGGTGCTACCAAACATTTTCATTTTCCAGCTTTGGTTACGTAATGATCTTAATATTGTCCTTGTATTCGCAGGCCTCGGTACTTTACTACGAGACCTTTCTACGATATCGAGAAGAGTCGAGTCTCTTCGAGGCCAAAGCCAAAGAGCTTACTAAGAATAGAGATATGTAAAAATTTCTCAATAAGCAACGCGAGGGGGAGGTTAAGCGCCTATGAGCTGAACTGGAGGTGGCTCGAAAGGAGCGTGCTGACTTGGTCGAGCAGGTAAAAATATTTGAGTTTAGTGATGAAGAGCTAAGCTCGGTGACTAACGGTCAGAATCCGCAGGTCCAACAAACAATTCATCATATCGATCATCTGCGAGTTGAGATGGATGTTGTCAAGGCCGAGACCGACGAATGGATCATCTGGTCACAAAAATAAAGGCTGCTCGGGCGCAACTGACTTCGGACGAGGTCCAATGTCGAGCAGCAAAGGAAAGGTCGAGGTGCGGGCCAGAAAGGTTGAAGAGCTCCAGTCTCGGCTACGCTTTTCCCCAAAGTACTTATGATTTTTTTAGATTATAGTTTGCCGAAAGTAGCCTTTAGAACCGGTTATGAAAGTTTGAAGGCCTTGTTTTTTTTTGCTATGGGTCTCGGACGACTCTTAGCCATTTTAATATGTCTGTAGACTTTAGTTCGAGTGTTGCCCAGTGGGCTTGTTACCCCGAGTTATCCGGGCTTGCCAAAGATAACTGTCTCTGAATGGGGATGGTCATAGCCTTTAAGGTTCGGGCGTTACCTAATAGGTCTTGTGCCCTCGAGTTATTCGGGCTTTGCCTAAGATAACAGTTTCCGAATGGGAGTGATTATTTGAACCCGAATAAAGGTGGCCCTTGGGCTCGATACCTTTAAGGGATCGGATGTAGGAAATTCCTTGAGAGAAAAAAGATAAAACGAGAAATTCTTAAGGGTCAAGATATTTATCCGCAAGGTAGAAACTTGTTTTTATTCTTGTGTGTAATAGTTACACATGTGTAAAAGTTTTGTGCCAAGGCTCGAAAAGTCGATGGGGGCACGATTCATTTAACCGTTTGGCCCTTACAGTAAATCCTATCGATCAAGCCGAGACCATTCAATCATAAAGTTTCCTTCCCTGTTAAAGTCGTTTATCCAAGTATGATGCCCCCAGTGTTCAGGACCGGACGTAGAGATGCCTTGAATGCTGTAGTTGTGATTTTAGATATCATTTCGTAACTGGCCTTCAATTCTAAGTTAGCACGATTTACTATTATCTCGTTAAAATCCTTGCCGGAAAACCTATTTAAGTCAAAACCGGTTCAAGGAAAAAAAAGTGCAGCGCGTGCTTTCAGGCCTAAAGATTGTATCGTTCGTTGATGATTGCCTGCAAGTGTTAGTTCGTAATGTAAATAAATAAAAGTAAATGAATAGGATCATACCTTAACAATAGTATCGCTTCAAGTGAGTTATGTTCTAGTTATTCTGTAGTTGCTCAATGCTCATTGTTCCGAGCTTGTACGATCTATCCAACCGGGGAATCGAGAGCAACCGACAAGATCAAAGCCATCAAAGATATCATGGTTGTGGACAACGTGAAGGCTGTACAAAGATTAACCTGGCGCATAGCCGTCTTAGGGCGATTCATCTCAAGGCCCTCCGATAAGAGCCACAGTTCTTCATACTATTGAAGAATAAGAATAACTTCTCATGGACCCCGGACTGCCAACGGGCCTTGGAGGAACTCAAGCGGTATCTATCGAGCCCAACGCTGCTCCACACGCCGAAGACAGACGAACAACTATACTTGTACTTGGCAGTATCAGAGATAGCGGTAAGTGGAGTCCTGGTCTGGGAAGAGCAAGGTACGCAATTTTCAATTTACTATGTTAGCAGGACCCTAGGTGAGGCCGAAACTAGGTATCCTCACCTAGAAAAATTGGCGCTCTCTTTGCTAAGCACCTCTAGAAAGCTAAAACCATACTTCTAATGCCACTCCATATGTGTCGTGGATACTTATCTGTTAAGGAATGTTATGCATAATCCCGAGCTCTCGGACTGGTTGGCCAAATGGGCAGTGGAAATCAATGGGTACGATATTGAATATCGACCCCGGACCGCCATTAAGTCTCAAATTTTGGCCGACTTTGTGGTCAACTTTACGCCAGACCTAATACCCGAGGTCGAAAGAGAGTTATTAATCAACTCAAGAACCTCCTCGGGGATCTGGACCCTCTTTACGGATGGTGCCTCGAACGCAAAGGGGTCCGAACTTGGCATCGTATTTAAGCCACCAACAACCAATGTAGTTAGACAATCTATTAGGACTGTGAAATTGACTAAATATGAGGCCGAATATAAGGCCATGATTGTAGGTCTTGAACTTGCCAAAAGCTTGAGGGCAGAGGTAATTGAAGCCAAGTGCGACTCCCTCCTTGTGGTGAACAAAGTTAATGGGACGTTCGAGGTCAGAGAAGAACGAATGCAAAGGTACCTGGATAAATTGCATGTAACATTACATCGATTCAAAGAATGGACTTTGCAACACGCACCTCGGGATCAAAACAGTAAGGTCGATGCCCTTGCTAACCTAGGGTCATCGGTCGAGGATGACGAGTTCAACTCGGTGACAGTCGTACAACTTATGAGATCGGTAGTGGAAGAAGGTCATGTAGAAATTAACTCAACGAGACTAACTTAGGACTGGAGAATGAAGTATATAGAATACCTGAAGACCGTAAAACTACCATCGGATCCAAAGGAATCGAGGTCCCTACGTACAAAGGCAACCCGATTTAGCCTGTCCGAAGACGGAACCCTGTTCAGATGAACATTCGATGGACCCCTCGTGATATGTCTAGGACCAGGGGACACCAAGTACGTTTTGAGGGAAATACTCGAAGGCACGTGTGGAAATCATTTAGGTGCCGAATCATTGGTTCGAAAAGTGATCAGAGCCGGTTGTCACACCTTTTTTTTCCCATGCAACCCTTATTACGAGGTTGAGTTAGAAGAGTTTTTCCAATTAAAATGACGTTTTGAAAAGGGATTATTTATTATTCAGAGTCGCCACTTGGAATTGAGTTTTGGTGTTCCAAGTCACCTTTTATTGAATCCCTTATCAAAAGGAAGATTTGACTCCTAATTTATGGTCTACGAAAACAGAAGACTGAGTAAGGAATTCTATTGACTGAGGGGAAGGTGTAAGGCACCCCTCGAGTCCCGTGGTTCTAGCACAGTCGCTTTATTGACTAATGTAAGGCTTAAATCAATTTTTAGCTATTCTTGTATTTTATTGATTATGGCTTATTTATTACCGTTTAATTAATTATTAATTTTTTTTAATTGTTTGGACCCAGATGCGATACACACACAAGGTATTTCTTTGAAGTTAGATATTAAACCAAAGTACGGAATGTACACATGGTTAAGATATAATTATTTTAAATTTAAAGGCATCAAGGCGCGGAATGTGCACATGATCCTTTTATTATTTAAGCATATCAATCCAAGGTTCGAGTATGAACACATGGGCTAATATTTAAAGTGTATCTAAACTTTTTCTAGTGTATTTAGAGTTATTTTAATTATTTTGTCTCTTTTAGATTCGAGATATATATTTGTATATTTTTATTATATTTTAATTGCT
The DNA here is from genome assembly GCF_000390325.3 of Nicotiana tomentosiformis. Taxonomy (NCBI): domain Eukaryota; kingdom Viridiplantae; phylum Streptophyta; class Magnoliopsida; order Solanales; family Solanaceae; genus Nicotiana; species Nicotiana tomentosiformis. The sequence goes on along the minus strand of NC_090820.1, from coordinate 76,830,015 downwards.
TATTGTAACTAGTCTTGAATTAATTCATGGCTTATGTCGCTCCCTCGCAATTATTCTTTTATTCTAATAATTTTCTTTTATAGAGAGCTTTGAATTAATTTGCAACCCCCATTTATCTATTAATAGGCCTTACAATGTGTCTAGACCCAATTAGTTATATTCTTCCTTGAATCTATTCTCGGTGAGAATGTGAAAGAAATATATTCAACAGTTTAATATGAAATATCCGATTAATTTACCAAGGAAAATACTTATGATAATAAAACAAAAAAAACAACAACAACAAAAAAAATTATTCAAATGAAGTTCATGAAATGAAGATAAAACTCATGAATCCAATTTATTCTTCAACAGTGAAACAAAAAAGAAATCTATATCCGTAGACTAATTTAAAATAGCTATTCATAATACTAAAATAACTTACAGTGGAGTTAAGGCATAAAGAAATTAATATAATTAATATTTTTTTTTAAAGGAATTCCTACTAAAATTAATACCTGAAACTTTAGTTTTCATGTCCAAGTAGTTAACAGTTGTAAACATTTATTCAAAGAAGAAAAAATTTTCTTTATATAAAAGAAACTTACTAGAATCTTATAAGGAAAAATTTATTATAATTTATGATCTATTCACAAGAATGACGGGAAAAATTAACTCATTTCTAATGAACCTCATAGCACAATTTTGTGCAAACTTAACTGACCGCTAAATTAATACTAGGAAAATATATATAGCTTCACCATAGTCATTTTAGCCTTAATCTCTTATGAATTCTCTCTTTTTAGTCTTTTACTAAATAAACTAGATGATAACAATTATCCAGAAACATATGCTCAAAAAGAAAAATGACGGATTAAGAAAATAAATTACTAATAAAAGGAACCAAATCCTAATACTCTGAATTTATTCAAAGAAAACTAAGAAATAATAGTGAAGAAGGATAAAATCAAAACCTTAGTAAAAGAGTTCCAGTAATACAAGAAAAAGAACCAGTACAAACTCCAATCCAATGCCGAAACTCAGGCCGGACAAAGTACCAGCAACGTCGAACCCGAAGCCACGAACGGAAACTCGACCTCCTAATCACACGAGAATCTCTCAAACTTTTATCTAGAAAAACTCTCTTTCCTTTTGTTTTTGAATCTTCTTTGTTTCTTCCTCTCACTTTTCACGTTATTTTTCTTATTCAAAGATCTCCTCCCCCTCTCGTTTGTAAAGTTCTCAATTATGTAGTGTTCAGAAACTAGTACTTTGTGAAGTGGGATGAGATCGTGTAATTGTGAGAGATTAGAGATGGGGGATCGTGTCTGTGTATGTGAGTGAGGGAATTGGGGACATGGGTGGGTGGACGTGAGGAGTGCGGAAGTTTGTTAACAAAACTTTACCTATTTTGACATATTTTAACTTCATTATATTTTTTTTGTCTTTTATTTTAAAAGATAAGGTAAATTATGAAGATGATAATATTGATCAACCACTTTTTACAGCAAGAAAAAATATAAGAAAACAGAATATTTGCATATAATTTAAATAATACTAAAAATACCATAGCTTACTTATTAAAATACTAATTAAAGAAACTAAATATTTTTTGTAAATTTTCTTTTTATCTTTACAAGTAGAAATGAAATATATTCTATAAGTATGTGGATATTTTTTTTTAATTTCTTTTTTCAAATAAAACCTATTAAGAGTAAGATAAAAGTTTAAAATATTTAGATTAGACATAAAAGAAATATTTACATTAAAATAGTATAGAATTTGGGTGTGGTAAAAAATTAGGTGCTCACACCGGTTACTACTGGATCGATATGGAAAAGGACGCGAAGGAGTTCGTAAGAAAATGTGATGAATGTCAAAGACACGCTCCGTGCTGCATCCGGTTTTGTCACCATGGCCGTTCATGAAGTGAGGAATAGATATTGTTGGGCCCCTTCCGTGGGATCCCGCTAAGGTTCAATTTATATTGTTTGTGACTGACTATTTTTTAAAATGGGTAGAAGCCCAGTTATACGAAAATGTCAGGGAGAAGGAATTCATTGATTTCATTTGGGACCACATCATATGCCGGTTCAGAATGCCAACTGAGATCATGTGCAACAACGGGAAACAATTCATCAGAAGCAAAGTTAGCAAGTTTCACGAGAAATTTACCTGACCCAAGTCCAAACGCATATTTCTCCGGGTTCAGCTTCATATTGTATTTCTTCAATATGCTGAAGGCTTCCTGCAAATATTTTAAATGGTCGTCTTCTCGCAGGGATTTAGCCAACATATCGTCAATACAAACCTCCATTGACTTTCCTATTTGTTCCTCGAACATCCAATTTACTAGGCGTTGGTAAGTGGCACCGGCGTTTTTAATCCGAATGGCATCACATTATAGCAGTAGGTGTCGTATTTAGTGATGAATGAGGTTTTTTCCTGTTCACCCGGGTCCATCCTTATTTGGTTGTGCCCCGAGTAGGCATCGAGAAAAATGAGCATCTCGTGGTCGGTCGTGGAATCAATCATGCAATCGATGTTGGGTAAAGAGAAAGAGTTCTTGGGACATGCTTTATTCAGATCTTTATAGTCTACACACATTCTTAATTTATTCCCTTTTTAGGGACTATCACTACGTTCTCTAACCAATCTGGGTATTTAACCTCCCGAATGGAATCTCTTTTAAGGAGTTTAGATACCTTATCCTTGATGAAAGCATGTTTGGTCTCGGACTAGGTCTCCTCTTCTGATTCGCCGGATGGGACTTTGGGTCCAGGCTTAGTTATAAGTGGTTATTTTCGGCGGGATCCCTGTCATGTTAAGGTGGGACCAAGCGAAACAACCTTTGTTAGCCATAAGAAACTGAATGAGTTTTTTCTTGAGCTCGGGATATAACCCCGTGCCTAGGTATATCTTTCGATCGGGTAGGTGCTCAACCAATATGATCTGTTCCAGCTCCTCAACCATCGATTTAGTGGCGTCGGAATCATCGGGGACTATAAAAGACCTAAATACCACGTAATCGTCGCTTTCATCAGTCCCATGTTTCTCCGGTTTTATGACCGAACTCGGCCTCTTTGTCATTACAAGTGTGGATTCAGAATCGCCTCTTCGACCGGAAACATCTCCTTTGTGGCTGGCTTTTCTCCGTATATTGTTTTAATTCCTCCCGATGTTGGGAATTTTAATACTTGTTGCATAGTTGAGAGTACTACCCTCATGTTGTGGATCCATGGCCTTCCGAACAAAGCGTTGTACCTCATGTCTCCTTTGATTTCATAAAACTTAGCTTCCTGGATGGTCCTGGCGGTGTTCACCGGTAATGTTATCTCACCCTTAGTGGTTTCACATGCCATCTTGAATACGTTTAGAACTTGGATTGCATGCACGATTTGATCTTGTAGACCGAGCTGCTCCACGACCCTCGATCGGATGATGTTGGCCGAGCTACATGGATCAATTGACACACATTCAACTCTAATTTTATTTACGAGTATAGATATTACCAGTGCATCATTGTGGGGCTGCACGATCCCTTCTGCGTCCTCATCATTGAAAGACAAGGTTTCTTTCCACTATGTAATCTCGGGTTCGTTTCTCCCTTGTGATGAACACTTTGGTGCATTTCAACATTGGCCCCTGAGGGACATCGAACCCACCAATGATCATGTTAATGATGTGTTGAGGCTCTTCTTGTTCGGTATGTTTGTTAGAATCCTTATTCCTGAAATGATTCTTGGCTAGGTCGCTCAGGAATTCTCGAAGATGCCCGTTGTTGAGTTTGGACTACTTCCTCTCTCAACTATCGGCAATCCTCCGTTCTATGGACGTGAGTGCCGTGATATATACATATCTGGTTAGGATCCCTCTGGGTTGGATTAGATTGTAGAGGTCGAGGTCATCTGGTATCTTTTATGTGTCTGATAGCTGATACAATGGCGGCAACATCGACATTAAAGTTGTATTTTTATAACCTCGGTACTTCTTTAGGCCAATCGGCCTGTCGAAGCTGTTTTTGCTCATGAGTCCCCGGTTGCGCTCACCTCGGTCACTTATCCTTTTGTTTCTTATAGAGTTCCGCCAAGACCCACTGCTTCTTCGGTCTCCATTATTCGACTAATACCGATCCATGTTTGGTCTCAGTTCAGGAACGATGTCTATCTTGACTCTGTCGATGGTTCTGACGGGATAAACAGACGCCGGAGGGGCCCCAGATTGATCATCTTCCACTCTCATCTTCGATTGATACTGGTTATGCACGTTAGCCCAAATAACGGTTGAATATTCTATCAGATTTTTTTCCAACTATTGTGAAGCCACCGAGCTTCGAACATTGAGCCCAAGGGTGAAAGCCTGAACGACCCAATCATCAGCGATATGTAGCAGGTCTATTAGTTCCATTTGAAACTGGGACACAAACTCTCTAAGCATATCATTATCTTTCTGTTTTACTTTGAAAAGGTCTGATTTCCTGGTCTCGACCTTGATGGCCCCGGCGTGTGCTTTCACGAAAGAATCTGCAAGCATAGCAAATGAATCAATAGAAATATGAGGTAAGTTGTGATACCATATCATTGCCCCTTTTGACAGGGTTTCTCTAAACTTTTCAACAGGATAGACTCGATCTCATCCTCCTCCAAGTCATTCCCTTTGATGGAACATGTGTAATAGGTTACATGCTCATTTGGGTTGGTCATTCTGTTATACTTAGCAATCTCAGGCATGTGGAATTTCTTAGGGATTGGTTTCGAAGCCGCGCTCGGAGGAAAAGGATTTTGCACGAACTTCTTGGAATCCAGGCCTTTCAATATTGGTGGTGCTCTGGGATTTGGTCTACCCTGGAATTGTAGGTTTCCACCTTTTTGTCATTAGTTTTGATTTTCTTCTCCCCCGATTCTATCCATTTTGTCAGCTCTTCGAGCATCTTTATGATCTCTAGGTTAGCCTTCGATTCATGTTAATTTGACCTTTCTGCGACCAGTTCATCCCTACATGTGACTTCCTGGGGTGGATCGGGTTCAACCCTGCTTGGTGCATGACTTTGGTTCTGTAACAGAGCTATTGCCGCCTGTTGAGCCTTCAACATTTCGAAGATCACCCGTAAACTAATCCCGTCTCCTCCAATGTTTTGTGTGTTTTGAGTTGCCGATCGGGGTAGGTAGGTACGTTTGCGTCAATAGCCACATGTGAATTAGCATCAATTGGGTCCACTGCCGGAATTTCGATAGGATCAACGGGTGGTACCTCGTCACCAAGCGCTATGTTATTATTTTCACCGTGATGGCCGGACTCGTTGTCAACTTGTAGGGGTGCTGATTGAAAGTTCGACATTTTGAGTTTTAACCCGAGATTCCCGCCGTAATATCCGACTGGTCATGAATATTTCGGTCTTCTGTTGGCTATGTTAACAACGGTTTTTCGAACTCGATTGGGGCTAAGGTCGACTTCGGAATTACAGACTCAATGTTCTCGAAAACAGGCGTTATCACCCCGGGTTCTAACTCGGTGGGACTCCGGGTCGATCTTCAGTCTTTAGTTGTCATGTTCCTAATCTATCATGTCAAAGGCGAGCTCGATTTCGACAGTACACAATGTTACAAGAAGATTTCATGATCTGTAAATTTCTCAAATCGTTCTACATAAGAGATGGGAGTATCATGCTACTGAATTGATTGTATTCTAGTAGAAGACCATTTAAAGTCTTGATTGCTAACCCTTAATGAGCAACAGGTGATCCAGCAATAGCAAGTTCGTCAACAAGGGATCTAATTACTCGAAGATATTCTACGACAAATTTGTTATCCTCAAAAACCTTGGCAAGAAGAACCCGAAAACTGTAGCTAGTTTGGGACTTATTTTCTAATACAATGGACAAATGATCCCAAGCCTCCTTACCAGTAGATGCAACAACAGCACAAGGATCAATGATTGGGTTAATCGACGCCATTAAACCATTACATATCAAACTATCTTGTTGGAACCATACTTTATATTCTTGATTAATAATATTAATATTTTCCTGTGTGATAATTTTGGGTGGCCAAACAAAATGAAAGCATCAAGGTATGAAATAAGGTCAAATCCACACATCAGTTGGAATAATTGAATGATGCCAAATTAAAGTTGATGACTTATGTTCTAGCATTGGGTATATCAAGATAAGTGGAATGAAAATATGCTTGTAAAACAAATGGGTTGTGTTCCTTAATTTGGTTGCAGAGGGTTTAGGTAGAAAGTTAGATGGAGGGTTGCCTACCATTGTCAGAAAAAAGTTAGAGAGAAGTGATCAGTTTACTTATTTGAGTGTGTAAGGCACTGGTACCATAAGAGAGAATTCTAATGCAAAAGAGCTTAAGGATTTTATTGACAACATTCCTCTTTTTATATACAGAGAAAAGAGAATCAAATTTCATAAAAATAGACCAATACAAAAGAAAAATGTACAAAGTGAATCAAAGCAAGTATTCTTACACTTGAAAATATCAAAACAAATATTCTTATAATTGAGAATATCATAATTAATCTTCATTTTTCTTATTACATGTATGCTGAAAATTGAATACTTGGACATACTTGGGAACAAAGGAAGAGTGAATGGCTCGTATGATCACTTAATTTTGTTGAATTGTCCATCAAAGTAATCGTATCTTTGTTTTGTCTTTCAAAAGTTACTTTATTTTACCTATCTCACTTAAATAGTTACTCTTGTGAGATTTTGTATTTTTCTTGTGAGATTTAATGACATGGTAAAAAATAATTTTAAGAAAAGATAATTCAAACACACATTTAAAACTTCAACCATTTTAAAATCTTACCCACTCGTTTACCCAGTACCTAACCCGTCCCACATATATGGATCGAATTAACAACTTCTTTACTCTGTAAAATAAAGATTTTTAAGATAATAATTTATATCACTGAATTTTTCAGTTTCCATTTCAAAAATTATGTTACATCAAATTTAGAAGCTAAACTAAACTGATACAATTGTGTTTTACTTCATTATCCTGTCCTCTAATGTTTTTCCACTCTAGTTATGGTAGCTGCAGATATTTAGTCTGCTATTGCTATCCTCTTTACCTCTTTTCGAGTCTTTACTAAAAATTAGATAATTTGACAAATTTATTAATTAAAAAAGAATGAGAAGAAGACAACATGATATTATAAAATGTCAATAAACTTAGAGAATGACCAATGAGTACCTGGTTTCTTGCTAAAGATACATATATGCGTGGGTTAATTTATTATCCTCTTAAATTATTTACGATGAAGAGTTAAACAACGTGAGAGCAAGAACTGAAGTATTTGGTAGCATCATGAATGAGAAATAATAGATAAAAGAAATCCCAAAAATTTGTTAATCCTCCCTGATAGTAAACTGGTGGGTTGGTTTATGTTTTAAATTTGTATTTTATTTAATTTTTCCCTTGTTATTAAATTTAACCGAAAAGGTATAAAATCCGTCACGAATGACTATTTAAGTGAAATAGGTAAAATAAAAGAACTTTTGAAAGTCGAAATAAAAATATATTTCTTTAATTGCCAATTATTCAAAGTTAAGTGACAATCTAAATCATCAACTCAACACAGGAATAACTAGAAAGGAAATGGTTACACTTTTCGTGCATTGGATACGCATTTTCTTAAGAGGGCAAAGACTACACGTACAGAGAACTTTATTACGAGATCGTGCCATTCAATGCATATCATAAATGAATTTCGCTAGTAGGATTGAAGGGAAAGGGGATCAACTTAATACAAGAAAGTTTCAAGGTTTTATGTGGGGGATAATTTATCAGCAAAAGAAGAAAAAGCTATTGCTCGTTATTTTTTTATCTGGTTACTAATATAAGCTTTTGAATTTTGATTTGACTAATTATAATGGTTGTTTAATTGTTTTATTTGTACAATAATTAGCTAGGAAAAATGACACGGTATAGCCGTTGTAACAATAATAGCCGAAAACATGTATAAAATTTGTATATTTTTTGTATATATATACATTTTGTATGTTATATACAAAAATTATACAAATTTTATACACTTTTTCGACTATCATATGTAAATAGTTTCTGGTGTGGGCTAAAAATGATAATACCCCAATTAGCTACGGTGTACTTCAGCCCAATGATAATCTCCTACGAATACCGTGATGCTTTGCGAAGGATTCTCTATCGCATCTAACAACACTTATCGATCAGAGAACAAGAACAGGATATGAATGAAGAACTTAGGTCAGTGGTTTTGCCCTCGATCGGACCCTCGGTTCGAAGCCAATTGTAAATGAAGAACATCAATAAAGCAAGAATTTTTTAATAGCTAGGAAGTAGAAAAATGAATTTGTATTGCTTTGGTTTGCGTGTTACAATGTGCCTTATCAAAGAAAACACTTTCCATTTATATAGTATGAGAGTTTCATACCTAGCACAAGTCTAAAAAAAGTAAAAATCTTCCTCTCTCGTTAATTACTGATTTGTAACTATCATCGAACGAGATCCGCGTCATGATATCCGGTCGGTTGCGGATATCACGGCCCTCTATCTGTCGCTTATAACCGTACATTATATTTTCCGAAGTCTTAGAACTCGTCCCGAGTTCGGGGTGCGTCATTTTATCAGGTCCGATGGCAAGCACTCCATTCACTTTTCACGGGCCTTGATATAAGGAGTTCCCAGCTTCGATTTCGATCTCATATATTCAAGTTCTAACTTCATTTGATTTACCGGAAAATCGGGGTGTGCGTTGTCCCCGATTTCACCCGTATACAGATAGTCCCCTCGTTTTTCAGAGAGTAGGTTTGCCGAAACGATGGGGAACGATAGATGAACCCCGGTTCCTTCTTTCGTACATTACAATCGACGTGACGGATAAGCCAAAATATCTCGTTAGTCGTGTCATTCTGACTTCGAACACATGTCAGTCACCGGCTGGCTACGTTCGAATGTGAAATGCCACGCATTGACTGTTTTTCCCCTATAAAAGCTTCAACCTTTTGCATTTCTTACACTTTTCGATCCTAGCTTTTACCTTCGATTTTTCAAACGGCTTTTAACGTTTTCAAATCCTCATACCATGCTTCTTGAGCCTTCATTTCTTCATCTCTGACCTTCAAACCTTCATATTTGTTCTTGGATTTCCAACCTAGATCTTCATATATTTATTTCACCTTCAAACCTTCACACTTTATTCTTTAAACCTTCATACTTTTCCTTCAAATCTTCATACTTCCCTTCAAATCTTCATATTTTTCCAGATCACGATGCTAAAACTTCCAAGTCAGTGCCTCAGCAGGCTGCCCCTTCATCTTCCCACCCGTCCATAGATGCCGAGGTGGCTGCTCCCGAGATGGCTCTAGAGCCTCCCATGAAAAGCTTCATACCTCGAGGCTGCTCTATCGGGGATGACTTCAAGGTCGAGAAGGCATCTAGCCAACAAGACCGGGATGAGGGAGCATCGAGATACATATGTGCGATCACCGAAAAAACCCTACCTGTAGTCCGAGCGGACTGTAAGTGAGAGGGCAAGGACGTGGTAGTCCCCGGGCCCAATGACGAAATAACTACCCGCGTGAAGAGGTATCTGAGTGTTTACACTTACCCTTTCACACTCACCTCTGTGGATCCCATAGTTCTTACTTTCTGCAAGAGGTACGAAGTGTGCCTTGGGCAAATCCACCCATCCTTCTGGAGGATTGTGATCCTCTTGCACCACTTCGTAAACCACACCGAGTCTCCCCGGTTCACCCTCGACCACCTACTCCACTTGTACAGTTCCTGAATCTTCCGAAGGGGACTGATCAAGCTCGTACACCAAGCAAGCAAGGCTCTTTTCTCGAGCATTGATGAGGACTAGGACTAAGGTTGGCAGGGGTGGTTCATTCGGGTGAAAACCAAAGACCTGATTCGCCCCAAGTTTCTGCCGTTCCCCGAGGAGTGGAACGCATCCCATAAGTATTGTCTCTCTTAGGTATTTCTTTCTTTTTTATTTCTTTTTCTCATCGCTTATGTTTGCGGTCGTGCATCCGTTGCCCAAGTTCCAGATGCAATCCCTTGATTCAATGAGTGGCGAGGGGATTTGTAAGAAGATGCCTTACTCCGAGCGCGCATGGCGCAAGCTTTCGAAGGGAAAATGGGAGGCTCGTTCTCATGGTGAGGTTCTTCCTGAAATTATTACCATCATACTTTTAACTTATATAGTGCGAACATTTCCTTTTTTCTTACAGGTTTTCCTAAGACCATTGAATTTAGGCCGCTTGATGAGGACGATGATCCGTCTCTGCCTTCTCAGCCCTCCGTTTCGGGACAGCCCAGGGTTGCTGCGAATAAGGAGAATAAGAAAAAGAGAAAGTTATCAGGCACCGAACCCAGGATATCTCTACTGGCTCAGGGATGAGCCCGAAGAAGATGACATCTTCGTCGCCCATGGATCGACCCCTATTGGGGAGCAGGCGACGACCGAGAAAGGGGGCCACGAGGCCGATCCCCTTCAGGCTCGGGAACATGATGGGGATATAGAGGTTGTGACCTCCCAGGAAGTCATTCCCGTTCCAAAAGAGGCGACCGGTGTAATTGACATCATAGAGACGCCCTCCTATACCGAGTCCATGCTCGATGAGGCCCAAGCGGCCAAAGAAAAGTCAAGTGAGGGAGTGCAAGGTTCAGATGATCCCCTCAAGTCCTTTTTATATGGCATGGACATGTCCATATTGGAGGATTTTTCCGGGTTGGGCCACTTGGAGATCCCAAAGAAGGACGTGCCCTCGGGAGCTGGTGGGCCGAGTTCGAGCCCAAAACTGGTGAAGCAATTTTCCGCAGCGAGCATGGACCCCGGGCGCAAAAGAACAATCATTCTTATAGTCCCGGAGGATGCTCGGGTCCTAGATGTTCCGGTGGGCGTAGCCAGTTACCTCTGATGCCTGGTGATCGAGTATTGCACCCTATTTTGCACTTGTCAAAACAAAATTCAACTTGTGGTTACTCTGTTGTTAATAAAAGAGAGTCGCAACCTAATATTTAAAAGTATACTAGGGTACCTATTTTATTACTAAGTCATATTATTTATTAGTCTGCTAACCGGTGAGAATATGGGTAAGGGTTCTTGTTCTTCAAAGGGGAAGGTGTTAGGCACCCCTTAAAATCGACCCGAGGTAGCTCCATAGGACTTAGACTAGATTTGGAATCAATTATTTATACTATGCCTTAACTAGTGTTCTAAAGATATGGCTTACCGCATATTAGGACATCATTCGTACAAAGGAAGGTGTAATTTAAAAGGGTATGAATTTATATAGGAAAAAAAAGTTAGTGCGTATATATTTGAAAAGAGCTTTTGAAAGAGATGTGGGATGTTTGTATTTAAGAAAGCATGTAAAAAAACAAAACTAGATTTAAACACTTGTTCCTAAAGCATGGAGGTGTATATTGTTCTAATGAGGTGGGAGTAAGCCTAAGATATACCTTGATTTGAAGACTTGAAGAAACAACCATTTTTTGAAAATCCTTTGGGGCGACAACACTTCATCTTTTAGAAACAATTTGATTCTCTTTTTGAAGATAAAGCTTGTGTTTCTAATCTGATTTTTTCTTTTGAAAGTGTGGCTGCCGTCTTTTGCTAGATTTGGGCTTCAAAATCTTTAAGACAAGGTAAGAGAAAATATAGTAATGATATAAATAATCTATAATTAGTGAATCATGAGATTAATTACTAACTAATTCTTCTTTTAATCATATGTTATTTAAACTTGCCTAAATTTTATATGACTTCAGATGTAAATTAAAGCATTTGATTAAATATATAATTGTTTTATACATGAGAGCTAAAATAACAACAATAATGCAGCAAAACGCGACAAGACAATAAAACTAAAGCGACGAAGCAGGAAATAATACAGGAGTTAAAGGAGAGAACTGGACTCTAGTAATTGGGCCTCAAAGAGGCAGGCCCAGCAGTAATAGGGACGGTGATAGCAGACTTTAGATTTTCAGAAAAAACAGCAATGCTGGACTTGGGCCTGAGTTCTTCAAGAACTTAGCAGGCTCAAACAAATGTACATGTTCGAAAAAAAGAAGAGAAAGTCATTAGATACATATTCTATATGTTCAACCATGTATGAAACACATAAGTAAATGATTGAGCAAAATATAGTAAGATATCAATACTCAAACATCATGAGAATTTGTACTAATGTGGCAGTTATATATATGGCAAATAACTTACATTGAAAACCTTTCATTGTCATTAAATACTAAACCCCCAAAGAATAACAATTGTCAATGAATTAGGGGCTAAGGAGAGAATTCAACTCAAGGTCGATGCTCCCTTTGAATCCCCTAACACTTCAAAGTTCCCAAGGGTCTCAAGGCCCAGGGCAATGCTTGTGCCGGGGAGAGCTGCCCAACTTAAAATTAAACTCTACTCCCAAATACCCCTAACCACTAACGACTCATTTTTCCCTATGGGTTTAAGTGCCAATGAGGCCCTTTCAATGTAAACTAACTACCATAATATTCCCTACCACAAAAGTATACTTTCCCTTGACAGAATAACATAAGGACACAATAACAGTTTCACTTTATGACTATAATACCAAATGAATAATACACATATTAAATAAGTCTGAAGGTCAAATTGAAAATACACATGGATGGTAACCGAAACACTATAGTATTACTGTTAAAGATCTAAACACTCGGGATCACATTCAAAGGATAGGCACATAGCACAAAGTTCAGATATATTGCAACCCAGAAATAAAGATACTTCTGCCTTGGTAGACTATTACAGATTGGTTAACTTAGATCTTACCACCAGCACATGTATAGATCAACAACACTACTTGTAACATTTAAAAAACATTAACAAAGTTTCAGGCAAACAATCATAATTAGCAACTACTATAGATGTTATTAAAGATGCCGGAACATAATCAAAACTCTTAGCATGACTATAGGTTTACATATTCACACATGGAATTCTTAAGGTGCTTAACAGGATCCCAGGTTATCAATCCTACTTCATTTGTATTGATGGAAAACACACCTTCATGAGAACACTAATACTATATTGAAATGGGCAGACTATTATGCCCAAGCAGTAACAATAAGAAGTCCTCTTAGGATTTACAGATCAGATTAGCAAGGAAGAGGACTGAATGCAATTTCAAAATAAAGTATAGGAACATGAGATCATGAAGACAAACAGGGGTACATACAATATTCAACTATACATAGATACTTTAAATGAGGTTATGATCTTACAAAGACAAGCTAAGATTCACAAAGTCAGCAATGCCATAAAGAGATTAAAGACAAGGAAAGTATTGTGCCAAACAGGTTTAAACTCATCTATGCAGACTAAAATTTACATCTAGAAATGAGGCAGTTATACTCAACTTGAAAGCAGTTCATTCAACTATAACAAACATAATTGTAACCTATTTTTATGAAAGAGATAACTTGATCTTAACAAAATATATGCAGGAAAGTCACTGAAGTTCATAAGAGTTCACCCTAATAATACTGTTTCATATAGGTACAACCAACAGTTAGATATGAACATAAGATTGTCATAATAATAACTCAAAAGCTACTCTCAGAGTTAACAGACATTGATATAGAGAAGGATAACACTTAAAAAGTTAAACTTCTCATGCTTCAGTTAAATGGTGAAGGATTAAACTATGAACTTTCAGTTTTATCCTAGTTAGAATCATCAAATAACAATCTCGACCACAAAAAAATAGAATGCATGTAACAGGGTGTAGAAATAGAGATCACAGCAGGACCATTAATAGAAAATCTGAAACCTAGGCAAGCATAAGAGGTCATTGAGGCATATTAAGAAAAACATAATCATGTAGACTATTTGGATTCAGAAATGAGGGTCATTAAGGTCACATAACAATCTAGTCAATACCAATTAGAGACATTCAAAAACATGACAAATGACCACAAGTTAATAGCACCTTATCATGAACTGGAGATAATACTTCTATACTAATGACAAACATCATAAATGAATACAATTAACAAAAAGACAACAACATATTCATGACATTCGAATAAAATAATTAAAAGAGAAAAGTTGGAGACGTACTGACCTTATCGAAGGCAGCAGACCAAACAGGGATTCCTTCTAATTTTCCTGGGACCCAAAGCTTCGAGCTTGAAGTAATAAAAGCACTCAGAAACGAAGAGAAAAAAATCAGAAACCAGTAAGAAATCCTAGATTAATGAAATCTCATAATCACTTCTATGCTAGTGTTAGGTCTTAGGTGATTGTAGGTGTCTGTTAAGTGAGAGCATTGAGAGCTCCTTTTATAGTGGCATTCAATGCCTTTAGGGTTCCAGCAGATTCAAGTTAGATAGTGGAGAGTGACGAAAGATTGATGATTATAGAAAGGGGGTAAAATCAGAGAAACACAGGGGGAAAAATCATCGAGAACTGTACCTAGGTACGAGGTTGAAGGATTCAACTGTTGAGATTGAGAGTCCATCAGTCAAAGCTCCATTGTCCAGAGGTCAGTGTGTTTGACCTCTGGACAACAAATATTAATAATGAAACTCGAGATATCAGCCATGCATGCTTCGATTTGAAAGAACGAGTGGGGAAATCAGATGAATGAAGTTTCGTCATTCAGGTCTAGGGTTTCAAATTGAGGGTTTTGAATCTAATCAACGAAAATAAAAACTGAATCACTGGCCTCACAACCTAGTGTCACGTCCCAAACTACCCCTAGGCGTGGCTGGCACCCGGCTTAGATCACTCGCCAGGTGAACCAATTCCTGTACTCTTAACCTTTTATATAAGCCTTGAGAGAAATACGTACAAGCCCAAACGCATTAAAAGTTACTAAATACAAAATAATTATCCGACTAAAATCATGATTTAATTGTAAATTTTAATGAGTACTCAAATAATAATTCTCTAATTCAAATTTCATACTAAGACCATAAAGCATCTAATAGAGTAATAGAAGTTTAACTGACGAGCATGCAAACCCGAAAGAAATAATAGACATAAGATAAAATAGAGCTGAAATAGCGGCCTCAACGAATAATGCGGCGGCTCACCCCAGCAATAGAACCCACCCAACGAACTCGTTAGCCACTAGCCTCGTCCTCAACAACAGTATCTGCATGGACATGCAGGTAAAGAGTGAGTTATACAAAAATATAACCCAGTAAGATCCTCGATCCTACACTCTGAATACCTCTGGAACAAGTGTTAGAAAATACAAATATACAACTAGCACAAAAATAATATGCACAGAAATCTTTCACTATATAACTACTGTATAAGATCCAAATAATTATTCAACAACAATACTATATATATCTCAACACAATCACCATTGAGGTCTTGTCATTAACAGCAGTGCAGGAAATTAACCAAACACTCCAATGAGTCCACAACAGCATATACAATTCCCCAAATCTGCCACAGCGGCATACACAATGCTCCAAATCTACCACGACGGCATACACAATGCTCCAAATCTACCACGGCAACATACACAATGTCCCAAATATATTACGGCAGCGAAAAAATAATTTCTAACGCCCCAACGCCATAGCACGAGGCTACGCCACATCACACCATATCACAAATCACTTATTAAATAATTTTAGCTTTTTACAAAATAACATATATTTGCGGCTGGTCAACGACCACCAATTTTACCAAGCGCACGCTCGTCCCAATACATGGACCAGACATACAAAATATATTTTCAAAACGCATTTTAGAAAAGCAAGTATCAAAGGTTAATGTCTCGCTTATCTCGCCAATGACAAGTTTCCCAACTTTGAAACTTCTAGAACGCCAACCAAACGACCTCCAATGGCCTCAATCTATCCAAAATATTAAATTAACAATGTCAACTATACTAGTCGGGTTGATTTCTTATATTAGAGTACAATTTGATACTCGGCATATGACCTGTTAACTACTCGACTAATCTTTTAGTTACATAGATATTCAAAAATACATTAAAGCTCATTCGGACGAAATTTATTCCTAAGAAGAATATGATAGTGTCGGTTTCATAAATACATGTGAAATATCTCATGAATATATAAATACAATTAATCCAATATTGTATGAAGTTTTCTGGAACAGATTCCTATGGCAAGTATTCTGACTCCATAATACTAATCTTAAACAACTTTGTTATTGTTAAATAATAAGGTTCTATTATAAGATTCTATGTATTTTCCCAAGGTTTTCTAAGTATTTGTCTTCCATGACCAGTATGTATCCAAAGTAATTCTTGTCATCATTACAAATAGCTTAATTACCCCTAATTTAATCCTATGAATATGAAGTTAATCTTATACCTGGATAGCAAATTTGAGTTGCAAAAGTAGTCTGAGTGTATACGACCAAAATCAAGCTCGCATGTGACATGGTAGACCAGGATCGAAACGTGGCAATAACGGGATGAAGATCGACCCCAAGTCCCACCGGGTTAGAACCCGGGGGCAGAACGTCTGCCTTCAAAAAATATCGAAACCATGATCCCGGAATCGGTCATAACCTCAAATGAGTTCGAAGAAACATTATTAGCATATGCAACAGAAGGCCGAAATATCTATGACCGGTCGGATATTACGGCGAGTATCATGGCACGTATCGATAAGGGATCGTCAATCAGTAAATCAAGAGATTTATTTATCGTTTATAGAATTGTACCTAAAGTAGGACTCCTCTACTATATAAAGGGGTCTAATAATTAATAAAGGACATGGTAACACGCACTAAAAGGCAATATATTATTATTTTTCTCTTTAAGCTCTTATTCATCTATATTTTAAGACTGATCGAAGTACACCCAGTTCGAGTGTGACTGGTCTTCCATGACTGAAATTGTCCAATTCGCGTGGTTTGAATTTACTTTGTCATTATTTATTACAATTGCAACTCAATTTATCATTTTGTATCAAGTTAATCCGCATATCCTTAAAACCACTTACAAATTCAATTGTTATCTGATTTTGAGGGTAAACAGTTTGGCGCTCACCGTGTGGCTAAGGATAATAGTTGTTATTTGATATAAATTTTCATAACACACACTACTTTACACTTATTCTTTGAAGCGTCTCAAATTTCAGGTTAAAGCTCAAAATGTCAAGCTCTCAGTCGGCACCCTTACATGTTGACAATGAGTCTGGCCATCATGATGAGAATAATAACATAGTGCCCAGTGGCGAGATACCACCCGTTGATTCCGTCAGAATTTCGGTCGCTGACCCGATTGACGCCAACTCGCATGTGCCCATCAACGCAAATTTGCCTACCGACACTGAGAATAGCGTCCGTGGAGAAGCCCGATCAGCAGCCCGAAATACATAAGACGTTGGAGGGGACGGTATCAATTTACGTCTGATTTTTGAAATATTGCAGGCTCAGCAGGCGGCGATAGCCCAGTTGCAAAACCAAAGCTGTGCCGAGCAGAATTGAGCTCGATCTATCCCGGAAGCCACCCGCAGAAACGAGCTGGTCGCAGAGAGGCCAAATGAAAATGAATCGGGGACTAACCACAAGATCATAAATATGCTCGAGGAACTGACAAAATGAGTAAAATCAGGGGAGAAGAAAATTGAAGCTAATGACAAAAAGGTGGAAACCTACAATTCCAGGGTCGACCAGATCCTAGGAGCACCGCCAATATTGAAAGGCTTGGATTTCAAGACGTTTGTTCAAACACTTTTTCCTCCGAGCGCGGCTCCAAAGATGATCCCTAAGAAGTTCCGCATGCCCGAGATTCCTAAGTATAACAGAACAACCGACCCAAATGAGCATGTGACCTCCTACACATGTGCCCTCAAAGGGAACGACTTGGAGGATGATGAGATCGAGTCTGTCTTGTTGAAAAATTTCGTGGAGACCCTATCAAAGGAAGTTATCATATTGTATCACAACTTACCCTCTAATTCTATTGACTCGTTCGCTATGCTTGCAGATTCCTTCGTAAAAGCACACGTTGGGGGTATTAACGCTGAGTCCATGAAGTCAGACCTTTTTAAAGTAAAACAGAAGGATAATAAGATGCTCAGAGAATTCTTGTCCCGATTTCAAATGGAACGGATGGACCTGCCACCGGTCGCTGACGGGGCCATTCGAGCTTTCATCCAAGGACTCAACATTTAGAGCTCGTTGGCTTCAAAGTAGTTGTACCAAAATTTGGTGAAATATCCGGCTGTCACTTGGGCCGATATCCATAACCGGTATCAATCGAAAATCAGGATCGAAGATGATTAGCTTAGGGCCCTTTCTGGGTCCGTGTATCTCGTCAGAACCATCGACAGAGTCAAGAGAGACATCGATCGTGAACCGAGATCAAACAGGGATCGGTATCAACCATACAATGGAGACCGAAGAAGTAGCGCGGAACCCTATGATAAATGAAAGAAGAAATGACCAAGGTCAGAGCAACCGGAGACTCATGAGCAAAAACAGCTTCGACAAGCCCGTCGGACCTAAAAAAAGCACCAAGATTATCTGAGTGCAACTTCAACGTCGATGTCGCCGCTATTGTATCTGCCATCGGACACATCAAAGATACCAAATGGCCTAGACATTTACAGTCAGATCCAGATGGCCACAGAACAGAAGACTGCCGACAATTATGAGAAGAGATGGCCCGGCTGTTCAATAATGGATATTTCTGAGAGTTCCTGAGTGATCGGGCCAAGAACCACTTCAGGAACATGGATTCTAATAAGCAGGCCGGGTAGGAGGAACCTCAGCACGTCATTAACATAATCATCGGTGGGGTCAACATTCCCTAGGGGTTGATGCTGAAGCGCACCAAAGTATCCATCACAAGGGAGAAACGGAATCGGGATTAAGTGCCGGAAGGAACCTTGTATTTCAACGACAAATACGCCGGGGGGATAGTGCAGCCCCACAACGATGCACTGGTAATATCAATACTCGTAAATAAACCTCAAATTAAGCGTGTGTTAATTGATCCAGGTAGCTCGGCCAACATCATCAGATCGAGGGTCGTGAAACAACTCGGCCTACAAGATCAGATCGTACCTGCGGTCCGAGTCCTGAAAGGGTTCAACATGGCATACGATACCACTAAAGGGGAGATTCCATTACCGGTGAACATCGCCGGAACTGTAAAGGAAGCCAAGTTATATATAATCGAAGGGGATATGAGATACAACGATTTGTTCAGGAGGCCATTGATTCACAACATGAGAGCAATACCCTCGACGCTACACCAGGTGCTGAAATTTCCAACACCTGGAGGAATCAAAATAATTTATGTTGAACAATCGGCTTCCAAGGAGATGTTCGCGGTCGATGAGGTGATCCTGACATCCATATTCTCGACATTGGAGGATCCGAATCGGATGGTCAAAGATTGGGCCAAATAGCAATCATCGATACCAGTCTTGACAAAATCGGAGGAACGAGGGGTAGACGAGGACGACGACTACGGAGTCCCGAGAACTTTCATAGCCCCCGACGATTCTGACGCTACAAAATCAATGGTCGAGGAACTAGAGCAAGTCGTACTAATCCAGCGCTTGTCCGATCAAATGGTATACCTGGGCACGGGGTTAAACCCCGAGCTCAGGAAAAAACTCATTCAATTTCTTATAGCTAACGAAGATTATTTTGCTTGGTTCCACCTTGATATGACAGGGATCCCGCCAGAAATAATCACTTACAAGATTAGTCTCGACCCGAAGTTCCACATGGTCAAGTAGAAGAGGAGACCCCAGTCCGAGATCAGACATGCTTTTATTTGACGAGGTATCTAAACTCCTTAAATTAAGGTCCATTCGGGAGATTAAATACCCGGATTGGCTAGCGAATGTAGTGGTAGTCCCTACAAAGGGGAATAAATTAAGAATGTGTGTAGACTATAAAGATTTGAATAAGGCATGTCCCAAAGACTCCTTTTCTTTGCCCAACATCGATCGCATGATCAATGCCACGACCGACCACGAGATTCTCAGTTTTATCAACGCCTGATCTAGGTACAACCAAATACAGATGAACCCGAGCGATCAGGAAAAAACCTCCTTCATCACTAAGTACGACACTTACTGCTATAACGTGATGCAATTTGGATTAACAAATGTCAGTGCCACTTACCAATGCCTAGTAAATTGGATGTTCGAGGAACAAATAGGAAAATCAATGGAGGTTTACATTGATGATATGTTGGTTAAGTCCTTTCGAGCAGAGAACCGTTTGAAATATTTGTAGGAAACCTTCAGCATATTGATGAAGTACAATAAGAAGCTGAACCCGGATAAATGTGCATTTGGAGTTGGATCCGGTAAATTCCTAGAATTCATGGTGTCCAAACGGGGAATCGAGATCAATCCCGACAAGATCAAAGCCATTGAAGATATCACGGTTGTGGACAACGTGAAGGTCGTGCAAACATTAACCGGACGCATAGCCGCCCTGGGGTAATTCATCTCGAGGTCCTTTGACAAGAGCCACCAATTCTTCTTATTATTGAAGAAGAAGAATAACATTTCATGGACACTTTACGTCGGCTTTATGCCGGCCCTAATACCCGAGGTCGAAAGATAGTTATTGTTAAACTCGGGGACTTCTTCGGGGATCTGGACCCTCTTTATGGATGACGCCTCGAACGCAAAAGGATCCAGACTTGGCATCATATTAAAGTCACCAACAAGCAATGTAGTTAGCCAATCTATTAGGACTATAAAATTGACTAACAACGAGGCCAAATATGAGGCCATGATTGCAGGTCTCGAACTAGCCAAAGGCTTGGGGGCGGAGGTGATCGAAGCTAAGTGCGACTCCCTCCTTGTGGTGCACTAAGTTAATGAGACATTCAAGGTCAGAGAAGAACGAATGCAAAGGTACCTGGATAAGTTACAAGTAACATTACATCGATTCAAGGAGTGGACTCTACAACACATGCCTCGAGATCAAAACAGTGAGGTCGATGCCCTTGCTAACCTGGGATCGTCGGTTGAGGACGATGATTTCAACTCGGGGGAAGTCGTACTACTCATGAGATCAGTAGTAGAGGAAGGCCACGCCGAAATAAACTCAACAAGCCTGACTTGGGACTGAAAAAAATAAATATATCGAACATCTGAAGACCGAAAAACTGCCCTCGGATCCAAAAGAATCGAGGGCCCTGCATACGAAGGCAGCCCGATTTAGCTTGTCCGAAGACGGAACCGTGTTCAGAATAATATTTGATGGCCCACTCGAGATATGTCTAGGACCAGAAGATATCGAGTATATTCTAAGGGAAATTCACGAATGCACCAGCAGAAATCATTCAAGGCTCTGAATTATTAGTTCGAAAGATAATCAGAGTCGTCTACTACTAAATTGACATGGAAAAGGATGCGAAGGAGTTCGTACGAAAATGTGATGAATGTCAAAGACATGTTTCGATGATTCATCAACCCAGGGAGCTGCTTCATTCGGTTTTGTCACCATGGTCGTTCATGAAATGGGGGACGTACATCATTAGCCCCCTTCCATGGGCACCCGATAAGGCTCAATTTATATTGTTTATGACTGACTATTTTTCTTAGCAGGTGGAATCCTAGGCATATGAGAAAGTCAAAGAGAAAGAAATCATTGATTTCATTTGGGACCACATCATATGTCGGTTCGGAATGCCGACCGAGATCGTGTGCGACAATGGAAAATAATTCATCGGCAGCAAAGTAAGTAAGTTTCTCGAAGACCATAAGATCAAAAGGATCCTATCAACGCACTACCAACCTAGTGGGAACGGACAAGCAGAATCGACCAACAAAACCATATACTAAAATCTCAAAAAAAGAGGTTAACCGACACCAAAGGAAAATGGAAGGAAATTATGCCCAAAGTCCTATGGACATACCGCACGACCTAGAAGTCCAGTACCGGGGCCACCCTGTTCTTGTTGGTTTACGGCGCAAAAACTCTAATACCGGTCGAAGCCGGAGAACCAAGTCTCAGGTTCGGATATACAACCAAAGAATTAAACGATGAGGCCATGAACACGAGCCCGGAGCTATTAGATGAGGGTAAACACAGAGTCTCCTAATTCTCGGTTTCGACAATGCACTCCACCAAAGAGACAAATTTTAGCCTTTTCTTCCAAAATAGCGTGCTGTCGACTAATCCCTTATGTATATGTATTAGATAATGACCTTATCCTCTAACTTAAGTCTTTGTACGTAGGACACCATAGAAATAATGTGGGCCTAGCCCATTTTTTTATCATTATTTATTATTTTAATTATTTTATTACCCAACTAATATGTGTAATATAGGCTCAATAATTATTTAATTAATCTCAATCTCACAAATAATAAGTATATCAAAATATTTTGGGCTGTTACACCTAGGGACAAAGCGGACGATTGGCAAGTTGGAATTGAAAGAACGAAGATGAAATGGGTGCTTTAACTTTACTGGTCGTGTCTGGTGTCTCAGATTTAAAGGGAAAAAAGGAAAGTCAGCAGGATTTGGAGACAGAGAAGCAGGGAAGGACGATTTGATTCAGGATTTTGTAACCTTGCACTGATTTGTGCAAGGTTCCATGACTGATAGGGTTTGAAAGGATGAGAGAAAAGAGAGAGGAAAGGGAAAGAGAGGCGGCAGGGGAGGTGGTAAATGATTAGGGTTTAGGGGGTCATTTCTGAGTTAAAATTGGGAGATGGAATGGGAGCCGTTGGATCTTTTGATCAACGACTCCAGTTGTTTTGATAATTAAGAATTTAAAAATGATTTAATGGAGAAAATTCAATGGTCGTTGGATCTCTCTAATCAGACGGTTGAGATTAAATCTTAATAAGATAAAAAAATAAGAAGAAAATAGAGATTAAACGCGGACCGTTGATGAGATGGATTAATGGTCCATATTGATTTGTGCTTTCTTTGTGAGTGAGAGAGACGAGCGACGTGGCACATTGTGATTGGTTTAGGGAGAGGGACGCGGATCGCCACAATGGATTAGAGGGGTTGTTTAGACTGGGTCTTGGGCTGGGTCTTGGGATGGAGATAATTTAAAGAATGGCCAATTGGTCTTTAATAGAGAATTGCAATTATAGCCCTTAGCCTCTTTTGATCCCTTTTATAATTAAATTAAATAAGCTTAATAATTTTCAGTAAAACTATCATTATTATATACATTGCTAACTATTGTAATTAATTATTATAAATACTTTATTTTAGCATTATAGAACTAATTTAAAAATATTAACATAGTAATCTAATTTACTAAAAATTAAGGAGTAATTTTGTCAAATTAATTATAAACTCTGTGTGATGTATATAAAGGTTATTTTAATAATCTTAAAATAGTACGTATATTATATAACACTAATGCTAGGTGATTAATTTCAAAACTAATAATTAAATAATTTGTATAAAAGGTATTTATTACTAGAACATACTTTCAAAATATTTATTGTATATTATTAAGTATAAGTAAATTAATTTTAAAAGGGAAGGTCAAAATTGGCCGTCAACACCGAGGAGGACCAGGCAAAGATGAACGAGCTGGGCACGTCAAGTCTCTTCAACGAGGCGCGTCAGGCTCTGAACCAGGTAAGACGCCAACACTTTTACACCCCTTTATGAATTCCACTTAAGTTTTGATGTCTCGTACTACCGTCGTTGTTTTACGGGCCTTAGTGCTTCACTATGAAAGCTTCCTCCGGTACCGCTTGGAAATCAGCCAGCTCGAGTTCGAGCTCAAAGAGCAGGCCCGGAAGAAGGACATGTATAGGATTCTCAATGAGCAACATGATGAGGCCCTTAAAGACCTCCCGATTCTCCAGGCCGAGCTGGAAAAAACCCAGAAGGAGGCCTCCACCTTGAAGCGGGAACATGCCGACCTGGTTGAAAAGGTAAAGGTCTTTGAAGCTAAAAACGAGGAGCTAGTTGTGGTGACTAACAACACTATTTCGCAGGTCCAACAGAAGATAGACTTGATCGACCAGCTCCGGGACGAGATGAACGAGGTCAAGGCCATGGCCGAATGGTGGAAGGGTAGGATGGACCTGCTGGCTTCGGAGAAGGAAACTACGAATGCGGAGCTGGCATTGGTTGAGAATCAACTACGGGTGGTGAAGGACAAAGCTGATAAGTGGTCTCAGCTGAATAATGATCTCCGAGCACAGCTGAACTTGGTCGTCGCAAAACGGGATGCACTCGGAAGAGAATATGAGGCGCTGAGGTCCAAATTGGAGACAACCTCTGCTGATGCCGAGAAAATGGTGGCCTAATACAAGGCCGATGTGGAGGCAGTCGAGACCCACCTGAAGACAAAGGCTAATACGAGAAGCGACTATCTCAAAGAGAGACCATCAAAGAGATCCACGCCCGAGGCTTCGACCTATTGGCCGAGATCGAGGAAGCTAAGTAGCTCGAGGCAGAGGAAAAGGAGCTCTACGAGCATGAGGATGCTGAAAGCTTTGAGGGCTCCGAGGGATCTAAGGGCTCTGACGGTTCTCGCGATGAGTCGTGCCCTGGTGAAGACCAAATGTGGATGCCTTAGTACTTTTTCAGTGTTTGTTTTTCGTTATGTATATTTTCTTTTTGTTCATGTTGAGACCATTTTATTGGGCCTTTGTAAATATATTTTGGGATATATATATGAAATATTCCCTTTCTGGCAATATCGTGTCTTTACTTTTCCAGTATTTTATATTCGTGTATTGTTTTTGGTGCCTTAGCATAGAATCAGATGTAGTTCCGAGGTATTCATTTTTCGGAAGTTCGAATGAAGCCCGACTTCGAGGAAACTTTGTTTGCTCGTGGCTTTGGACCCTCGATGAGGCCGTAGGTTCTCAAGATTCTTAAGTGTTTTTAGTAGGTTTCGATTTTTTTTGTTAAGGCCTTACTTTCTGGTTACGGGCTTCGGACATCTCCGAGCCATTTTTAAGATGGTCGTAGCCTTTTGTATTTGGGCACCGACTTATGGGTTTGGTGCCTCCGGGATTGGATTGCCCGGGTCGTTCAAATTTTCTTTGGGCGACAGTCCCCGAGTAGGGGTAGCACTTGGGCTCGATAGTCCCCGAGTAGGGATAGCCCTTTGGGTTCTAGGATCCGGAATCGATAAAGAAAAAAATGCGTAAGAGTAAAGCGGAATTTTCTTTCATTTCTCAGCGAATAAAAACTTGTGTCATGGCTAGAGTGAACCATGTGAGCATGGTTCTTACAACCTTTTGGCCCTTACAATGAATCTTAACCACCAAGCTTTAGCTTTTAGCATACAAAGTTTTCTTTTTTCCTTGCTAAAAACCTTAATCGAGGGTAATAGCCCCCAGTATTCGAGGTCAAACTTGTGCGGGCTCGGATACTATTGATATGAAGTGAACGATCATTGACTCTGATTTGAAACCGGTCTTCGAATCTAAGTTAGCACGTTTTACTGTTGCCTCGTTAAAAATCTTGCCTAAAAACCCATTTTGGGACAAAACCGGTTCACGGAAAAAAGAGTGCAGCGCGTGCTTTCAGACCTAATAGTCACATCCATCCTTGGTCGTTTACCTGCAAATGTTATTTCGGTTTATAACATGATTAAAGAGTAATTGAGTTCGTAACTTAGCAGTAGTACCGCTTTAAGTTTGCCATGTTCCAGTTATTCGGTAGTTGTACTTCATTTCCCACTTCGAGTTGGGACGAGCCCTTGTTGGTTATTCCGACAACTTGATATGGTCCTTCCCAGTTCGGTCCCAGCTTTCCCTCGTTCGGGTTCCTGGTGTAATGTTACTTTCCTCAATACCAAGCCCCCGACTTAAAAGTGTTGGAGGCTGGCTCTTCGGTTGTAATACCTTTCTATTCGTTGTTTCTGGGCGGCCAACCGGACCAGGGCGGCCTCCCACCTTTCATCCAATAGTTATAGGCTCGTGATCATGGCCTCGCCGTTTGGCTTTTCTATCGCATATTGGAACACGAGGCTTGGATATCCCACCTCGATTGGTATTAAGGCTTCAGCTTCGTAGACCAAGGAAAATGAGGTGGCCCCGGTGCTAGATTTTGAAGTCGTACGGTACGCCCATAGGACTTCGGGCAGGATCTCCTTCCATTTTCCTTTCACACTGGTCAACCTCTTTTTCAAGTTTTAAAGTATGGTCTTGTTTTTTGGTTCTGCCTGTCCATTTCCACTTGGGTGATAAGGTGTCAATAGTATCTTCTTGATCTTGTGATCTTCGAAAAATTTACTTACTTTGCTGCCGATGAATTGTTTCCCGTTATCGCAAATGACCTCGGTCGATATTTCAAATCAACATATTATGTGGTCCCAGATAAAGTCAGTGACTTCTTTCTCCTAGACCTTTTCTAATGCTTGATCCTCGATCCATTTGGAAAAATAATCTCTCATGAATAGTATGAATTAAGCTTTACCGGGTGCCCACAGCAGGGGACCGACAATGTCCATTCCCCACTAAATAAATGGCCATGGGGACAAAACCAAGTGGAGAGTTTCTCCCGGTTGATGGACCATCGGGGCGTGTCTCTGGCAGTCATCGCATTTTTTACGAAGTCCTTCACGTCTTTCTCCATCTCGATCCAGTAATAACCGGCCCTGATCAATTTCCAAACCAAATATTCTGCCCCCGAATGGTTTCTGCAAGTACCCTCGTGGACTTCTCTCAGGGCATATTCGGTCTCTCCCGGTCCCAAACACCTAGCTAGCGGGCCGTCGAAAGTTCTCCTGAATAGTGCCCCTTCGACCAAGCTAAATCTGGAAGCCTTGGTACATAGGGCTCTCGATTTTTTGGGATCCGAAGGTAATTTTTCGGTCTTCAAGTAATCAATATACCTGTTCCTACAATCCTAAATTATACATATTGAGTTTACTTCGGCATGGTCTTCTTCTATCACCAATTTCATGAGCTACACTACCATTCCCGAACTGAATTCATCATCATCAACCGACAATCTCAAGTTAGCTATAGCATCGGCTTCATTGTTCTGATCTCGGGGTACGTGTTGTATGGTCCATTTCCTGAATTGGTGCAGCGTTACCTGTAATTTATCCAAGTACCTTCGCATCCGTTCTTCTTTTATTTTGAACGTTCTGTTAACTTGGTTTACCACGAGGAGGGAGTCACATTTAGCTTTGATCACCTCGGCCCCAAGGCTTTTAGCCAATTCTAGACCTGCAATCATGGCCTCGTACTCGGCCTCATTGTTAGTCAATTTCACAGTTCTAATAGATTTCCTAATTACATTTCTTGTGGGAGGTTTTAATATGATGCCGACCCCAGACCCCTTCGCGTTTGAGGCACCGTCCGTAGAAAGGGTCCAAATTCTCGAGATGGTCCACGAGGATAACAACAATTCCCTCTTGACTTTGGGTATTAAGTCCGGCGTAAAGTCGACCATGAAGTTTGCCAAAATCTAAGATTTTATGGCGGTTCGGGGTCGATACTCGATATAGTACTCGCTAATTTCAACGGCCCATTTGACCAACTGGCCCGAGAGCTCAGGTTTGTGCATGATGTTCCTCAGTGGTAAGAAGCTACGACACATATGGGGTGGCATTAAAAGTATGGCTTTAACTTCCTGGA
Organism: Nicotiana tomentosiformis; assembly: GCF_000390325.3. Taxonomy (NCBI): domain Eukaryota; kingdom Viridiplantae; phylum Streptophyta; class Magnoliopsida; order Solanales; family Solanaceae; genus Nicotiana; species Nicotiana tomentosiformis. Next base: position 76,802,491 of record NC_090820.1, on the reverse strand, counting down.
GGCGCCTAGCAAAGCAAGCGCCAATTTTTCCAAGAGTTCTACTGACATAGTAAATAGGAAATTGCGTACCTTCTTCCTCCTGGACTAAGACTCCACTTATCTCCACCTCGAAAACCGCCAGGTAAAGGTACAACTATTCGTTCTCCTTCGGAGTGTGGAGTAGGGGCGGACTCAATAGGTACCATTTGAGTTCTTCCAAAGCTTGCTGGCATTCTGGGGTCTAGGAAAAGTTATTCTTCTTCTTTAATAGTGAAAAGAACCAATGGCTTTTGTCCAAGGACCTCGATATGAACCGACCCAAGGCGGTTATACGCCTGGTTAGCCTTTGAACGGCCTTGACGTTATCCACCACGGTAATTTCCTCTATGGCTTTGATTTTGTCGAGAATGATCTCGATCCCTCGATTAGACACCATGAACCTGAGGAACTTTCTCGATCCGACCCCGAATGCACACTTCTCCGGGTTCAGCTTCATATTGTATTTCTTCAATATATCGAAGGTCTCCTGCAAATGTTTCAAATGGTCCTCTGCTCCCAGGGACTTGACTAACATGTCGTCAATATAAACATCCATTGATTTCCATATTTGTTCTTCTAACATCCGGTTTACTAGGCGTTGATAGGTGGCACCGGTATTTTTTTAATCCGAACGGCATTACATTATAGCAATAGGTGCCGCACTTAGTGATAAAAGAAGACTTTTCTTGATCGCTCAGGTCTATCCGAATTTGGTTGTACCCGGAATAGGCATCGAGAAAACTGAGTATCTAATGCCCGGTCGTCGTGTTGATTATCCAATCGATGTTAGGCAAAGGGAAATAATCCTTGGGGCATGCCTTTTTTAGATCATTGTAATGTACACACATTCTCAGCTTATTTTCTTTTTTTAGGCACTACTACTACGTTAGCGAACCGGTCCGAGTACTTAACCTCCCGAATGGATCCTATTTTAAGGAGTTTAGATACCTCATCCTTGATGAATGCATGCTTTATCTCGGACTGCGGTCTCCTTTTTTGCTTAACCGGATGGAACTTCGAATCCAAACTTAGCTTATGAATGGTTGCCTCCGGCGGGATCCCTGTCTTGTTAAGATGGGACAAAGCGAAACAATCTATGTTAGCTTTAAGGAAATCAATGAGTTTTTTCCTAACCTCGGGGGTTAACCTCGTGCCCAGGTATACCTTTTGATCATGTAGGTGTTCGATTAATATGACTTGCTACAACTCTTCGACCATTGATTAGGTGGCCTTGGTGTCATCAAGAGCTATGAGCGATCTCGGGACTACGTAATCATCCTCCTCGTCTACTCCTCGTTCCTTCGGTTTGGTCGAGACCGACATCGATGGTTTCTATTTAATTTCTTCCTTTCTGGTCGGCCTCGTGCTCCTTGATGTCAAAACTGTGGGCACCGGGATTACCTCGTCGACTGTGAACATTTCCTTTGCGGTCAGCTGCTCTCCGTAGACCGGCTTGACTCCTCCCAACATAGGACCTTCAGCGCCTGGTGTAAGATTGAGGGTCCTGCCATCATGTTATGAACCCACGGCCTTCCGAAGAGGTCGTTGTACCCCATGTCCCCTTCGATCACGTAGAACTTTGTCTCTTGGATCATCCATGTGGTATTCATCGGCAGGTTTATCTCCCCTTTAGTGGTTTCACATGTCATGTTAAATTCGTTCAACACCCGGACCGCCGGCATTATTTGGTCCTGTAACCCCAACTGCTCTAGGACCCTCGATCTGATGATGTTGGCCGAGCTACCTGGATCAATCAACACATGTTTAACTCGAGATTTATTGATAAGTACGGATATTACTAGTGCATCATTGTGTGGTTGAATGATGCCCTCAGCATCCTCGTCACTGAACGAAATGGTTTCCTTCGAAACATAATCTCGGGTGCATTTTTCCCTTGTGATAGATACTTTAGTGCGCTTTATCAATGGCCCTTGGGGATATCGACCCTTCCAATGATCATGTTGATGACATGCTGAGGATCCTCTTATTCGGCATGTTTGTTGGTGTCCCTCTTCCTGAAATGGATTTTGGATCGATCACTCAGAAATTCTCGGAGGTCCCCATTATTGAACAATTAGGCAATTTCTTCTCTCAATTGTTGGCAATCCTTTATCTTGTGGCCATGAGTGCTATGATACTTACACATCAAGTTAGGATCCCTTTGGGTAGGGTCGGACTGTAATGGTTGGGGCCACTTGGTTTCCTTGATGCGCCCGATGGCTAATACGATGTTGGCCACATCAACGTTGAAGTTGTATTATGATAATATTTTTGCTTCTCTACCCCCAAGTGGCCTGCCGAAACCATTTTTGCTCATCAAACCTTGTCTACTAGACCCTCGATCGCCTCTCTTTTCATTCCTTGTGGGCAAACGCATGCCCCTATTTCCTCTTCGGTCCGTACTGTATGGTTGTACTGATCCCGGATCAGTCTTGGTTCATGATCGACGACTCTCATAGACCTATTGTCAGCCCTGATGGTATAAACAGATCTAGAAGAGGCTGCGAGTTGATCGTCCTAGACTCTAATCATCGACTAGTACCTGTTGTGGACGTCGGCCCAAGTTACCACCAGGTACTCTACCATTTTTTGTTTAGCTACTGTGAAGCCAAGGAGCTTCAGTGGTTAAGTCCTTGGGTAAACGCCTGAACGGCCCAATCATCTGCAATCAGAGGCATGTCCATCCGTTCCATCTAGAACCGCGATACGAATTCCCTGAGTATCTCGTTGTCTCTTTGTTTAACCTTTAAAAGGTCTGACTTTCTGGTCTCGACCTTGATGGCCCCGGCATTGGCCTTCATGAAAGCATCGGCAAGCATAACAAACTAGTCAATGGAATTTGGGGGGTAAGTTGTGATACCATATCATTGCTCCTTTGGACAAGGTTTCCCTGAACTTCTTCAGTAACATCAACTCAATTTCATCATCTTCCAAGTCGTTCCCTTTGATTGCGCATGTATAGGAGGTCACTTGCTCATTCGGATTCGTGGTTCTGTTATAATTTGGGATATCGGGCATACGAAACCTCTTAGGTATTGGATTCGGTGCCGCGCTCGAATTAAAAGGCTTCTGGATAAACTTCTTGGAATCTGGCCCCTTTAATATCGGGGATGCTCCCGGGATTTGATCGACCCTGAAATTGTATTTTTCCACCTTCTTGTCATTGGCCTCAATTTTCTTTTCGCCTGATTCCACCCGCTTCGTTAACGCTTCAAGCATTTTCATTACTTCGGAATTGACCCCGAACTCAGCTTCGCCCGGTCTCTCGGTTATCTGCTCATTCCTTCTGATGTTCTCCTGGGACAGTTCGGGCTCAACTCTACTGGGGGCGTGGCTTTGATTCTACAGTTGCGCTATCACCGCTTGTTGAGCCTGCAACATCTTAAAGATCAATTATAGGCTAAGCCATCACCTTCGCCTTCGGGCGCTTCTCAAGCCGTCGGTCGGGTTCCCTCGCGAACGTTGTTTTCGGGATCAGTTGGTAGGTTAACATTGATGGCCACTTGTGAGTTAGCATCGACCGGATCGGCTACTGGGACTCCGTTGGGATCAGCAGGAGGCACCTCGTTGCTAAGTACCAGATTGTTATTTTTGCCATGATGGCTAGACTCAGTGTCAACGTTCAAGTGGGCGGACTGAGAATATAATTTTTTTTTTAAACTGGCCTGAAATTAAGACTTTAAAGAACAAGCGTAAAATATAGTGTATTATGGAGATTTGTATCAAATCACCACTATTATACTTAGCCCCACGGTGGGCGCCAAACTGTTTAACCTTCAAATGGATAATAATTAAATTTATACGCGATTTTTAAGGATATGTGGATTGATTCAACGCAAATAATCAAGAATGTTAGATAAACGAGTTAAAGACAAAATAAATAATCAAACCAATTGTAGTGTTACGGCCTGGCTCGAACTTAGGTTGAACAGTGGTTTTGCCCTCGATCGGACCCTTGGTCCGAAGCCAATTGTGAATGAAGAACAACAATAAAGCAAGAACTTTTTAATAGCTAGGAAGTAGAAAAATGAATTTATATTGAGTTGGTTTACGTGTTACAATGTGTCATATCAAAGAAAAAACTTTCCATTTATATTGTAGGGGAGTTTCATACCTAGTACAAGTCTAGAAAAGGTAAAAATCTTCCTCTCTCGTTAATTACTGATTCGTAACAGTTATCGAGCGAGATCCGCGCTGTGATATCCGGTCGATTGCGGATATCACGGCCCTGTATCTGTCACTTATAACCGTATATTGTATTTTTCGAAGTCTCAAAAATCGTACTGAGATCGTAGTGCGTCATTTTATCAGGTCCGATGGTGAGCACTCTGTTTACTTTTTATGGGCCTCGATCCAAAGAGTTCTCAGCTTCGATTTCGATCTCATATATTCAGGCTCTTACTTTGTTTGATTTACCGGGAAATCGGGGTGTGCATTATCCCCGATTTCACCCGTATACAATTTGATTTCACGTTTAATAATTTGTTTGGATGATTGTTACATATTGTTTCATAATATATTATATTATATTATATTATATTATATTATATTATTTTATATTATTTTATTTTGATTAATACAATATTCGAATAGATTATAATCTCTTCGTTTTAATTTATGTGAACCTATTTGACTGGGCATGAAGTTTATAAGAAAAAGAGAGAAGACTTTTGAACTTGTGGTGTAAAATAAGGCACATATATTTTGTATGACTATAAATCATTGCATAAAGGTAAATTATTTCTAAATATGAAAATGAGTCATTCTTTTTAGTACGGACTAAAAAAAAAATAGATTCACATTAATTAAAACGGAGGGAACATCATTTACAGTCATTTCATACTATCATACACAAGCAAAATGAATAATAAACTTATAATATTATAAAAAAGATAAAATATTACATAATAAAATTATTATGTAAAAAAATAAAACAAAATTATTTTATTATAAGAAAAGGCAAGATGAAAAAAATAGCGACATGACCACACAAATTAATCGTTATATACTTTTTGTTGTTATATAACAATAAATTTAATACGGTACAATAAAATTTAGAAAAAATACTCAAATAACATTGTATTTAAAGCAACAATACGGTCCAATAGAGTAGATAACAATAATTGTATTTTGATTGAGTTATTGATATAAGGAAAAGAAAAGTAAGTAAGGTAAACAAAAAATTCTTCTTTTTCTTCGAACCCACCCAATCAAAAATCCTCCTTTTCTCAAACGAGAATCGAAAGAACCATATTTTCATATAATATCTTAATTGAATCTTTATATCATAAATAAATTAAGTTGAATTCTATATCTACACGTACCAAAAAGTCACAAAATCTTAGTACCTTTCACCATCTGTTTTTCCTCGAGAATGTGAGACTGTTCACCCTCAATAATCGTATTGTTCTCTCTTTTAATTAATTGTATAGTTTTCTCTAAACGAAGAATTTCTAGGGAGTCCTCCCAATCAGCTAAAGGCGCAATAGCTTTTGATTTTGAATGGTCTACTCAATGCTAGATGCAGAGGCACATACTAGATCGATATAAAAATCACGAGGTGTCCCGTAATAAAATCAATTGTTGCTGATATCTTCTTCTCAGTTCCCTCTTCCATATCCAAACCAGCTGTAACCAAAAACAATAAAACTCGTAGCCTCATAAGCCGAAAAAGACTTGATTATGTAGTCTCGCTAACCATGAGTTAATTTATATTCCTATAAAAGAATGCATGTTCTATGAACTTCTGAAATACAAGTATAATGCTGAAAATGAAAGCGTACGTCGCATCTAAAAATGCACGTATTGTGGTCTCCTAGAGTAACATATTTTCTAAAATGGGAAATAAAATAAAAAATAATTAAATGCATGTGCTGCGGATTCAGACGAATAACACCTAGTGAAGTAGTTGAAACGAAAAGAAATAAGAAACAGAAGCCGCGTTGCAGCTGACCCAAAACAACGATTCAACTAAAAAAACTCCCAAAGTCAACTGTACAAAAGTAATCAAACTATTCCAATCTAATCCTAAAAGGAAAACAAAAAAGAGAACAAGAAAATTGAGTCCTAAAACAGAATTACTAATCCCTGATCATGTCCATATTTTGGACTCTTGTGTTCGAATTAGAGTCTAAATCTGAAAACACATTTGTATGAGTTAAGATCTCCTCGGAGTCCCTTTGACCATAAGTTCGAATTAGAATCTGAACCTTATTATCTTCATCCACAGGCATTTTATACCTACAAATTGGACACGACCCATTAATCTTTAACCACTTGTCAACACAATCCACATGATACTTATGTTTACATGGCATCTCCTTAGCTTCTCCATCAACTTCAAATTCTAACAAACAAATAGCACACTCAACTCCTTCTTCCACAATTTTGACTGCTGGCATAGAATCTATTGATTCTTTCGAAGCAGGTAATGGACCTTCTTTTGAAAGAAGGTTGTCTAGATTAAGAGAACCTTCAATAAATGTTACTGATCCCATTCTTGAATTGACTAATACCAAAACATCACGTTGATTTTCTGATGGATTGAGAATGAATTGGAGAAGTAAAGCTCTAGCACCTATTGCACTGAGTTCTAGAGATGGAATATTTGATGAAGCCATTAGAGAATTTAGCTGATTGTGCTTTTGATCGAGGGGAGAAAGAGAGGAAATTGAGGGAGAAATCTTTTTGGGAAGAAGGTGTTTATTAGGAAGTGTAGTTGGCGGTAGGAAAGTTGTAGAAGGGTGTAGAAATATATATCGGATTTGTACAGAGGGAATTTTATAGAACAATTTGCACCGACTATTATGTCAAACTTTGTCAACTCTACGTAGCAATACCAAAAAGAATTGTCGTGTCTTGAACTTTATCCAACCATTGACATGTCAGGGGTCCGTGTATTAGATAACATTAGCATAATTGAAATTCTACATAAAATAACACATTATTTGGTCGACGAATAAGTAAAATAATCGTCGTATAATTAAAACAACATTTAATTAGTGGCATTAGGTATTAATTAATACGAAACAAAGTATAAAATAACAATGCATATATTAATAATACGATAATTATAATATTTATCTTAAAAAATACAATTAAAAGAAGTTCATGTATAACTGTTCATCAAGGATATCGCCATCATGGACGGTATAAATGCCGTGTAGAGGCTAACGGGACGGATTACTACCTTAAGCCGATTCATTTCGAGGTCGTCAGGTCGAAGTCATAGATTTTGCTCTCTACCTAAAAAGAAGAACGACTTCACCTAGACCCCAGGGTGCCAATAGGCATTAGAGGAATTGAAGCGATACCTATCAAGCCTACCACTGCTTCACACTCCGAAGGCAGACTAGAAACTTTGCTTATACTTGGTAGTATCGGAAATCACAGTAAGTGGTGTCCTAATTCGAGAAGAGCAAGGTATGTAATTTCCCGTTTATTATGTAAGTCGAACCTTAGGGGAAGCAGAAACTAGATATCCACACTTAGAGAAATTGTCACTTGCATTAATAAGCGCCTCTAGAAAGTTAAGACCATACTTTCAATGTCACCCCATATGCGTATTAACCATATACCCACTTCGTAATATTTGTACAAGCCCGAACTATCAGGCCGATTGGCCAAATGGGTCGTCTAACTCAGTGTGTACGATATCGAATATCAACCCCGGACGTCCATCAACTCTCAAATTTTAGCGAACTTCGTGGACAATTTCACGCCAACGCTCGTACCTTAAGTCGAAAAGGAACTCTTGTTGAAATCGGGTACATCATCGGGGGTATGGACCCTTTTTACAGAAGGGGCTTCGAACGCAAAGGGGTCCGGGATAGGCATGGTTTTTAAGCCTCCTACGGGTTGCACTATTAGGCAAACTATCAAAGTTACTAGGTTGACTAACAACGAGGTCGAGTATGAGGCCATGATTGCAGGTCTGGAGTTAGCTAAAAGCTTAGGAGCATAAGTCATTGAATCCAAGTGTGACTCTTTACTGATGGTAAATCAAGTAAACAAAACCTTCGAAGTTCGAGAGGATAGAATGCAAAGGTATTTGGACAAACTACAGGTAACTTTGCACCGTTTCTGAGAATGGACTTTACAGCATGTACCTCAAGAACAAAACGGTGAGGCCGATGCACTTGCAAATTTGGGATCATCGGTCAAGGAAGATGAGATTTTCTCGGGGACTGTCGTTCAACTCTCGAGATCCGTGATTGAGGAAGGTCATACCGAGATAAATTCTACAAGCTTAACCTGGAATTGGAGGAATAAGTATATTGAATACTTGGAGAACGGAAAGCTCCCATCGGACCCTAAATATTCAAGGGCCCGACAAACCAAAGCTGCTCGATTCACGTTGACTGCAGATGGAACATTATACCGAAGGACATTCGATGGACCATTGGCAGTATGCTTAGGTCCAGGAGACACCGACTACATCTTACGTGAGATTCATGAGGGTACTTGTGGAAATCATTCTGGAGCCGATTCATTAGTCCAAAAATCAATCAGAGCAGGATAATATTGGAAGGATATGGACAAAGATGCAAAGGAGTTTGTTCGAAATTGTGAAAAATGTCAAAGGTTTGCACCGATGATCCATCAGCCCGGAGAGCAACTTCACTCACTCCTATACCCATGGCCATTCATGAAATGGGGACGTCAACCCCGGGTAAAACTAAATTCATTTTATTCATGACTAACTATTTCTCTAAATGGGTTGAAGCACAGACATTCGAGAAAGTAAGAGAGAAAGAGGTTATAGACTTCATCTGAGAACATATCGTATGTCGATTTGGGATACCCGACGAAATAGTGTGGTACAATCGAAAATAATTTATCGGCAGCAAAGTGACGAAATTCCCCGAAGACCACAAAATAAAAAGGATATTATCGACACCGTATCACCCTAATGGGAACGGACAGGCCGAATCGACGAACAAGACTATCATTCAAAACCTAAAGAAAAGGTTGAACGACGCTAAGAGAAATCCTACCCGAAGTTCTTTGGGCATATAGAACAACATCAAAATCCAGTACAGGGGCAACCCCGTTCTCCTTAGTATATGGCTCTGAAGCCTTGATTCCAGTTGAAGTCGGGGAACCAGTGTAAGGTTTCAATATATAACAGAAAAATCAAATCACGAGGCTGTGAATACTTGCCTCGAATTATTGAAAGGAAACCGAGAAGCTGCTCTCATCCAATTGGCCGCACAAAAGTAGCGGATCCAAAGATACTATAATCAAAGAACCAATCTTCGCCATTTTAAAATCGGGGACTTAGTGCTAAGGAAAGTCACCCTCAGCACCCGAAATCCAAATAAAGGAAAACTGGGTCCAAACTAGGAAGGACCGTATTAGATACTCGAAAACGTCGGTAAAGGATCCTACAAGCTCGATATTATAGACGGTAAACAACTACCAAGCAATTGGAACGTTTCACACCTAAAACGATACTACTGCTAAGGTACGACCCTCCCTTGCTCGTTTATATTTTGAAACTAACCCTTGGAGGAGTTCAATAAGGAATGAGAATGGATCATTCAACACGAAGCCTTAGGTCTGAAAGCACGTGTTGCACTCTTTTTTTCTTAGACCGGTTTTTGTCCCAAATGGGTTTTTCGGCAAGGTGTTTAATGAGGCAACCATTGATCGTGCTAACTTAGAATAATTCAACAGTATCCGAGGCCACTTTACAATCAACCTCAAATACTGGTGGGGAATTACCCTCAAATATATCATGTTCGATGCAAGAAAGATGTTCGATTATCAAGTTCGATGCAAGAAAGTTACTTCATAACAACAGGGTTCCGATAGAAAAATTGTAAGAGCCAAATGGTCAAAACGAACCATGCTCGTGTAGATTGCTCGATCCCTGGTACAAAATACAAACACATGTATAACGAAATGAAAAGAAACTTCTTTGCCCATATCTCATGTCTCCCAACTCATCCTCTATTATGCAAATAGGCTCGAGGGCCGACCATTACCCCACAAATCGGGGACTGCCACTCGACTAATAAAGCCTACGGGCTAGTTTACTTCGATTTCGAGCAAGAACTCACTCGACTACTAAGACTACAGACTACTCTTATTGTGAGTTCGAGAAATAACTCACTCAACTACTAAGCCTATGGGCTACTCTTATTTTGAGTACGAGAAATTACTCACTCAGCCATTAAGCCTACGAGCTACATTACTTCGAGTTCGAGCAAGCACTCACTCGACTACCAAGCCTACGGGCTACTCTTATTTTGAGTTCGAGAAATTACTTACTCAACCACTAAGACTACGAGCTACTCTTATTTTGAGTTCGAGAAATCACTCACTCAACCGTTAAGCCTATGGGCTACTCTTATTTTGAGTTCGAGAAATCACTCACTCAACCATTAAAGCCGATGGGCTACATTACTTAGAGTTCGAGCAAGCACTCACTCAACCACTAAGCCTATGGGCTACCCCTATTGTGAGTTCGAGAAATCAGTCACTCAACCACTAAGCCTACGGGCTACATTACTTCGAGTTCGAGCAAACACTCACTCAACTACTAAGCCTACGGGCTACTCTTATTTTGAGTTCGAGAAATCTCTCACTCGACTACTAAGCCTACGGGCTACATTACTTTGAGTTCGAGCAAACACTCACTCCACCGTTAAGCCTATGGGATACTCTTATTTTGAGTTCGAGAAATCACTAACTTAACCATTAAGCCTACGGGCTACATTACTTCGAGTTCGAGCAAGCACTCACTCGACTACTAAGCCTACGGGCTACTCTTATTTTGAATTCGAGAAATTACTCACTCAACCACTAAGCCTACGGGCTACTCCTATTGTGAGTTCGAGAAATCACTCACTCAACCACTAAGCCTACGGTCTATATTACTTCGAGTTCGCGCAAAGACTCACTCAACTACTAAGCCTACGGGCTACTCTTATTTTGAGTTCGAGAAATCGCTCACTGAACCATTTCGCCTACGGGCTACATTACTTCGAGTTCGAGCAAAGACTCACTGGTTGAGTTCGAAAAGTACACATTCTTCTATTCGGGGACTCACCCGTGCGTGCCTAAAAAACCTAAGGGTTTTGTTCTAAGTCCGAACTAGTGTTTACTCGATTACAGAGGCTGCAGCAACAGAATTTTCACAAGGCAAAAACACAAAGCACATTTGAACATAAAACTGAGAAGACATCTAAAAGACGTTTTTCTATTATATATTGACAGAAAAGGTTATGTATAAAGGGACCGATCAAGGTCTTACAAAAAGGGAAACTAAGTCCTAACTACGGTCGGTTTCAACCTCTTCTTCGGGAGCAACTAAGGTCTAGTATTTTTTATCGCAGAGAAGCTTTAGAGCGTTACTCTCCTCCGAGACCTTTAGGAGCTCGGTTTCACACTGGCTCGAAGCTTGGCAAAGGCCTACACAAAAAGGGAAAACACAAGTTAGCTTGGTGAAGGCCTGCACAAGCTTAGCGAAGGCATACACAACAGATTCTTACCCGAGATAAGAGACGTTTGGCCTCTTCCAAAAGAATCGAAGCGTCACTAATATCAGTGGCATCATCGACTCCAGTAAATCAGTCCCAAAAGGGATCCCCTACACTAGATCATCCACCTATATCAGCGGTCTTCAACTCTCGAGCTTCCCTTAGCGCCTCATCAGAAAAGGGCGGAAGAGAAGGTAAGTGACCTACTGTCATGGCCCTGAGCAAGTAGCTCGGGATGCTCTGATCAATCTTCGGGGTCTCAGAACTGGCCCTTTCTGGTGTAGCTGTAGATGGCCGAGTAACGATCTCGACCTCTGGTAATTCGGGATCCCCACCCGATTTATTTTCGGAAGCCTCCTCAACTCGAGGCTTGATTTTAACAGCCGTTGTCGGCTCAGAAGTTTGGAGACTTCGACGGTTGTCCTAGGTTGGACCGTCAGTGCCGAAGCATTTCTTATTCGTCTCTCAATTTTTGGACCGACTCCATCGTGAGAGCAATTATTTTTCTCCTCACCCTTCGAGGTTTGGGCTTGGGGCCCTCGGACTGCGATGTAATTTTCCTCTCCTTGTCTTCCCCCAGCTTCGGAACCGGGGACTTGGTTCCTTCCTCGCCACTTAAAGACCTCAAAATGGCATCCTTAGTCAGGCCTGCATAAAAGAAAATTAGTGACGAATGAAGTATAAAAAGTGTTTCAAAACATGAAAAAGGAGATCCTTACCGTGATTCTTGGCTTCCCATCTGCCCTTTGCCAAATCACGCCATGCGCGTTCGGCATAAGTGGAAGTCAAGGCTAACTTCCGAACCCAATCTTCGAGGTCAGGTATCACTTGAGGCATCCAAGGAACAATTGCATGTCGATAGGGGATATCAGGCGAAGTCGAAGAAGGTACGGAGAACAAAGTTTAAAAAGATCACTTACGATAGAAGTTCAACTTCTTAGGGAACGACATCTTCTCCTCCGGGATAATGTCATGGGTCCTTACCCTTACAAAATGGCTCATCCAACCCCGATCCTTATCCTCGTCGATGCTTGAGGTCAAGGCCTTTGTTGCCCGGCATTGGAGCCTGATTAGTCCTCAATAGATTCGAGGCCGGTACAACCTCATGAGGTGATTTAGAGTAAACTCTAGCCCCTCGGCCTTGCTAGAGAAGAAGCGCAACATAATTACTATGCGCCATAGAGAGGGGTGGATTTGGCCGAGGGTGACCCGATATTTTTTGAAAAAATCAATAATTACTGGGTCGAAGGAACTCAATGTGAAGGGATAAGTGTAAACACTTAGGACCCCCCCCCCCCACATAAATGGTGATGCTCTCTTCAGGAGCAGGAATTTGCACTACGACCTTGGGACCCCAGTTGCAGTCCCTCTTCACAGCCTCGAGATGGCTTTTTGTTATCGAGCACATGTACATCGACAGATGCTCACATCGGCCCTGGATCAACGAAGGATTTTCGAACTTGAACACGGACCAGGAACATACTCGTGGGGAAGCGCCTCCACCGGCGCCTTGCCGCCGGACGACCGGGAAGAGGAGCAAGAAGCTTTTTCCTTATGCGGAACGATTTTTGAAGTTTTCGCCATTTGTATAAGTAAAGAAGAGCGAAGGAAGATATAAAAAACTGGTGGTTTTAGTGCTAACGAAGATGGCTCTACAGGCGGCGAAAAGGAGGGGACGAAAAAAGTAAGAAGATTTTGAGGTTTGATTAGAGCAAAAGTAGAGTTTGATTCAATGAAGGAGTGAGTATTTATAGGCTCACGGCGACGGTTCGGTGGTGCTACTGGCCGACCGCTAACCGACACGCATTTAATGCCTTGGTAAACTGAACCGGCTGGACAGCTATCACGTACGTCATTATGAGGCTCGATACAAACGTCAGTGCGTATCCAATTGAGCTGTTGGGAAATCATATCGTTTCTTGCATCATCCTTCCCGAGAAACGAGGGGACTATCTGTATACGATCGAAACTGATCTCGGTCTTCGTATGACTGATCGAGACGGTATCCAAAGAAGGCACAAACGAGCTTTGAATTTCAAGGACAGGTCAAATACTGAGCTCGAAGTCATATTGGACTCGGGTCCGAATCAAATTATGATGAGATGTGATGGAATCGAGCTTAAGGGTCAGAAGCCAACCAATACCGAACCCAAGTCATTACCGGACCTCGAGTCGGCATCGATCTCGAACCCGCATCGAGCTCCAAAACTAGATACCGACCAATATCAACCAATACCGACTCCAATCTAGATCGAGCTAATAGACAAGAGTCGTTGCAGCCGCACTAAGGGAGAGAATCTCGACGAAAATTAGGGAAAAACTAACTTATCACTATGTATTTTTAATTATATCTAAAATAGGACCCCCCACTATAAAAATAATGGTTATATTTCTGTAAAAGGACAAGTTTGGCATACATTGCAACTCAGATATCATGCATTCCTATATTGAAGGATTATCCTTTTTTAGATTCATAGATTGATTCATCTTGCTTAATCCATAAATCATCCTCTTTTCAACTTTGCGTATTTTTCATTCTTTACCGTCAATATTCGATATTTCTATTTATTCATACGATTTGTGTCAAGTTATACCACATACCCTTAGAACTACGTACAAATTCAACTCTATCCGTTTTTCGGGTAAACATTGATATTATAATTTCTAAACCTTATCATACTGAAAATCAGATAATGTGTTGGATCCAGTTCGAATGTCCATGCTCACTTCATTTTTTCCAGTAGTACACTAATTTCCTGACATCGCAAGTTTAAAAATAAATGGACTAAAATTATTTGATTCAAATACTTTCTAACCATGGATAAAATCTCTTTTTACCCTGATGATTGAGACTTGAGAGAAGCTGTTCCTTTCTTTTCAAATCCGAATTCTATTTTTGAAGATTAGGGGTTGAGCATACTGGTAACCAGAAGAAGAGAAAACGAAATCTAGTGCTTGATCATGTCATGCCCCAAATTGGATTACACGTGTGACCGATAACCATACGCGATTGATATCCAATACCTTAAATCAGCATCGACCGGACCATATTGATGTTCTACCCATTTACATGAACAATGCGATTTGTCGATTTGATACTCAAAGTTTTTAAGTAAAGTATACCTCTGTCCCAATTTATGTGGTATAATTTCAACCGTCAACTTCTTAATTTTGACTGTAGATTCGAACACAATTCCTTTTTTAAAATAGAATTTATATATTCAAAAACTACATAAAAATTACTATAAATCACAGTAATATTCAAAATATTTACAAGGTATATAAATAAATAATAACAACAACAACAACAACAACTCAGTAAAATCCCACTAATGAAGTTTGGGGAGGGTAGTGTGTACGAAGACCTTACCCCTACCCCCGAAGGAGTAGAGAGGCTGTTTCCGAAAGACCATCAGCGATATATGAATAACTAGCGTGAAAAAAACTTATTTGACTCACATGTAGTTGTTGACGGCCAATTTTGATCCACCTTTTTTTAATTAATTTATTTACAATGAATATTTTGAATATATTTTTCAATCAATAACACATATTTTCACCAATTAATTTGGTATTAGTAATTTTAAAATTGATAATTCAATGTTATAATTGTAATTATAACTATATCATACTTACTAGCTTACGATTATAAAAATAACCTTATATATATTGCATAGGTTTTACAATTAGTTTAATTACTTATTCTTTGATTTTTAGTTAATTGGTCTGTCACTTCATTAAGTCAAAACGAATATCATAATTTGGAAAATAGAGTATTTTATAATTAATTAATTTACAATAATTAGTAGTGTATATGATAATTATAATTTTACTATATTTTATTAAAAAATATTATTAAGTTTATTAAATTTAATTTCAAAAGGGATTAAAAAGGCTAAGGCTATAATTACAGTTCTCTAATTAAACATAAAGTGGCTATCTTTTAAATTAGTTTTTGGCCCAAATGCAAGCCCGTATCCGAAATACCCAATCCAAACAACCCCTTCCTTTCAACTTTGGCAATACATGCCACTCTCATTAGACCAATCAGAACCTGCTATGTCACTCTTCTCTCATACTCACACAACAAACACAAACCAGCTGTGTCGTCCATTCCATAGATCAACAACCCACAATTTTAACTCTATTTTTTTAAAACACTCCAAAAACTCAATCCCCACAATTGGATCCTAAACTCCCCATAAAAAATTGTTAAATCCTTGAAAATGCAGGACCATTGATCAAAATGATCAACGACCCAAATCACATCTCTCAAACATAACTCAGAGTCCGCCAACCCAATACCAAAAACTCTAATCATTTTCCTCCTTGACTCCGCCGCCCCCTTTCCTTTTTCTATCTTCCGTCTCTCAACTCACAAACCCTATCAATCAAATAAACCTTGCACAAATTTGTGCAAGGTCATAAATCTTTACCTAGAATCATCCTCTTTGGTTTCCCTGTCAGCGAATCCCGCTGGGACTTTCCCTATTTCATCATACGAGTTTGAAATCTTGAGTTCTCTGAACTTAAATACAACACATGAAACTTCAGTCTTCAAAGCCTTCGATGTTGTAGCAAAATCTCACATACATGATGCATTTCATGATGAGTTTTCAAAACCAGAAGTCAAATGCAATGACCTCTAGACCTCCAGTCTTTATCCAATGATTCCTCACATGTAACGACTGCTATCACACACTTAGGTAAGACTCTCACTTATTTTTCCCTCCGATTCACTATAATTTTACCCTCATTTCTATCATCATCATCCATCCTTCATCATCTTCCAGTATCAATTTGAATCTAAAATCCTAGGGCTTCACATCCACTATAAATTGGGCCTTTTAATATTTTCACCGAACACACAACAAGATATACCTACCAACTACACCTAGCATCTGAGAATTTAATAATTGTTTGGAAAATTTTGATAAAAGTCAAAGTCCTTGATCAATTTCTACTTTTCCTTTTCTTTCTGATTCTGAGTGTGATATTGATTGACAGCTTGGGCTCTTGGCTTTCCTAAAGGCTAATTTGAACACTCGTTTTATTTGCTTCCCCAAAAGAGGTCAGTAAAACCTCGATCATGTTTTTCTTTTACTAGTTTAAATTTCTGAATATGAATTGCTTTACTACTTTTGCTAAATGATATTATTAAACAACGTGTTCACATTTTTAACTGTTTTTGTATGTTCATGACTGTTAAGTAGATTCTGCGATCATGAACTTTTGTTAAGTTGTTGAAATCAGAAATATAAGTTGATATTGATATGCATCTTATGATTCATGTCTATTGTTAATGTCACAACCCCAATTTTCTTCCGCAGGATGTCATAACGGCACATAGTCTCTAAGACTAGGTAAGCTTAACACTTACCAAATAAATAAAATAATTCAACAAACGAATGATAAATACGAGATAAAAATCGTATACACAATTACAATTCCCAAAACTGGTAGTACAAGTCATAAACTCTGCTGAGTTTGCTAGAAAAATCCCTAAATGCAACTATTCGGGATAGAATTAAACAGTACAATAAAAATATCAGAAGGTGACTCTGAGGCCTGCGAACGCGACGACATGTTTACCTTGAGTCTCCATAGCTCGACCAACCAGCTAATAATCAACAACAACAATGGCACTTGGATCTGCACAAAAATGTGCAGAAGCGTAGTATGAGTACACCATATCGGTACCCAATAAGTATCAAGACTAACCTCGGTGGGGTAGTGAGGAAGGACAATCAAGACACCTACCGGACTAAACAATATGAACAAGTGTGAAGGTGAACTAACGAAGAAACAATATTAATATAAAACTAAGCAGGATAAGGAATACAAAAGTAATGCTTGCAATCATACACTAGTAGCACCAATATTTAACAGGAAGCAGTCAGGTAATAGTGTTATAGAGTAAGCTGAACATAGTCTAAGTCTGGTGATACCAAATAAAGGAAAATCAGTAGCAACTTAATAAGAACAACCCCTTTCACACCAGATCTATCAAGCATTTCCATGAGGTACCAAACCACATAATCACAGCTCACGGGTCCCAATTCTTGTACCTTAATCACTTGGCATCTTGTGCCCACATTACAACTCATATCTGCACGGGTGACTCACATGTCAATAGAACATTCCTCACATAGAAGGCAAGTAGACAAGAGTACGTATAATGGTTAATGACGCCATGATTCACCTTTTGAAACTGATATGGGTAATTTAACTACGTGTATGCTTGTGCAAGTGTTCTACCACAATTTTAGTCAACAAATAAGAGTAGATACAATGAATGGTACATAAGAAACAATCACCACGAAATGTACAGTGTAATAAAAGAAGCAATAAAATTTGAAGCAGTGACTAGAACAACAAGATTAGCTATATAGAATTGAGCAAAAAGTGCATCACAGAGGAAAATAATTAGTAGTATACTGAGGAAAATAACAATCAAAGACAAGTGCATAGAAAATGGGAAATGACAACAAGAGCCCTCCCGAGGTACCGCCGCGTAGTCTCAAATCGTAAAATGAATCACAACTTTCCTTATATCCCACGAGAGCCTTTATATTTCGTTTTGAAAATTATTTTTCCCGAAATAGCATTCCGCGTTTTAGCCCACCTTATCACACTACATGGCTTCTAATAGTTCCCGCACTAGCCATGCGTTTCAATCCCACCTAATCTCACCGCATGCGTTTCAACACCCAGACCGTATACCACCGCATGTGTATCAATAATAACAACAACACGACAGAAACCTTGTGCAACACAATAATAACCATACGATAGAAACCTTGTGCAAACACATTAACAACCCCATGACAAAAAACTTGTGCAAACACAATAACAATTCGTTCAACAATAACATGTGTGCCAAAACATAACAACTTAACAAAATAACTTTCACAATATGTGCCCATATGCCACAACATTTCCTCCAAAATAGTTTTAATATCACAACCACACATAGCCCTCGGCTCAACAACATTGAATACAACAACAACAACACGAGAATACGTCAAGTAAATCAACACAAAAACTTCAGAACACAAAGAAACGAAAGAACAAACTCACAAAGAAAGACACAATATGGAAATAATAGTCTCAACAAGAATAGTTTAACAAGAGAGAGGTAATGTGTAATAATGATTTCACGAAGGTGCAATTCGACACCAAGAGAGATAACATGAATCAATGACCCCAAATAAGATTAAGTCAACAACGAAAGGGATAACAAACTTCCATTAAGGCTAGCAATTACGGAAGAGATGATAATGATTTCAATTAAGGTTAAGCAATTACGAAAAGATAATAATGATTTGAATTAAGGTTAAATAATTACAAAAAGATAATAATTATTTCAATTAAGGTTAAGCAATTACAGAAAGAATAACATGGCGATAAAAGAGGCAACAACTTTAGTTAAGGCACATAAGAGTTTAACCGGCAATAAGGGTAGAACATGAAGCAATTAATTACAATTAAGATATGTAAGTGTGAATTTAGTAATTGGGGGATTTAATATGACAAAAAACTTCATATCTAATGAACATAAGAACCTAAGATCCCTAAACGGTCAAATTTCCACAAATAAGCCCAAGCACGTACTCGCCACCTCACGTACACGGCCTTCTCATGACACAATTAGCACAGATGACTCAAATCCTAAGGGGTAGTCCCCCCCTCCCCTACAAATTAGACAAAACTTTCCTCAAAGAAGCTAGACCGATACTGTCACGACTCAAAATACACCTAGTCGTGATGGAATCTAACCCAACCCGTCAAGTAAACCAATTAACAACTATCCAATTTAAATGAGATTTATTAAGAAAAGAAATGATAATAAAACTGCTTTTATACAAGAATTTTCCAAGAACTGATAGTGAAAATCATGAGTTTCTAAGATTAGAATTTACAAAGCAGGTATGAAATAAATACATCATATGTTCGAAATGTACATAAACAATTTTTTATAAATCTAAGGCTACCATGAACAAGAGACAACTACAACCGGAAGGCAGGTACGTCTTCAAATCCCGCTCTCGTCGATTAAAGCAACATCTAGATCCAATAACTGCACGAAAGGTGTATAAATATAGTATGAGTACAACCGACCCCATGTACTCAATATGTAATAAACCTAACCTTAGGTTGAAATTAGTGACGAGTTGGAACACATCTCGGGCCCCAACACCAATAGCCAATAACAGTTCATAACAACATAATGGAAGTAATATAAGAAGTAGCTTAGAGATAAAAAACTGAACTAGTTCACAGTTCCAAAAAAATACGCATGCTTTCCAAGTATATCAATGAAAACCCAAATCTTTTACCGAAATCACCAAAATATGAATATGTTTTGTAAAACTGTGATTTTCCCAAAATCTTTCAACAGGTAAATGTTTTATTTTAAAATGGCATGATGAAAATACATCTCTATGCCTATATATCAATATGTATGAGAAGTCATGAATGACGTGATACCATACAACATGAGAAAATATGCATCTCTATGCTTGTATGTCAAGTATGCATGTCGAATGCGATGCAACTCAGTGATAAAACCATATGCATACTCTCCGAGTATCAATTCACTCAGTCCTCCCTGTCACTTAGTCCTTACAGTCACTCAGTCCTCACAACCACTCAGTCCTCACAACCACTCAGTCCTCACAATCACTCAATCCTCCCAATTACTCGGCACTCGACACTCGCACTCATTAGGTAGCTGCGCTTACTGGGGTGTGTACAGACTCCGGAGGGGCTCCTTTAGCCCAAGCGCTATAACAAGTCAATCATGACATAAATCAATAAAACACATTGCAGCGTACAGCCCGATCCCATTAACATCCTCACCATCAGGCCCTCAACCTCAATGAGTCATCAATCTCTCCAGTCTCTCGGGCTCATAATGTCATGAAAATCAGCCCAAAATGATGATGTGATGTATCAATAAATGGTGACAGAGACTGAGATATGATATGCAAATGAATGCGTATGATTGAGTATGTAATTGCAATGTAAGCAAATAATTCAACAACAACAATGACCTCGGTGGGTCCCAATAGAATAAGCTTATGGCCTAGACGAGGTTTCTAGCATGAATCACAACTCAAAAGCTCTAGTACGTAGAGATTTCATGGTTACAGATAAGACTAGGTAACTACACAGTTCCATGGAATTGACTAAATCACAATTCACACGGTGCACGCCCACACACCCGTCACCTAGCATGCGCGTCACTGCAACATCAATCACATAACACGCAATTCGGGGTTTCATACCCTCAGTACCAAGTTTAGAAGTGTTACTTACCTCAAACAAGCCAAATCCAATACTAAGCAAGCCAAACAATGCGCTAAAATGCCCTCCCGCGCGTACCGACCTCCGAACGGCTCGAAACTAGCCAAAAGCAACTCAAATACATCAAATAATGCCAAAGGGAACAAACCAAATCAATAAAGGTCGAATCTTTAATCAAAATTCCAAAATCGACCAAAAAGTCAAACTCGGGCCCGCGCCTCGTAACCCGAAGAAACTTACCAAATACGATAACCCATTTTATTACGAGTCTGACCATACTAGTTTAACCCAAATCCAACTCCGAATCGATGTTCCACTCTATGAAACTTTGGATAACCCCCCCCCCTCCCCCCCCCCAATTTTCTCTTTAAAACTCACAATCAAATTACCAAAAAAGAAAATAGATTCATGAAATATAACCAAAACCAACTAGAGAACACTTACCCCAATTCATATGGTGAAAATATCCTCAAACATTTTCCAAATCCGAGCTCCCCAACTCAAATTATGACCAAATAAACAAACCCTCGATATTAAATATTTTTTTATCCAGCTATTCTGCCTCATTTCGTGTGACAAACGATCTCGAAACTTGCTTTTGATGCCACCATTGGATTCCTTGTGAAATGTCAGTCAAGTTAGGCTTTTGAATCACCCAATTTGGCCTTAGAATGAGGGAGACATGGGGTGTGTTTGGTATGAAGGAAAATATTTTTCAATTATCGCATGTTTGGTTGGCTTAAATGTTTTGGAAAATATTTTCCTTATGAACTCATTTTTCTCCAATTGGAAGAAAATTCAAGAGAAGGGAAAATATTTTCCAAAAGTCCTTCTCAACCTTCCCCACCCTCACCTACCTACCCCACATCCTCACACCCACCCACCTAACCCCACCCTCTCTCTCCAAAAGGGCTTTTTTGTTTTTCAAATTTCAGTTTTTTTCCGCTACAAGTAAGGAGAGCAAAAACTACAATAGTGATCTCCAAACACATACTGAGCTAAACCTTACCTTACAATTCCTATACCCCACTGCCCCCACCCTGCAATTTTTTTTTTAAACTTTTTTTTTGTAATTTCAAATTTTTGTTTTTTCGTTTTTCTGCACCCCCGGGAAAAAAATCCCGAGAATTTTGTTTTTTTTTTATATATATTTTCAGTTTTAGTATTTTCATCTTTCGGTTTATAGGTTCGAAATTTTACAAGTTCCAAAATTATGAGTTCGGAGGTTTATGTGTTTTGAAGTTTACGAGTTCGAAATTTCGCGGTTTCGAAAGTTAACGGTTCCGAAGTTTATGAAATTTGTGGGTTCGAAAGTTTATGACTTCATTTTTATTGTATCTAAATTATTTATGAATACTCTTGAGAAGTTATTTTCCTTATTTTGCGTATTAAATACCGGAAAATGAATAAGATTACTACTTGTTTTCCAAGAAAATATTTTCTTTGAAAATATTTTTCACGAAAAACATTTTCCGTTATACCAAATACACCCATGATGTTTTGAAGTTTTAAATGAAGTCTGGAAATGTAAGAGATAAAAAATGACATTTTCGTAATAATTTTATACAAGAAAATCAGCAACGAAAGAATTTTCGTTTCAGCACCCAAAACACATTCGGAACCTCACGGACACAAGCCATATTTGTGTTTCAATCATAAAATACGCTACGAACTTATTCAAACCTTCAAATCATATCATACAACATAAAAATAATGAATCGTGCCTCAAATCAAACTTAATAAACTTTTGAACTTTCAACTTCCAAAACTCGTGTTGAACCATATTAAATCAACTCGGAATGACCTTAAATATTACACACAATTTTCAAATGAAATAACGAAGCTATTCTAACTCCCGAAACCAAAATCCAAACCCGATATCACCAAAGTCAACTTCTGGTCAAACTTATGAACATTCCAAAACTCTAAATTTCCAACTTTCGCCAATTAACGCTAGAACCTTCATGAAATATCCAAATGTAAATTCAGGCATACGCCCAAGTCCAAAATCACCATCCTGGCCTAACGAAATCATCAAAACTCCGATCCGGGTTCAACTACACAAAAATAATACTTGATCAACTCTTCCAACTTAAATTTCAACGATTAAATTCATTCTTCCAAATCGATTTTGAATAATCTGAAAACTACAACCGACGATTCAAGCAAGTCATAATATATCATACGGAGCTACGCATGCCCCCAAACCTCCTAGCGAAGTGAAAATACTCGAAACGACCGATCAGATCGTTACAGATACTCTAAAATGACCTTCTCTAGAGAAACAACCTCCGGACGGCTCACATCTAGCCCAAATAACTTCAAACCGTAAATAAAACTCATAGGAAATAATTCTGGATAATAAAGCTTCAATCTTTAATAAGAACTACAAGTCAATCCCCTAGCCCGCACCACGGAACCCGATAAAATTCATAAAATTCTAACAGCCATTCTGATACGAGTTCAACCATACCAAAATTATCAATTTCTGACATCAATTCATCCTTCAAATCATCATTTTACACTTTTGAAATATTTTACAAAGTTTCCCTAAATTCCAACTTAATTCACTAATTTAATGATAAAAACAAAGATAAAATCATGAAATGAAATCAAAACCGGGTAAAAATCACTTACCCCATTCAACCACATGAAGAATCTCTCAAATATTGCTCAAATCCAAGGTCTCTAGCTCAAAAGATGAAAAATGAACAAAACCCACATTTTTGGAAACATATTATGTTGTCGAGCGATGTACAAATCGCGATCGCGAAAATGCAATTGCGATCGCGAAGAAGGAATGGCTACTGCCCATAAATGTACAATGCTATCGCGAACAAAAGCATGTGATCGCGACGAAGGGAATAGCTGCTGCCCCAAGAAATGTGCTATGCGATCAAGAACGAGTACATGCTATCCCGAATGAGAAACTATACCATCTACTATGGTTGTGCTACACGAATGCGGAATTTCCCATGCAACTGCGAAGAAACAAAACTCACACTTACGAGATCGTGAACCATGCACTGCGAATACGAAGAACGAAAATGGTCAGTCCCAGAATAGCCTAGGCGAACGCGGTTTGAACTTCACGATCGCGTATAAGGAACATCAGATATCAGATACAACCATCCAAAAATATGAGAAAATGGCTTCTAGCCCATCCAAAATATGTCCGAGGCCCCCGGGATCCCATCGAAACATACCAACAAGTTTCATAACATAACACGAACCCACTAGATGTCTCAAATCATATCAAACAATGTCAAAACTAGGAATCACACCACGAATCGAACTTATGAATTTCCAAATGTTCTAACTTTCACAACTCGCACCGAAATATATCAAATCAACCCGGGATGACGTCAAATTTTCAATGACAGTTCCAAATGACATAACAGAGCTACTCCAACTCTCGGAATCATAATCCAAGCCTGATATAAACAAAGTCAACTCCTGGTCAAACCTTTTAACCTTCTAAAACTTCAACTTTCCATTTTTTGGCAAAATGCATCAAATTACCCTAAGGACCTCTAAATCCAAATCTGGATGCACGCCTAAGTCCGCAATTACCATACAAAATTATTGGAATCATCAAACTCCCATTTCGGAGTCGTCTACAGAAAAGTCAAAACTCCGGTCTACTTTTACTGCTTAAGCTTCTAAAGCAAGAATTCTTCTTCCAAATTGACCCCGAATCATTCGAAACCGAACTCTACCACTCACGCAAGCGATAACACATAATACGAAGCTGCTAAAGACCTTATGTCACCGAGAGAGATGTTAATTCCCAAAACATCGGTCGGGTCATTACAGTTAACTTTGAAAATTACTAAAGAACTTATTAACGTTCCTAATACCTAGTTTTAGACCTCTTTAATATTTCTATTATCACTATTCTAACTATTATGCTAATATTCTTTGAATTTTACTTTTGTAGTTCCCTTAATAGTCCAGATTTAAACAAAGTATAAATCATTTAGTGCCGAGCATCAGCTTGTTACTTTAGTTTAGAAATATTAGCTCATGATCTTTATATTTGTTTTATCTCTTTGACATGCCTTTTTGATTATGCTAACTAGCTGATTGAACTCATGGCTGGTTAAGTAAACCTGTCGTAAGCTAGTTGGATCTTTGTATCATTTTTGGGTATGTTCTGAGATTACTTTACACTTAGTTTAAGCCATGAAGTAAGGATGAGATGTATTTGATTTATGATGACACATTTGTTTAGCTAAATGCAATTGCTAAGTTCCATTATACCTAAAACCCTACCCCAAACATGCTTAACATATTTTTCCAATGTGATGATACCCTTATCCTTTTTCTTGCGGCTCATATGGTGATATTGTTAGTAATACTTTCATAGTGTGGCCTCTTCTAAGTATCCTTTGTGTATGTTCTTGTAGTCTTGCACTCATTTTTATTCTTCAGTGCCTCTGTTTGTCCTTCATGATCACATACATGCCCACAATGTCTTTGAAACCTCACTAAGATCTCTTAGATGGATTAAACTTAGCTTGTGAACTATAAAGAGAATCTCTTGTTGCTACTGCTTGGATATCACATCATGCGTTGTTCTTAATAAGATTAGTGTGAAGCTAAAACTTATAGGAATAAGTGATTATGTCATTGATTTTGAAGTTAAGCAAGACTGATGGGTCGAGATTCTGTTAAGTACACTTAGGTGCTCTAATTGAATTTGTGAACCTGTGACTTTGTTAATATCCTTCGAAGTTCTAATTGCAACTTGCTAATTTGTGATCCTGTTAATATTCCTAGAAGTTATATTCTAGGTTGAGAATCTGTAACCTTGTTAATACTTTTAGAAACTCTGATTGTAGTCTGGCATCTCTGGTAATACCTTTAGGAATCCTAGCTGTGGATTGCTATTTTGAATCTTTGTCAATACTCTTTGAATGTTCTAATTGAAGTTAGCAACACGTGCCTCTTAATTGAGGCTGTTGATCTGTATTTCTAATTGAGGTTGATGACATGTGTATATATTAGCACTATTTAGGAAGTTTCAGTTGTAGTGTTTAACCAATACTTATGTTAATACTCTCTATAAGCTTTAACTATAATTGTTGATTTTCCCTCACCTAATGCTCCTCAGATGTTTAGTTGAAACTGTTAGTCCACATCTTTATTAACACTTTTAGGACTGTTAACTTCTGTGTGTTCTAGAGGGCAAGAACTAAGTTAAAATCAATCTTGGATTAGTATAAATGAAGGCTATTAAGGCAAAATGTACCTGTGTTCATAGACTGTTGCAGACTTGGACTATATGCTCTTCCTATCCTTAAGATATATAATCTCAAGTGTTTGATTCTTTAACAGTAATATGATAATGTCCCTGCCTCCATATATGTTTGAAACTGATTTCTTTTAAACCTTCTTAACATGTTACTCATAGTGAATCATCCATTTATCTTTAAATTATGGTTATAACAATGTAGATAGATTGTCTTGTAATCTTATAAAGTTCTGCTTTGGCCATCAAGAGAAAGGTATACACTTCTGTGATATGATATTACTATGGTGATTCAGATTTATATTGATAATGCCTCATTGGCACTTAAACCTGTGAGGAAGAGTGAGTATGATTGGTTAGGGATATTTGGAAGTAGAGTTTAGCTCTTGGTTAGGCTACTCTCCCTAACACAAGCACTGCCCTGGGCCTTAAGACCCTTGGGAACTCTGAAGTGTCAGGGATCCAAAAGGCCTTCGCATTGAACGAAACTCTACCCTTAGCCTCTAATCAATTGAAATAAATTACTCCTTTTAGGTTTAGTATTAAATGACACTGAAAATTTTTTAACGTGAATCAGTTTACCATATGTGACCCCACATTAGTATAACTTTCATAATTCAAATTACTAATGGTTATAATTTATTCAAGTCATTTACTTATGTATGATTGCATGCATAGGGTATTATATCTAATGTCCTGCCCTTTTTTTTTGAACAAGTATAACCATTGGGCCTACTGTGTTCTCAAAAGAACTCAGGCCCAAAATCTTGTACCAGCGCACTTGGGAGTCTGAATCCCATTGTTGTCCGTTCCTGCTGCTTGCGGAGCCTACCTATTTCAGGCCCAAACCAGTCTTTCCTTACCCTTTACTACTTTTATTACATTCTTCTATTCATATTTCTCGCATGTATATGACACTACACTTATAATATTTGATTAAATATTTTCTTTACCCTTTGAATCATGTAAGCAACTTAGGCAAGCTCTAAAAGATATAATATTAAAAGAATCGTTAAGCTTAATAGTAATTAGTTTTAATTCACTAATTATACACTGCTCATGCTATTAATATCTTATATTTACTAATATTTCGTGAAGATTTTGAATCCAAAATAGCTTAGCAAGGACAACAATTTCTCCTTAAAAAAAAGAACCAGAAAGGGAATCCAAAATCAGACTTTTAAAGATCGAATCTTCTAAAACAAATATAGTTGCCTAGCAAAGGATTTCTTTAATAATTTCCTCAAGCCTAAGAATTAAGAGTTTGAAAGCTAGGGTACATCTTAGGTTCACTTTCTTACAACATCTTTTTTTTATTAGAGTTACATGAATAGCCATATTCTTCAAATACAAAGTATCTTATAGCTTCGCCCATTTTTACATGATTCATAAATATAAACCATCATGTGCATATTTTTAAAATCTTTCAATTATATATACATATAAACGTTATCTTCTTTCAAAATTCTTTAGTTTCAGAGATTGGCTTTGTCAAGAAACTAACATAACTTCTCGCAGTTTTCAGTCTAATTCAAAAGTAGAAAATACTATACTCTAGTAAACATAGGTCATATTGCATAAATCTTAGGTGAGTCGGTCCTTGGCATCGATACACGATTACGAAAGGCACTCTAATGTCAATGGGCATGCAACCAACGACATAACTTCTGTGGAAAGACGACCCAAAACCCAATTAAGAAATGGAAATGTCATGACCCAAAAACCAAGCCGTCATGATGGAACCTAACTCAACCCGCTAGGTAAGCCAATTAACTATAAAACACAATATAACAATACTTATGTGAGTCAAAGATGAGATAACTGAATTTACACAACTCCCCAAGGACTGGTAGTACAAATCATGAGCTTCTAACATATAGAGTTTACTAAGCTAGTTTAAAATAAATTATACCATCTGTCTGAAATATACATGAACAGATCTGAAAAACTAAAGCTTCCAAGATCAAGAGGCAACTATGACTGGAACGCATAAACATGTTCAGATCCAACTCCCGTAGTATGTAGCTACATCATCATCCAACATCTACACGGAAGGTGAAAAAGTGTAGTATGAGTACAACCGACCTCATGTACTCAATAAGTAACAAACCTAACCTTAGGTTAAAAGTAGTGACGAGCTGGGACAAGGGTCAGAGTCCAAATTCAATAACCAGCAACAATCATAACAATAAAAATAAAGTTGTACATGAAAATAACTTAGAGGTAAGATGCTCAACTAGTTCACGGTTATAGAAAGATAGGCATACTTTTCAAGTATAACAGTAAAACCCAAATCTTTCACCGAAAGCACCAAAAACATATGAATAAGTTTGAAAATAGTGATTTTCCCCAAAAACCTTTCAACAATAAATAAGATGTTTCATTTTCAAATAGCATGAGGAAAAGACATCTTTATGCCTACATGTCAATATACAGGTAAAATCATGAATGTCACCAAAGCCGAGTAGCAGAAGGAAATGCATCTCTATGCATGTATCTCAAGTACGCTTGTCAAATAAAATGCATCGCAATGATGAACTCATGTACTCACCCTCTCAGAGTACTCCATTTCACTATCTCGTATTCTCACTCATCATGCTCAATACTCAGCACACTCAGTCACTCAGTACTGTTCAGGGCAGATCCAACCCACATGCAAATAAACTAAGGCAGATCCAGCCCAAAGATGCAAATAAACCATGGCATATCTAGCCCAATGAAACTGAACCAAAATGCAAATAAACCAGGGCAGATCCAACCTAATGCAAATGAACCAGGGCAGATCCAGCCCAATGCAAATGATTGCTAGCAATTACGCCCACTGTGGGTGTGCAGACTCCAGAACTGATCCGGCCCAAGCGCTATAATAAGACAAATCCTGACATGAATCAATAAAACTTGTTGTGGCGTGCATCCCTATCCCATAAATATCACTCACAACAAGCCCTCGGCCTCACTCAGTCATCAATCTCTCTAGTCCCTCTGGCTCAAAACACTCCTGCTAAGCAGCCCTAATCAATGATAAGATGTGACAATATACGATAAGAGAGACTGAGATATGATATGAAATGATGAATGCGACTGAGCACATAACTGCAATTAAGAAAATAAATCAATAGCAAAGAACGATCACTGTGGGTCCCAATAGTACCAGTATATAGCCTAAACATGATTTCTAGCATGAATTATAGTTCAAGTTCTCTAACAAATAAAGTACAATAATAATGTTCAAATAAAATAGCTACACAGTTCCATGGAATCGACTAAATCACAATTTACACGGTGCACGCCCACACGCCCATCACTTAGCATGTGTATCACCTCAACAACAATCACATAACACGTAATTCAAGATTTCATACCTCAACACAAGATTTAGAAGTGTTACTTACCTCGACAACACATTCAATTAAGAGTCCAACCATACTAGTTTCTCTCAAATTCGACTCCGAATCGATGTTCAAAACTCAAATATTCGCTTTATGAAATTTTAGACAAATTCCCCCAATTTCCTCTTTAAAATTCATGGACCAATTACCAAAAATGAATATAGATTCGCGAAATATAATCAAAACCGAGTGTAGCACACTTACCCCAATCCACATGATAAAAATCGCTTCAAAACTCGCCTCAATCCGAGCCCCAAATCTCAAAATATGATAAAAGAACCAAAACCTCGATTTAATACTGTTCTGCCCAGACGTCATCGCATCTGGGACATCCTAGCCGCTTTTACGGCGTCGCTTCTGTGACTAACTTTTTGCTTCTTCGATAACCACTAACCAGACAACCCCTCGCACTTGCGGATCTCCATCCACTTCTGCGCAACCGCAGGTGCGAAGCCAAACACGGTTTTGCGCTCCGGCTCGCTTCTACGACCAAGATCATCGCTTCTGTGAGGCCGTAGATGCGCCCTAGTTTCCGAACCTGCAAAGTCTCAAAACTCTGCCCCTTTACGCGGGTGCGACTACCTTACCACTTCTGCAATCACTGCACCAGTGCATAAGCAACCGCATGTGCGTAACACTAGAACCAGTTGCTCTTCAACAAATGCAACATGAAACGAAATGATCTGAACCTCGTCCAAAACTCACTCGGGCCACCCGGCACCCCGCCTGAATATACCAACAAGTCCTATAACATAACGCGGACCTACTCAAGGCCACAAATCATGCATAACAGTATCGAAATTACAAATCACACCTCAATTTGAACTCAAATGAACTTTGAACTTTCAACTTCCAAAACTCGCACCGAAACATATCAAATCAACTCGGAATAAACTCAAATTTTGCACATAAGTTCCAAATGCAATAAAAAAGCTATTCCAATTCTCAGAAGGAAAATCAAAATCCAATATCCTTAAAGTCAACTTCAGGTCAAACTTATGATCTTTCCAAACCTTCAATTTTCTAATTTTCGCCAATTAGCGCTGAAACCTTCTAGAAATATCCAAATGCAAATTCGGGCATACACCCAAGTCCAAAATCACCACCCAGACCTAACGGAATCATCAAAACTCTGTTCCAGGTTCAAATTCACAAAAGTCAAACTTAATCACCTCTTACAACTTAAAGCTTAAACAATGAAATTCATTCTTCCAAATCGATTCCGAATAATCTGAAAACCAAAACCAACGATTCACATAAGTCTTAATACATCATACAGAGCTACTCATGCCCTTAAAATACCGAGCGAAGTGCAAATGCTCGAAACGACCGGTCGGGTACATCTTCCCCCACTTAAACATGCGTTCGTCCTCGATCATGCCAATTTCCAACATAGCTGAAGTTCATTACTTCAACCTTAGCCCGTAAACTAAAGAATCCAATTTCCAACATATGAAATTTCCTATAAGATCTGAATCTCACATCTACACACTGTATAAGTCTGAACAAGCTGCATCAAGTCATAACCATAACCCAAGACAAAATCACATGATATACCATATAACTCAAATACTCATAGAAATAACTTCCGATCATAGTCGCTGCTCAAAACAAACCCTGTACCGGTAATAAACCTCATATCTAACAAAACCTCGTTCTAAAGCCTTCGTACATTGCCAATGATGAAAGAAGCACGCAAAAACTCATAACCACTTATCAGATCAACAAGTCATAGAGCTCTCTCTCCTTCGACAAGAACTATAGCAAATTTCTAAGCCGATCAACGACATTATCCTTCCAAATACACCGCAAAAAAATCCGATAGCACCCATTCTAGGTCTGATGACCTCATCTCATCACACAACCACTCTAGTGACATGCCACATCAATACAACCATAAGACGCAAACCGTGCAATCCGTGCACCAATACACAACAATTCAATTGTACTCAAACATAAAAAATAACTCAAATAAGAGAATAGTCCCACAAGCTCAACAAGTACGGCCCCAACAAAATGCTAAGAACCTCTCCAAACAGTAGTCCATATGAAATACCCCAAGCCACCATGCTCAAAATCAATAACCACATGCAATTCGACATCAAGTACCCAAGGTGCATGACCACAACCACGGAGGAAACAATAATACAATACCACAATAAGGAAAGAACATAACCAAATGCGCAATCAATCAGTCAACACCTTAGTATCCATCTCGCTCAAATTCCGCTATAAGGCCCAAATAGACCCGCACCGTGTGTGCCTATAACGAACGGATCACAACCTTTCATAGCATAGAAGGGTAACTCATAGAGCATCTCAGAACACGAATAAGCTCATCTTTAACAAAATGGCACATCCCTCAATAACAGCGGTACAAAGTCAACCAATCCGACCCGGTGTAGAATACACATCCTTATTAGGCCTACAAATTGGCCCCCAGATCAATCCTGGTCATCCACAAATAGATACATAATCCTCTGAAAGCCCACAATGACCTAACCATAACATATACTATCATATGGCTAGGGCCACATCTTCACATTCCACAACCACGAAACAATCTGCTTCTGAGAACTCCCGGTCTCCAAATCCGTAGAACACATGAATCACCATATCTGATCCCAACTCCACCACTCGAATATCTAATACATTTCTCATACACGATCATCCCACGAGGAATACTTCTATAATTCTTTTTGTGCCACATAGCAAAATCTGAATATCAGCAGTCAAGCAACTAGGCGAGTACATCAATACCAATTAAGCATCCGTAAGTCAACACAAAGTGCGAATTCTGAAATGCGCACCCTTTTTAGGAATTACCAAGCAGTTATAACATCTATTTTAACATCAGAAACCGTCCATGCCGTCTAAGAATTTGTGATCTTCCCTTCAAAATTGACCGTGACATTGCACATGCAAACCTTAATCCCACACAACACACCACATCTATTATGCCATCATATGAAAAATACGAGAATCTCATAATTAATTCTGAGTCCAATAGAAATACATACTCAAATAGCCAGGAGCCTTCCATTTGATCTCATCCAAGAGAAAATCACAGCACACAACAGGCTCCTCATGCCAGCAGGAAATATACACCTCGAACCGCGGTAGAAACCATTGAGAACACTTTTAAATCTTTGCACATAACCCAGCTATCAAAATCGAATCCCTCTAACTTAACCAAGCAACTCGAGTCGCCATCCCCAAGAGTATTGACACCAAAATACCTGTAGAGCCTTACCACATCATAAGTGCCCAAAGAACCGATCATATCTATTACCTTGCTAATCCAACCTACTACCAAGCTGTACTATTTCTCTGAGTTCCGTACGAATTATCCTCAAGTTGGCACTCCTCCTCGCCATAATACCATGATCCTTAAACAAAACTCACCCCACAAGATCCTAGAATAAAACCACACAGCCCTAAGGCTGATAAGCTACTGTATTCCCTCTCAAGCACCCCAAAAGTACCACAATCAAGATACCCACTCCGAAGAGTCACGTGAACCTGAAACTATTTCTTTTATACTAAAATGTATACTTCACAGTGATACAAAAATACCGTGAGTCCAGCTACCATCCGATGCAAATCTCGCAGTCTGTCTATATACAAATCCAAACAATTCTCAGTTGCTATATATAATTCTTGAATCCATTAGATCCTTATCGAGAGTCATCCATTCTGCTCAAATCTCAATTGCGTCGCCCAAACGGGCCAAATGACTTCTGCCCTATTAGCACAACAACACCCAATGAAGTAATCCACATCTTTAAGAAACCGAGCAATTTCCTACTCTAAACACACTACATCCTTCACGAATAACATCTCAATCATCCCATGATTCCCATATACCCATAAAGTGTGACATAATCCGTATCCAGAAATTTCCTTGCTAAAGTCATCCTCAAAACCAGCCACTGAAAGTCATAACTGATTCACAGTATACCTCAAACCGAAACCGACACAATACATAATCATGCAATCAAAGCGTCGATAGTAGAATCCCTCTTTTGGCTCGAAGCCATAGATCAAAACACTCGATAACTTACAATGCCCGTACTCTATTACTGCCATAATCTCGCACTAAAATTAAACTCAATCCTTCTTAAGATCCTATAACACAAACCATCTAATATCTGAAATAATCTGCAAATCTCACATCCATCCTCGTGATGGTCAGTTCAATTATTACAACCGATCCAAACTCAAACCGCACGACTATAACCCATTGGTAGAAAAGAAAGCCTCCACACAACATCACAAGGATCACACATCTATAGATTACCCCGCAGGTTATAAACCACATGCTTAGCCCAAACTGACATCTCTCTATACCTTTTCACAGTCATAACTACTACGCAATTACTTAATATTCCTGAGTCTGAACTCACAACAACACATGAAGATCTACTTCGTCCCACAATTAAACAACATGAAAAATCTTTCAACACACTCACAATTCGAGACAATACTTCACATCAAGACAGAAATCAGGCACCCAATAGTCCTTTTCACATCCCAAGCAAACTCTTCTTGTCACATTCAACCCATCTGAACATATCTTGCAGTCACATCATACTCATCATATAACCATCCATCCACTCATCGAGCCATAAATTCCACTCATAGGGACACTACCAGACATATAAGTCCAAAAGCACGTGCTCACACAACTGAAATCCTCATTCTCAAGCTACAGTAAAAACCCCAGCCTCAGGTCCTCCATACTAGCCCATCATTAGGACACATAAATTACATCTTGCACCTCATCTATTGAATCACAAGTCGTCGATGCACAACTAATATCGAGCGCTCACATGCGCAAACGAATGCATGGGAGGAATTGAAAGCGCTACGCTTCAAGCTGAATCAATGCCACACAATAAAGAAAGAAAGATGGGAAGTGTATCCTAAATGGCCTGTAGCGTCTCAAAGATAGGTATGGACGTTATCATACCGATCCGCAAGACTTTACCAGGCACTTGCTCATGACGTGTAGAACCTATGAACCTAGAGCTCTGATACCAACTTGTCACGACCCAAAATTTAAACTATCGTGATGGAACCTAACCCAAACCGTTAGGTAAGCCAATTAACTATAAACCATAATATAATAATATTGATGTGAGTCAAAAATGAGATAACTGAATTTATACAACTCCCCAAGGACTGGTAGTACAAATCATGAGTTTCTAAGATATAAAGTTTACAAAGATGGTTTAAAATAAATTACACCGTCTATATGAAATATACATGAACAGATATGAAATACTAAAGCTACCAAGATCAAGAGGCAGGTACATCTTCATGTCCAACTTCCGACGTACGTGGCTACATAAGCATCCAACATCTACACGCAAGGTACAGAAGTATAGTATGAGTACAACCTACCCCATGTACTCAATAAGTAACAAATCTAACCTTAAGTTGAAAGTACTCACGAGATGGGACAAGGGTCAAAGTCCAACTCCAATAACCAGCAACAGTCATAACAATAATAATAAAATGGTACATGAAAATAACTTAGAGGTAAGATGCTCAATTTGTTCACGGTTACGGAAAGATAGGTATGATTTTAAAGTATAACCATAAATCCCAAATATTTCACCGAAAGCACCAAAAGCATATGAATAAGTTTGAAAACCGTTATTTTCCCAAACATCTTTCAACAATAAATAAGATATTTCATTTTTAAATAGCTTGAGGAAAATACATCTCTATGCATATATGTCAATATACAAGTGAAATCATAAATGTCACCAAAGCCGGGTAGCAGAAGAAAATGCATCTCTATGCATGTATCTCAAGTACACATGTCAAATGCAATGTATCTCAATGATGAACTCTTGTACTCACCCTCTTAGAGTACTCTATCTCACTGTCTCGTATTCTCACTTATCATGCTCAATACTCAGCATACTCAGTCACTTAGTACTGTACATGGTAGATCCATCCCACATGCAAATAAACCAAGGCAGATCCATCCCAAAGATGTAAATAAACCATGGCAGATCCAGCCCAATGCAAATGAACCAATATTCCAATAAACCAGGGCAGGTCCAGCCCAATGCAAATGATTGCTAGAAATTGTGGCCACTGTGGGTGTGCAGACTCCGGAGGGGCCGAACCAGCCCAAACACTGTAATAAGCCAAATTCTGGCATGAATAAATAAAAATATTTGCGGCATGCAACCCGATCCCATAAATATCACTCATAACATGCCCTCGACCTCACTCAGTCATCAATCTCCCTAGTCTCTCAGGCTCACAACACTCATGCTAAGCAACCCTAATCAATGATACGAGATGTGACAATATACGATAACAAAGACTGAGATATGATATGAAATGATGAATGCGACTAAGCATATAACTGCGATTAAGCAAATAACTAAACAGCAAAGAACGATCATTGTGGGTCCTAATAGTACCAACATCTAACCTAAACATGATTTCTAGCATGAATTACAGCTCATGTTCTCTAACACATAGAGTACAGTAAAAATGTTCAGATAAAATAGCTACACAGTTCCATGGAATTGACTAAATCACAATTTACATGATGCACGCCCACACACACGTCACATAGCATGCGCGTCACCTTAACATCAATCACATAACACTTAATTCGGGGTTTTACAGCCTCAACACCAAGTTTAGAAGTGTTACCTACCCCGAACAAGTCAAGCGATGTGCCAAAAATGTCACCCCATGCGTACCGACCTTTGAAGGCTCGAAACTAGCTAAAAGCAACTCAAATACATCAAATAACGCCAAAGGAAACAAACCCAATCGATAAAGATTGAATCTTTAGTCAAAAGCCAAAAATCAACCCAAATGTTCAACCCCGACCCACACCTCGAAACTTGAGAGAATTTAAAAAATCTGACAACACATTCAATTACGAATCCAACTACACTAGTTTCAGTCAAATTCGACTTCGAGTCGATGTTCAAAACTCAAATATTCACTTTATGAAATTTTAGACAAAATCCCCCAATTTCCTCTTTAAAATTCATCAACCAATTGCCAAGAATGAAGATAGATTCGCGAAATATAATCGAAACCGAGTGTAGAAAACTTACCCCAATCCGCATGATGAAAATTGCTTCAAAACTCGCCTCAATCCGAGCCTCAAATCTCAAGATATAATAAAAGAACCAAAACCTTGATTTGATATTGTTCTGCCTAGACATCGTCGCATCTGCAACATCCCAACCGCGGTGCGAAGCCAAATACGCTTCTGCGCTCCAGCTTGCTTCTGCGCCCAAGCCCATCGCTTCTACGAGGCTGCAAATGCACCCCAATTTACGCACATGTGAAGTCTCCAAACTCCGCCCCTTTACGCGGGTGTGACCACCTTACCGCTTATGCGATCACCACACCTGTGTAAAATCAACCGCAGGTGCATAACACCAGAACCAGTTCCTCTTCAGCAAAGCAACATGAAACGAAATGATCTAAACCTCATCAGAAACTCACCCGGGCCACCCGGGACCCCGTCTGAGTGCAAATGAATGCAAATGAACTTTGAACTTTCAACTTCCAAAACTCACACTGAAATATATTAAATCAACTCGGAATGAACTCAAATTTTGCACACAAGTCACAAATTACCTAAAGAAGCTATTCTAATTCTTGGAAACAAAATGCGAATCTGATACCCTCAAAATCAACTTCCGGTAAAATTTATGAACTTTTCAAACCTTCAAATTTTCAACTTTCGCCAATTAGCGCCAAAACCTTCTAGAAATATCCAAATGCAAATCCGGGCATATGCCCAAGTCCAAAATAACCATCCAAACCTAACATAACCATCAAAACTCCTTTCCGTGGGTTAAATTCATAAAAGTCAAACTTAATCAGCTCTTCCAACTTAAAGCTTCTACAATAAAATTAATTCTTTCAAATAGATTTCGAATAACTTGAAAACCAAAGCAGATGATTCACACAAGTCTTTATACATCATATGGAGCTACTCATGCCCTCAAACTATCGAGCGAAGTACAAATGCACGAAACGGTAGATCGGGTCATTACAGGAAATCAACCAAAACATCCCCAAGATCAGTATGGTGCTGGGAGCACCACACAAGCCAAAGCAATGGTGGAACAATATCCATGGAAAACATGGAGACGAAATCAAGACACATCTAGGAGCACTTACCGCCTTGCTAAACATCCGAGTTGACAAGGTGCTTACTCGCATGTTGATAGAGTTCTAGGACCCTGCCAAGGTGGTGTTCAAGTTAGCTGATTGTGAGTTAGTACCAACATTGGAAGAAGTTACCAGTTTCATAGAGATACCATTTACAGGGAGGAAACCAATACTACCAGTCACCATGCCCAGCTATAGGTTTCGTGATGCTTTGGGCCTGACAAACAGTCAGGGTTTGATAAACATAGAGGATAGATGGGTAAGCCTGGACCAATTGTTCGATAAGTTCGGACATCGTGAAAGTTATGAATGGTATCTGGGAGAATTGTAGTGTGATTAGACAACGTGGGAGAGTCTCCAACCGATAACCTTCTCCTTGGCGCTGCTGGCCTTCCCACAAAGAAGAGGACGGATCAATATCAACTTGCTACCCGTGGTAATTCCGAGGCAACCTCTAAGATATTTTAGTACCTATGGTGTTAGTAGATATTCTCAGAGCTTTATCCGCATGTTCCCGGGGATATGATTTCTTCAAGGGTTGTAATCCGTTGCTTCAAATCTGGGCCATGGAGCATTTCTTTAAGTGATAGGCCACAATTGACTACTTTGTGGGCGTCAACAATATGATTTGAAGCCACAACGAGATGATGAGACATTGGGTCTCCCCACACTGACAAGAAGAATGGGGAGAGATGCTAACTAACCTAAGCGGAGAATGGGTCAATTGGAAGCTATCATGGCTAGGCAGAAGACCAATCCTAAGGAATCCACAAAAATATTTCATCGAGCTGATTGGACTTGAAGGGCATCCAGCCATACTCACCCCTACGAGCTCTCAGGCAGTTCGGGCTAATTCAGGATGTGCCTCTCTGAATGAGGGTAACACTGTATGAGGACGAGTACAACAGAAAAATCCCGATACCAAGGATAAGAAGGCTTCAGGAAGAATGGAATGAACTTGTCACAATACCAATGGGTCAAAACTCGCGGTGCACTCCAGAATATTATGTATGGATCAACAAAGAAGATGAGCTAGCCCGACCAGGCAGGGAAGGAATAGCCTAGCTGGAGGATGCAGTGGCGGCTTTGTAAATCGATCATGATATCTTGCCACACTATCTTGCGACTACCTCTATGCACCTCCAAGTGGTCCCGAGATCAATTGATCACATGCTGCCACCCCTCTAGGATGATGACCGAGTAGTAGAGTGTATCCAGATTGAGTCTGAGACAGAACTAATGGAAGATCTAGAGGATGAATTTGAATTCAATGATGATGGAAATGAATTTGAATCCAATGATGATGGAGAGTAATTTGAAGAAGATCCGGAGGAAGAATCTCTGCCCTCGCTTATTACAATCCAAACATTATCAATGAAAACAAATTTTGCTTCGGATTTGAATGTGTCAAATCTGATTTTTTGTCAAATATTCGTGACTTAGGTATACCTCTGTCAAAGTGAGGTCCCAAAAATTTTAGGAGAACACGCTTGCCTGAATACGTGAACTAACTGCTCTGTGTGTCAATTAATTGTGCGAATGCCGAAACTGACTTCTGTTCTTTTTCTTTTTCTTTCTTTTATTTTCTTACTTTATTATTATTCCCCAAAGAAAAGTTGGTTTGTGTTTACCCAAAACTGGTGGAACAACCATACAACCTAAGATCAAAAGGGAATATATATGTGACATATAACCCGACCAAACACGCTCTGGTAATAGCCGATAGCCCGGGGCGATCAGGAGAGAAGGATGATACGATGAATGACGAACATGTGACCAGGATGGCCTAGGAGATGGAATCTTTGAGGAAGGAAGTACAACACATCGGGGAATTGGCACATCTGGCCATGATGACGCTCCCACAACCACCCCGTTTTTCTTCTCTAGATTCATTCCCGATAACTTTCCTTCTACTACTTGCCAAGCCAACAATACCCCGACTGCGGTCCCTACCACTTAGATTACACCTCCAGTAACACCTACAAATCCACCAAATCCTCCCATACACACTTATTATATACCAAATTACGTTCAAATGCCACAAAACCCACCGGTTACCACCAATATAGTTCACGCACCTCCTCGTGACGGACTCATCTTTACCACTAACCAAAACCCGCAAATACCCACGACACATACCGTTGTACATGAGCGATATGTTCCTCACGTATATGCCATTTCAGAACCCACCTTCACAGTGCCCGTAACGGTCAGGATTCCTTATAAAATTGACCTATATGCCGAAATGGAGAGGGAAGCAAGGTATAAGGAAGAGGAATCAGTGTCTGGGCAATTACGAGC
This sequence comes from Nicotiana tomentosiformis, assembly GCF_000390325.3. Taxonomy (NCBI): domain Eukaryota; kingdom Viridiplantae; phylum Streptophyta; class Magnoliopsida; order Solanales; family Solanaceae; genus Nicotiana; species Nicotiana tomentosiformis. Next base: position 76,762,562 of record NC_090820.1, on the reverse strand, counting down.
ATTGAGAAAAAAGGAAGAACCTTCAGGTCGCTCGAGGGCAAAAGTATAGACAATGAGAATCGGTGTATCCGTCCTAATATGGATACACCGGTAGGGTACAAGCCTCCAAAGTTTTATATCTTTGATGAGACAGGTGATGCTCATGCACACCAGAGAGCCTACTGTGATAAACTAGTTGGAGTAGGAAGAAACGAGAAGTTGAGAATGAAACTATTCATAAGGAGCTTGACAGGGGAAGCACTTACTTGGTATACTCGACAAGATCCACGAAACTGGAGGGCATAGCAGGATATGACAGAATATTTCATGAAGCGCTTTCGATTCAACACAGAAATTACTCTGATAGGTTCGCACTGGTAAACTTGCAGAAGAAGCCGTCCGAATCTTTCCAAGAATATGCACATCGATGGAGATCAGAGGCTGCCAGTGCACAACCTCTATTAGACGACAGTGAGTTGACTAAGTATTTCATCTGGGCTGAGGAAGGGATTTACTTTGAGAAAATGATGGGCATGATGGGGCAAAAATTCCCCGAACTGGTCAAAATGGGAGGTTTCTTAGAAGAAAGTATACACTCCGGCAAGGTACTGTTGCACCCTATTTTGCACAAGACAAAACAAACTTCAACTTATAGTACTCTACAAGGTTATTTAAAGTTTAGAGTTATCACCTAGTATTTAAGATATACTAGGATATCTATATTACATTATATAATCTACACAAAATTATGGTCTACGAAACCATTGAGATTCTGAGTAAGGGATCAAGTTATCTCGAGGGGAAAGTGTTAGGCATCCCTCAAGATCCACAAAAAATGTGGTTCATGTGGACTCAATCAAATAAGAGAGGGAAGGTTCAAAAGAATAATTAATTATACACAAATAACGGTAAAGTAGCTTGAATGAGGAGTGATTGAACAAAAATGTCACATATATACATATACATATATACATATACATATATATATATACATATATATATATATATATATATATATATGAGAGAATAAAGTATGTGAGAAATGTATTTTTATAAATTGACAAAATGTAAAGAATATATGTAGTAACAAGTGGAATATTTTATAAATTAACTAGATGAATTGTAGTTAAAGAATGTACTTGGAAGAATTTGATTTATAACCAAACGGTAAGCTATTTTGAGTGATAGGCTAAAAATGCTTTAAAAAAAAAAAGAAAAAAAAAACTCACCTTAAAGTTATTGGTCAAAAGGGGGGAAATAATTATTTTTAAATATTGTTTATGTAATGAATATGGTAATAAAGGAATTAATTTAATATTTTACAAAAAATACGTTAAAGAAAGGACAATTAATTATGGCAAGCGAATAATAAAATATATTAAATAGTTTATATTTTTTTGAAGAGGCGAATTTGTTTTTTTTAAGAATAGGTTATGTAAGAAAGAAACAATATATGATTTAACTAAAGTACAAAATTAATAAAAATGATAATTAACAATTGAAGACAAGATTAAAGGATGTACCGAACACTATATATTGCACTTTAATTTAATGAATAGGATATGAAAGAATTTCATTTAATATGAATGAACAAGTACAAGAAGTGGTTAAAGGAATGAGAGTATAATATAATGTGCAGTGATAAGTGAAATATTTATAAATTGATTAAACGAATATTAATTAAAGACTACACTTCGAAAGCAATTTAATTTATGTGCAAAGATTAACCATTTAAGGGGAAAGCTAAATATAAAAAAAATGATATTTACTCCACATGATTAGCAAAATATGGAAAAGGATAATATTTTAACAACCTTAGTATATGACAATTAAAATAAATAACTAATCTTGATGATTAAAGAATGAATCTATATATATATATATATATATATATATATATATATATATATATATATAAAGTTGGGAAAATAGGAGATGAGTTGGCACCTCTCTTTGGCCTAAGATCCTATTTATCTATTTTCTCCTTTTTTTGGTTTATTCCCCAATAACTCTAAATATTTTGGTTTACTTCTCCTTCCTTCATTCCTATGATTAATGTCTATTAAGGTGCACTAAATATTAGTGCTATTACGTTACTAGGCATTCCAATAGTCACTTTCTCAATCCCTACCTTAATTACTCTAATTACTCTCTTCTCTCACTCTAATGTATTCTTTAATCTTTGCATATATATAAGCCAAACAAGACAAGCGGAGTTGGCCATTCGTTCGATATTCTTTGATCTTTTGGCTTTCCGATTCTAACATTTTTTACTTCTTCTTAACATATTTTATTTTCTTGATTTAAAAATCTTTATCTTCCTCAATTTCTGTCACCTTATCGTTTGGCCTCTCATGACACCTTATTAATAGTATTGTGAATTTTTTTGTCTAGGTGAAGGTGTTGTTTGAAGAAAATATTATATTTTGGATGATGAGAGTACGCAGACGAGACTTATCCACATTTTGGTGAAAAATCTTCATCTAAAAGGTAAATTATATAAGATAGATATTTTTAACATATTTTTTACTCCTTTGTGCAATATATACATAGCTATTCCAATTTCTAATTTGACATATGTTAGATTGCAATTTTTCTATGGAAACCGAAGCAAATCAAACCTAGAATAGTTGTCCAATTGAAAAAATAATTATTTTGTCGAGAATGATTTATTGGAACACCTTTATGACCTCTGAATTTTAGCTTGCTAGAAATAATGAAAATTTTAGCTTGCTAGAAATAATTTTTCATTATTAATTCATTATTTTTTGTTTTCTTAAGGTTAAGGATGGTCCAGAAAGATATTATACTATACACTGAGTTGTGTTTTTGCTAAAAATCTTTGTTGCCATTGATATGAAAATTCGCGTTAATGAACCTTTCGTGAGAGGCTGGGTTTACCCTGAAAATTGTAGTAACTTTTTGCTTACTATGGAGTTCTTATTTTCATTTGCCTTCTGTTGGAGACTTGAGTCACTGTAGCACACATTTGTGTGTTGTGGATTTCTTTTTTTAGTAGCACAATGTACTTCACTTAACATTTTTTTTTTTTTTGTAAAATTGGAAGATGTAAGTGTATATAACCAATAATAAGCTGGTATTTTTGCTTTCTTTATGTTTTTAGTTTCTTTAGTTTTCATGTTTTGTGTCTTCAATTTGAATAAGAAAACAATGCATACCTATATTTAAAAGTGAAAAAGTTTCTTAAAAATTCTTTTTATTTTTATTTTATTTTAGGAAAGAGGTTTGATAATGACATATGCAGTAAAATATTCTAATTTCAGTAAGAATATTACCCTTTTTAGTTAATCAATATAAAAGAATTAAAACTTATATGCATATACAAGAAAATTATTATTTATTCTATCTCTGCTAAGTTTATAGGAATATTATTTCTAAATTTATTACTATTTTTATAACTGTGCGAAGCACGGTCAAATTCACTAGTGTAGTATAAGAAAGATGTGTCAAATACGTTTATGACATAGAAAACTATTGTATCAATATGAAGAAGTATTTCGACTAAAGAAAGTGAGTCATCATTCAATAAGTAACTAAAGACTATTTTTGAATCATGGTCTTGGAATACAATTATGTTGACAAAAACCGAATGACTACAAGGCCCGACTTTCTCAAAGAATAGTATGGTAGTCCAATTACAATTTTAAGATGTGTCAATTAAAGAACAATTTTATACATAAAGTGGTTCAAAAAGATATTCATATAATTTGAAGACAAAGAAAAAATTATTTATTTTATTTTATTGCAAGAAGATGGCATGCTTCATTATTATATATATGATTAATTTAATTAGTTAGGTATACACTTATTCTAAATTAATTAACCATGTTACAAAATATATTCAACATCTCATACAAACTTCAAGAATTACTCAACACACAATCTTGCAAGTTAGTACGATTATTAACTAGATGCAAGTCACCCTAAGTGTTCGGCAAATAGATAAACATAAAAACAAGCAAGCAAACACAACATCTATATACTACTTTACCATACTTTACGTTTTGGGCACATCCAAGAACGGAAAGTACGAAGCGGGGAATTTTACAAAGTTCGTCTTCGTCTCCGAGCATCATCTTTCCCAAACGTTTCGGATAAAGTACCTCACAAGATAAGAGAAATGAAATTGTCAACGAAATAATGTAAAGTAATAGACAAACTGATAAAGAGACATGTTTTATTTTTTGAAGTGGGTTTTGATTAAAAAATGTATTTGAAAAATTGCTCTTTGAAAATGTTTTCGTTTTTGAAATATTGTTTTGAAAATAGTTTGAGAAACGTTTTCGGAAATAGTTTGAAAATGTTGTTGGGAAATTATTTTTTGGAATTAGTTTAGAGGATAATATATGAGCCTCAGATATGTATTTTCTGATATCCTTCTAGACCTGAGAACGGGAACCGCCTCGGTAACAACTGAGGTGGCCAACTGTGTCGCCTCCCATAGGTTATTGGTTCGTGTTCTCGTATTTTTCCTTATTTGATGTTTATCATCATTGCCTCATTATTTTGGCCCCTGTTCGGAGGTTCATTCGGGGCGTCGTGGCCTTAAAATATTGTTCGCATCGGCCCTTTACTCATCAAATCACTAGCATCTGGATTGCAACGGGAAACTGCAATCAATGTCAAAACACAATCAATCCAACAGGAAACCTGTGAGAGTTCTAGGGTCAATTTTTATGGTAACGAAACAGAAGAAAAAGATAGCCTCCACACAGCGTCGCCGGCAAAATGACTGCAAAACAATGCCGAACTAGAATAACAGAAATCGAACCTAATATGGAAACATAGCAATTCCGAAACAGCAACAGTGATGGTTTTCCAACCAAAAATCAGAGTCCCAAAGTAAAGACTAAGTCATTCCTTATGATTTGCAAAGTTCATAAACAAAAATAAACAAACTAGAGTCTGGCACAGAGGCGGCGGAGCTAGGGATTTAAGTGTGTGGGTTCTAAATTTTAAAATAAAATATTGCTTCCAGGGGAATCGAACCCCCATCTTTTCTAGCGAACCCACAACCTTTACCGTTGAACCAAGACCCCTTTTGTTACTGGGTTCAGCAGTATATATTTATATAAATTTAGTAAATATTTCAATACAAATATAGAATTTTAAAAAAAGTCATTGGGTTCGCCCGAACCCACATTCACAACTGTAGCTCCGCCCCTGATATGGCAGTGACGAAAATGGGATACCCAGCGGCAACGGCAGGATATATAACAAACCAATAAGATTTTAACCTTTAGATATATCAATATTCAAACAAACATAACCATAAAACTTTAGACGAGGTCGTCGACAGTAATGGAGGTCGCCGAAAAAGTAAATTCGACCAAACCTATAAAACTCCAATCAAACAAACTAACCATTTATTTAAAACTCGTTTTGTCCATAATAGCGCATATAGATGAAGAAACAATAATTTGAGAGGAGAGAGGTTAGCTGGAGTTCATTGAGATTGCCGAAAAAACTTAAATCCATCCAGATCTTCTAGATCTGAAACTCGTCGATGAACAAATGGACTGTTGGTCGTTAAGCTCGCCGGAGATGGGTCAACAGCCACAAAACTCCATAAAACAAAAACAACAACAATAACAACACACACAAAGGACTAGCCGGCGATGATCTCCGGCATAGTCAAAAGGGTAACAGAAATAGAGGAGGCCAGCGTTTAATGCCAAATCCGAGCTGATTTGTAGCATTCGAGTCAACGGAGAATGTGGTGGTGCTCCGGCGGTGACTCTTGGCTTAAAACGAAGTGTCACAACCCAAAATCCAAACCGTTGTGATGACATCTAACCCAACCCGCTAGATAAGATAATTAATAATTAACATAATATAATAACATTTATGTGAATGAATGATGAGATAACTAAAGTTTTATACAACTCCCCAAGAACTATTAGTACAAATCATGAGTTTCTAAGATTTAGAATTTACAAGTTGGTATGAAATAAAGTACATCATATGTTTGAACTATACAAGAACATATTAAAATTCTAAAGCTATCAAGACCAAGATGTAGCTATAACCAGAATACAAGTATAACTTCAAATTCAGCTCCCGCCGTACACAGAAACATCAACATCCAACATCTGCACATAAGGTGCAAAAGTGTAGTGTGAGTACAACCGACCTCATGTACTCAATAAGTAACAAACCTAACCTTAAGATAAAGGAGTGACGAGCTGAAGCAAGGGTTAGAGTCTAACTCCTATAACCAGCAAGAATTCATAACAATATAATAAAGATGGTACAAGAGATACCTCAGCTCGTTCACAATTACATAAAATAGGCATGCTTTTCAAGTATAATAGTAAATCTCAAATCTTTCACCGAAAACACCAAAAATATGAGTTAGTTTGAAAACTATGATTTTTTCCAAATACTTTCAACAACAGTTAAGAAGTCTCATTATCCGATGGCATGAGGAAAATACATCGTTGTGCTTACATGTCAATGTGCATGTGAATGTTATAAATGTCATAAAACTGTGTAACATGAGGAAATGCATCTCTATGCATGTGTGCCAAGTATACATGTAAATGCAATGCACTACTGTGATGAAATCATGTACCTACACTCTCAGAGTACTCAATCTCACTGTCTCACACTCCCACTCATCACGAGAATCACTCAACACACTCGGTCACCCACCACTATACGGTATACTGTGGCACGCAACCCGATCCCATCATGAATCAATAGAACATGCGCTCACTGTGGGTGTCCAGACTCTGGGGGCGGATCTTTCCCAAGCGCTAATAAAACTTGTTATGGCGTGCAACCCGATCCACATATAGCCCTAAGGACTGTTGCGGTGCGCGACCCGATCTACGTCTAGCCATAAGGCTTGTTGCGGCGTGCAAATCGATCCCCCCCCCACACACACACAGACACACACACACACGCGCGCACACACACACACACATACATATATATATATATATATATATATATATATATATATATATATAATACATATTGCATCGTGCAGACCGATCCCATCAATATCACTCATAATCCGACCCTCAGTCCCTAACTCAGTCATCAATGTCTCCAGTCTCTTAGGCTCACAAATCTCATGCCAATCAGCCCAAATAATGACAACAATATGATGTGACAACGAATGATAATAGAGACTGAGATATGATATGTAAATGTATAACCTAAACATGATTTTTAATATGATTCACAGTTCAATTTTCCTAACGCGTGGAAGTTTCATGGATAGAAACAAGATTATGTAACTACACAATATCATAGAATTAGCCGAGTCATAATTCACGCGGTGCCCGCCCACATGCATGTCACCTAGCATGTGCGTCACCTTAATACTAGGCACATAACATGTATATTAAGGGGTTTATACCCTCAGTACCAAGTTTAGAAGTATTACTTACCTTGAACAAGCTAAACCAATACCGAGTAAGCCAATCGATGCTCCAAAAATGCCATCTTGCCCGTACCCACCTCCGAATGGCTCGAAACTAGCCAAAAGCAACTAAAATACATCAAATAATGCCAAAGGAAAAAAAATCCAATCGATAAAGTCGAATCTTTAATCAAAAGCCCAAAATCAACTCAAAATCTAACCTGGGCCCACATATCAAAACTCGACGGAACTTATAAAATCCGACAACGCATTCAATAACGAGTCCAACAATACTAGTTTCACTCAATTCCGACTCTGAATCGATGTTCAAAACTCAAAAACTAACTCTATGAACTTTAGGCTAACACCCAAACTTTCTCTTTAAAATTCATAATTCAATTGCCAAAAATAAAGATAGATTCGCGAAATATAATCTAAACCGACTGTAGAATACTTACCCCAAGTCACATGGTGAATTTCCTCTTCAAAGTCACCCAAATCGAGCTCCAAAATCCCAAAATGTGAAATAAGAACCAAGACTTAGAAAATATAGTTCTGCACGACATTTCCGCATATGCGGTCACATTGTTGCATCTTTGACCACCCCTTCTACGGTATCAATCTCGCTTCTGCAAGAACCCCAGAACCTAGTTGGCACCGAATCTGCAGAATAACACTTCGCATCTACGCGACCGCAAATACGACACTCCCATCACACCTGCGAACTTTCTCGCCTCCGCTACTCAATGCACCGCTTCTGCGCTTCTGCAGGTGCGTCCTAACTCTCACATATGCAGAGCCCTGCTCCAGCTCCACATCCGCTCCTGTGACTCCTTTATCACTTATGCGACCATCGCACCTGCGCAAATTCAACCGAATGTGCGCAACACCGGTACCAGCAGCTACCAGCAACCAAATGAGAATGAGAAATGGTCTGAACCTTGCCCAAAACTCACCCAGGGCCCCTTGGTACCACGTCCGAATATACAAATAAGTCCCATAACATAATACGGACCTACTCTTGGCCTCAAATCATACATAACAACAATGAAACGATGAATCGCATCTTAATTCAAACTTGAATGAACTTTAAACTTCCAATATCCAAAACTCACGCCGAAACCTATCAAATCAACCCAGAATGAACTCAATTTTTTCACACAAGTCCCAAATAACATAACAGAGCTATTCAAATTTCCGGAACCACAATCCGAGTTTGATACCGTCAAAGTCAACTCCCAGTCACACTTGTGAACTTTCCAAACTTTCAAAATTTCCACTTTCGCCAATTAGTGCCAAATCCTTCTAGAAATATCCAAATGCGAATCCGGGCATACGCCCGAGTCCAAAATTATCATCCGGACCAAGCAGAGCCATCAAACTTTTGTTATGGGGTCAAATTCACAAAAGTCAAACTTAATCACCTCTTCCAACTTAAAGCTTCAATCATGAAATTCATTCTTCCAAATCGATTTCGAATAACCAAAAAACCAAAACCGACTATTCACATAAGTCATAATACATCATACGAAGTCAATCATGCCCTCAAACAACCGAGCAAAGTTTAAATACTCTAAACAACCGATAGGGTTGTTAAATGAAGAGAACGAGCATGCAATGAGATGGTCGGCATCACCTTTCCGGTGACTAGTTTGTAGTGCATCGATTGTATTATCTCTCAAAGAGAGAAATGATAGAACTTTGGTCTATCTAAAGAGGGGAGGCATCAGCAGTGCGAGGGGGAGAAGAAGGGGGGCTGGGAGTGGCTCTAGCCATGGCCACTGGCTATCTCTAGATTAGAGATTGAGAGAGATCGAGAGATTGGGGAGGAGGAGTGTAGTTGTTCTCTCTGTTGAGGATGAGAGAATGAGTGAGATTGAGACCTAAAAATGATGTAGGGTTCTTTTGTGTTAAAATTTGATGGGTCTTTATTGTATAGTGTAAAATATAAGTGGGGTGTGTGTAGAGGGTATGTGGTAGAGTATGTAGATATTTTGTAGCGAGTTTTTACCCATTGTGTAAAAAATATGTTTAGTCGAATCAAATGTCAAGTCACATCAAAGGTCAAATCGTGTCATATGTCATGTCGTGTCAATGTTTAGTCATGTCAAATGTCACATCAGATTTTGATGCACCATTGAATTTGACCGGACTTGGCCCATATTTTTGAAATAAACTCTACTGGATTCCATGTAATACTAGACATTGCTGTGAATTAAATTATAATTATTTAATTAGAAAATCTTGTAGTATTTATTTTAAAATATAACTACTACAATTGTGTTGTAGTAATTATTATTTTATTTTTTGAAAATACAATAAATTGGTAGAATATCCTAATATTTCAAAAATAGGACAATCATCAATAAATTTCTTAAAATTTAGAAAAATGTGTAAACGGTAGTATTCAGCTAATTGCAATAAAATGATAAAAATTCTCATATTTTCTAAAAATAGGAATAATAATCAATAAATTGCATTAAAGCTAAATAATGTGCAAAAAATGACTTTTTTATATTTTTTGATAAGGAAGCCTGCATAAGTTAATTTTTACTTATGGAGGGTCAAAATTGAGTGTCAACAACTGCTCCTCTTTGACCGAAGATGATGTAAGAGTCTTCGAGCAAAATAATTGACACCATACACAATTTTTACCCGACATGACAAAATGGGTAGTTGAGGATGTTTTGAAGATAGTGACCGAATTCTGGTTTTTGAGTTGCCTGCATATATCGTGTTGCACGAGAATCAGGTCATGTAGTTCAGGAAGATTGAGTACATAAATGTTCAAGGATGAACAGTTTCGTGTGATCTCGACATTGCTTTGAAGGTTGCCCTAGTATTGGACTGTCTGTGTTGAGTTTTCCTACATATCTCATATGAAATGAGAATCAGGCTGGTTGTAGTTCGAGAAGGGGATGAATGATTTGATTTTGATTTTTGATTTAAAATTGCCCCAACATTAAGTTGTGATGACATTGGGTGTTTTATTTTGATGATGGGGGTCAGAATTTCATACACACCCCGTGTCAATGGGACGTAAGTACGATACTTGGGACATGCCGCTGATTGTTGTTGGAAAGCTTCCCTAGTTTATGTAACGACTCAGCCTGTCATTTTGAGAAAATTAGCCCCAAACCCCTATTTATTGCTCCCTTTACTTCTCTTTATGGTTATATGACATTACGGGAGGATTTGTTTTTGGTTTCGGAGGGAAATGAGACACATAGTCCCTGAAATGAAAGTTTAAATCATATGAATCGATCGAAGTTCGAACTGTGTGAACATGACTCCGGAATGGAGTTTCGATGGTTCGAATAGCTTCGTAGGGTGATTTTTGTCTTAGGAGCATGTTTGGATGTCTAATTGGAGGTCTGTAGGTCATTTTAGCGTCAATTGGCGAAAGATAAAAAATGGGACGATTTTTAAAAAGTTTGACCGGGAGTGGACCTATTGATATCGTTATCGGACTACAATTTCGGAAGTTGGAATAGGTGTGTAATGTCAATTATGACTTGTGTGCAAAATTTGAGGTCAATTGGACTTGATTTGATAGGTTTTGGCATCGGATGTATATGTAGAAGTTTGAAGTTTTAAAGTTCATTAGGCTTGAATCAATGCACAATTCGTATTTTTAGCATTGTTTGATGTGATTTAGAGGCTCGGCTAAGTCTTTATGATGTTTTAGGACTAGTTGGTAAGTTTGGTTGAAGTTTCGGAGACCTCGGGTAGATTCTGGATGGTTAACATATCAAGTTTGGACTTATGAGAATGGCTGAAAGCACCAGTTCTGGTGTAATCCCACCTGCGCAAGATTGACCGCAGGTGCGAGCCCGCAGAAGCGAGAAACTGGGTGCAAATGAGAGGATAGGGGACTTATCCAGTGGTCGCAAATGTGACATGAAGACCACATGAGCGGAGTCGCTTCTGCGGAGGATTGAGCACAGAAGCGGAAAGGCCTTGGAGGCCTGTTGGTCACAGAAGCGGTCTTTGTCCACAGAAGCGAGTGCGCAGAAGCGCTCCTTGGTCGCAGAAGCAAAAGTGTAGGTGCACGTTTGGGTCCACAAAAGAGGACGTGCCTGGACTAAGTTAGAACCACACCTGCGATGGAAATTCCACAGGTGCGGAGCCGCAAATGCGAATGTGGACTCGCATAAGCAATTTCGCTGGGCAGAAAGGGAAATTCTGAGGATTTATTTCATTCTTCATTTAGGACATTTTGAACTCGGTCTAGGTGATTTTTGAGAGTACTTTGGAGGGATTTCTTGAGGTAAGCCACTTGCGAACATTTTTGTTCAACAAACCTTTTTCCCCATTGATTTCCCGCCTAGTTAGTGTGTATTTATGGTGAAAATTGGGAGTTTTAGGCTAGGGATTTGGGGAGTTTGATTTGAGGAATTGAGTTGCGATTTGGTGTTGGATTTTGGTAATTTTGGTATGGGTGAATTCGTTCGAGTGGGCGTTCGTAATTTGTGATGTTTACCCGATTTCGAGTCGTGGGCCTTGGGTCGACCTTTTCGGTCAAATTTTCGATTCTTTTCTAAAGCCGTAGATTTATTATTGAAATTAGTTTCTCGTTGTTTTTATATTCATGATATGTGATTGTTGTTGCCTAGATTTGGGCTATTCGAAGTTGGAAAGTCGAGGGAAAGGCATTCTTATCGATTGATTGAGCGATATTTGAGGTAAGTGTCTTGTCTAACTTTGTATAGGGAAAATCCCCTTAGGATTTGGTATTGTTGTAACAATATATGATACGTGAGCACCGTGTACGCGAGGTGATGAGTGCGTACACGGGTTAATTGTGTAAATTTTGGTTCTTGCTGAGTTGTTTTCTTTTAAACTCATTAACTGGTACCGTTGTGGTGTACGCATACTACACTTCTACACATCATTTTGTGCAGATCCAGATTCTTCCTACCAGATTAGAACCAGTGATTTGGACTGCACTTGGAGACTTCTAGGTATATCTGCCAGCGTTCGCAAACCTCGGAGTCCCCCTCTACCCTTACTATGTTGTTTTTCCTTATTTTCTTTAGTTTCTGATGTATAGAGATACTTAGTATTGGCTCTTAGAAGCTTGTGACTTGTTTCCACCAGGTTTTGGATGCTATAAATTATAGATTTGCAGCTTTATATTTATATATCATGTGTTGAGATAGAAGTTCAATTTATTATTCATTTATTCCGCATATTGTTAGGCTTACCTAGTCTTAGAGATTAGGTGCCATCACGACATCCTACGGAGGGAAATTGGGGTAATGACAGTTTATTTGCTAGAAGATAGTTTCACGTTGTGTCGCATCAGTAGAGTTGACGAGGTGTGGACTATGCTTCCGTTTGAGAATGATGGATATGTAATTTTTGAATGATAATCGTGTATGCGATGCAAGAATGATGTGATTTTTGAATGAAATAGGGTCCCACCTTGGAACTCTAATTCGAAAGGGATCTGGGATAGATACCGGTACGAAGTGATTAGAGCACTTTGATTTTTGTAGGAAATATGGACTGTGTACCGGTATGAAGTGATCGAAGCACTTTGATTTTAGAAGAAAATTCGGACTTTGTACCGATACGAAGTAATCGGAGCATTTGAATTATTGAAAAAGGAAATCCAATATGTGTACCGGTCCAAAGTGAATGGCGCACTTGAATAAAAAAAAGGAAATCTAGGCTAAGCACCGATCCAAAGTGATTGTAGCACTTGATATCAGAGCATTTAAATCTAAGATGCCAGTATTAAAAGGTGGGCGCTTATAAAGTTGAACATGAAATAAAATGCCTATTGTTCAGGAGGGTTCCTAGAAAATATGGCTTTGAAATAAAATGCCCATTGTTGAGGAGGGCGCACGGAAAAGCAAGAAGTTATGTATTTATTTTTATTTTTTTATGTTAGAAATTTTATATAAGGAGTTACGTTATTAATGACTAAAGCAGGCAATAGATGCAAAAAGATAAAATTTGAAGTGATATGGCCTGGTCTGGCTACGACTGCCTACGTATCCAATAGGAATTAGGCCAAAACGTAGTTCGATTACAAAAGATGACGGAATCCAATGTTAGGCTTGACACTTACTCGGTACCGTTGTGGTGTACTAATACTACACTTCATTTTGTGCAGATACAGGTTCTTCCCACCAGACCAGATACCAGTGAGTTGGACCGCACATGGAGACATCAAGGTATATCTGCCAGCGTCCGCAGACCTCGGAGTCCCCCTCTATCCTTACTATGTTGTTTTTCCTTATTTTCTTTAGACTATGATGTATAGAAACACTTAGTATTTGCTCTTAGAATCTTGTGACTTGTTTCCACCATGTTTTTGGGAGTTGTAAATAATCGATTTTTAGCTTTATATTTATATATCATGTGTTGAGATTGGAGTTTAATTTATTATTCATTTATTTCGCAAATTATTAGGCTTACCTAGTCTTAGAGACTAGGTGCTATCACGACATCTTACAGAGGAAAATTGGGGTCTTGATAAGTTGGTATCAGAGCTCTAGTTTCATAGGTGTTATGAGTCACAAGCAGGTTTAGTAGAGTATCATGGATCGGTACGGAGATGTCTGTACTTATCTTCGGGAGGCTATGGAACTTTTAGGAAAAGCTTCACTTCTTTGATTCTTTATCGTACAAGATTTTGACCTCGGATTCTAAAATTTATGACTTTCTATTATCTCACAGATGGTGAGGACACGTACAGCTGGATCAGAAGACCATACACCCGCGCCCCTTGCAAGAGCCGTGAGAGGCCGGGGTAGATCTCGAGGACGTTCGTGTGGTGCAGCCAGAGCACCTGCACGAGCTGCTATAGAGGAGACACCAGTAGCTCTAGTTGGAGTGAAGGAACTTGAGACGCATGTTACTGCACCATCCATCTAGGAGACTCTAGCCCAGTTTCTGAGCATGTTCAGCACCTTAGCTCAGGCAAGATTGATACCGCTTGCTCCTACCACATCTCAAGCCGTGGAGGAGCACAGACTCTCATCACTGGTACCCCAGAGCAGCGCGTTCATGTTGACCAGGTTCTAGAGATCATACCGATGCAGCCGGTAGCTCCAGTTCAGCCCGAGGTTAGGGCAACAACTTCTGAGGCGGAGCAGCTCGGGCTCGAGAGGTACAAGAAGTACCACCCTCCTACTTTCAGTGTCTTGGCATTAGAGGATGCCTAGGATTTTCTTGAGGAGTACCACTGTATCTCCGTACTATGGGTATTGCGGAGACTAGTGGGGTTTCTTTCACTACGTTCCATCTTAGGGGAGCGACCTATCAGTGGTGGCACGCATACGTGTTGGATAGTCCGGCAGAGGCAATTTCCCTCACTTGGACTCAGTTCTCAGATATGTTCTTGAGGCTTTTTGTTCCCTAGAGTCTTAGAGATGCTTGGCACACAAAGTTTGAGCATTTGCGCCTAGGTGTTATGACTGTGTCATAGTATGCGGTCCGATTCAGTGATTTGGCAAGGCAGGCACCAGTCTTAGTTGCTATTGTACGAGAGCGGGTTCGTTGGTTTATTGAGGGGCTCAACCCCAGTATCATATTGAGCATGGCCCGAGAGTTGGAGATAGATATTGTGTACCAGGAGGTAGTAGGGATTGCTAGGAGATTGGAGGGTATGCTGACTAGGGATAGAGAGGAGAGAGACGCCAAGAGGTCTCAAGAGTATAGCACTTACAATGGTACTCGTGCCCCAGCGGCAGTTTGTCATGGCAAGGGTTATATGGGACGCATTGTTCATTCAGCACTTCCCGCTGCCAGTGGTGCTACGGCCACTACTAGGCCCCATGATCCTTATTATGCATTGCCAGTGTCTAGTGTGCCTCCTGTGCGGGGTGCTTCTAGTGGTCAGTCTAGCCGATAAGGCCCGAGCCAGTCGCAACAACTACATCCTCCGAGAGCTTGTTTTGGGTGTGGCGAGACCCATCATTTGGTGAGGGATTACCCAGATTAAGGAGGGGTGCACCTCCACAGATATTTTAGGCACCGCGTGATCCACCGGGTCCTTAAGCTATGGTTATAGCACCAGCTACCACCGCACCTGCACAGCCAGCTAGAGGTGGATGACGGACAGGTAGAGGTCTCCCTATAGAGGAAGGCCAAGCTAGATATTATTCCCTTCCTGTTAGGACAAAGGCAGTCGCATCAGATTCTATTATCACATGTATCGTTCCGGTATGTCATAGATATGCATCAGTCTTATTTGATCCAGGCTCCACTTATTCTTTGAGTTCACCTGTTTATGTATCTACACCCGAGGGTGGTTCAATTATTATAGATCGTGTGTATCGGTCGTGTTTGATTATTCTTAGTGGTTTTATGACCATAGACGATTTATTATGGCTCAGTATGGTGGATTTTGATGTTATATTGGGCGTGGACTGGTTGTCTCCCTATCACACTATCCTTGATTGTCATTCCAATACAGTGACATTGGCTATGCCAGGTCTACCGCGACTTGAGTGGAGAGGTACGTTGGATCATGTTCCTAGCAGGGTTGTTTCATTTCTTAGAGCTGAGTAAATGGTTGAGAAGGTTTGTGATGCGTATCCGGCCTATGTGAGAGATGTTAGTGTTGTTAATCCTACCCTCAAGTTAGTTCCAATAGTGAGGGATTTTTCAGACGTGTTTCTGGCAGATCTTCCGGGCATACCGCCCGACAAAGATATTGCCTTGACATTGATTTGTTACAGGGCACTCATTCGGTTGAAAGAATTAAAGGAGAAGTTGCAAGAATTGCTCGATAAGGGCTTCATTCGAGCTAGTGTGTCGCCTTGGGGATGCTCCTGTTTTGTTTGTGAAGAAGAGTGATGGTTTTATGCAAATGTGTATTGATTATTTCCAGTTGAACAAGTTTACAGTGAAGAATAGGTATCCATTGCTACGTATTGATGACATATTTGATCAGCTTCAGGGCGCCAGAGTGTTCTCTAAAATCAACTTGCGTTCAAGCTATCATCAGTAGAAGATTCTGGAGCAGGATATCCCAAAGAATGCTTTCAGGACTCGGTATGGTCATTACGAGTTCCTTGTGATGTCTTTTATGCTGACCAATGCCCCAGCAGGCTTCATGCACTTAATGAACATTGTATTTCAGCCTATCTTGACTATTTCGTTATTGTGTTTATTGACGACATTTTGGTGTACTCTCAGAGTTGGGAGGATAATGAGCGGCACCTAAGGACTGTATTTTAGACCTTGAGAGAGAAGAAGTTATATGCAAAATTTTTGAAGTGTGAGTTCTGGCTAGACTCAGTGGCATTTTTATGTCATGTAGTATCGAGTGAGGAGATCAAGGTAGACTCGAAGAAGATTGAAGCAGTGCAGAGTTGGCCCAGACCATCCTCGGTTACGGAGATTCGGAGTTTTCTTGTCTTTGCGGGGTATTACCGTTGAATTGTAGAGGGTTTCTCATCTATTGCATCACCTATGACCAAACTGACCCAACATGGTGCATTGTTCAGGTAGACAGAGGATTGTGAAGAGAGCTTTCAAGAGCTCAAGACTGCTTTGACTACAACCCTAGTTTAGTGTTGCCTACTAGATCGGGGTCCTATACGGTGTATTGTGATACGTCACGCATTGGTCTCGGCGCGGTCTTATGGAGGATGGTAGGGTTATTTTCTACGTGTCTAGACAACTGAAGGTACATGAAAAGAACTATTATGTCCACGACCTCGAGTTAGCAGCTATTGTTCATGCCTTGAATATCTAGCGGCACTATTTGTGTGTTGTCCCTTGTGAAGTTTTCACCGATCACCGAAATCTACAGCATCTGTTTAAACAGAAGGATTTTAACTTGCGGTAGCATAGATGGTTGAAGTTGCTTAAGGATTATGACATTACCATTCTCTATCATCCCGGGAAGGCTAATGTGGTGGCCGATGCCTTGAGTCGCAAGGCGGCAAGTTTGTGCAACTTAGCATATCTACCATTAGAAGAGAGGCCTTTCGCCTTGGATGTTCAGGCCTTGGCCAACCAGGTTTTCAGATTGGATATTTCAGCGGAGTATAGTTTTGGCTTGTGTGATTTCTCAGTCTTCTCTTTATGATCGTATCAGAGAGCGTAAGTATGATGACCCCCATCTGCTTGTGCTCAAGGACACGGTTCAGCACAGTGATGCCAAAGAAGTCACTATTGGAGATGATAGTATATTATGGATGTAGGGCAGGCTATGTGTTCCTAATGTAGATGGTTTTGCATGAGTTGATTCTCCAAGAGGCTCATTGTTTGTTGTATTCTATCCATCTAGGTGTCGCGAAGATGTATCATGATTTGAGGCAGCATTATTGGTGGAGGCGGATGAAGAAAGACATAGTGGAGTATGTCGCTCAGTGCCTAAATTATTAGCAGGTGAAGTATGAGCATCAGTGATCGGGTGGATTTCTTCAGAAGATATAGATTCCAGAGTAGAAATGGGAGCGGATCACTATGGATTTTGTTGTTAGGCTCGCACGGACTCAGAGGAAGTTCGATGTAGTTTGGGTGATTGTGGATAGATTGACCAAGTCAGCTCATTGCATGTGGTTACTACTTACTCTTCGGAGCATCTGGCTCAAGTTTACATCCGCGAGATTGTGAGGCTTCATGGCGTACCAGTATCTATCATCACTGATCGAAGTACGAAATTTACATCACGTTTCTGGAGAGCCGTACAACGTGAGTTGTGTACTCATGTGGAGTTGAGTACAATATTTCACCTTCATATGGATGGACAGTCTGAGAGCACTATTAAGATATTGAAGAATATGCTTCGTGCGTATGTGATTGATTTTGGGGGGTTCTTGGGATCAGTTCTTTCCACTTTTAGAGTTTGCCTACAACAACAGTTATTAGGCAAGCATTCAAATGGCACCGTATGAGGCTTTGTATGATAGACGGTGCCAGTCTCCAGTGGGTTGGTTTGAGCCGGGCGAGACTAGGCTATTGGGTACATACATAGTTCAGGATGCCTTGGAAAAGGTTAAATTGATTCACGATTGACTTCGTACAGCCTAGTCCAGGCAGAAAATTTATGCTGATCTGAAGGTTCACGACGTCACATTCATGATTGGGGAGCGGGTCTTGCTCCGTGTTTCACCCATGAAGGGTGTTATGAGGTTAGTGAAGAAGGGCAAGTTGAGCCCTAGCTATATTTGGCCTTTTGAGATCCTTGAGAGGGTTGGAGAGATGGTTGACAGACTTGCACTACCACCTAGTCTCTCTGCAGTTCATCCAGTATTCCATGTTTCCATGCTCCGGAAGTATCACGACAATCCATCTTATGTGTAAGACTTCAGCTTAGTCCAGTAGGATAAGGACCTTTCTTACGTTGAGAAGCCAGTGACCATTTTGGACAGGCAGGTTTGAAAGTTGAGGTCGAAGAACATTGCTTTAGTGAACGTTCTATTCTCGCACCTCAGGTATGCGCAGCAGTTACCCTCATCTTTTCAGCACCTCAGGTATGTCTCTATTCTCATTCGAGGACGAACATTTGTTGTAATAGGGGGGTGATGTAACGACCCGGACGGTCGTTTTGAGAGAATTAGCCCTGAACCCCTATTTATTGATTCCTCTACTTCTTTTTGTGGTTATATAACTTGCTAGGAGGATTTGTTTTTGGTTTCGTAGTGAAATGAGATACATAGTCCCTGAAATGGAAGTTTAAGGTAGTAGGAATTGATCGTAGTTCGAACTATGTGAAGACTACTCCAGAATGGAGTTTTGACAGTTCCAATAGCTTTGTAGGGTGATTTTGGTTTTAGGAGCGTGTTAAGATGTAGAATTGGAGGTCCGTATGTCATTTTAGCGTTAATTGGCAAAAGTTAGAAAATGTGATTATTTTTGAAAAGATTCACGGGGAGTGGACTTTTTGATATCGGGGTCGGATTCCAATTCCGGAAGTTGAAATAAGTCCATAATGTCAATTATGACTTGTGTGCAAAATTTGAGGTCAATCGGTATTGATTTGATAGGTTTCAGCGTCAGATGTAGAAGTTTGAAAATTTAAAATTCATTAGGCTTGAATCGATATGCAATTCGTATTTTTAGCATTGTTTGATATGATTTAGAGGCTCGACTAAGTCTGTATGATGTTTTAGGACTTGTTAGAAAGTTTGGTTGAGGTCCTGGAGGCCTCGTGTGGATTATGTATGGTTAACTGATCAAATTTGGACTTGTGAGAATGGTTGAAGGCACCAGTTTTGGTGTAATCGCACCTACGCAAGAGTGACCGCAGGTGCGAGCCCGCAGAACCGAGAAATTGGGAGCAGATGCGGGGCAGGGGTACTTGGCCAGTAGTTGTAGATGCGATGTGAAGACCGCAAGAGCGGAGTCTCTTCTTAGTCGCAAAAGCGGACTTGGTCCGCAGGAGTGGGTGCCCAACACCGCTCCTTGGCCAGAGAAGTGGAAGTGCAGATGCGCGTTTGGGACAATAGAAACAGACATTCCTGGACTAAGTTAGAACCGCACCCACAATATAAATTCCGCAAGTGCGGAGCTGCAAATGCGGTTGTGCACTCGCAAAAGCGATTTTGCTAGGCAGAAAAGGGGCAATTCCGAGGGTTTTTTTCATTCCTCATTTTGGACATTTTGAACTCGGTCTTGGGCGATTAAGATAAGCCACTTGTGAACATTTTTATTCAATAATCTTTTTTCCTCATTGATTTTTCCACTTAGTTAGTATGCATTTAAGGTGGAAATTAGGAGTTTGAGGGTAGGGATTTGGAGAGTTTGATTTGAGGAATTGAGTGGCGATTTAGTGTCGGAGTTTGGTAATTTCGGTATGGGTGAACTCGGTCGAGTGGGCGTTCGTATTTTTTAACTTTTACCCGATTCCTAGATGTGGGCCCGGTTTGACTTTTTGGGCTGAATTTTTGATTCTTTGCTAAAGTTATAGATTTATTTTTTAAATTAGTTTCTCGTAGTTATATTCATGATATGTGATTGCTTTTGGCTAGATTTGGGCCATTCGGAGTTGGAAAGTGAAGGGAAAGGCATTCTTACCAATTGATTGATCGAGATATGAGGTAAGTGACTTGTCTAACTTTGTGTGGGGGAAATCCCCTTAGGATTTGGTACTGTTATAACAATATATGATACGTGAGCGCCGTGTACACGATGTGACGAATGTGTACACATGCTAATTACGGAAATTTCCATTTTTGCTGAGTTGTCTTCTTTTAAATTCATTAACTGAGTTGCCTTAGCATATGTAGTGATCATGTTTAGCCTAATATCGCATGTCCACATGACTTTACTCATACTTGAAATTTGTGCAACGTGCTTTGTTGAATTACCTCCTTTCCTTTATTTGGATTAAATCTTTAACTGTGAGATTTCTTGCTATAAATTCGTATTTTCTTCGATTATCTGTTGCATATTTACTTTGGGACTACGAGGCGGTTCCTCGGGAGATTCACCTGTACTGCATATTTACCTTGGGACTACGAGGCGGTTCCTCGGGAGATCCTCATGTACTGCATATTTACTTTGGGACTACTAGGTGGTTCCTCGATAGATCCCCGTGTACTTCATATTTACATTGGGACTACGCGGCGTTTACTCGGGAGATCCCTCTGTACTACATATTTATTAGGTCTACGAGGCGGTTACTCGAGAGATTCCTCCCCCCCCCCCCCCCCGGTCATGCATATTTATATTTGGGACTACAAGACGGTACCTCGGGAGTGCCCCTGTTGTTTACTTCTATTTACTGTGCTGATATTTTCTGAAACTTCTTATTGTTTAAATTCTCAGTCATTTCAAAATATTATTATATCTTCTAACCTAGTTTTCTTTTAAACCAGTAGGGCCCTGACCTGACCTCATCACTACTCTATCGGGATTAGGCTTGGCACTTACTAGGTACAGTTGTGGCGTACTCATACTAAACTTTTGCACATTTTTTTGTACAGATCCAGGTTCTTCCTACCAGACCAGATACCAGTGAGTTGGACCGCACGTGGAGACTTCAAGGTATATCTGCCCGCGTCTGCAGACCTCGAAGTCCCCCTCTATCCTTACTATGTTTTTATTCCTTATTTTGGGAGTTGTAAATTATGGATTTGCAGCTTTATATTTATATATCATGTGTTGAGATTAGAGTTCAATTTATTATTCATTTATTCCGCAAATTGTTAGGCTTAGCTAGTCTTAGAGATTAGGTGCCATCAAGACATCCTACAGAGGAAAATTGGTGTCGTGACGGTTTATTTGCTAGAAGATAGTTTCACATTTTGTCGCATCAGTAGAGTTGACGAGGCATGGACTATGCTTCCGTTTGACAAGGATGGATATGTAATTTTTAAATGATGATCGTGTATGCGATGCGAGAATGATGTGATTTTTGAATGAAATAGGGTCCCGACTTGGAACTCTAATTTGAAAGGGATCTAGGATAGATACCGGTACGAGTGATCAGAGCACTTTGAATTTTGAAGGAAATCTGGACTGTGCATCAGTCCGAAGTGCTCGGAGAACTTTGATTTTAGAAGAAAATTCGGGTTGTGTACCAGTCCGAAGTGATCGGAGCATTTGAATTATTATAAAAAGGAAATCCAAAATGTGTACCGGACTGAAGTGAATGGAGTACTTGAATAAAAAAAAGGAAATCTGGACTGAGTACCGATCCAAAGTAATCAGCGCACTTGAATGTTTGAAGAAAATCTGGGCTGAGTACCGGTCCGAAGTGATATCAGAGCATTTAAATCTAAGATGCCCATATTAGAAGGTATGAGCAAGTAAAATTGAACTTGAAATAAAATGCCCATTGTTCAGGAGTGTGCCTAGAAAATATGGCTTTGAAATTAAATGACCATTTCTAAGGAGGGCGCGTGGAAAAGCAAGAAGCTA
Organism: Nicotiana tomentosiformis; assembly: GCF_000390325.3. Lineage (NCBI taxonomy): Eukaryota > Viridiplantae > Streptophyta > Magnoliopsida > Solanales > Solanaceae > Nicotiana > Nicotiana tomentosiformis. The sequence goes on along the minus strand of NC_090820.1, from coordinate 76,740,355 downwards.
TGTATTTATTTTTATTTTTTTATGTTAGAAAATTGATGAAAGGAGTTCCGTTATTAATGACTCAGGCAGGCAATAGATGCAAAAAGATAAAATTTGAAATGATATGACCGAGTCTGACTAAGACTGCCTACGTATCCCAATGGAATCAGGCCAAAACATAGTTCGATTACGATTACAAAAGATGACTAAATCCGATGTGGATTGCCTGCGTATTCCTACCAAAGGAAATCAAGTCGCGGTGTAGTTTCGAATGTATAGAAATATTTTTTTGATGATTTTTATTACAAGAGTGAGACCGAACCCTACGTGGGTTGCCTACGCATCCTCCCATGGGAAGTCAAGTCGTAGTTCTGTTACAACAAAATCTAACTACACTGTCAACAAAACTTGACTCTTTTTGATTGTTTTATGTATTTTTGTTGTTTGTAGCTTTTTGTAGAGAATGTTTGAAAATTTGTGAAGTAAAGAAAGACTGCAATTTATTGATCGATCATCTTTTTTACTTGACTTTGGTAGGTACCGGCAATTAATTTTGTGCGTAAGAATTTCCACTATATACTTTCCAACAAACCTAGAGCAGCTTATGAGTAACTCCTATAGCTACGAGTGGTACCTCGTGTTTACATATGTATCGACAAGATTTGTTCATCTTGCTTCAATCAAAGGTTTTGAATTCTACCTATCCTTATATTTCAAGTGACTCACTACAAACAAAGTCCTAGTATGCACACATATTTGAAGTATCTTTTTGTATTTTGACTTTTAGGACATTTTGAGAAGTACACTCATACTCAAAAAGATGTTCAATGCATGCAATTGAGATACCATATGGTTGACCTTTATGTGAGTATCCACTAATATGAGAACACTTGGAATAGGATCATGTAGGGCTTTGTTATTGGATTGTAATGTCGGCTTGGGGACCAGTAGGATATTCATTTGGGATAAAAGTGGTTAATCCTCTTTGAGCACTGCACTATATTAATGTCTTCGGCGTTCAAACTATACTTCGACGTTTGATCTTGTTCGGCTCTATGTCCATTTATTTGTTTTGACTTCTTTTGAGCTTGTAGGAGATTCTTTTTCCTTTTCTAGAGTTTTTCTATTTTTTTTTCTTTTGAGGTTTCTCCTGCTTTGCAGGATTGTTTTTCTTTTTTTGTTGGAGTTCCTCCTCTTTAAGTTTGTGGAGTTTTCCCCTCTCTTTGTTTTTTTATTTTTTCTAGAATTTGTGAAAGTTTTCTCCTTCTTATTAGATCCTCCTTTTGAATTTAAGGAATTTCTTTTTTCTTTTCTTGAAGTCATGTCTCCGATTGCCTTAGACTTTGCATCTTTAGCCTTTTCATGATTGTCGCCTTCACTTTGGTCTTCGTTCGAAGTTAGACATATTCAGTGTGCGCAAGAGGTTAGGCCAAGGGAGGGGTAGTGCATCTAGCACAAGAAAGGGTATGGGCTAAGATGTGATTGTCCAAGAAAAGGTTTAAGGCTCAAAGGGGGTTATGCTAGAGATTAATATCATTTGGTACGCTAGAAAGGCTCAATAGGGTCAAAGATGACATACGATCCTTTCCCAAACCAAGCGTTACTCAGAGTTTCGCCTAAATATACATTTGGGCCAAGTTCTAGATCTATAATGGAATGCAAAGAATTTTAATCTAGACTCACCACACAATGCACATGAAACGATGAGGTCGGCTTTGTTCTTACCCTAACTGTAAGCATGAGATTTTTCAAGTGTCACTAAGGTATAATTGAGAGGTACCACAAAAGTCTATGGTTTACCCGAAGTTGATCCTTTCCATACCAATTAACATGTTCTTTTCCATGCACACTCCTAATTATGCTAGTACCAACTAAGTCAATATTTGGTGAGTTTTCCTTTTTTTATTTTTTTTGATAAATGGGACTAGAGTCAAAGAAAAAAAGTTTCCCCTCTTCTTTTTTATTTTTTTGATTTTTGACTTAACAATAATTTTTTGTTTTTCTGTTTCTTTTTTAAAAAATTAATCAATTTTGTTTTTTTGTGATTTTTTAAAAATTGAGACCGGTCTCGAAGGTTGCCTACGTATCTCGTTAAAATGAGAATCTGGTCAAGCGTAGTTAAGGATGGGAAGAAAGAAAATATTTTAAAATTTTTCATTTCATTTTAATTTTTTGAACTTTTGAAATAAATAATTTTTTTTATTTTTGATAGAGATGACTGAATGTAAAACGAACTTTGTAGTTACCGCTCCGATGCGATATCGGAGCATTAAAATTAGACGGGCTTTGTAGTGTAACAACCCGACCGGTCGTTTTGAGCTTTGGCATTCCATTCGGTGGTTTGAGACTTTGAGTAGCTTCATATTATGTATTATGACTTGCGTGTATGGTTTGTTTCAGTTTTCGAGCGGTTCAAAATTGATTTGGAAGAATGATTCTAGTTTTAGAAGGTTTAAGTTGGAAAAGTTGACCAATGTTTGATTTTTGGGTAAACGGACTCGAAATCAGATTTTAATTATTCCAAGAAGTTTGTATGATAATTTTGGACATTTCCACAAAGTTTAGATAAATTCCAATGAGTTTTGGATAAGTTTGGTTTATATGGTGATTATTTTCGGTTTCGACGTTGATTTGAGCATAAATATTACCATATTGAGCAAACGACTTTTGATTCGTGTTTCAATTAAACCATTATATGTGTCGTAATTTTGAAACTATAGCAACTGAAATCATCAAGTTTTGACATCTTATGAGGAATGTATGGTCATTTTACTAAGAATTGAGTTGCTAGATTTTTCAGATTAATTACGCAATTGCCACTGAATTCTTATTTAAAAATCTGCACTATTTGCAAATATTGAAACCAACATATCTCCTTCATTATAAGGTCAAATTGAGTAATTCAAAAGCCTAACGTGACTGGCATTCTACGAGGAATTCATTGGAGGCATCAAAAGTAAGTTTCAGGATCGTTTGGAACAAGAAACGAGGCAGAACAACTGTGCATTTTTTGTTATTAATGTTGTTGGAGTTTTCTCATCTTGAAAGTTTGGGATTGGGAGAATTCAAGGATGTTATTCAAGTTTCTTCAATGCGGTAAGGTCTAAATCATAACCTATGTATTTTCTTTTGATTCATTCCGTTGGTTTAAGCTTTAATCCATGATTTTAATTGTAAACTCATTTACTTCTTTAAATCAAGACTTAGGGTTATATTCTAAATTTTAAAAATTGAGAATGCGTTAGAGGCATTTATTTCCTGATACCTTTTGGAAATTTGTTTTCCTATATCAGGAGAACAACTTACTCGAATTTGGCGAGTTTTGGAGGAGTATTACGAGAGATATGGGACCCAACTAGTGGGGTTGGATTCTTGGGTTATGAACACCCAAGAGCGATATTTTGGAGAATTGTTTGAGCTATTGGACTCCGATTGAGTTGGTTTTAGTTCGTGTGAGCTTGTATTGGTTTGGGCTTTGCTCGGGTAAGCTTGGATTCAAAATTCAAGGCGATCAATGATGTTGATTTTTATTGACTTTTTATGAAAAATGTAAAGATCATAGCTTTATTTATTGTAATTGGTTTCTCTTACATTATTTGATGTTATTAAGTCGATTTTGGTTAGATTTGAACCGAGTGGAGGCGCATTTTAAGGGAAAATCTATTTCTGAGTGTTGAATTGGCCTAGTTGAGGTAAGTATCTTGCCTAACTTTGTGTGGGAGAAACTATCCCTTAGGAATTGGTATTGATTTATTCATTTGTGCTATGTGAAAGCCGTGTACGCAAGGTGACGAGTGGGTACACCGGTGGTATTTGACCGATTTAGGCTACTTAGACTATTCACATGCTTAAATTGAAATATCATATCATGTTCTAAATTCTCATAGTCAATCTATTCTTACTTATGTTAGTCTATCCTTATATAAATTAAATGATTTCGTTAACACTTGTTATACATCCTAATTGATAAATTACTGTCATGCCTTAGTTGAACTTGTTACATATTATCTCTCTCATTGTTGATTATCATTATTTGAAGTCATTTTTCATGTTATCTCTCTCATTGTTGGTTATCATTATTTAAAGTCATTTTTCATATTATCACTCTCATTAATTATTATATTTTGGAGTTATTGTTCATGTTATCCCTTCCCTTGTTGATTTCCATTATTTGAAGTCATTGCTACACGTTTTCTTTTTCATTGTGAGTTATTCTTATTTAACACTAGTAAATATGTCCGCTCTTCGCGTGGTTAAACTAACGACATGATATTTTTTATGATATCGAAATATTAAAAGGGTTGCCGATAGTAGACACCTAATTTTGTACCTCCGTCTCAATTATTTTCTAAAAATTTCTATGATATGTTTAAGTAAAATACTTCTACTTTCACAATTTAAGAATTTAATAAGTCTATATTCAAGTAATATTTTACTTTTCTTTACCTTTTTAAAAAGAAAAAAATAGTTCTAATTCTCGAAATACACCCAAAAAAAGAAGCAAAAATAGTTTATCATTTACTACTTCCCATTACCTTGACATTTTGAATTTTGTTTTTGCCGATAGTAGACGCTTAATTTTGTACCTCCGTCTCAATTATTTTCTAAAACTTTCTATGATATGTTTAAGTAAAATACTTCTAATTTCACAATTTAAGAATTTAATAAGTCTATATTCAAGTAATATTTTACTTTTCTTTACCTTTTTAAAAAGAAAAAAATAGTTCTAATTCTCGAAATGCATAAAAAAAAAAAAAGAAGCAAAAATAGTTTATCATTTACTACTTCTCATTACCTGACATTTTGAATTTGTTTTTTTGCCGATAATAGACGCTTAATTTTGTACCTCCGTCTCAATTATTTTCTAAAAGATTCTAGTTGATATGTTTAAGTAAAATACTTCTACTTTCACAATTTAAGAATTTAATAAGTCTATATCCAAGTAATATTATACTTTTCTTTACCTTTTTAAAAAGAAAAAAAATAGTTCTAATTCTCGAAATACACCCAAAAAAAAAGCAAAAATAGTTTATCATTTACTACTTCCCATTACCTTGACATTTTAAATAGTTTTTTTCCTGATGACATTTTTGAATTCCCCGTCTCCCGTTGTGTCATTTTTCTTGTTGATAACCTATCCCTTTTTTTCCTATCATTTTTTGTTTTGATAATTTTCTCCATGTACTCCTACCTTATATTTATTTTAATTCATTCCAACATTATCTCCCTGTTCCCACCTTTCCTATGCTTCTTTTCATTTTTTTCACCTTGCTTTTCTTTTTTATTTTCTTCTTCCTTTCTTCTCATACTCATATCATTCAATTCCTCCAGTAAAATAAAAAATCGACATCCTTTCTTAAATAATCTAAGTCAATTCCCCTTTCTCCTACATTTTTCTCTCTTGATCAATTTTTTTGTATATTATATTTTGTGCTATATAAAAAAGTCCAAAATCACTTTTTAAATAATCTTAATTATACCTCCCCTCATCCTCTCTCTCACACATCTCTTTATAAAAGTAATCTGAAGTTTAAAATAAAGGTTAGACATTTAAATGTTTAACAAAATATAGTATAAGTTGTATCTAAAATACTTTTTTTTATTTTTTTTTCTTGTTTAATTTATTTTCTAATATTTCACACTCTTTAATTCTTCCGTAAACCCAGAAATCATTATCCTTCCTTAAATAACCAAATCAACAATTCCCTTCTTAACAATCTTATGAAAAATTCTAAAAGATTAGTACTCTTTTAACATATTCCTCCTATCATTCAGATACGCCTATTATCTCTCTCTCTCTCATATATATATATATATATATATATATATATAGAGAGAGAGAGAGAGAGAGAGAGTGAGAGAGAGAGTTCACTTAGTATAATCATTCCTAATATTCAAAAATAGAGTATTTTTACACCCAAAAAAAAAAAAAGCAAAACTATTACATATGAACTCACACTACAATTACAAGCCTGCAACAGATTAAGAGTAATAAAATATGTATTATTGCATATGTTACAACTTTAATGGCAGCCGTTTCACTTTTTCTCTTGGAAAGAAGAAAACATATATTTAGTCGAAAAATAAGATAAAACGCAAACATTTGAGGAAAAAAAAAAGTACTTTTCTCGGCGAAAGAGAGGTGCCAAGTCAACATTCTTTTTTTCTCATTTATTTATATACAAAAAAACGATACTCCCATCCTCCTAAAATAAGTTTATAAAGAAATTTTATTCTCAATGAAATCTCCAAACTGTGAAGACCTACAAAAATAAAGACAGAAAGATTATCAAATATTGATCAATTCCGCATCCACAGTCAAAGCTTATCACACATATAATAAGAAGGCAATCAATTCTTACCATACAAAAATTGAGAAGGCAATACAGAATTCATCTTCTAAAGAAAATCCAGTCACTATACTTATAGTACTCAACATTTCCTATATATGCGACATTATCAAGAATGAAAACTACATTGAGTAGAAAACAGTACTTTACTCAGAGAAGAGTCATCCTAACATCTCAGTCAGAATTCAAGAACTACTAAAATACAATTGGAATGTGCCGTCTACCTTCAAGAGAACCCATAACAATTCCAATATAAATATGCTTACAATAATCTATGAACATCTACTCGAAAAGAAAATAGACAGAATTTTAAGAAACGAACTACCTCTTTTAGAATTGGAATGTGTAGTCTTCATCGCTTTTTTGTTGTTTTCCCGGAGAGTGATTTTTACATAGAGAATTCTTTGCAATTTGAGAAAACTATTGTGTCGTTTGTGGGGATGTATAACATCTGGAAACGACATGGTAATTAATTTGGTCCGTTGCAATTCTAAGGAAGAGAGGAAGAGGTTAACGGAAAAAGAGGGAAGTGTAATTAAAACAATTTAATATAATGACGTTTCAGTGATTTTTTTATGTGGCAGATAAATGAAATAAATGAGTTAAAAAGCAAAATTTTAAGAAAAAAGATAAATAGTAATCCTAGTTCATAAGAGGTGCCACATCAGCTTCTTTTATCCCTCTTTTATATATATATATATATATATATATATATATATATATATATAGATTGTGGTTATACATTGTCTCTCATTTTTGAGTTATTGGTGTTGAAGTTATAAAAGCCATTATCACGTTGAGGCGAAATTGTTATTGTTGAAACATCTTCGGCGTTGAGCATTTTACCTTAACTGTTGTTATTGATATTCATGTACCCGTTGCGGTGGAGCCGTGAGCTATTGTTGTGGAAACATTGATGTTGTTGATTATTGGCAAATTGTGATATATGAGCACTTGTGTTACAAGTTGTTATTGTAATGCGATATTGACGTGCATGCGGCGGTATAAGGCTTGGGGGTAATGTGTATGCGGCGATATAGGGTGGGATTTATGTGCGTGTTGCTTGTAGGGGAACTACGTGAAGCCACACGGCTATAAGGTGGGCTAAAGCGCGTGTAGCTATTTCAGGAAAACTATTTTCAAAACTTATTTCAAATGTAATGCTCACGTGGCCATATAAGGAAAATTTGTGATTGAAATTGTAAAATATGAGTACGAGGCGGTACCTCAATTGTGATTTTCATTGTACATTTCATGCTGGAACAACTAGTTGATTTGAACGGTCATTGTTCTTCCTTCAATCATTCATCCGCATATTGATTGTGTTTGATTATTCGTTGTTATCTTGGTGATGTAACGATTGTGGTTTCTTATGTGAGTCATGCATTCTATGTAATTTATTTTGTTGCTTTAATATGCCAATATATGCCTCCGCTATAACTTGGTGAATTGATTGTCAATGTGAATTTAATTGCGTTGATTCACTATATCATATTTTGTTGAGTTGTTGGTAACATAATGGTCTAAATAAAAGAATTATTAACATACTTTATTCTATGAGCCTCCTAAGATAAAAATTATTATCTCACCCGGTGCCTTATTATTCTAAATGGTTATTGTACTTTCACTATAATTGGGTTATCAAATTATACTCATCAACCAGTTAGATGTTTACCTTACTTAAAATTGTTATCATATTTTTCTTTAATAAATTTTATATTTAATTCATTAATTTAACTTAAGTTTTGCTTTGTTTAAAAATGATACTTTTACTCAATTTTATTTATTTATGAACTAAACCCATTTGATACTTTATTTCGTATAAATGGTATATTATTTTATTTTACTTGATTCCTAAAATAAGCTGATTATTTCATTTGACACCTTACTTTATTCAAGATTTTTATTACGTTTTATGGTGTTTAAATGTATCTCTCGTTCATCTAAATTGATATTTGTCACGACTGCAAAGTACATGATAACACGTGGGGTTTGTCGTGCGAAGGTGATTGTTATTGTGGGCACGAGGTGCCATATGTGTAAGATTTATAAATTGTGGTTTATGAGGTGTGGTGCCTCGGGTTAATTCTTGTTGTAAGTCCACTCGTTGGGAGCGATCTTATTATTTGAGTTGTCATCCCTTTTTTTCCTTATTTGAGTTCATTTACCTCTCAACGGTGTTTTGATTATGTTGTTTCTTCATTACTCATTTACTAATTGATGCCATTTGTGTTTCTATTACTTCATTGTTGGTTGTAAATTAATAATCTTTTCGCCGTTGGTCTTACATTGATGTTCTTCCCATTGTTAGCTTATGTATATCTTGAATAGGTTTCTATGTCTACTAAGTGTCTTGACCTGACCACGTCACTAATCTACCGAGGTTAGGCTTAATACTTACTGGGACCGTTGTGGCATACTCATGCTACTCTTTTGTATATTTTTGAGCAGATCCAAGTATTTTGTTTGTGTTGTTGAGAGTTGCGTCTGCGCGGCGGGAGACTTTAAAGTATACCTGCTTGACGTTTGCAGGCCTCAGAGTCACCATCTTACTTCATTATGCTACTGTTAAATTATTATTCAAAACAGTATTGTATTTAGAATTTCTAGTGTGTTTTAGTAATGCTTATGACTCCGTACTATCGGTTTTGGGAAATGTATAACTATTGGCCGCTTGCGACTATGTATGTCATTTAATAGTTTATGATAAATGATTAAATAGTTCAATTTTGTTACTAAATCAGCATGTGCTAGACTTACCTAGTCTTCAAAGTATACCTGCTTGACGTTCGCAGGCCTCGAAGTCACCATCTTACTTCATTATGCTACTGTTAAATTATAATTCAAAACAGTATTGTGTTTAGAAATTCAAGTGTGTTTTAGTAGTGCTTATGACTCCGTACTACCGGTTTTGAAAAATGTATAACTATTGGCCATTTGCGGCTATGTATGTCATTTAATAGTTTATGATAAATGATTAAATAATTCAATTCTGTTATTAAATCAGCATGTGTTAGACTTACCTAGTCTTAGAGACTAGGTGCCATCACGACATTCTAAGGTGGGAAATTGGGGTCGTGACATGTAGTTATCGTTCTGAAGCAATATCAGAGTATTTAATATTAGACGGACTTTGTAGTTACCATTCCATATAGGAGCATTGACAGGAAAGTAAAATGATGGGTTATGTACCGTTTCATATAGGAGCATTATTAGTACGAGGATGGGTACCGTTCCGTTTAGGAACGCTGAAAGAAAAGTAAAATGATAGGTTGTAGTTTCGTATAGGAGCATTGTTAGTAGAGACTGGGTACCGTTCCATTAAGGAGCGCTAACAGAAAAGTAAAATCTCCATGCGATGTGAGGGGCAAGAAAGTAAATCTTCGCACGATGGGAGTAACTGAAATGTAAATGTCCGCACGATGGGAGCCTTTTTTGATTTTTTTTGAAAAATGAGGTCGAACCCGAGGAGGGTCCTTGATTGATGATTTATTTTATTTTTTTTAACATAGGATCGAACCCGGGAAGGGTCCTTGATTGATTGTATTTTTTGAAAAATATGATCGAACCCAAGGTTGCCTGTGTATCTCGTTGAAACGAGAATCAGGTCGGGCATAGTCCGGAAAGATTAGAGATAAAAGGAGTTTGTTTTGGATTTTTTGAATTTCCTCAAAGAAAAAGGATAATATTTTTGGATTTTTATGTTGATGTCTCAGGGGGTGCCTTCTAGAGAAACAACATAGAAAGATATGTATATTTTTGTTATATAGTTTTTGATTTTTTGGGAATGGTCCCTTTGTACGGATTTCTTGTTAATTGTGACCCAAGTGGCCAAACATGACCGATTCGTCCAGTTAAGGACGAGAAAACACCGGACCCAATACAAGTCACCTATGTATCTTGACACGAGGTCAAGAATCAGGCACGCGTAGTTCGTGAAGATTAAGGATAGAGGAAGATGTTTTGGATTTATATTTTTTGGATTTCCTCAAGGAAGAATTTTATAGAAATATGTTTTCGATTTTGATGTTCCTTTGATATCTACAGGAAGACTTCGAAGAAACAAAGGAAAACATATACATTTTAAATTTTTTTCTAGAGATGACCCGTTCGCAAGGAGCTTCGGTCAACTGTGACCCGAGTGGCCAGAATTGACTGACTCATCAAATTAAGGACGAGAAAGACCGAACCCATGATGGGTTGCGTATGTATCTTGACACAAGGTCAAGAATCTGGTACACGTAGTCCGTGAAGGTTGGAGAGTATGAGATGTATGATTTTTAACACTTCTTTTACTCTCTTACTTCAAGACATTGCAACTAACTTTATTAATTGCATCAAAGATATGTATTAAATGCGAAGGTATAGACAAACATGGAGTGATGTCTCATTGTACCCATGATTGGGTGTGGTATCTCTTGTGTTGAAGAGTGTCTCCCTCAAGAAGATGTTCCCCAACTGCTCCTTCGAATAGTTGCCTTGATGCCCCCTGACTATTTGCGAGATAATATTTGAGGTTGTCTCCCAATTGACTGCAGGGATGTTTTGTTGCGACCTTCCAGCTGTCCACATAAACCTTTTGGTGATCGTCCCCGACTATTAGCATGGGCGATTATCTAATGCAGATATAAAAATATAGTGAGAGCAGTGCCGTCATATATGATGGAATCAAGAATTGTAACTAACACTCCCCTGATTGTTCGGTGGATGTTCCACAGTGTCCGCGTGCAGTCCCAGGATGATGCTCATTTCTGCCGTACACGGGAATCATTTGTTGATCGTCCTCAGTTGACAACCGGGAATGATATTATGATCTGAATATAGACAAGTGGTGAGAGAAGTGAAGTAAGGAAAAATTATGAAGTTCATTATAAAACTACTACTCCCCTGATTATCTGACTGATGGTCCACAAGGTCTGAGACCAGATGTTATCTCTCGAGAAGTGCCCTGGATGATGTACCTGCAAAACATAGAGGGGAGATATTAGAGTCCCTCTCAGGTGAAGTTATGGCATCAACGGGATGCCTATTTGGCCGTGCAGTCATTGCTGCATTCAGTTGTGATTAGGAACACGATATCAACATATCATGATGCATCATAGATGATGTTGTCCTTCCTGTGTCCAAAGAAAATTGTTAGTGCGAGGGAGAGAAATTGACTCATGTTGACTTGAGGCTTCGCTTGTCCTTCCTAGTCTATCTGAGTCGTGGGAGCCTGACATTTTTCGAAGGGTGACTAACAGCTTTCCTCTGCAGCAAAAATGGGTTGACTTTATATTGAATATTGCATTTGGGAAGTGGGAGTGAACACCATGACTCTATAGTCAGATGTTTGAATAAAGGACTTGCATCCCATATGTTGGGATTTAAGTCGGGTGAAGGTCAGAGTAAGGTTGACATGATATTTTGAGAATGGGATTTTTCGGGTGAAATTTGGGTGATACTCTCGGAGATTTCTGGGTTGAGAGCATCATTACACTATTCCAAAAGAACTACCCCAGTTTCCAGTACTGAGAAAATTAATTTGAAATAGTGGGGAGACCAAACCCTTACATAGGGTTGCCTACATATCTTGCCAAAGCAAGAATCAAGTCAAAACGTAGTTCCGACCAATTACTAGAACTAAGAGATCTGTATGGTTATCAAGAATAAGTGATTGTACTTTGAGAGGAATTTTATTTATGAATAAGAACTCTTGGGTGGGTGGGTGAAGACTGCTAACTCCTGAATAAGAGATAGATGGTACTCCCTCTGTTTCAATCTATGTGAACCTATTTCCTTTTTAGTCCGTGTCAAAAAGAATGACCTCTTTCCTTATTTGAAAATAATTTACCTTTATGCAATGATTTATAGCCACACAAAATATATATGCCTTATTTTACACCACAAGTTTAAAAGTCTTCTCTCTTTTCTTAAACTCCGTGCCCAGTCAAATAGATTCACATAAATTGAAACAGAGGGAGTAGCATAGTGCATAGATCTGTTTTAAATGACGTTAGTTAGTGGAAATGTGAAATCTGATTGGAAGAGATATGTCAAATCAGTGGAAGATGTACCAAGTCGAATTGATGTATGTTTGGGTAAGGATGATAGAGTGCAAAGGATGGTATGATTGTACTGGATGGTCTTAAAGACCGGAATGGGCATGTGTATTTGAAAGGTCAAGTTTTGAGACAAATCAACCAGAGTTTAGTCAGACAAAGAGAACCTAATAGTAGGTAACAAGTAGAAGGCACATGTAACAGATAAAGAATACATAACAATGACAGACAAAGAAAATGTAACAAATATACAAAGAATATATATCAAGTAAAGGATATGCAATGATTAATTCAGCTAAAGTAAGCTACAAGATTCTGTGTACAGTAACCTAGGAATTCTAAGAGTAGATATACCTAGATTCGGACATAAATTAAAGACAACTGCGAGATGGTACGTAGTTAACCTCGTCTGCCAATCTCTAAAACTAGAGAGTTTTGTAAAAATGTTCGTAGGGGTATAAAGACAACCCTCACGTGACTTGTGTGTGATTGTGTAGGACCAAGTGTCGACAAAAAAGTGATGACAATTCAATAAGGCAGCACCAAAGCATATGACAACGAAGATACAACATGGGCATCTATGAAAGCATATACATCATAGCATGTGTAAAAGCATATATGACATGAGCATGACAAAGAATATACAGCTTGAAGCGGATGACAAAGAATATACCACAAAAAGTATATGACAAAGAATACACCGCTTGAAGCGTATAACAAAAAATATACTGCTTGAAGCGCATGACAGAGAATATATAACTTGAAGTATGTGACGAAGAATATGCGACTTGAAGCAAGGAATATAGTACTCAAAGCAAACAATTTAAAACTTGAAGCCAAGCATATACAAACTTGAAGTACAGAATATACGACTTGAAACATGTGACATAAAGAATAGAAATTGGAGTATTGGAGAACCTGTAATCCCTCAAGCAATTGATCGAGTCCTCTATGGTTAGAACCTGAAATATCCCCAGCAAAGCCTCCATATTGTTGCACCATATTTTGCACAAGACAAAACAAACTACAACTTATAGTACTCTACAAGGTTATTTAAAGTTTAGAGTCGCCACCTAGTATTTAAGGTATACTAGGACACCTATATTACACTATATAATGTACACTAAATCATGGTCTACGAAACCGTTGAGATTCTGAGTAAGGGTTCAAGTTATCTCGAGGGAAAGGTGTTAGGCATCCCTCAAGATCCACAATAAATGCGATTCCTATGGAGACGATCAAATAATGGAGAGAAGTTTCAAAAGAATGATTACTTTGATATACACAAATAACGGTAAGACAAATGTCTATTTATGATAAAATATATATATATACAAAATGAAGATGAAATATGTCAGAATTGTATTTTTATAAATTGACAAAATGTAAAACAAATATATAGTAACAAGTGGAATATTTTTATAAATTAACTAGATGAATTGTAGTAAAATAATGCACTTGGAAGAATTTGATTTATAACCAAAGGGTAAGGTATTTTGAGTGATAGGCTAAAAATGTAAAAATACAATGTAATGATCCGGTCGGTCATTTTGAGTATTTTAACCCCTATCCCCTAAATATAGTTAGATTGAAGATTGAGAAAGCCTGTCAGTAGTGACTTTAGCAAATGCGTTCACGAGGCCGGTCCCTGGTGGCTGGCCGGTGCCAGCCGGCCCGTAGATCATAAAGGATCCAGCCATATAAGTCTTCGATAGAACCCCAAAAAGGTGCTTTTAGCTCACCATTGGCTTGGGGCCGTCGTATCAATTGAAAATTGTTTGGTCGTCAATTGACCAAAATTGCTTCACTTGATGAAATATATCAAGTGACTGGCTAGACATGCCTGATGCCTCTCTTCACTTGGTGTGATAATGCACTTAGTGCGATTGTTTGGTCATTTCTGATAGGTATATTTGTATTATCTATCAGAATATGGATTTTATGTTGCATTATTGATGCCTAATAAAGTCAAGTTTAATGCAACTCACCTTTCACATTAAGGGTAGTACTGTTAAAGATCTAGTCCAATCACAGTGGAAGAACGGCTGATGTGTAAATATAATTTGGATGTTGACATACATGATGAAAGAAAACAAGATGTTGAATCAAATCCCCAGCAATTTGGTGATACTGCAATTTGTTCTGAGGAGAATGATTCAGTTGTGGACATGCAGGGAGTAGAATGGTTGTTTATTATCTGAAGATAATATGCTTAAGTGAGCACCATTCCACTCAAAATTGATTAAGCTTATATAATCTAGCCTATTAAACTTCCTCTATCAATTGGGAATTCAAAGTTTTTTCCCAGCAATTGTTACCAATTGTTATATAATCTAGCCTATTCGTTATGAAGTGGCTTTTTTTATTAGTATGCTATAAAGGTATTAAGTCACTGTTCAAGTTAGGTTGGCTAGTCAATACCTTTCTCATGAATGCTACATTACGACATATATAATTGAAAATTTCTAGATGCTTCGTTTCTTCGGAATGAAATATGAGGCAAAAACAGTTGGCTATAGTTGTTATTATGGATCAACAAAGACTAGTATTTCCTTTATGTTATTTCCAATTTCATTTTTACACAAACGATTTTTTGCCAGTCTTCTTAATTGAAATCATTTTGGTATAGGTTGTTAAAAAGGGTTGAGATCCAACAACAAGTGAGTTGCATTTGCACATCCATATGCATGGTAATGATGGAAAAAATTTTATTGCAGAGAAATCCCGAATCGTACATGTAAGATAACTTTTAAATAATTTTATTGGCTTTACTTTCATATATTTTTTTATTTTGTAAATTGAATGCTCAATATTCTTTAGTCTTTCTATTTCACTAATTATTAACTCTTCTACATCTAGTAGTCACTTTTAGTAGTTATTTACTCCCTTTCTTTCGATTTATTTTAAGGTGTTTCACTATGCACTTTTAAAATTTATGGTCCAAAATAAATTATAAAAATTTTTGTGGCTAGAAATTATTTAATTAAGGGTAAAATAGAAAATTTAAAGTTAAATTATTATCAAATATAGAAATATGTCATTCTTTTTTATACTAATTAAATAATAGACGAAATGGCCTCGTGGACAATTAAACTTGCACACATTTGCAAAGCCGATACATAAACTTACGGTTTTCCCATTTGAACACTCCAACTTGACGGAATGAGTACTAATAAACCACCTTGACCATTGACTATACTTATGTGGCGGTGACATAGGTGATGTGGACTAATTCTTTCCTCTCTTTCTTCTCTTCAACTTAAGCGAGGAGAGAGAGCATCAGAAAGTTCAATTCCGGCCAAATTCGATATAAAGATTGTGTATTTTTACTTACATCTTACGATTTTGGAGTTTTTAGAAAATATGGGGTTATATGATTGGTTGCCAGCAAAGTGGAGGTGACATCCACTAAAGTTTTCTGGTGGTCAAAACCACTCACCACTCTAAGCTACGGGTGATCTGAAGAAAACCCTATATCGAATCTCTTTGCCAAAACAACAACAAAAAAATGGCAGATATTTGCAATAGTATTGGGCGGCCTCCACTGTTTCAAAATCATGGATTCCTATTGAATTTTTCTGAAATTCCAAAATTCAATTTTTTTTTCTGGTCTAATCATGACCATAGTGGTGTTGTGAATTTGATTCAGAATAAGAGAGAGAAAGAACAGTAAAAAAAAAAAAGAGAAAGGAGAAGAAAGAATAAGAATAAGGAAAGGAAAGGAGGTGGGTGAACGGAGAAGAAGGAAGATAGGTGGGTGAACGGAGAAGAAGGAAGGTAGGTGGACACGGGTTACTGGGGTAGTAGAGAAGTGTGTGTCTTTTTCCTCTTTTTCTTTTTTCTGTTTTTAATTTGTAACTTCTTTTTTGTTGATTTAGTATTTAAAAATGGGACCCACAAATATCACATGTCAAATAATAAATAGTCTAATATATGACGTATTGTACATGTCAGGGAAATTGATATATACGCTCTATTGGATGTATTTATTAGTATTCGATCCCTCAAGTAGGAGTGTTCAAATAAGAAAACTGTAAGTTTATGTATCGACTTTATAAATTGGTACAAATTTAAGTGGTCAGGAGGCCATCTCACCTAAATAATAAAAAGTGTTACATAAATTGAGACGGAGATAGTAGTAGTTATTGCCAAGTATGTTCTTGCCACATCATATGCTGACATCATTCTAAAACAGTTATGCAAAATTGAAATAATACTTTTCAAAAAGCAAGCAATCAATGGGTTAAAAGCCTCACCTATCTCGTATCCAAGCTAAGCGCGCAGCTTCTCTATTGTTTTCTGCGTCCAATTTCACTCAAACACCTTCAACCTTAGCAAAATATGCAACAACATTGTCAATTACTCCTAT
The DNA here is from genome assembly GCF_000390325.3 of Nicotiana tomentosiformis. NCBI lineage: Eukaryota > Viridiplantae > Streptophyta > Magnoliopsida > Solanales > Solanaceae > Nicotiana > Nicotiana tomentosiformis. The sequence continues at coordinate 76,723,616 of NC_090820.1, read as the reverse complement.
AGACATATCTTAAATGTAAGTACGGCTAAAGTAACCAATAGATTTTTGGATTACTCATAACGTAACCAATAGATTTTTGGATTACCCATGAGGTTGCATTAGTTATTCCGTACTTATGTATTATCAGATTAGGTTTATATTATAATGTTATTTATGTTTAGATTTGTTTATGTCTGGTATCCAGATTTGTTGGTTGTGCATGTTGATTCACCTAATAGTTTGGGGTTAGGTACCATCACAACCTTGTTAGAAATTTAAATCGTGAAACTATAGGTTAGATTTGATTTGAAAGATTTGAACTTGTGAATTATGAGATTAATCTCTAAGCCCTAAACTGGAAATTTAAGAAATTGAATGACTTTTTTGACTACGACTAAAAAACTAATCATATATTTGGATTCATTGCTTAAAAACTTGTAGTACAAGTCATGAGCTACTACAATCAAATAATACATGAGTCTAAATAAGTACATCACCATTTGGAATAAGAAACATTAATAATGAGATAAGAAGACTTTCAACGTACTACGATTCAATCCAAAATCTCACCCCGACGGTCACATACAACTCGTGAGTACTGCTCATACAGGACTTAGAATCTGTACAAAAATATATAAAAGTGTACTATGAGTACAATTGACCTAATATACTTAGTAAGCATCTTAACCGGCTTCAACGAAGTAGTAGCAATGGTTTAGTTAAAAAGTACTTAATTTATAAATTTATGTAGTTCATATGAAAAAGTACATTCTCACACCTAATATCAGGTATTTATGATAAAGACTCAATCTTTACATCAAACCGGCACTTCTCAAGTGTCCACAGCCTGCTAACAAGTTCTATGCATGTGTGAGAATTCATCAAAATTATATATAGATGATATGCATGAATAAAGCATATAAAAATACATAAATATCCATAAAGGATCACTTAAATAAAATAAAGTTTCCACCTTTATGCTCAATCTCATCATCTGGTATCATGATCAAATTAAAAACCCATTGATTCCTAAACATGCGCACACAATCTAAGATAAAAAGAGCGTTCACGTGACTGTAGAGGGATGGATCAAAATACATGCGCAACAGGACATGAATCCACATACTCTAACTAATACCTCAAATGTGAACGTCAATCCATACGCTCTAATTGATACCTCAAATAGTAACACAGATCCACATGCCCTAACTGATATCTTAATCAGGAACATGAATGCACATACCCTACTTGATATTACAAATAGGAACGTAAATTCACACGCCTTAAATAGCTCACATGGATCAAAGCAATCTCTAATGGGTAATGAGAACAAATAATATGCTAACAAGGTGCATATAAGTAACTGTGTATAACTAAGTAGTTCTATAATGTAAAATCGGTACACAAAATCAATAATATCAAATTAGCATATAAAGAATGCCTATTAGATTAAACTAGCTTAAATAGTCATACAATAGGTAAAACATGCAACATATAAGGCATGTAGTAAATCGAGGCATAAGAAGGCCTAATAAACTACCTTAATCATGGATAGACCTTGACATCCGTATATACGTTCGTAACCTCGCATATGTATTATGCCAAAACACGTAGAACATAGGAACAAGACTATTTTTTAGAAAAAAATACTCATCAAAGCCAACAAAGATACTTTTCTCTATCCCATGCTAGCTCTATTTTTCCAAATAAATCTTTTCTTGCATTAAGTCTGTCAAACGAGTCCGATCTAGCTCAAAGAATTCTCCACAATATCAAACAAGTTCATAGGACTCAATTCCTAAGCAAAAGATTCAATCTTGGTCAAAATCAACAAAAGTCAACCCCGGACTTATATGGTTAAACCCAGAAACAAGAGTCAAATCTCCATGATCCATAGTCTCCCGAGTCTAAATATATAATTAGATTCTCAATTCGAGTCTAGATTGATATTCAAATAAAAAAGTTCTTTCTTTTATTTTCAAATCAAAAACTCTTTTTTTCTCTTTTCAATCCTTGATTCTAAGGCAAAATTGATAATATGTTCATTCTATAATCATAGATTCGAGTTAAAATTACTTACTCGAATAATGTAGATGAAATTTTCTCCAAAATTATCTCAATTCGAACTCTCTAGCTCCCATAATGGTAAAATAAACTCGAAATGGGCTATTTATATAAGTGCTGAAAAGTGAATGAAATTGCAAAAACATCTAAAATAGTTATTGATGTAATATATATTACTAGTTTTGCTTGTTTTTGCCTTAAAACCCTTTTCCAAACAACACAAAACTCACTTGAGCCTCCGAGAACCCCTAAAAATTATCCCAACAAGTCCATATACCTTATATGGACTTATCCAAATCATCTGTGTTGTGTCCAATCTCAGATCTTCTGGCCGAAGATACATGAACCGTAGCCCTTAAAATCAATACAAACCTCATACGACTCACTACATCCATCATGATATCGTATCTAAGTATAAGAATTTTGCTATCAACTCCAATCACTAAGTAAAATAGTTCTCAAACACACTCAATTGTCTTAAAAACATACGACTTAGACCAACCTATAAGACAATAACAACATGCAATGTAATCATTAAACCTGTAGGGAACATCAACTTTATAGTCATGTTGTCACGACCTCAATTTTCCTTTGTAGGATGTCGTGATGGCACCTTGTCTCTAAGGTTAGGTAAGCCTAACATACATGCAATATTAACTGAGAATTTATAATGAACCTTCAAATAACTCAACCTCTATCATATAAATAAACCCCGTAACTCAACAAAACACAACTTCCCAAAATCCGGCGAATATAAGTCACAAGCTCTATAAGATGGTACTGAATATCCCTATACATCAGTATATATAAAAGGATAAGAAATGAAATAGACTAGATAGATGGTGACTCCGAGGCCTGCAGACCCTGGCATGTATACCTTGAAGTCTTCGAAATTGGGCTCGTCTCACTGGTGCCTGGACTGGTAGGAGGTATCTGGATTTGCACAAAAAGATGTGCAAAAGAGTAGCATGAGTATACCACAACGGTATCTAGTAAGGGCCAAGCCTAACCTGGGTAGAGTAGTGACGAGGTCGGGTTAAGACCTACTGGAATAAATAAGAAACTGAACGGGTATATAATAGTGTAATAATGATAACAATAGAAATAAGACAAAAAAAAAATGTACCGAGAATAGCTACACTGAACTAAGGAAAATAATACATCACATAAGAAAATAAGGAATGCTATGACACGGAACAAGTAACAAAACACAAGTGAAGTAATAGAAAAGTATCAACAAAAATCATTACCGAGGTACCGCCCCGTAGTCTCAAATCACAAAGCATTTCACAATCTTTTTTCATATCACCGCAGGAGCCTTGCATTTAATTTTAAAAATTATTTTTTCCGAAATAGCTTTCCACGTTTTAGCCCATCTTATCACACTGCATGGCTTCAAGTAGTTCCCCTACTAGAAATACGTGTATCAATCCCACCTTATCTCACAGCATGCATTTCAACCCCAAAACCTTATACCACCGCATGTGTATCAATATCACAAACGTATCACAAATTGCACCTCAAGTGCCCAATATCACAACTTGCCAAAGAAATCAACAACAATGGTGTTTTCACAATAAATAGCCCATGGCTTAACCACAATATGCACAAGAGTCTCACAATAACAACTGAAAGTGAATAACTCAACAAGAATAGTATTTCACAACTTTAAAACTTTGCCTTAATGTAAATAACGGTCTTTGTAACTTAATACCACTTTCAACAATAAGATATTCCAAAAACAACAACTTTAAATAAAGAACTCAACGGTTAAATAATGAATAAGAAATAAAGGAAACAATACTTCAACTAAACATGTAAAGGCAATTAAAAATTATGAGATAAGACAAGTAGAGCATGTGAAGATAGACTAATGATGATGATTTTAACATATTAAGGTAACTCAATTAAGGCATGAAAGGAATCTACATAGCTAAAACCGGTAAATTTATATATTTAGCCCGTGTACACACTCGTCACCTTGCATACATGACTTTCACATATCACAATAAATACAAACGGACACCAATCCTAAGGGGTAATTCCCCTCCACAAAATTAGGCAAGACACTTACCTCAAAACAAGCTAACTCAATCCACTAGTAAGCTTTTTCATCGATTATCCAACTCTGAACGACACGAATCTAGCCAAAATAACTTCATACCATAAATATAAACTATAGAAAACTATATCGAACAATAAAGTTACGATCATTAAAGAGAAATAAAAAGTCAACTCAAAAGTCAACCCCAGGCTCGCGCCTCGGAACCCTACCAAAATTATAAAATCCGAACACACATTCGATAATGAGTCCAACCATATCGATAATGACCTCAAATTGCCTCTCAAAACCCCAAAATTTAGTCTAAGAAGTTTTCACAATTTTCCCCCAAATTTCCAACTCAAATCACTAATTAAATGATGAAAATAACAATGGATTCGTATAATATAACCAAAACTGAGTTAGAATCTCTTACCCCGATGAATTTCTTGAAAATCTCATGAAATATCGCCACAAACCGAGCTCTCTAGGTCCAAAAATAAACAATAAAATCAAACCCTCGAACTTAGCCCTTTTCTGCCCAGTGATTTCCGCATCTGCGGTCACACAGTAGCATCTGCGACAATGCACCTGCCAAAAAACCATCGCAAGTGCAGTTCCAGCTTATGTCACGAATTTTCGCTTCTGCGGAACAAATGAGCTTTTGTGCATGCGCTTCTGCGAACGTTGTCCGCTTCTGCGATCCCAGGCCTCCCTGGCCATATCCGATTCTGTGATGCATTCCCCCCATCGGCGAGTCTGCTTCTGCGGAACATGGACCGCACTTACGGTCCTAGATAGTCATGACAATATTCTTTATTGCGGCTCGAGGGCCGCTCCTGCGGTGCCGCACTTGCGACCCAAAATGCTCAGGTGCGATTGCACTAGTCACAACAAAACTTCAGCAATCACACAAGTCCAAACTTATTTTGGATTCAATCCGAATCACACCCGGGGCCCACGATATCCTATTCAAATATACCAACAAGTTCTAAAATATATAACGGACATACTCGAGGCCAAAACCTATATCAAACAACATCAATTCTGTGAATTGCAACTCAATTCAAGCCTATTGAAACTATGAACTTTCGAATTCCAAAACTAATGTCGATTCATACCAAAACAACTCTGATTGACTTCAAATTTTGCACACAAGTCATAAATGACATGACGAACCTATTCCAATTTCCAGAATCGGAATCTCCCGATATTAATAAAGTCAACTCCCAGTCAAACCTTCAACTTTCAAACTTTCTCCAAATCAAGCCGAAACGATCTACAGACCTTCAAATCAATATCTGGATATGTTCCTATGTTAAAACCAAAACCAAACACCCCCGACAAGTCCCATAACTATAATGCATCATAGATGAGGCAATAAATTGAGGATCAGGACTAAAATACTCAAAATGACCGACCGGGTCGTTACATTCTCCCCTTCGTAAATTAAATGTTCGTCCTCGAACGAGTATAGATACATACCTGAAGTAGTGAAAATATGAGGATAACGTCTACACATATCATGCTCGGTCTCCCAAGTCACCTCCTCGACTGGTTGACCCCTCCACTAAACCATCACTGAAGCAATGTTCTTCGACCTCAACTTTCGGACCTGCTTGTCCAAAATGGCCACCGGCTCCTCAACATAAGACAAATCATTATCCAACTGGACTGAGCTGAAATCCAACACATAAGACGGATCACCGTGATACTTCTGAAGCATAGAAACATGCAATACTTGATGAACTGTAGCTAGACTAGGTGGTAGTGCAAGCTTGTAGGCCACCTCTCCAATCCTCTCCAGAATTTCAAAAGTTCTGATATACCTAGGGCTCAACTTGCCCTTCTTGCCGAACCTCAAAACACCCTTCATGGGCAAAACCCGGAGCACGATCGCTCTCCAACCATGAACACTATATCACGAACCTTCCGATCTGTATAACCTTTCTGTCAATATTGGGCTGTAGGAAGCTGATCTTGAAATAATTTAATCTTTTCCAAAGCATCCTGAACCAAGTCAGTACCCAATAGCCTAGCCTTACCCGGATCAAACCAACCCACCGGAGACCAACACCATCTCCCATACAAGGCCTCATACGGAGCTATCTGAATGCTTGACTTGTAGCTATTGTTGTAGGCAAACTTCGCAAGCAGCTAGAACTGATCCCAAGAACTCCCGAACTCTATCACACAGGCACGAATCATATCCTCTAATATCTTAATAGTGCGCTCAGTTTGTTCGTTCATCTGAGGGTGAAATGTTGTACTCAACTCAACCCGTGTGCCCACTCTCATTGTACAGCCTTCCAGAATCACAATGTAAACTGCACACCCCGGTCTGAGATGATGGATACCGGCATGTCATGAAGTCGGACAATATCGCGAATAAAGGCTTGAGCCAGCTGCTCTGAAGAATAAGTAGTCACTACTGGAATGAAATAAGCCGACTTGGTCAACCTATCCACAATAACCCATGCTGCATCAAACTCCTTCTGAATCTTTGGGAGCGCAACGACAAAATTCATAGTAACCTGCTCCCATTTCCACTGGAATCTCTAGCCTCTGAAGCAATCCACCTGGTCACTGATGCTCATACTTCACCTGTTGACAATTTAGGCACCGAGCTACATACTCCACTATTCGTTATTCATTCTCCTCCATCAATAGTGCTGCCTCAAGTCCTGATACATCGTAGCGGCACCTGGATGAATGGAGTACCACGAATTGTCGGCCTCCTGAAGAATAAACTCTCGCAAACTATCTACGTTGGGTACACATAGATGGCCTTGTATCCGTACCACACTGTAATCCCTAATAGTGACCTCCTGGCATCACCGTGCTAAACCGTATCCTTGAGGACAAGCAAATGGGGTTCGTCATACTGATGCTATCTGATACGATCATATAGAGAAGACCGAGAAATCACACAAGCCAAAACTCGACTCCGCTCCGAAGCATCCAATCTAACAAACTGATTGGCCAATGCCTGAACATCGAACGCTAATGGCCTCTCCACTGCCGGTAGATATGCTAAACTGCCCAAGCTCTCTGCCTTACAACTCAAGGCATCGGCCACACATTGGCCTTCCCGGGATGATATAGAATGGTTATATCATAGTCCTTAAGCAACTCTAACCATCTCCGTTGATGCAAGTTAAGATCCTTCTGTTTGAACAGATGTTGTAGACTCCGGTGGTCGATGTAGACCTCACAAGGGACACCGTACAAATAGTATCGCCAAATCTTCAAGGCATGAACAATAGCTGCTAACTCAAGGTCGTGGATAGGATAATTCTTCTCATGTACATTCAGATGTCTAGACGCGTAGGCAATCACCCTACTGTCTTGCATTAACACCGCGTCGAGGCCAACACGTGACACAACACAGTACATAGTGTAAGACCCTGAACCCGTAGGTAATACCAACACTACGGTTGTAGTCAAAGTAGTCTTGAGCTTTTGAAATCTCTCCTCACACTGCTATTGATTTTCCCGGCTCTGTGAGTACACCAGGATGTCGTCAAGAGACACAATGATGAATGAATCAAGTGAATGAATGTTGTTGGGGGTGTTGGTCAGCCCAAATGACATCACAAGGATCTCGTAATGACCATACCGAGTCTTGAAGGCAGTCTTCAAAATATCCGGATCCTGAATCTTTAACGGATGGTAGCTTGACCGTAAATCAATAATTGAGAACACTCTGGCACACTGTAGCTAATTAAATAGGTCATCAATGTGTGGCAATGGATACCTTTTCTTCATTGTAACCTTGTTCAACTGTCTATAATCAATACACATGCGCATAGAACCATCCTTCTTCTTTACAAACAAGACTGGAGCACCCCAAGGTGACACACTAGGCCGAATAAAACCCTTGTCAAGAAACTCTTGCAACTGCTCTTTTGACTCATTCAGCTCCACTAGGGCCATACGATATGGTGGAATTGAAATGGGTTGAGTGCCCAACAATAAATCAATACCAAAATCGATATCCCTATCGGGCGGCATGCTCGAAAGATCCACCGGAAATATATCTGGCTAGTCCCTTATTACTGAAACTGACTCAACGATAGGAGTATAAACACTGACATCTCTCACAAAGGCTAGATATGCCTCACACCTCTTACCAACCATATGTTGTGCCTTAAGGAAGTACACCACCATGCTAGGAACATAGTCCAAAGTACCCCTCTACTCAAACCGCTGCAAACGTGTCATAGAGAACATCACCGTCTTGACGTGACAATCAAGAATAGCATGATAGGGCGAAAACTAGTCCATGCCCAAAATAACATCAAAATATACCATACTGAGCAACAATAGGTCAGCTCTGGTCTCAAAACCACCAGGAACAACTAAATAATGGAATCCCCCGCTGGTTTGGACACATAGATAAGAGAACTCAAGGAATCACGGGATATACCCAAATATGGAGCAAAGTAAGATGATACATAGGAATGTGTGGAGCCTGAATCAAATAAGATTGATGCATCTCTATGACAAACCGGAATAATACCTGTGATAACTGAGTCAGATGCAACCTCCTCTGTCCTAGTCGGAAGAGCATAACATCTGGCCTGGTCTCCATGTCTAGGGCGACCTCTACTTACCCGAGCTCCATCTCTAGCTGGTTGAGCAGTTGGAGTGGAAACTTTTGTGGTAACCATGGCCTGAGAAGCTTGGGGGCCCTATGGAATACGTGGAGCCTGAGTAGTCTGTGGAGGTGAAACCCTCCTGAGTCTGGGACAGTCTCTCAACATTTGGCGAGTGTCGCCACACTCAAAACAAGCTCTCGGAGGACGTGGCTGCTAAGACTGGCTTGGGATTGGTTGGCCGGACTGACCACTGAAAGCACCCCGTGCAGGAGGTACACTAGACAATGGAGGTGCATAATGGCGAACCTGAGACCTGGGAGTAGCCGGAATACCACTGGAAGCTGGAAGTGCCGATTGAAGGGGATGGCTCGCATAACCTCTACCATGATGAGCTACAACTGGGGCACGAGCACCACTATATGTTCCAAAATCGGGAGGCCTCTTGGCCTCCCTCTCCTCTATCTCCCAGCCCAACATACCCTCCAATCTCCGAGCGATCTCCACCACCTGCTGGTATAGGGTATCCGTCTCTAACTCTCGAGCCATGTTGAACCTAATACCATGGTTGATCCCCTCGATAAATCGACGGACTCTCTCACTATGGAAACTAAGGCTAGTGTATGTCTAGACAACTCGCTGAACCTGACAACATACTTTGATACGGTCATAGCACCCTGGCGCAACTTCTCAAACTTTGCGCGCCATGCATCCCGAAGACTCTGGGGAACAACCTCTCTCATGAACATCTCTGAGAACTGAGCCCAGGTGAGTGAAGCTGCCTCGGCCGGGCTGCCCAACTCATACGCTCTCCACCATTGATAAGCCGCTCCCTTAAGCCGGAACGTAGTGAAAGAAACTCCACTTGACTCCACAATACCCATAGTACGGAAGATACGGTGGCACTCCTCAAGAAAACCCTGTGCGTCCTCTGTAGCTAAGCCGCTGAATGTAGGGGTGGTACTTCGTGTACCTCTCGAGCTTGATCTGCTCCTCCTCAGATGTTGCTGTCCTAACCTCGGGTTGAACTAGAAATACCGATTGCACTGGTATGTCCTCAAGTACTGGTCAACCTGGACCCGCTGCTCTGGGGTACGGGCGGCGAGAGTCTGTGCTCCTCCCCTGAATGGGATGTGACCGGAGCAAGTGGAATAAACCCTACCTGAGCTAGATTTCCAAGCATGCTCAAAAACTGGGCAAGGGTCTCCTGAAATGCAGGGGTAGTAACAGGCGTCTCAGGTGCTTGCCCCCCAACTGGACCTAATGGTGGATCCTCTGTACTAGCTTGGGCAGGTGCTCTGGCTATACCACATGCCCGTCCTCGACCTCTGCCCCGGCCCTGCCCTCTCGCAGCTCTAGCAGGGGGTGCGGGTGTCTGATCGTCAAATCCAGCTATGCGTGTCCTCACCATCTGTGAGAGAATAGAAAGATAGAGATTTAGAATTTCGAACTCAACAAATTTGCACGATAAGGAATCAAAGAAGTTAAGCTTTTCCTAAAAGTTCCATAGCCTCCCGAAGATTAGTACAGACGTCTCCGTACCGATCCATGAGACTCTACTAAACTTGTTTGTGACTCATAACATCTATGAACCTAGAGCTCTGATACCAACTTGTTACGACCCCAATTTTCCTCTGTAGGATGTCGTGATGGTACCTAGTCTCTAAGACTAGGTAATCCTAACATACATGAAATATTAACTGAGAATTTATAAAGAACCTTCTAATAACTCAACCTCTATAATATAAAGAAACCCCATAACTCAACAGAACACAACTTTCGAAAATTCGGAGAATACGAGTCATAAGCTCTATAAGATGGTACTGAATATCCATAAACATCAGTGTCAATAAAAGGATAAGAAAATAAAATAGACTAGATAGAGGGTGACTCTGAGGCCTGCGGACGCCGGCAGGTATACCTTGAAGTCTCTGAAACTGGGCTCGAATCAGTGGTGCCTGGACTGGTAGGAGATACCTCGATCTGCACAAAGAGATGTGCATAAGCGTAGCATGAGTACACCATAACAGTACCCAGTAAGTGCCAAGCCTAACCTCGGTAGAGTAGTGACGAGGTCAGGTCAAGGCCCTACAGGAATAAATAAGAAACTGAACAGGTATATAACAGTGTAATAATGATAACAATAAAAATGAAACAATAAAGAAATGTACCGAGAATAGCTACATTGAACTAAGGTAAATAATGCATCACGGAAGAAAACAAGAAATGCTATGACACGAAACAAGCAACAAAACACAAGTGAAGTAATAAAAAAGTATCAACAAAAATCACTACCGAGGTACCGCCTCGTAGTCTCAAATCACAAATTATTTCACAATATTTTCTTATATCACCACAGGAGCCTTGCATTTAATCTTGAAAATTAGTTTTTCCAAAATAGCTTCCCGCATTTTAGCCCACTTTATCACACCGCGTGGCTTCAAGCAGTTCCCCTACTAGCAACACGTGTATCAAGCCCACCTTATCTCACCGTGTGCATTTCAACCCCAAAACCTTATACCACCACATGCATATCAATATCACAAATGTATCACAAATCGCACCTCAAGTGCCCAATATCACAACTTGACAAAGAAATCAACAACAATGGTGTTTTCATAAAAAATAGCCCACGGCTTAACTACAATATGCACAAGAGTCTCACAATAACAACCGGAGGTGAATAACTGAGCAAGAATAGCATTTCACAATTTTTCAACTTCGCCTCAATGTAAATCATGGCCTTTGTAACTCAATACCAATTTCAATAACAAGATATTCCAACAACAACTTTAAGTAAAGAACTCAACGGTTAAATAATGAATAAGGAATAAAGTAAACAATACTTCAACTAAACATGTAAAGGCAATTAACAAGTAAGAGATAACACAAGTAGAGCATGTGAAGATAAACTAATGAAGATGATTTTAACATGTTAAGGTAACTCAATTAAGGCATGAAAGGAATCTACATAGCTAAAACCGGTAAATTTCCATATTTCACCCGTGTACACACTCGTCACCTTGCGTACACGGCTTTCACATATCACAATTAACGCAAACCAACACTATTTCTAAGGGATAATATTTCCACACAAAGTTAGGCAAGACACTTACCTGAAAACATGCTAATTAATCCATTAGTAAGCCTTTTCATCGATTATCCAATTCTGAACGGCTCGAATCTAGCCAAAACAACTTCATACCATAAATATAAACTATAGAAAACTATTTCGAATAATAAAGTTACGACCTTAAAGATAAATAAAAAGTCAACTCAAAAGTCAAATCCAGGGATCGCGACCCGGAACCCGACAAAAATTAAAAAATCCGAACATTCATTTGATAACGAGTCCAACTATACAAGAATTACTCAAATCCAACCTCAAATCGCGTTTCAAAACCCCAAAATTTAGTCCAAGAAGTTTTCACAATTTTTCCCAAAATTTCCAACTCTAATCACTAATTAAATATTGAAAATAATAATATATTCATGTAATATAACCAAAACCTGATTAGAATCTTTACTCCGATGAATTTCTTGAAAGTTTCTCGAATAAATCACCATAAACCGAGCTCTCTAGGTCCAAAAATGAATAATGAAATCAAAACCTTGAACTTAGCCTTTTTCTGCCCAGTGATTTCCGCATCTGCGGTCACCCAGTCGCATCCGCGATGCTGCACATATGCAAAAACCATCGCAGGTGCGTTCTAGCTTAAGTCATGAATTTCCGCTTTTGCGGACCAAACACGCTTATGCGCATGCGCTTCTACGGACGTTGTTCGCTTCTGCGATTCCAGGCGTCCCCGGCCATATCCGCTTCTGTGATGCATTCCCCGAATCGGCGAGTCCGTTTATGCGGGACATGGACCGCACATGTGGTCCTAGTTGGTCATGAAAATATTCGCTTCTACGGCTCGAGTGCCTCACCTGCGGTGCCGCACCTGCGACCCAAAATGTGCATGTGCGATTGCACTAGTAACAACAAAACTTTAGCATACACACAAATCCAAACTTGTTCCGGATTCAATCTGAATCACACCCGGGATCCACGGAAACCCGTCCGAATATATCAACAAGTTCCAAAACACATAACGGACCTACGTGAGGTCAAAACCCATATCAAACAACATCAATTCTACGAATCGCAACCCAATTTAAGCCTATTGAAACTACGAACTTCCGAATTCCAAATATAATATCGATTCATAACAAAACAACTCTGGTTGACTTCAAATTTTTCACACAAGTCATAAATGACGTGATACGACCCCGATATCAATAAAGTCAACTTCTGGTCAAACCTTCCACCTTACAAACCTTCAACTTTCAAAATTTTACCAAATCAAGCCGAAACGACCTACGGACCTCCAAATCAATATCCGAACATGCTCCTAAGTTCTAAATCACCATACAGAGCTATTTGGACCGTCAAAACTCTAATTTGGTGTCATTTACACAAATGTCAAATTACGGTCAACTTTTTCAATTTAAGCCTCCAACTTACAGACTATGTGTCCCATTTTACTCCGAAACTCATCCGAAACCAAAAACAAACACCCCTGGCAAATCCCCTAACCATAATGCATCATAGAGGAGGCAATAAATAGGGGATCAGGAATAAATTACTCAAAACGACCGGTTAGGTCGTTATACATGCCAAATCAGTCTCAAGATTTAAGAAGTTTACTTCCATACAATCAAGCCACTGAAGCTGAATATAAGTCAACCAAGTCACATAAATGGTCAAACCCAAAGATCTTCTCACAAGGTATCTGTAACACCCGATTATATATAAAAATCAATCATTTCTGTCATAATACTAGTCCAAGCTACTGCTATATCAACTCAACTTCTTTTAAACTACTCTTGATCCCTTTTCGAGATATCTTTATCTTTTCAAAATACTATGGTCTTAAACCATAACTCACTCTAAGTTTCCCCATATCCACAGACCCATCTATCTCCATCACATTTATGAAAGTACCTCAAAACGAAATGTTTGCTCTAAAGAGACCTCCAATGAATTTGAAATTGTTACTTTATCTCTACAGTTTTACAAGGTCATATCAATAATGATATAGAAGTACTCTAAGTCCCAAGCACTATCCAATTACTATTACAAAAAAGGTCATATCTGACTAGATTTGTTTAAATCTAACAATTTATTTTAAAACCAAAGAATAAATATTTGATATGACAAAATTTTAGTATGGAAGTTTGAAAATAGAAAAACCGTCGAATTAAGTAGATAAGACGATAGATTTGTCACGATCTAATATACCACCAAAGTTTGTTATGACATCCAACCCCAACTTTCTAGGTAAGCCAATATCCAAATCAGTCAAATCATGATAAATACAAGATAAACTACTATCATGAATAATAAGCATATTAAATCTCAAGAACATCAACCAAAGCGGATGAGTATTGCAATAACTCCCAAAACTCGATAGTACGAAGTCATGAGCTTCTAGGACTACAACCGAGTCTCAAAACATAACAATGCTATCTGAATCAAATAATAGTAGAAATAGATGAGACAGGGACTCCATAAGCTGAGAAACAAGAATAACAGTTCACCACAAAATCTCCATAAAAACTCTAAGCACCCTCCTAAAAGCCCCTAGGTCTAGTACCAATAGTATGCAAATAACAAATCATCTAAATAAACATAAAAATTACTAAGTTTGGCAGAAGAAAGATAAAACAATAAACTCTAGCCTCCACGGTGACTCCTCTCTCTCCCTCGTCGAATTCCCCTAAAAACCTGAGTTTAGGGACTACTTAGCCTATATAATAGAAAGAGTTTCTCACTTGACTTCAAGTTGAGAAAGGCCAGTTCAAGAACTAAAGCTGAGGAAATATTCTCGAAAAGTCAACAAAATTCAATCCTAGGTTCGTCTGGTCAAAACCCGAGTCGAAGGGTAGATGTCGACTACTCATAATCCCACGAGTCCAAATATATGTTTTGCTTTCAAATCCGAGTCCAAATCGACTCTCAAATCTCAAAAAAGAAAATAAAAAACATAGTAAAGAATCTCCAAAGTTCTCTTCAAATCTCATGGTTTAGATGTTAAAATTCATAAATAATCATGTTATAATATCATAAAGGAGTCAAACTTAATTACCCAATATTTTGTATGAAGATCCCTTCTAAAATCGCTTCCCACCAAATCTAGGGCTCAAAATTTAATAAAATGAGACTAAGTCCCAAAATCCCATCTTTTTGTTCAGCTGCAGACGTCACAAATACAACCTGGGGTTCGCAAATGCGACCAAATAATCACAAATGCAATGCCTGCAGAGCCCAGGAAATATCGCAAATACGAAGATAGTCCCCTTTGCAAAAGTGACCCCTTGATCGCAAACGCGGTCATCCGTGCCCAGTTCCCCATCGCAAATGCCATCGAGTAGTCCGCAAAAGCAAAAACCCAGCACCCAACCAACCTCACAAATGCAATACCTACCTCGAAAATGCAGGGTTCGTAAATGCAAATAGGATCTCGCATTTGCGAGACCTGCAGCACCAACAAAGAACCAACAAAATCTGCAACAGTCCAAACCACTCCGAAAAGCGTTCGAAACTCACTCAAGACCTTGCGGATCTACACCAAAAATCCAAACAAATTCAAAAATATCATACGAACTTACTCACGAGCTTAAAACAATAAAATAATAGCCGGAACCACGAATCGAATATCAAAACACATAGAATTCACAATGAAACTCAAGAATTGCTAAAATCACAACCAATCATCTGATTCCTACCAAACTAACTCCGAATGACACCAAACATTGCAAACAAGTTCCAAATGAGAAAACGGACCTATTCCAAGTCCTTAAACCAAAATCTGAAACCGATAGCCATAAAGTCAATCCATGGTCAAACTTAAAAAAATTCTAAATCTTAAAATTGCCAACTTTCAGCAAAATGAGCTACTTCAACCTAGGAACCTCCGAATTCAATTCTGGGCATGCGCCTAAGTCCAACATTACCATATGAATCTATTGGAACCATCAATATACTGTTCCGAAGTCGTGTTTACAAAAGTCAAACCTTGGTCAATATTTCTCACCTAAGCTTCCAAACTAAGAACCAAGTGTTCCAAATTAACCCAAAACCTCCCCGAAGCCAAACTAAACATCCCTAAAATTCATGTAACCACAAATACACATACGGGAAGCTTCAAAAGGATACAAGTCTTAAATACACAAAACAATCGGTCGGGTCGTTACATTTTCCCCTCTTAAACAAACATTCGCCCTCGAATGAGTATAAAGACATAGTTAAAGTGCCAAAAAGATGAGAATAACAAGTCTGCATATCATGCTTGGTATCCCAAGTCACCTCCTCGACTGGTTGACCTATTCATTGGACCTTTACCGATGCAATGCTCTTCAACCTCAACTTTCGAACCTGCCTGTCCAAAATAGCCACTGGCTCCTCAACACATGTGATGGATCACCAGAGTACTTCTGTAGCATGGAAACATGGAACGCCCGGTGAACTCCAGATAAGCTGGGTAGCAGTGCAAGTCTGTAGACCACCTCACCCATTCTCTCAAGAATCTCAAACGGACCAATATACTGAGGGCTCAACTTACCCTTCTTCTCGAACCTCATCACACCCTTCATGGGCAAAACCCTGAGTACCCACCATCAATACCACACCACGAGCCCTCCTATCAGCATAACTCTTCTACATGGACTGTGTTATACGAAGTTGCTCCTAAATCAACTTCAATTTCTCCAAGGCATCACAGACCAAATCAGTGCGCAATAACCTAGCCTCCCAAGCTCAAACCAACCAACTGGAGAACGACATCGCTTCCCATATAAAGCCTCGTAAGGAGCCATCTGGATGCTCGACTGATAGAATGAAGTGTGAAGACTTGGTCAGTCTGTCCAGAATGACCCACACAGTGTCGAATCTCCTAAAGGTCTGTGGTAGCCCAACCACAAAATCCATATTGATACACTCCCACTTCCACTACAGAATATCTAGCCTCTGAGGCAAACCACCCGATCTCTAATGCTCATACTTAACCTACTGACAGTTCAAACACCGAGCCATATACTCCATAGTATCTTTCTACATCCTTCTCCACCAGTAGTGCTTCTTCAAATTATGGTACATCTTCGCTGCACCCAGATGAATGAAATACCACGAACTATGGGCCTTTGCAAGAATCAGCTCCAACAACCCATCCATATTGGGCACACAAATTCGTCCATGAAGCCTTAACTCCCCATCATCTCCAATAGTCACCTCCTTGTCATCATCGTGCTTCACCGTGTCCTTAAGGACAAGCAATTAGGGATCATCATACTGACGTGCCTTGATGCGCTCAAACAAAGACGACCTTAAAACCACGCAAGGAAGAACCCTGCTCGGCTACAAAACGTCCAACCTCACAAACCTGTTAGCCAAAGCCTGAACATCCAACGCTAATAGTCTCTCCCCAATTGTAATAAAAGCAATACTCCCCATGCTCTCGGCCTTCCTACTCAAAGTGTCGGCCACCACATTGGCCTTCCCAGGATGATAAAGAATGGTAATATCATAGTCCTTTAGTAGCTCTAACCACCTCTGTTGACTCAAGTTCAGATCCTTTTGTTTGAATAGGTGTTGAAGACTCTTGTGATCCGTGAACACCTCACAAGACATACCCTAAAGATAGTACCTCCAAATCTTGAGCGCATGAACAATGGCTGCTAACATCAAATTGTGCACTAGGTAGTTCTTCTCATGGGGATTCAACTAACGCGAAGCATAAACAATTACTCTATCCTCCTACATTAACACACTTCCAATGCCAATTCGTGAAGCATCACAATAGACTGTATATGAACCTGATGCTTAAGGCAAAACCAGAACTAGAGCTATAGTCAAGGCAGTCTTGAGCTTCTAAAAGATCTCTTCACACTAGTCAAACGACCTGAATTGGGCACCCTTTAGGAGTCAATCTAGTTAAAAGAGCTGCAATAGATTAAAAAAAAAACCATCCACGAATCGATGATAATACCCAGCCAAACCTAAAAAACTCTAAATCTCAGTAGCGGTAGAAGGCTTGGGCCAACTCTGAACTGCCTCAATCTTCTTCGGATACACCTTAATCCTCTCAATAGACACCACATAACCCAAAAATGCCACTAAGTCTAGACAAAACTCGCACTTGGAGAATTTAGCATATAGCCCTATCTCCCTCAAATTCTAAAGCACGATCCGTAGGTGCTGCTCATGCTCCTCTCGGCTTCGAGAATACACCAGTATATCATAAATGAACACGATGATGAAGGAATACAGATACGGCTGAAACACATTGTTCATCAAGTGCATGAAAGCTGATAAGGCATTGGTCAACCCAAAAGGCATCACCAAAAACTCATAGTGGCCATAGCGGGTCCTGAAAGTCGTCTTCAGAATATCTGAAGCCCGAATCTTCAATTAATGGTACCTTGATCTCAAGTCAATTTTCGAAAATACCCTAGCACCCTGAATCTGATAAAATAAATCATCAATACATGGTAGTGGGTACCTTTTCTTGACTGTAACCTTGTTCAACTGCATGTAGTCAATACAAATTCTCATATAGGCATCTTTCTTCTTCATAAATAGAACTGGAGCACCCCAAGGTGAAACACTCGGTTTGATGAAACCCTTATCAAGAAACTCCTAAAGTTGTTCCTTCAATTCATTCAACTGTACTGGTGCCATGTGATATGGTAGAATAGAGATGGGCCGAGTGTCCGGCACCAAATCAATACCAAAATCAATATTTCTATCGAGTGGTATACTCGGTAGGTCTGCTATAAACACATCTAAAAAATCACTCACTACCAGAACTGACTCAACGGTAGGAGTATCAACACAAACATCCCTCACAAAGGCTAAGTATGCCAAGAACCCCTTCTCAACCATCTTTTTTGCCTTCAGAAAAGACACCACCCTATTGAGAACATAACCCAACAAACCTCTCCACTCCAACCTCGGTAACCCCCGTATAGCTAATGTCATGATCTTAGCGTGACAATCAATCCATGCCCAAAGTCACATCAAAATCTATAATATTGAGTACTAGAAGGTCAACCCTAGTCTCATATCCCCCCAATAGTGACCAAACAAGAACGATAGACATGGTCTACCATAATAGAAACCCCAACATGTATAGACACATAAATAGGGGTATCCAAAGAATCACGATACATATCCAAATATGAAGAAAAATAGAATGACATATATGAATAAATGGAACCAGATCAAATAAAACTAACTCATCCCAATGACATACCGGAATAATACCTGTAATGATAGCATCTGCTGCAATGGCCTCAGTCCTACTAGGGGAAGCATAACAATGGGCCTAGCCTCCCACTCTAGGATTCCCTGTACTCGCATGTCCTCCACCTCTAGCTGGTTGTGCAGGTGGAGTAGCAATTGGATCAGAAACCATAGCCTGAGTACCTGCAGAGGTTCACCCCTCTAAAGTCTAGGACAATCTTTCACCATGTGGCTTGTATCACCCCACTCGAAACAACCCCTCTACGGGCGTGGATTCTGGTACTGAGTCTTCCCTCGATGGCTAGAATAACCATTGTAGGAACCCCATATAGAAGGTGCACTGGATGATGGCTGTCCAATATGAATACCCTGAGGTCCCTAACTATTTGGAGCACCACGAGTAACCTGAAGTACAGACTCAACTGTTGACTGATAAAATCTCTTCCATGATGAGTTGTAGCTGAAGAATGGGAACCACTGAATACTCTAAAACCTTGAGGTCTCTTGGCCTCCCTATATCTCGTCTCCTGCCCATGAATACTCTCCAGCCTCCTAGCAATCTCCACAATCTAGTGGAATGGAGCTTCAGTCTCCAACTCCCGTGCCATCCCAAATATGAGACTATAATCGAGTTCCTCAATAAACCTATGGAATCTCTCTCTAACAGTGAAAACCAAAGCAGGTGCATGACGAGATAAATCAATAAACCTCATAGCATACTCAGACATAGTCATACTCTCATATCACAACTGCTCGAACTCGGTGCGCAACATATCCCAGAGGGTCTGCAGAATGAACCTCCTTAAGAAGAGATCAGTGAATTGAGTCCAAGTAAGTGGCGTTGCGCCAACTAGCCTACTCTCTTCATAAGTCTATCACTATCTATATGCCGGCCCTTCCAGCTGGAAAGTAGTAAGGTCGACCCCGCTCAACTCCACTATGCTCATAGTACGCATAATACGGTGACACTAGTCTAAGAAACCACGTGCATCCTCAAAAGCTTCTCCACTGAAATGAGAAGGATGATACTTCTAGAACCTCTCTAACCTCTTATGCTTCTCTGCTGATGCAACGGGCCTGACCTCGGGCTAAACCACAATCACGGGCTGCACCAGCATAGCACCTAGATACTGATCAACATGAGCTCGTTGCTCTAGAGTACGGGCGACGGGAGTCTAAGCTCCTACCCCAGCTTGAGAAGTAGTTCATGCAATTAGGATCAACCCCGCCTGAGCCAAGGTATCAAACATGCTCAAAAACTGCGCTAAAGTCTCCTGAAGTCCAAGGGTAGAAATAGGTGCCTCGGGTGCCTACTCCTCAATTGGAGCTACTGGTGGCTCCTTAGTCACTGATCTAGCATGACCCCTTGCTACGGCGCGTGCTCCGCCTCTAACTCGGCCTCTGCCCTGGCCTCTTGCAACACCGACATCTGGGGCAACATCATTTGTAACTAAAGCTCATATCCTCACCATTTATGAGAGAATAGAAGCACAAAGGCACAAATTTCAAAATCATAAATAGGAATAAAATAAGTGAAATTTCCTAATAGCTCTGTAGCCTCTCGAAGATAAGTGCATATATCTCTATACCGATCCGCAAGACTCAACTAAACTTGCTTATGATTCATAGAATCTATGAACCTAGAGCTCTGATACCAACTTGTCACGACCCAAAATCCCACCTTAAGGGTCATGATGGTATCTAGTTTCTAAGACTAGGTAAGACTATCACAAGACAAAATCAAATAGAATATAACAACTTAAATATTAAATAAAACCTGCAAAATGCCATAACATAGCCAAACGGTAAAACTAACAATCATAACTCCCAAAACCCGGTAATACTAAGTCATAATCTCTACATGAATTATATAAAAATTATCAAAAATACATCAGTGTTTGAGATACATAAACAGTAATAAATGGATAAATGAGGGTGACTCCGAGGCCTACGAGCGGACAACATGGATACCTTGAAATCTCCAACCAGCTCTATCATGCAATTCTATCAATCAGCTCGATTCGGAGTAGCTGGATCTGCACAAAGAATGTGCAGAAGCGTAGTATGAGTACATCATAGTCGGTACCTAGTAAGCATTAAGACTAAACTCGGTGGAGTAGTGACGAGGTTCAAGTCAAGACACTCACTAGTCAAATAACATGTGTGGGATATCAATATAAAACTGACAATGGAAGGCATAACAGAATAAATGTCTGCAACCTGGAAGAATGTGTACAATAACTTATTGTAAAATGATACATTTTCGCCAACAAAATATTAATGGGAACGGGACATGTGATAACATATTGAATTCAACCAAAATTAATAAAGCATAAGGTGGAAGCATTTAAGAAAAAACACATTTGTGTCAAAACATCAACCCTCGGTTCCAACACATGAACAGTAACAAAGAATCACCCAGATATATCTCATAAAATTTCCTAACAAGCCACCCTTATGTCGTCGCATGCACATTAACAATGGAATGCCACCCTTATGTCGGTGCATGCATATAAATAGCCACCCTTATCTTTCCGCATGCACATCATAATGAAATACCTCCTTTATGTCGCCACATGTACATCTCACCCCACACAATAACAATCAACCCGCAAAACACGTACACATGTGCCACAACATCATCAAAACAACAATATCAAGGTTACAACAAGATATAGCCCATGACTCAATAACAATGTGTACAATAATCATAATAATAACATAAAGTGCGGGGAGTATTTCAAAACAAAGCTTGTTACATATATCAAAAAACCCAATTCAAGGCATATTAATATCCTAAGGTCTATTCCGATAATGAACCACACATACGCTCGTGTACACACTCGTCACCTCGTGTACACATCATTTTACATAGCACAAACAATACAAATTATACTAAATCCTCAAGGGTAATTCCTCCACACAAAGATAGGCAAGATACTTACCTCAAATAGCCCAAATCAATACTCTAAAAATGGTTTTTTTCTTTAAAATTCACCTCCGTTCAGCTCAAATCTAGCCTAAAACGACTTAATAATACCAAATAATGCAAAAACCCCAATTTCAATTAATAAAGTTAAGATCTTTATACAATTCTTGAAAAGTAAACAAAAGTCAATCCCAAGCCCATTCGGTCAAAACCTGAGTCGAAGGGTAGATCTCGATTATCCATAACCCTACGAGTCCAAATGTGTATTTGGTTTTCAAATCTGAGTCCAAATCGACTCTCAAATCTTAAATATTCATTTTGTTTTCAAAAATATAGCAAAACTCCCCATAATGTCTTTTCAGTCTCATGGTTTAGATGTTAAAATCATAAATATTCATGTTATAATATCAAAATAGAATCAAAATCACTTAGCCAATAGCTTTATATGAAAATTCCCTCCTAAAATCGCCTCTCACCGAGTCTATGGCTCAAAATGTGATAAAATGAGACTAAGTCCCGAAATCCCATCTTTTTGTTCAGCTGCAAAAGGCGCAAATATGACATAGGGTGCGCAAATACGATCAAATGATCGCAAATACGATGCTTGCTGATCCTAGGGAACTACACATTGGTATACCATGATTAATGTTGAATCATGGTATTCTCATATTCTTGATATACTACACATTGGTATTACCAAGAATAGTGTTAAATTATTGTATACTTTTTTTAGTATGTTAAATGATATACCTAATATTCTTGGTATACTACACATTGGTATACCATGATTACTTTTGAATCATGGTATTATTACATTCTTGGTATACTATACATTGGTAAACTATGATTAGTGAACTATACCAAATTCTAGGATTCACTGTTTTAACTATAAAGAACAAAAAGGTGTAGAGGGACAAATTCTTTATTTTAAAAAGACTTAAATTTCTTAGAAACTAAAAAAGTCATTTACCAATATAAAATAAAAAAAATTAAAATAAATAAGAGTGATACAATAATTCTTGTTATTGTAACGATTAATAATTGTGAAGAAAGCGTCCCAATACTAATTTTATGAATTGATTATTTATTTACAAAGAAAAAAAAATAAAAATAAAGTAGAAGAAAGCGATAAAATTTAAGCTGCAACCGGTAGAAATTTAATTTATTGATAACTTGGTGGTAATAGGTAATTGTGAAGAAAGCCTCCCACTGTTACTTTAGTAGAGCAATTTAATAGATTTTCCCTAGTTGGCTTAACTAGTTGGACTGCAATATCTATCAGTAGAAATGGGCCTAAAATTTCTCAAATTTTCTTTACTAATGACCTCACCCTGTTTGCCAAAGCTAACAGGAAGTACTGTAAAACCATCATCAGAACACTAAACTCTTTCAACTCTGTTTCTGGCCAAAAGGTTAACATGATCAAGTCAAAAGTGATCTAGTCCAAAAATACCACCAAGGAAGACATGTACCTCTTTTACAACATACTAGGCATTAAGTCCGGTACCAACTTAGGTAAATACCTAGGCTTCCCATCTTTCACAAAAGACGCACTCATGGGGATTTTCAGTTCGACAGCATGAACTCCAAGTTGGTTGGCTGGAAAATAAGGTTCCTAAACATGGCAGGGCGTACAACCTTAGAACAAGCTAGCATCGCTAGTATTCCCAGCCATGTCATGCATTTCATCAAGCTACCCATCTCCACATATAAAAGGAATAATAAAATTCAAAGGGACTTTATTTGGAGGATGACAGCTGAAAAAAGGAAAGTGCACATGCTCAGCTGGGATGTCATTACTAGACCCAAGCCCCAAGGGAGGCTGGGTATCCAAAAAACTGAGCTAAAAAATAAGACTCGTCACTCAGGCCTTGCATGGAGGCTTTTCCATAAGCCTGATACATTATGGGCCAAAACACTTATTGTCAAGCACTGCAACTCAAATACCAATAGAAGGAAGCCTTCTTCTATAACTTGCCAGTGCATCCTTGAGGGCTGAAAATTCTTCAACAAAGCCTCTAGGTGGGTTCCCAACAAAGGTAATAAGTGAACTTCCTCACTGACAATTGAATCCCAAACATGGGGCCTATTGATACCTTTATCAGTGGGTCAAAGTTGAATTGAGAAGATAACTTAAAGATATCCTCCATATATATCAATGGGATCTGGAACTTAGAATACCTCTCATTTCCCATTACTGAGTCCCTGTCTCTCACCATCAGTAAACCCTCCTTAATCATACCTCAAAGAGAGGACAAACTCATCTGGGGCTCACTAATAATGACATATTCTCTTCTAAGTCAGCTTACTCCCTCCTAAACTCACAGTGGAATACACACTCTGACCAGGAGCCCACCTTCAGCTGGATCTAAAAACTAGAAGCTCCTAATAAGATTAGATTTTTTACATGGTTACTAGCCCAAACAGACTGCCCACCAATAAGTATCTCCACAATATTGGCCTTCAACTGAGTCCTTCCTGTTCAGTGTGTAACAGTCCAGAGGAATCCATAAATCACATCTTCTTCCTATGTGCCAATGCCAAAATAATTTGAAATAACCTTTGCCAATATTCTACAAGTCAATCACTGCCACGACCGCTGCACTTCATACCTGATTCTTGGAATACCACATGGAGCATGCTAAAAGACAAAGCCTTCAATGACTGCATCCAATGACACTTCCTTTTAACCTTCTGCTTCTGGAATATTTGGTTCACCAGAAACAATAATATGTTTAACAATAAAAATGAGCATGTTAAAACTAATATTGTTATTGTTAAAGCTATGGAATGCCACCTAATGACCAGGAACAAACCTCAGAAGAAATAGGTTAATATAAGTGTCAAATGAAAACTACCTGACAGAGGCTCCTACAAGCTAAACATTAATGGCTCCTACTTTGGCAACCCAGGGGTAAGGGGTATAGGGGGGTCTTTAGAAACCACTCGGGCGATTGGATCATTGGTTACATGAAAGGTTTCCCTTCCACTAGTAACAATCTAGCTGAGCTCAATGCCCTCTTCGAAAGGCTAAAGCTAATTGTTCATCAGAACCTCACCCTCTTGATCATAAACATAGACTCATACAAAATCATTAGAATGCTAAATGATGGCCACTTGCCTTATGACCCCCATTATTTGTGAATGCAGGTCCTTGATGACACAGTTGGGGTATCCAGTCATCAGGCATAATTTCAGGGAGCAGAACCAGATGGCAGCCATCCCAGCAAAGGAAGGAGCAAGAAAAAGCTTTTTGATAGAATTAGGTTTTTGGCCGTTCCTCCGATGTTTGCTAATGATGCACTTTGGGCAGTCATTCTAGGAACTACATTCAGTAAAAAAAATATTGGTATGTAATATTACTAACACTGTCGCACACAATGCTGGCCACCTGGGCAGCCACTCTAAACATGCTAGCTCTGTAATTATTTTTATTAATAAAGTATTTGGTTAATTAAAAAAAAAACTTTTCCCTCTGTTCATCGCCGCAACCGGTAGAAAACGAGGCAACTTGCCTTTCTTCTTCTCCCAATGAGATTCACGTTTGTTATTGACCTTTTGCAACAAGTTTTAGCACTTAAATATTCACAAAGGCCATATTCAATATAAGCAATGTCGGCAGGTCCACTAAATATATCAATTTAGTGAGAATGAAACAAATAGGATATATTTATGACCCCATTAATTTTTTAATCTCGATAATAAAAGTTTCGGGGAAAAATATTGTATGCTAAAATTTTAAAACATGCTGAATAGGATTTTTATTAACTGCTTGCACCAATTATGGTGATCTTAAGGATTTTACCAAAACATACTGACAGAGCATTATGGACGAAATTCTGGTGATAGTCACAATTTTATGATAGAATCTTGACTATCACCATAATTGCTACGTGTGGCCTAGAAAACTTTTGCCCGGCATACTTTAAACATCTGGCGCGGGGTTATGTTTAAAAAGGCCCATTCAACGTCATTTTAGGCCCAATATAATATCTTTTCCCTCTTAAAACAACTTCATGTTACTGCAAAATAAAGTAATTCGCAGATGTTGTGATTAGATAGATAAGATAACTTATCCCTTAATCAGAGGTTGGCGTTCGATTCTAGGAATAAAAAAATTTCCGATAGAACACTTCCTCCTTTAATGGGTAGCGTGAATCCGGACTAGTTTAGGTGTTAAAGCAAATACCAAACAGTGAGAAACCAAATATAACAAAGCAATATTTTAGCTTTGTTCTCACTTGAATAATCAGCGAAGTCTCCCTTTTTTCTTTTCTCCATCGTGAATCATTGTGAATAGTTGGAAAAAAAATATCATTGTGAACAGCTTTACAAGGTGGCTTTTCCCAAAACCTCTTAAAATCTATCACTTAAAAATGGAGCCACTCAAACATAAAAAAAAAAAATTCACGGAAAATGAGTGATTTTATCTCTTATTTTCCTTTGCTTTGTTGGTGACTGAAAAAAAAAATTCAGAAAATATTTTCTAGTATTTGGTTAGAGAGGAGAAAAAAATATTTTTGTATACTACTTTCCTCACCCCCTTCTCCCAAGTCCCGTGTTTCCGGTTTCCTTGCTCGCCTTCGCCTCTCCCCTCCCCCCAAATACCCATGTTTTTAGAACTCTATTTTTTGAAGTAATTTAATTATTCTTTTAAAAACTCACACAAACCCAAATTAACTAATGTGTTGCTTTACATTTTTATGCAAAAATAACGTTAAAATTTGTGCTCCATAACTAAAAAAAATACTTTTTTTTTGGTTGAAAAAGAAAGTACTCTTTCTACTACATAAAAATAAAGTACTCATTTTATTTAAATAAAAGAAAATATTTTTTCTATATCATGAAAAGAAATTCTCATTTTGTTGAAATAAAAAAATATATACTTTTTTTATTTGTTGAAATGAAAGAAAATATTTTTTCTATGAAAAGAAAGTACTTTTTTTATTGAAATAAAAAAAAAACTTTTTATATCATGTAAAAAAATACTTATTTGTTGAAATGCAAAGAAAAAAAAATCTAGCTATAACATGAAAATATACTACTAATAATATTTTTATTTAGGGTAGGGATGGGTCGGGGGTGGAGTTGAGATGGGGTTGGGGTGCGTGGGTGTGGGGGTTGGGTTGGTTGGGGTTGGTGGGGATGAGGAATAGAGGTGGGGAATGTTGAAAAGGAATTTTGGAAAATGTTTTCTCTTCTCTTGATAAGGAAAATATTTTCCTCCAATTAGAAAAAAATGAGTTCACGAGAAAAATATTTTTCAAAACATTTAAACAACCAAACATTGAAAAATTGAAAAATATTTTCTTTCCCTGGTACCAAACACACCCAGAATTTTCGTTTATTTGATCCATTACTTATCATGGTACAATAACACTGGAGATGAAACAGAAAAGATAAATAAAATATTGTACCTGTATTTAACTTATTCAATGCTTGTGCACACTAAAACAAGTGAAGCAAGCAAGCAGCATTAAAGCAAAATTTCAGAGTTAATCAAGAGGTGATACATAAGGAGTAGCAATCAAGTAAAGATCTTTTTCTCTTCTAGCAGATATCCCATTTGCCTCTGTCATGTCCAAATCCCTTGCATTAATTCCTTCGGGAAGTTTCCAATCAAAATTGTGAAGCAAATGAGCCAATGGCAGAGTAACAAGAGCCAAACCAAATTGCATTCCTGGACAAATTCGTCTTCCAGCGCCAAACGGAAGAAGTTGAAAATGATTTCCAGTAAACTCAATAGAACTATTTTCGAATCTCTCTGGTATAAAACATTCAGGATTTTTCCAATTCTCGGGATCTCTTCCAATTGCCCATACGTTAACCAAGACTTTGCTTTTCAATGGTATAGTGAATCCTTCTATCTCTGTTTCCTCCCTGCATTCTCGCGGGACAAGTAGAGGAGTTGGAGGGTGTAATCGGAGTGTCTCTTTGATCACTAAATTTAGGTAATGAAGCTTTTCAAGATCAGTATCCTCATCACATGCTTTCTTTCCTTTAAAAGCTTCTCTCACTTCAGCTTGTGCTTTAGCCATGACTTTTGGATTCTTCATCATTTCTGTTAATGCCCAAATAACGGTTGAAGATGATGTGTCAGATCCTGCTACGAACATGTCCTGCACCATGTATGGTCATCAAATTTTTAGCGTATACTCGACTGGTTCAATAATTTTGCGGAATAAAAATTTATTAAAATTATAAAAATAATAAATATAAACCCATAATGAGTTCAATGTTAAAATATTTAATAGCTGAACGCATAGGGTTTAAATCATAATCCGCCTCTACGTAAATATACATCACTTTACATAAATTAAATATTCTAAAACAAAATGTCCGAAACACTTAAAAATATTGCCTGAAGTTTGGAAACGACACAGTCAGACTTTGGTTTCATTAAAACTAAAAAGACCATAAGCTAAGAAGATACAAAAAAAAAAAATATGGTGTTAGTGTAGTTAACAAAGTGTAGCAAGCAAATCCTAGAAAAGTAGTTTGTGGCAGTGAAGTCTAAGCAGTTTGAGTAGTAAAAACTCCAAGTTTTGATATTTTGTAAAAAAAAAAAAAAAAAAAAAAAAACACTTACAAGAATAACTGCTTTGATGTTGTCATTTTCTATCGGAAATGGTAATTCGCCGCTCTCCATGACCCTTAGAAAAACATCGATGAAATCTACAGTTCCAGACTCACCATTACAACTATTTCCATTTGCCCGATTCTCTCTGTGCACATTGATAATGTTGTCCAAGACTACGTCTATCTTGTTACGAGCTTCCATTAGTTTAGATCGCATCCCACTAATACCATGTAGAAACTTCTTCGAAGGGAACAAATCAGCCAGCTCGAATCCACCAGATAATGATTCTGCTTGTTGAATCAATGTTATCAACTCTTTTTGATCTTTACACACTTTCCCAAATGCTGACCTACATGTCGCGGCATTCATAAACCATAAAAGTTTTTCTACTAAGTTGATTGGCAAATTTCCCATTGATTCAATGGATGATAGGAGACTTGAGAGCTCATCTTGACGAATTGGACTGAAGGACTTGACCATCTTGGCACTAAGTAGTTCCAAGGTGCTCAATTTACGCATATGTCTCCAATAATCACCATACGGGGAAAAGGCAATGTCCTTACAATCGTAACAAATAATTTTTCCCATCATGATTTCTGGCCTAGATGCAAAAGCGAGGTCATGAGTTTTTAAAATTTGTTTGGCCATGTGTGGGGAGGATACAACTACTGTGGGAACTTCCCCGAGCTGCAAGTACATGATCGGGCCAAATTTTTGTGATAAATTTCTGAGAACTCGATGTGGTACTCCACTTGTCAAGTGATGCACACTTCCAATAATAGGTAGCCTCCACGGACCAGGTGGCAGCTTTTTCGATTTCCTCCATTTTTGAATTAGAAGAAAGATGAAGGAGATGAATAGCAAGAACGAAACCAAGTGTTGAAACTCCATCTCGGTACAAGAAAGAAAGGTAATTCGACTTGATGGGTTTTCTGTTTTGAGATATCGTTTACTTATATAGAGGGTCGACACATACTTCCGAAAGCCAAAAAATGTAGTTGAGTTTCCAGGTTTGACCAAAAACGAAAATAGAGCATCAGCAGCCCTGTATGTTAGGACCCGTTTGGTCATAGATTTTGTCAAAATAAACTTGAATTTTGTTTGGCAAACACATGTTTGGCCATAAATTTTGCCAACATTTGCTGGTTTTGGGCCAAAATATCACTATTATATTTTTAAAAAATTGTCCCTAACTTTTGTATTTTATAAAAGAGCCCACCATTTATTATTTTGTAATGATGTTGTTTCATCTTCTCGGTCATTGATAGTGTATCATGTAGTTCATTATAAAAATAATAATTTTGTATCAAATTTATTTATGTTCAGGACTATGGTTTGCGATAATATAATTAATATTATTGATGATGGTACTGTTGGGTATTTATGATAGTTTTTAGAACTTATGGGTATAAGTCATGTTTCATATTTTTCCAAACCAAACTTCACCCAAAACAAATATCCAAACATATTTTCATCTTCAAACCAAATTTCACCAAATCAAATTTTTCAAAATAAATTTGAGAATTTATGGATAAACAGTAACTTGGTTAAATTGAACCACTTGGGACAAATAGCCACCTCCTATTTTGTGGTGTTTATGTGTCTGCGTAATCCTAGTCGTCATGGTGGATTATTCCTTTATAAAGAAAAATCAAGAACCACTGGAGATGTTGAATTTTCTCGTGAAGGGAGATGCATAATTTATTGTTCTTGATCTTGGTCCACAAGTTTATCGTCACCTATTAGATGGAAATTATATATGTACACATTGGGTGTGTTCATAAAAAAATCGAAAAATCAAATCAAATCGAAAATCGAACCAAACCAATTAAAAAAACCGATACGTTTTAGATTTGGTTTGATTTTGGTTTTGAATTTTAAAAACCGATCATATTTGGTTTGGTTTTGGTTTGTTAATAAAAAAATAATCGAAAAAACCGAACTAAATTCACTATAAAAGTAGATATTTAAATTTATTATTACACACACACACACACACACACATATATATATATATATATATATATATATATATATATATATATATATATCATTTGTATTTTTAGTCTAGCTCTTTGCTATTATATTAATCTAATTCTATGTCTTTACATTCTAGTTTGATTGGTAGTTTTCTTTTGCATGTTAAAAATAATCGATTTTTAATTGAGTATTTAAATTATTCATCACTATTTGATTCAATTATCATCAATATATCTTGGTAAATGATAGATTTCTCAAAAAGCAATTGATTTGATAGTGTTACATTAAAAATGTGGTCGTCGGAATATGCATTTGGTAGTATGTCTCATATTTAAGAAAAAAACCCGATAAATAACAGAAAAAACTGAAAAATAGACAAAAACCGACAAAAACCGAATCGATAAAAAATGACTTAATTGGTTTGCTTTGGTTTCAATATTTAAAAAACTGACTTACTTGGTTTGGTTTCTTTTTAGGGAAAAACCGACCCAAACCGAATCATGTATTTTAATTTGATGTAGTAGGTAATCGATCAGTCTTATTTCTCAAGTTACTAATCTCACTTTTTAAGTACGATTAGGTGTAATTATCTTTCAAATAATTAACATGATAAAATTCCTTTACGTGCATTGATGTTAGGCTAAAAATTCATATTTTCACATGTAATTTGCCTTGCATTATACCTCAATCTTGTTAACTTTAGTGTAAATATTTTTGACTCGAGCTTAATAACGGTGTTTATATGTGTAGGAGTCAATTGAAGTGATTTGGGAAACTTGCATGCAAAGTGAAGTAAAAACAAAAATATTTGGAGGGAGTATGAGTTTGGTGCCCGGTTTGGTGCCAGGCACCAACCAAAACGCCAAAGGCAGAATGTAAAAAGTTTTGGTGTCCTAGTTGGCGCTAGGCGCCAAGTGAGACGGCTATGGACGGGTTTCACCCTACACGCCCCCAACATGTATAAAAGGGGTTCTAAACCTATTTTTTAAGGCAGAAAGGATTAGAGAGGAAAATGGAGCCGCCACTCTTGAGGCAAGAACACTTTGGGGAGGCAAGAACACCATAGGAGCAAGGAAAAGGATTCAACTTTAAGTTTTTCCCTCTTTCTTCTTCTATTTCCATTATCGGTTATGAATTCTAGTATTGTAGTTACGCATACTATTATGAATAACTAGTTTGTTATTTAGAGTTTTGATAGAACCTTTTGTAGGATAAATTCGTGTTATGTTTTTATATAATTGAGTCGTTGGATTCCTCTACTTGTTCAATTACATATTTATTATTGTTGATTGAATGGCCATCAATTAACTGTGCCTATTTAGTTTGTATATTGCTCGAGAGAGAATATGCATTTAGGTAGTTGTTGAACATCATCACTCCTAACGTATGTGAGAGATTAATACGGAGGGTTTAAAGGTGGGTGATGTTTGGCATATTTCGATATGTGTTGATGTTACTTTACCCATGTTTTAACCGCTTCTTGATGTTATTTGATCTTTAAAATGCCCAACATGATTTAATTATTGGTTTTATGACTAATTGAGTTGTGTGTGGTGAATTAGGGTGTTTGGAGTGCAAAAATATGAAGAAAAGGTGCTCTAGGTAGAGGAAGAGAGATTGGATGCGTCGCATCCATCTAGAAAAAGATCAGTTCGCGCACCCTTAGCAGTGAAGTCAGCCCATAGCATCCGCCATAGCATCCGCACCTTCGCATGCAAAGCTGAGAAATAGAGGACAAGGTGGATGCGTCGCATCCACCTTCGCAGGCAAAATTGAAATGGAGGACGAGGTGGATGCGTCGCATCCACCTTAGCATCAATCCCTGAAGCCGATTTGGACTAGGAATAGGAGAGCTTTGGCCCACGACTTTTGTACGCAATATATAAGCCAAAAATGCCTCCTTTAGGTTATCTAACATATTGGGAAGAGGGAAAAAGGCCACGACAAAGCTGTGGAGGCCGGAATTCATCAAGTTTCATCTTTCTCCCACCAAACTTAGTAATTTTTATGTTTCTTTATATGATTTGTTGTTTGGCTACCATGTCTATGTGGAGCTAAACTTCACGTTCTAGGGTTGTGGTTCTTTCATGACTATTGTTATTCGGATATTGATTTTGACTTCTTGATTTATCATATTAGTTTATTTATTCAATCTTGCACTTAATTATTTAATTGCTTGATCACCAATTGAATATTATCTACGAATCTAGAATTGAACTCGAAAGTGGAAATTCTATATTGCATATAGGATTGAGTAGGGCAAGTTCTTGAACTCGGGCATCGGGGAACGGATTCGTGGTTAGGATAGACATATACCTAATTGCCTTGCTTGGTTGATTTACAGGAATTATAAATGCGTTCTTGTTGATTCTCACTCCATAGACATATAGGCGTTAAGTTAGCTGGAATAGGCGAGTAAGAACTCGACAGATTCTTATGAGCAATATTAACCCTGTCAACCAATAAGCTAGATAAATTAGTCGGTCAATTCAATTGAAGAATACAATAGGATTGTTAGATAGACCATAACCCTAGATCGTTTTCATTACATTGATATCATTAAAATCTGCTCTTTCTCTGTTCAAAGTTTATTATTTATATTTTTCTTATTTAATTAGTTGGAATAAAATATTTTTAGATTTAATTCTTGTTTAGATAATTAGGATAGTCTAATTTAGTTAATAGTTAATCATAAGTCCTCGTGGGTTCGACATCCGACTTTTAGTCACTTTATTACTCGACGACCGCGTATACTTGCGTGAGTGTGTTTGGTCGCAACAAGTTTTTGGCGCCGTTGCCGGGGGCTTAGAAATTAACTATTTTTCTACATTAGGCTTTTACTTTTATCTTTACAAGTTTTTTTTTCTTCTCTTTTTGTAAATATTTTATTTTTATAACTATTTGATTTTTCTCTTAGTGTGTTTCTAGTTCTTTCACCATGACATCTGGGGATGAAATATATAGAGGTAAGGTTATTGATGAAGACTCTTGGTTGACGGAAGACTTATATGGCCCGTCATTTTGGGCTTGTCATGACCTGAACTCTTGGAAAGCTGAATTTGAATATGGGAGTAAGGGTTGGTATTGGGACGAATATTCTCGATTAAGGGAATATGCGGAACGGCGTTGTCTTCTGACAATGTTGGTGAATGATTGGTCTAAGGAGAGAGATGATCTTGCACATAAAATTGATAATTTTGGCTTGGCTGTGCATAACTTGGATGCAAATTTGAATGAAAAGGTTGATGCGTGTAATGGCCAACAATTTAATGATGAGTTGTGTGAAGCTGAAAAAAATCTTCTAGACCAAATTGAGAAGCTAAAACGAGAATACCAATCATTAGACCATGTTTTTCTTGAAGAATCCAATGTTGAGAAGAATGCTCTAGAGTCATATGAGGGAATAGATAACATTACTTTGGGAGACTTGAGTGTGTGTATATATGGGGATGTAAATAGTAGTACAATTCATGAGTTAAGGCGTATTAGACCTCATTCCAATCATTTTTCCACATTGTGTTTATATAGTAAGATAGCAATCGAGCCATCTGAGCCAATGAGGGGGTCAAAGGGTGAGGATGAGAGTGCCTATATTTTTGAATTTGTTGTGCCAAAAAGCAAAAATTACATTCCTCATCTAAAGGCCGAGAAGTGTAGAGTGAAAAATTTATTACTTGGCTTGGTTATCTTTGTAGCCCCACCACTGGAGCATAGCCGCAGACTGGATGCCATGTTAGGGGCTCAATTCATAAGTTCGAGGTGGAGGCAAAAAGTGGTTCACGTCGTGCCGCTACGTTAAATCAGGCGCTTGTTGGGAGGCAACCCAGCTTTACTGCTTTCTTTTATTTTTGTTTACATTTTATTTTATTTTATTTTTATTATTTTGTAGTATTTATTTTTGTTTTGTAAGATTATGAGCATAGGAAGCAAAGCCATTAGAAGAGTGCAAAAGCGAGCTAGATGGTGAGGACTAAGTGTGGGGTGCCCACACAAAGGACGATGCCTGGGGAAGTCTGAGTACCTCGTGAGCCGCTATTGCTTCGGCCTTTGGCCTACCAGGGAGTCTCGTTTACCCTCTTATTATTTATAATGTGCATTGAGGACATTGCAAAATTTTAAGTGTGGGGTGAGAAGATCGTTTGGATGAGTTTCTGTGCTATTTTAGCTTAGTTGTAGTACTCATTCTTAAGTGTAGTAGCTTTTGTGAAGAAAAAAAAAAGTAAAAAAATTGGACTTTTCCCGACGATTGATCTCCTAGACAGTTTTCTTGAGGGATTAAAGTCTAAACTAAAAATCCAAAATATGTCTTTTAGCTTTCTTTAGGTAGTAATAATCCCCTGTGATTTTTCTTTGTGCCTCGGTTCTTTTCCATGGGATGTAGTTTGAACCGGGTAGCTTTTTTTTCTGAGTAGATTAGGAATTTAGGGAATAAAAGGAGCAAGAATGATGAACCTAGGCGCCCTTGACTTGTTTGATAGTAACATATTTATACTTTCGCATGTGGTATCTTCTGTATGATTTGAATTTATTGATGATGCCTTGTTAAAATGGATAGCATGTTTTGTGGCGCCTATTTCTCATTTTCTTGACTTGTGTTCACTTTGCGCTTAATGCTTAATATCCCGTTGCTCCGTGAATACTTGCATTGTTTGAGAGTCGGAATGTGACCGTCCTTAATGAGTCATGTGCCATGTGTGGTAAGGTTTTTGTGTAGTCCATGTAGTGTACTTGTGTCTAGAACTTGCCCGGTATGTGAGTTGAAGCGAAATTTTAGGTGATGCTCGGTTTGAAAAATGATTTTAGGCTTTCTTTGATCTTTTTGAGCTTATTGCTTATCACAAATAAAATCTATCCCTAGTTAACCCTTTTGAGCCTGTAGACCTTTTATTTGGTACCCACATTACAAGCCTATACCCTTTTTATTCTTAATTGATATTATTTTGATCCTTTTACCTCTTAAAGCACTTTAATTGTTAGATGAGCGCTAAAAGAAGTAAGAAGGGACTAAGTGTGGGGTGACTTTTGAGTGGAACCAATGAAAGAAAGAAGGGTACACTTATTTTGTAAAATAATACACCACTAGCGGAAATTGAAAAAAAAAGAAAAAAAAAAAAAAAAGAAAGAAAAATATAGAGGAATAAATTGTTGTCTTGTTCTTGCTAGTGGGTATGAATTAAAGTAGTGCTTAAAGAAAGAGGAAATATTGTTGGGGTGATATTATTTGTGAAATTGAAGTGGTGTTGAAGAATTTGCGCTTAAGTTATTTGATGATGTGTTAAAGTGCTTAGGAGGTTGAGTCACTATTCCTAAAATATATCCTACCCGTCCCTTAGCCCACATTACAACCATGAAAAAGTCCTAATTGATTTTAGATCGAGCGAGCTTACATTAGTAGAGATTTACATTAAGGGCAAGCCTATGGTACCAATTACATGCATGTGACTTCTTTTGTGAGAGTGAGCAATTTTCTTTGTGAGCATGAGATTCGAATGTGTGGATTGATTTTACTCTCTCTGCTTTTGTTGTGAGGGCACATGGTTTCACGAGTGATAGGTAACGTTATTAGACTTCTCTATGATGTTGGGTGTTCAAGCCATGAGTGCATTGTGACATTGAGTCGGTTTTTGAGGTTAGGATTGTTGTGAGCATGTTGTCTTTGTTTGAATATTTTTAAAAGAATGACACAAGTAAAGGTAAGTGCATATGATGCATATTCTAGAGCCTAGTTGTGGCAAATGACCATGGTCATAGGTGTAGTATGCTTTGAATGATAAGAGCTTAATTTTGTTTCGTCTACTATAGTGATGGTTTGTTCGAGGACGAACAAAGGTTTAAGTGTGTGGTAGTGATGTTTGGCATATTTCGATATGTGTTGATGTTACTTTACCCATGTTTTAACCGCTTCTTGATGTTATTTGATCTTTAAAATGCCCAACATGGTTTAATTATTGGTTTTATGACTAATTGAGTTGTGTGTGGTGAATTAGGGTGTTTGGAGTGCAAAAATATGAAGAAAAGGTGCTCTAGGTAGAGGAAGAGAGATTGGATGCGTCGCATCCATCTAGAAAAAGATCAGTTCGCGCACCCTTAGCAGTGAAGTCAGCCCATAGCATCCGCCATAGCATCCGCACCTTCGCATGCAAAGCTGAGAAATAGAGGACAAGGTGGATGCGTCGCATCCACCTTCGCAGGCAAAATTGAAATGGAGGACGAGGTGGATGCGTCGCATCCACCTTAGCATCAATCCCTAAAGCCGATTTGGACTAGGAATAGGAGAGCTTTGGCCCACGACTTTTGTACGCAATATATAAGCCAAAAACGCCTCCTTTAGGTTATCTAACATATTGGGAAGAGGGAAAAAGGCACGACAAAGCTGTGGAGGCCGGAATTCATCAAGTTTCATCTTTCTCCCACCAAACTTAGTAATTTTTATGTTTCTTTATATGATTTGTTGTTTGGCTACCATGTCTATGTGGAGCTAAACTTCACGTTCTAGGGTTGTGGTTCTTTCATGACTATTGTTATTCGGATATTGATTTTGACTTCTTGATTTATCATATTAGTTTATTTATTCAATCTTGCACTTAATTATTTAATTGCTTGATCACCAATTGAATATTATCTACGAATCTAGAATTGAACTCGAAAGTGGGAATTCTATATTGCATATAGGATTGAGTAGGGCAAGTTCTTGAACTCGGGCATCGGGGAACGGATTCGTGGTTAGGATAGACATATACCTAATTGCCTTGCTTGGTTGATTTACAGGAATTATAAATGCGTTCTTGTTGATTCTCACTCCATAGACATATAGGCGTTAAGTTAGCTGGAATAGGCGAGTAAGAACTCGACAGATTCTTATGAGCAATATTAACCCTGTCAACCAATAAGCTAGATAAATTAGTCGGTCAATTCAATTGAAGAATACAATAGGATTGTTAGATAGACCATAACCCTAGATCGTTTTCATTACATTGATATCATTAAAATCTGCTCTTTCTCTGTTCAAAGTTTATTATTTATATTTTTCTTATTTAATTAGTTGGAATAAAATATTTTTAGATTTAATTCTTGTTTAGATAATTAGGATAGTCTAATTTAGTTAATAGTTAATCATAAGTCCTCGTGGGTTCGACATCCGACTTTTAGTCACTTTTATTACTCGACGACCGCGTATACTTGCGTGAGTGTGTTTGGTCGCAACAGTGGGGTTAGAGATAACGAAGCGTTGGTACAATCGTAGTGAGCTGTAAATTAGTGCCTGCTAGAGTAGTTTGAGAGAATACGTCTAGTAAATTGTGGTAGTTGCTCGAGAGAGAGCTACGACAACTAAAGTACTCACGATTGGTAGAGAATACTTAGGCGAATTTATATAAAGCGTAGCGGGAAGGATTCCGACAATTGAGAAAATAATAACTCTAGACCTCCTTAGGCTTGTCTCTAATTTTATCCTTGTTAGTTGATAATTTTACTGCTTTATAATATTTGTTATTTAATTAGTAGAAATAAAAATTAAATCTTTATAACTAGAAAATTATTTGGACTTGTGTTTCTTAGCAATATTGAACAACTGTAGCTAAGCCTTAGTTTTTTGTGGGATTCGACTACGAACTTGTAAACCAGATTATATTTACAACGAGCGCTTAGTCCTTTTTATAAGGCATAGTTGGGAGTGATCAAATTTTGGCGTCGTTGCTGGAGAACTAACGGTATAGCTGTAGGTGTACATATTGCTAGGTTGCAAGTTTGAACTTTTATTTTTGTTTTCTCGTATTTGATTTTTTTAATTTTTTTTGTTTTACTTATTGATTTTAGAAACATGGAATCTTGGAATTATGAGAGTTTTGATGGTTTTAATTGTACTTTTGATCCTCCTTATGTATATTGTGGAGGAAATCACCAATGGCATAATTATCAAAATATTTCTGAGAGCGAGTTGTGTGCACCAACTCAATCTTATGTGTGGAATGTGTGTGATATGTGTGGTGGTTAAGATGATCACTTTAATGGTTGTGCTTATATTTCTTATCTTCCCCCAACCCCTTACTTTGATGGTTTTTCATTTTCTTGTAAAGGTAATACGAACAAAGAACCCAAGGATGAGGACTTGAAAGAGATCAAGGATATGCTAAGGTGTCTTGTGGAACAAAATAATGAGCAACAATTTCACATACAAAGGCAAGATGCTATAATTCGCAACTTGGAGGCACAAGCGAGTCAACTAGTTGAAACATTTAATGCTCAACAAGCCAATATTGTGGATAGTAGCCAAGAAGAACATGAATTAGATACCAAAATTGAGGTTCTAATGGAGGAAGTCAGAGTAAAACAACAACAATCAACCAAACTAGAATTTGAGGATGTCGATATTGTAGAAGAGATACTATAGTCAACCAAGGATATTGAGGATACATATTTAGTTGACTCTAGTGTCATTGGTGTTGAGAATGTAGACAGTCCCAATGTTCATATAGTTGAGCGCATTGGTCCACACTCCAAGCATTTTTCTACATTGTGTTTGGATGATGATATAAAAATATAGTCATTTGAGCCACTTGAGGAGTCAAGGAATGAGGAATAAGGTGACTGCATTCTGGAATTCATCTTGCTAGAAAATCGGGATTTCACACCTCATCTAAAGGCCAAGAAGTACAGAATACTATATTGTTTTATTGGGCCAGTTAGATTCATTCCACCACCCCAGGAGCATAATCATTATCTTGAAGTAAAACTTGGGGTCTAATTCATAAGTTCGAAGTTGAGGCAAAAAGTGATTCATGTGGTGCCGTGACGTTGAATCAAGCGCTTGTTGGGAGGCAGCCCAATTTTCTTGTTTTCGTCTAGTTGTCATTTAGTTTTTTTAAAAAAAAAAATTAGAAGCAGTTCAGCGCCCAGCTAGGCATCGGGCGCCAATCAAAACAGCAAAGGCAGATACAAAAATGCACAACTGTCTTCTTCAGTGCCAAGCGCGGATAAAAATGCACATGTAAGTCCCCTACCCATTTTACCCCAAACACGTCACCCCACCCAATAATAATAAAACATTACCCCAACCCGACCCATCTCACCCCAAATCCCTAACCCCTACACGCCTAGTTCCCCCCTCTCTCTCTCTTCTGAATCCCTTTTGCCCCTGCTCCCTGCTTCTTCTATCTCTCAAGCACCAGGTGAGTTTATTTTCTTCTCTTATTTTCGTTATTTTCTTGTTGTCTTCTATTCTCTTTTTGTTTTAATTACTTCTTGATTGTGTATTATAGTTGTTTTCTCATCTCTCACACTTATTTCCCCACCCAACTTCGCATAGCGTAGAGTGTTGGCAAGTGTGTAGTGAATAATATGTTGTTTTGGCGTTGTTAATTGACTACGAGGTGGGAAACTCAAAGTCCCACCACCTCGTTTAATTTGGGAGGGTATGGCACTTGTCCAATGGTTTGAAAGGCTTGAATGAAATTGTTGTGCACCAAGTGTTCGATGAAATTATTGAAAGAAAATAGTTGATGGCCAGCGAAGTCTGAGTAGGCAAGCATTATTGTTGGCACTAAGGTGTGAGTGTGGGATATTAGAGAATAATGTCGTGCACGAAGGTTGTATGTATGAGTCTATCTGTGTGCACTTGTCGTGTATTGTATTATTTTTTTTCTCTTTTGGTGTTTCATTAAATTTTAGTGTATCATAATTGCGTGGGTAGTGACTCGGGGCAAAGAATTCTCTGATCATTCTACTTTAAAGGCCCGAGTGCAGTGCGATGCATTATATTGTATGTGCTGCCATTTTTAGTTTTTATTATTTATTTTTTATTATTGTATTATTCTTGTAGTGTTGTTTTTTATTTCTCTAGGAGTATAGGAACTAAGACCATCGAAAGAAAGCAAAAGCAAGTGAGATGGTTAGAACTAAGTGTGGGGTGCCCACACAAAGAACCAAGTATGGGAGAAGTCTAAGTACCCCATGAGATGCTAATGCTTCGGCCTTTGGCCTACTAAGAAATTTCTTTTACCTTCTTGTATTTATGGGTGTACATTGGGGACAATGCACAATTTTAAATGTGAGGTGAGGAGATTGTATGGGTGACTTTCTATACTATGTTAGTTGTGTTCGTTTAACTTTAAAAACAAAAAGGGACCTTTCTTGACGATGGATCTTTTGGATAATTTTCTTGAAGGATTAAGGTCCAATGAAAAAACTCAATTTTTTTAGTCGTAGGTAAATAATAACGCTCTTGGTTTTTCTTTTGGCATCAGTTCTTTTTCAGGGGATATAACTTGAACTAGGTAATTTTTATTTTTAAGAAATTGAGGAAAGAAAATTTGAGTGCTATTATGTGCCTTTTGATC
This sequence comes from Nicotiana tomentosiformis, assembly GCF_000390325.3. Taxonomy (NCBI): domain Eukaryota; kingdom Viridiplantae; phylum Streptophyta; class Magnoliopsida; order Solanales; family Solanaceae; genus Nicotiana; species Nicotiana tomentosiformis. Next base: position 76,682,826 of record NC_090820.1, on the reverse strand, counting down.
TGTTTGATGCTAGCATAGTTAGGCCTTAGCATGCAAATTACCTTCCTAACATGTTTTAATAAAAATTGATACCGTGAAAGATTAAATAGCATGTCTGTGACACTTTCTCTCAGTTACTTGAATCATTGTTCATGTAGTACTTTATTGCTTAATACTTCTTGACTTTATGATTACTTGCTTAAACTTGAGAGTTGGAATGAAACCGTCCCGACTGGGGTCATGTGCATTGTGTGATGTGAGGTTTCGATCACATTTCTGTGCTATCATGTATTTGTCTAGAACGTGCCCTGTGTGTTAGTCGAAGCGAAATAAGTAAGTTTTGTGAGTCTAGGAGATGATGTAGGCGTTTCTTTGATTGTCCATTGAGCTATTATGCCACCATAAATAAAATTATCCTTAGATATCTCATTTGAGCCTATAAGATTTTTCTTTAGCACTCACATTACAAGTCGATTCCCATTTTGTTCTTAATTAGATCGTTTCGAACCTTTACCTCTGAAATTACTTAAGTCGCAAGAAAAGTAAGATGAGAGTTGGGGTAGCTTTTGAGTGAAATCATAGAAAAGCCAAAAAGGTGCTTGTATGTTTTGGAAAATCATTAGCCGTGCAGCCTAAATTTATGGAGAGTGTTGAAAAAAAAGAAAAAAAAGCAAGGAAAATACAAAAAAGGAGAAAAATAAGTATATAGAAAATGCACCTCCTATTCATCGTGATTCGGGCTAGTGAGTATATAGATGTGCTTAAATAAGGAGGGCCAAGTTGTATATGGTTTTGTGGCATTGCTTGAATTAGTCATAAAGAGTGTGTATTTGAAAGTTAAGTGTAATGTATTAAAGTGATTAGGAGGGTTAGTCGCTATACCCAAAATATATCCTACCCGTCCCTTATCCTACATTACAACCAGTAAAGACATAATTGATCTTAGACTGTGCGAGCTTAGATTAGTGAAGATATACACTACGCGCAAGCCTATGGTACAACCACAGAGTGCACATGAAATTCTTTGTGAGAGTGAGTGGTTCTTTGTTCATATATGTGATGTCCTTAAATTATATTTGAATGCATATTTGAATGTGTGGACGAAATATACTCTTATTCTTTGGTGAGGCACATGATTCCATGACAGATATGTGACGTTATTAAACATCTCTTGTTGGGTGAGTGCACGAGTTAAGAGTGCTTATTGGCGATGAGTCGGTCTTTGAGGTTGGGTGGTTATGGGCAGGTAGTTTGAGTGTTTTTAATTGGTCACTAATATTCTAGAACGTGAAAGTTGGGAAAGGTATAAATGTGTATGCAAGGGCTTAATTGTTGATATCAACCATGGTCATGAGCATAGTGTGTTGAATTTCCAAAGGTTCCTCTATTGTATGACGTCTTGCGTGCATTGTTTGGTTAGCAAGATTTTAGGTTGCTTGAGGAAGAGCAAGAGCTTAAGTGTGGGGTGGTGATGTTAGGCTAAAAATTCATGTTTTTGTATGTAATTTGCCTTGCATTATACCTCAATCTTGTTAACTTTGGTGTAAATATTTGTGACTCGAGCTTAATAATGGTGTTTATATGTGTAGGCGTCAATTTGAAGTGATTTGGCGAACTTGCATGCAAAGTGAAGTAAAAATAGAAATATTTGGAGGGAATATGAGTTTGGTGCCCGGGTTGGTGCCATGCGAAAAGCGAGACCGCTAAGGACGGGTTTCACCCTACACGCCCCCAACATGTATAAAAGGGGTTCTAAACCTAGTTTTTAGAGTAGAGACGATTAGAGAGGCAAAGGGATCCGCCACTCTTGAGGCAAGAACACTTTGGGAGGCAAGAACACCATAGGAGCAAGGAAAGGGATTCGACTTCAAGTTTTTCCCTCTTTCTTCTTCTATTTCCTTTATCGGTTATGAATTCTAGTATTGTAGTTATGCATACTATTATGAATAGCTAATTTGTTATCTAGAGTTTTGATAGACCCTTTAGTAGGATAAATTCGTCTTATGTTTTTAGATAATTGAGCCGTTGGATTCCTCTACTTGTTCAACTATGTGTTTATTGTTGTTGATAGAATGGCCATCAATTAACTGTGCCTATTTAGTTTGTATATTGCTCGAGAAAAAGTATGCATTTAGCTAGTTGTTGAACAATGTCACTCCTAACGTATGTGAGATCAATACAGAGGGGTTAAAGGTGGGATTAGTGATAACAAGCCTTGGTGCGATCGTAGTGAGCGGTAAATTAGTGTCAGCTAGCATAGTTCGAGAGAATACGTCTAGTAAATTGTGGTAGTTACTCGAGAAAGAGCTACGACAACCAAAGTACTCACGATTGGTAGAGAATACTTAGGCGAAATTATATAAGACGTAGCGGGAAGGATTCTGACAATTGGGAAAATATAACTCTAGACCTCCTTAGGCTTGTCTCCAATTTCATCCTTGTTAGTTGATAATTTTACTGCTTTATAATTTTTTTTTGGCAAATATTCTACTAGGTTATCACCTAGTAGCTGTTATATATAACAAATTCCAAATTGGGTAAAAATAACAAATTGTTCAACAAATAAACAATACGACATAGAGATCCAATGGCTATTGCTATCATGTAGCAGAAGCATAATGAAAATTGAAAAGTACACAAATGTTAATTTAAAACATCCAATTGTTACCGATGACAATGAATTCACATTCCAGTTGCAAACAATTCCTTTTAGAACTTCTAAAACTCTCACCCGGTGCCTTTTGTTGCAATCCAAATGAATAGGTATGTATAATCCATTAGTTGTGAGGTAGATCAGCTTGGACATCTCAAGTTTGGGCCTGCATTACTTCAGCAGCATTGTTGCTTCACTGTATCTTCAAATGGTTTTCCAGTGAGGACTGTGCATGCAGTTGATGAATGCAGCAAAGTCATAGTATTGCGAGCTTGAACTATTAGGACAATGTAGTGTTCTCTCATCTCCAGATTGAGCATGTGTGCATACTAATACCACTGGACAATGATAAAGCACTATACTATAGAAATATTCAAACAACAGTTTTGTAGCATGCCATGTAAAACCACAAGGCTGACCATATGTGCAGCCTTATACTTATGTTGCAGCAGATCATTCCTCTTGCTGAACATAAGCAGCTGGCAGTTGTTGTACAGAAGCTGTGAGTCTGTTTTTTCCTCTTTTGTAGTTATAGGTCTTCCCTGTTGGTAACTCCATGTTGTAAAGAGTAATGGCAGTACGTTTTTCCCCTTTGATGCATACCGAATACAGTACTGCATGCTTTGTGATATAAGGTCAATATAGTGTTCTCACATCTCCAGACTGAGCATGCATGCACACTAATACCATTGGACAAGGACAAAACACTATACTATATTAATACCAACATGAAGCAGCAGTTTTGTAGCATTTGGTGAGAGCTGATGTACTCCAGTTGTCATTTCGATCTTTTGTATACTGAGAGCTGCCTTGTTTAGTAGCAGTTTACAGCTTGTGTGCAGATACAGTTGAACCATTGCTCTAGTTCCAGAAGTCCAGTATCCATGTTGTTGCGCACTATTGTGTATTGAGAGCTGCCTTGTTGTTAGTAGTTGATAGTTATACAGAAAGTGTGATGATATCTTCTAGCTCTGTTGATGTTATATGTTGCAGAGGCAGTGCTGAAATATTGCTACAGAATCTGCTTCTTACTGAATTTGAATTGTAGACAAGTATTGATGTGCTTATCTGCTCGAGTGGCCACACTATTCTATGTTGTTCTCTGTTTGGTACTTGTACAAGGAAGCAACCAAAATTAAGAATGGGGTTGTGTGCTCCCAGGTATGTGTCTTTTGGGAGCACTGAAGAGGCTTGGCTTTACACTTTCTCCACTGATGTAACTTCTTCTAATATCTGATTCAGGGTAGCATATTGCTGATTGATTCTGGCTGCTTGAGACTTAGCAGAATTGCAGAACTGCTTCCAGTTTACAGGTCCTGAGGTATTGCTATATGTGTTGATGATGTGCTATTTTAATTAGTTGTTATGTTATATGTTGTAGCAGTAGTACTGATCTATACTGCTGTGATTTTGGTGAGTGTTCAGAAATTTCTCCAGTATTGACTCATTTCCAGCTCCTGCAACATATAACAGCCAAATAAGAGGGAGAATTCTCCAATATGATGTGTGTTTTGGTAATTAGCTCCATTTCATGCCTATGTCTGGCTCCTTGCTGTGTGATGATGTTGTAGTGAGTGTTTGTACTGTTAGCACCCCTTAGTATAATTGCCTATTGGCACTCTCTGATGCCTACACACTGAAGCATACACATTAAGGATTAATATGGTGCTCCCAGATTCCTGTGTGTGCTGGGATCTGTGAAACTTATTGGTTGGTGAGTGATGGAGATTATCTGTTGTTGGTGATCTTTTGTTGATCTCTTGGTGGATATATTCAAGTTATTCCCACACTGGTTATGTTTCTTTGTTAATAACAGACTTGTTGCCTTGTGTATTTATAACAACTAATATATATCCCTGTAATGTGGCACTGATTATCTTAATCGGTGTGGTAGACCCTTTTTGCTACCTTTACCCTAATTTTAGGGATTTGTGATTTGTCCATGTTGATGAGTGTCTTTGCTACTAGAGGCAGGCTTTCGAACGAGTGAAAAATGGAGTTACTTGCAGAAGAAAAAACCAAGCTAGCTAATAGGTCAGCAACAACATTTCCTTCTCTGAACACATGTTGAAACTTGACATTGTAGTTGTTCTTGATATCTTATTGTCCATGGGCAGTCCCATTCTTCTTCAATGACCTTTTTCATTAGTAGAGAGTCAATTTCCATGATTAGAGGATGAAGCTGTTTATTCACACAGTATAACAAGCCATGTAAAATTCATTTTGCTTCAGCAACTATGTTGGTTGAATGACCTATGTCTGTAGCTTCATCATATAGCAAATCTCCAGCACTATCTCTTATGCAGTAGCCATATGAACTAGGGCCTGGGTTTCCTTTAGATGCTCCATCAGAGTTGCATTTGAACCAGCCTGCATTGGGCAACTGCCAGATAATTCTTCTACTAATTACATAAGGCTTGTAGCTCTCAAAATATTTGATCATATCTGTCCACAATACTGAAATGTTTGTCAGCCAAGGATATCTAACTCTTGCCAGGAAGTACAATGTCTTGTTTACTTCATGTATTACACTCTTTTCTGAGATAGCTCCCCCATGTTTCATCTTGTTTCTCCTTTTCCAAAGTTCCCAAGTTATAATGGCAGGAGTTGCTTGGAAGAGTGGCTTTAACTTTAGGCAGCATAGTTCATTCCACCATGCTCTGATGACTTGGTGCACTTGTACCATGTTTATTATAATTCCAACTGGTTATAAGAAGGTTTTCCACACTCTGTCTGCTGTTTCACTCTTCAGGAAGAGGTGTTGGTAGGAGTCTTCATTTGGAGATGAGTAACACCAGCATTTAGAGACTATAATGTATCCATTTCTTCTCCATAAATCATCAGTGGGGATCTTCATTTTTCATAGTCTCCACAGAAAGAAAGATATTTTGAAAGGTAAACCTTTTGTCCACAAGTTGCAAAATTCTGTGTTATTTGCTACTCTATGTCTCATAATCCTCCATGCACTGTTAACAGAGAACTTGCCAGATGTTGTTGGCATCCATTGAGGAGTGTCCCATTTTTCGCTAGTCTGATCAAATGGCACATTGTGCCTGATGTGGTCTGAGATATCTTCTGGAAAGTTTTGATCCAGTGCTAGATGATCCCAGGTATTACCATTCCTTAATTCTGCTACATCTTGTATTTCTTCATTTATGTTGAAGTTTTGAGGGAGTACATGATATAGAGGTCCAATGCCTATCCAGTTCTCATGCCAAACACTTGTGTTACCACTATTTAGTTCCAAGAGAATTTCATGTTCAATCTCTTCTCTTGTTTCTAACATTTTTCTCCACACATGGGATCCTTTTCTGAACTGTACCACAGCATGCATTTCTTTTTTGTAATATTTGTTCCACATGAAATTAGACCATAATGATTTGTTGGTTCTGAATCTCCATCATAGTTTTGCAAATAGTGCTTTGGATACATCAAATAGTGACTTTAACCCTATTCCTCCATCCTCCTTAGGTAGACACGTGTTCAACCACTTGCTCCAATGTCTGCTTCTTCCTTCTTCCTTTGTGCTCCAAAAGAATCTGGCAAAAGTCTTATGCAAGTGCACCAGGAAATTTTTAGGAGGATCCATAACTGAAAGAATGTGAGTAGTTAGGCTTTGTAGCACATTTGATATAAGAGTTGTATTTCCTCCAAAAGAAAGTAGTTTCCCTTTTTAAAACTTGTAACACAACCAACTGAATGAGCTAGATTCCTTGCCACTTTGTCATGTGTGTAATAAGAGCTCTTGGACTTGTTTATCGACTGACCGGATACGTGTTCATACTGCTTTAATACCTCAACAACTTTCATTAAGGAGTATGGATCAGAGGATGAGAATATCATTGTATCATCAGCATATGCTAGGTGATTCAAAGGATCTGTCCACTTAGGCATTCCACATTCTATAAACTTCTTATCTTTAAACAATTTTGTTCAGTGAGCTTGATAAGACCTCTGCTGATAATATAAACACTGATGGGAACAAAGGGTCTCCTTGCTTGATTCTTTTGCTGGACTTAAAGAATCCTGAAGCTTGACCATTGATTAAGACTGAGTACCAGTTGTTAGCAATTAAGTTCCATATCAGTTTGAGGAAGTGTTCAATAAATCCTATTTTCCTCAACACATGGATCAAGTAATTCCAAGACACCCTGTCATATTCTTTTGCCATAGCAAGCTTGATAACCACATTAGCTGGCTTGCCTCTCAGTCTGATATCAGTGACTATCTCGTGAGTGAGTAAAATATTTTCAAATATGCTCCTTCCTTTCACAAAGCCAGATTGGTTGGGAGATATTAGTGATGGTAGAATCTTCTCCGGTCTGTCATGTACCACTCTTGAAATTACCTTATTGATGAAATTGCTAAGACTTATAGGTCTTAGGTCTGAGAATGTTTGTGCTTGCTGAACCTCTGATGAAATTGCTTTATAATATTTGTTAGTTAATTAGTAGCAATAAAAATCAAATCTTTTTAACTAGGAAATTATTTGGACTTGTGTTTCTTAGCAATATTGAATAATTGTAGCTAAACCTTAGTTCTCTATGGGATTCGACTCCGGACTTGTAAACCGGATTATATTTGTAACGACCGCTTAGTCCTTTTTATAAGGCATAGTTGGGCGTGATCATGCACGCTTAGTGCGAGAAAGTTAAAATCTTTTTCTTTTTCATTTGGAAAGTGAGGCTAATATAATAATTTTTTGAAGGTCGTTATAATCCTTTTTTCAATTTAGTACTACTAATTTTGAATCAAAAAGAAGTTTATATGCAGTGTTTGCAAATGAGAGAACACAACTACCGGTTGAACTAATAAATACAACTCTTCTTCGATTTAGATCCCGTTTGCTTTTAATATCAAACATATTCAAAAAGTAAATTTCTCATGTTACTCTAGAATTTCCAGTCACAACAAAGAAGGAGCTCGAAATGTGATTAAATGAAACGTTAACGAATAAATCATAAGATACATGGAAAAAATGTTACCGATCTTAATTGTGAGAGATGCTTTCATCTAGACTAGAGTATTATTCAAAGTTGCAACAATTCCAGAAAGCAACTCGTAACCAATTCAAGTGAAAACTAAAGATGAGATCCTTGTTGTCGTCACCTTCATTAATTTTTCAAATAAAAATTTTGTAAATGAGATGACTGGTCATTCAATATACCAACAAGTTAGGTGGGAATATATGTCCCTGGAAAACTTGCTAACTACATATTTCTGGCTGGAATAATTTCACGAGGCAACCAATTTCAAACCTTTGAAAGATTGTCATCTGCAAGATCAAGGTTAGAAAAACAGTACCAGCATTTACTGTAGACGGGCTTCCATCAGTTTCTCCCCTAGAAAAAACAGTGTTTTTAGTAGTGGCACGGTGCCTCAAGAACGAGCGGCTGCGAAAGTTGTAATAGCCATTACTTTCTTGTGTCCGAAACCTAATTGTGGCTTTTTTGGACTCAAGTGACCATAATAGGTAAAAAAAACAAAAAAACTGGGCACTATTTTATATATAGTGCGGTTATTCATTGCGCTATACCTTAACGTCACGTTTGTCCGTTAAGGTATAGCGCGGTGAATAACCACGCTATATATAAAAGTTGTTCCCACCAATAATTTATCTGCTCAAAACTGACATATTAATAATTCATAGGGGTATAGCGCGCATATTTAAGGTGCTATACATCAAATAATTGTACCTCCCGTACTGATTTTTTTCCTTATTTAAGGAGTTTCAAGATTTTGTAAAAATCCATTCAGGATCATTCAAGTCTTTCAAAATATTTGTTTGTTAAGTTATTTTGCATTTTATCATAATGTCCGAAGAGCAAAAAATTAGGGTTTCATTATATTTAGGGGATGAGGTTGTGGCGAAGAATAACTCAGTACGCTGTAGTTGTTCTCCATAGTGTCATGTTAAGTTGCCACTTACAATGGAGTACGATACATTGGTATCGTTGTTATGTAAAACAATGACTGTGAGCAAACGTTCGGTGAATATTAAAGTAACCGGAAGATATCTGTATTCTGTTACTCCGCAAGGAGTTTCTTATTATGCTGAGTTTAACATCGAAGACGATGAAACTCTGAAATATTTTTTGAGGACTCCGGATGAACACCGAGAACTTCTTATGATAAAAATGTTGGGAATGTATGTCAAGGCTGAAGACGTTCGCAATAATGAGGTTCCGCAAAGTAGAGATATCCCTCAATTATCGGGTGGTTATTTTGGAGTAATTTTAGCTGAAGAGGTTCCGGGTGAAAGAGTTTGGCCTCATCTAAACTTATCTCCACGGGCGAATGAGGAGCGAGGAAATAATTTCTCCCTTTGTTTACATAATCCACAAGTCGAGTGGTAAACTTCAATTGTCTTGTGTTACGATGATTATTTTTATGTATTAAATTTGCATTAACACTCATATATTCCACAAGGGGTACCGGCCAGATACGAATTTTACAAGTTATGAACCAACGGCCAGTTGAAATATGCCTAGTTGTGGTATGTTGGATCATAGTGGTTCATCCGTGAGTCATCATCAACAGGATAATGTGCATCATGGGATATCAACACATTATGATTTGTAAGTGAAGTGATAAAGTTTATATGTAAAGTTTGGATGAATTTGAGAAACTCATTATTTTATTGGTTGTGCAATGAAAACGAGCAACTTAAAGGTCATGTCCTTACTCAATTACCCGAAGACGGCATATTTAATCGGGATCTGGTAGATGCGTAGTGTCAGGAGGAGAATAGTGATTATGACAACAATGTTAATAAGTCTGGAGATGACACACCCTTCCCTAATGAGGGTGATGATGATGAGGACGAGAATGCTGAATTTGATATGATGCTCCACCTCCAGTTAGACCAAAAGTGTACGATTTCCATGTGCCATTTTATTCAAGGGAGATTCCCTACCTTGATCATTTTCTAAGTATGACGGATGTGGATGACCTCACAGGGGATCTTGACAAAATTCGGACAGCAATGTGGGATGAATCTACAGGAACGGTGTTGTCAAAGGGCATGCTTTTTGCTGATAAAGCGCACCTAAGCAGGGCAGTGTGAACGTATAACATAAAAGAGTGTCATGAGATCGTGGTTAATAAGTCATCTCCGTAAGTATACAAGGTTATATGTCGTAGATGGTTTCAAGGTTGTAATTGGATGCTGCGTGCGAGGAAGCTGAAAACAAATATGTGAGTTGTGGGTAAATACGTTGGCACCCACAATTGTGAAATGGACTCATTCAGTGAGAATCATTTTAACTTGAATGTTGACTTGATTTCTCTTGTCTTGATTCCACACATTGAAGCGTCCATAAGGTACAAGATCAAAGAGTGTATAACATCTATCCACCAAGTATATGGATGTACCATTACCAAAAGAAAAGTATTTCTCGGTCCCCAAACGTGAGTTTGAAATTATTTATGGTAACTGGGATAAGTCATTTGCCTCTCTACCCAGCTACATGGACGCATTGCATTGCAACACTTTAACTCCAGAACTGTTGTTGAATGGAAGCTTGAGCAGATTCTGGGAATACCAGAACACATATTCAAGCATTTAAACCAGCCATTGATGGTTTTGTGCATTGTTGGCAGGTAATATCCATAGACGACATTAATGTCTATGGAAAGTATGAATCTAAGTTGTTGATCGTCGTTGCAGTAGATGCTAATGGAAGTATATTTCCCCTAGCATTTTCTATTTGTACCAATGAAAGACAAGAGACGTGGACATTATTTTTGAACCACTTGAAGGGGCATGTTGTCATACAGCGTTCAGGTATTTGTCTAATATCTGATCGGCATGGTAGTATTTTAAAATCTGTACAGAATTTGAGTGCATGGCAGGAACCGTATGCCTATATCGTTACTGTGTAAGGCATCTGAAGGCCAACTTCCAGAGGGCTTATCCGAACAAGGACTTGCATGATTTAATGTGGATGGCTACAACAGATCACCAAGAGTGTAAATTCAGGAGGCAAATGGAATTGATTAGGCAGGAGGACCAAAGAGCCTATAGTTGGTTGATGCGACATGACCTTGACAAGTGGACTTTGCATGCGGATTATGGCAGAAGATGGGGAATTCTGACTACAAATGCGTCAGCGTCTTTCAACGGGTTATTGGAGTTTGCACGTGGATTGACTTCCATGGTACGAATATCATTCAAGCATAAAGCAGAGAGGTTTGTAGAAAGATCTAGAGGTGCATTGTCATTGATGGAAAGGGGTGTTGAATTTATGCCAATACCAATGAAAGATTCAAGAAATACAGGAAGCGAGCACAATGGCATTCATTTTGCAGTATGGCAACGAGCGAAATATTTTTGAAGTTCGCACTGCTATTCATGTAACACCATGGACCATGCTTACGTGTTTGAGGCTCAGACTTTTTGGGTTGAACAATACACCGAAAAGTAAAGGAAAATTTTTGGCGGAAGAGTGCATTTCTGCGGTCCATTATGCAACCTCAGAACCACTCTGCGGATCGCATAATGGCCGCAGAGTGAGGCAGTTAATTGGGTCGGTTGGAAGCAACTATGCGGTCGACTATGCGACCGCATAGTGACCGCATACACAGACAGTTCTTTTGGCTATTTTGTAACCAATTATGCGACCATTATGCGGTCCGTATAACCACTATACAGTCGCATATGCGACCGCGGAACCGTTTTGGAGCTCTATTTTTGGGTTTTTAAAACCTGACCCTATTTCGTTAAATATACTCTTTGGGGCATTTTTGAGCCATAATCTGATATTTTAGAGTGAGAGAGAGTTCCCTAGAGTGAGAAGGTGTTCTTCAATAATTGTTCTTCAATTCTTGCTCAAGTTTTGAAAGATTAAGAAGGGAAGCTCACTAGGTCTTCATCCTAGAGGTAAGATTCTACACCCTAAACCCTAATTTCGAAATCTTCTAAAAATGGGTAACTAGCAAGATAATTTTTGGGCATGAGAGTTATTTATATTACATGCATGTGTTATCAAAGAGTGTAGGGAGATTGTTGAGCTAAAAATGGTAAAGATTGGGTTGTGGGATGATGGAATCCTTCATAAAAAGGACATTGAAACCTTATGCATACTTAGTGTTTGATAAAATGCTCAAGTGAGCTAGAACCATGATCATCTTCCAAATTTTGATTCAATTTGTTATATTTCTATAATAGATTCAAGTTGCTAAGAATTTTGGAACGTTTTAGAGTTTAAGGAAGCTCAAGTGAGGTATGTTGGCTAAACTCTTCTCTTAGAATTGAATCCCACGATATTCATGTAAATTATGTAAGTCCCGAGTGATTCATTATGAAACTGGCTATTACGAGTAAGATTGAGTTGAAAGATATATGTTCAACAAGCATCCCAAATGCTTTATTCATGTTATGTTACCAATTAAGGATGCGTTAAAATATGGGTTGTGCATTAATAATATTTCAACTTTAAGTCAAGTTCAAATGAAGGTTATTATGCCAAATTTTGTGAAATATCTCTATGTGCTTTAGACTCTAAATTGCTCACATGTGTATCACACACCTTGATTTAAATTGTATTTATTGTTGATGATGATAATGATATTTGAAATTGATAAGGTGAGCATGAACTATTGAATATGGCCAACGTGCCAAGAATGATCTTATAATTATGGCCATTAGTGCCAATTAAATGAAAAGATGTGAAAGTAATACGAAATGCGATGTTTGATATAAAAAGGTTGATGTCTCAAATAAGACAACCTAGCCGGTCGGATCGTGATCGGACACCATGCCGCACACATGGTGGTGATTGTGTTGGAAATTATAATTGAAATTGTGATTGTGGTCGATGTCCCTAATGGATAGATTAGCCGATCGGGTCGTGATCGGACTCCGTGTTAAAGACAGTGGTATTGATATTGAGAGAAATTATGGTTGATGTCTCTAATGAGATGGCCTAGCCGATCAGGTCGTGATCGGATTCCGTGCTAAGAGTACGGTGGTACTGGTTTTGTGAAAAAGGTATTGTGAATAATGGTATTGTGGACAATGGTATATCGATACTAAAAATCTCCCAATGTGAGATATGAAAATTTATCTGAACACTGTCTTGATCCTAAATTGAGGTTTGATATTGATTAAGATTTTCATTGATATTATGATAATCATGTTTATATTATTTGTCATTCTATTGAGAGGGTGTTTAGTTATACATACTAGTGCTATTCGACGGTACTAACGTCCCTTTTTCCGGGGGCATTGCATCTTTAAATGGATGCAGGTGATTCCACAGCAGGAGATATTGATCAGTGATAGTAGTGCACCTTCTTCCCAGCTAACTTGGTGAGCCCCACTTCATTCTGGGGTCATGTATCTTTTGTACTTTGTGTATTCAGTTTGAGGTATAGCTGGAGCCTTGTTGCCGGTATTATCATTGTACTCTTCTTTATCTATAGAGGCTCCGTAGACATAGTGTGGGTTGTGTATTGGTATTGGGGAAAGACAAACTATGTTATGTTGTGAATGTATTACTTGTCCATTTAAGACTTTAAAAATGATGAAACTATTGAAAATGAATTGGTATTGTAGACATGAATACATTTTCATCTAATAAATGATAATATGTATCATCTCTATTCATGGATGAGTTTGGGTAGAATAAAATCTAGCAGGCTTGCTCGGTCGGGTTCACTCAGTTGAGCTCCGATCGCGCTCCTCGATTTTGGGGCGTGACAATTCATCACAACCGAGGAAATGATACACACACTATCAATGAAGCTAGAAGGTTATGCTCCTGTGGAAAATGGTCCATCTATCACATGTCGTGCTCACATGCCATGAAGTGCTTTCAATATACAGGTTTCGCGGTAACGAGGTACGTTAATAAAGAATATAGTGTTGCTGCATAGCCAATGGGTGCTGAGCATTATTGACCGGCAGAACCATTTAAAATGGTGTGTAACAAGGATTATGTGTGTCAACGACAGGTGCAAAAAAGAACGCGTATATGGAACCAAATGGATGTTGGTGATACCGTTTATGCGCGTAAATGTGACATATGCTCCCAAACAGGAGACAACCGTCATAAATGTCTTTCAACTGGTTTGGGTAGTGGTGGTAAATCGGATAAAAAATATAATCATAAAAAATAAGTCGGAATACTAATAATATAATCCGGATAAAAAATAACAAATAATAAAATCGTAAAACAACACGAAATAACATAGAACACAGTAAAAAATAACTAATAGGCATTTTTAATACATGACTTTTAACAAAAAATAAGTCGGAATACCTCAATTTTAATTTTTTTGAAAGTTGAATATTTGATGATTTGGAGCCGAAACGAGCAACTCACTATGCGATAACGCCTTATATACGATGTTAGCTTGATACAATACCGAGAATCTACACTTTTTGTGGGACCGGTGGACTCCAACCGAGTTTTTTTCCGTTAAAAATGGGGGGGGGGGGACCGCTGCTGGAATAAAAAATGGGAAAGAGGGGTCGCGTCTGTGGGGAAGGAAGGAGAAGACACGTTTTTTTATATAGGCATAACGAGTATATATATAACGCTATACCTTTCCGCCCATTTTAAGTTCAAATATAGTACGGTTATTCACCGCGTTATTCCTTATGGTATGTCAATTTTGAGCAGATAAATTATTGGTGGGAACAACTTTTATATATAGCGTGATTATTCACCGCGCTATACCTTAACGGACAAACGTGACGTTAAGGTATAGCGCAATGAATAACCGCACTATATATAAAATAGTGCCCATTTTTTTTATTTTTTTTACCTATTATGGTCGCTTGAGTCCAAAAAAGCCACAATTAGGTTTCGGACACAAGAAAGTAATGGCTATTACAACTTTCGCAGCCGCTCGTTCTTGAGGCACCGTGCCACTACTAAAAACACTGTTTTTTCTAGGGGAGAAACTGATGGAAGCCCGTCTACAATAAATGCTGGTACTGTTTTTCTAACCTTGATCTTGCAGTTGACAATCTTTCAAAGGTTTGAAATTGGTTGCCTCGTGAAATTATTCCAGCCAGAAATATGTAGTTAGCAAGTTTTCCAGGGACATATATTCCCACCTAACTTGTTGGTATATTGAATGACCAGTCATCTCATTTACAAAATTTTTATTTGAAAAATTAATGAAGGTGACGACAACAAGGATCTCATCTTTAGTTTTCACTTGAATTGGTTACGAGTTGCTTTCTGGAATTGTTGCAACTTTGAATAATACTCTAGTCTAGATGAAAGCATCTCTCACAATTAAGATCGGTAACATTTTTTCCATGTATCTTATGATTTATTCGTTAACGTTTCATTTAATCACATTTCGAGCTCCTTCTTTGTTGTGACTGGAAATTCTAGAGTAACATGAGAAATTTACGTTTTGAATATGTTTGATATTAAAAGCAAACGGGATCTAAATCGAAGAAGAGTTGTATTTATTAGTTCAACCGGTAGTTGTGTTCTCTCATTTGCAAACACTGCATATAAACTTCTTTTTGATTCAAAATTAGTACTAAATTGAAAAAAGGATTATAACAACCTTCAAAAAATTATTATATTAGCCTCACTTTCCAAATGAAAAAGAAAAAGATTTTAACTTTCTCGCACTAAGCGTGCATGATCACGCCCAACTATGCCTTATAAAAAGGACTAAGCGGTCATTGCAAATATAATCCGGTTTACAAATCCGGAGTCGAATCCCACAGACTAAGGCTTAGCTATAATTGTTCAATATTGCTAAGAAACACAAGTCCAAATAATTTTCTAGTTAAAAAGATTTGATTTTTATTGCTACTAATTAACTAAAAAATATTATAAAGCAATTTCATCAGAGGTTCAGCAAGCACAAACATTCTCAGACCTAAGACCTATAAGTCTTAGGAATTTCATCAATAAGGTGATTTCAAGAGTGGTACATGACAGACCGGAGAAGATTCTACCATCACTAATATCTCCCAACCAATCTGGCTTTGTAAAAGGACGGAGCATATTTGAAAATATTTTACTCACTCAGGAGATATTCACTGATATCAGACTGAGAGGCAAGCCAGCTAATGTGGTTATCAAGCTTGCTATGGCAAAGGCATATGACAGGGTGTCTTGGAATTACTTGATCCATGTGTTGAGGAAAATAGGATTTATTGAACACTTCCTCAAACTGATATGGAACTTAATTGCTAACAACTGGTACTCAGTCTTAATCAATGGTCAAGCTTCAGGATTCTTTAAGTCCAGCAGAGGAGTCAAGCAAGGAGACCCTTTGTTCCCATTAGTGTTTATATTATCAGCAGAGGTCTTATCAAGCTCACTGAACAAAATTGTTTAAAGATAAGAAGTTTATAGGATTTGGAATGCCTAAGTGGACAGATCCTTTGAATCACCTAGCATATGCTGATGATATAATAATATTCTCATCCTCTGATCCATACTCCTTAATGAAAGTTGTTGAGGTACTAAAGCAGTATGAACACGCATCCGGTCAGTTGATAAACAAGTCCAAGAGCTCTTATTACACACATGACAAAGTGGCAAGGAATCTAGCTCATTCAGTTGGTTGTGTTATAAGTTTAAAAAGGGAAACTTTCCTTTTAATTACCTTGGGTGTCCAATTTTCTATAATAAAAGAAGGAAGGTATACTACAATGATCTTATCAAGAAAGTAAAAGCAAAAATACATTCTTGGAAAGGGAAACTACTTTCTTTTGGAGGAAAGACAACTCTTATATCAAATGTGCTACAAAGCCTAACTACTCACATTCTTTAAGTTATGGATCCTCCTAAAAATTTCCTGGTGCACTTGCATAAGACTTTTGCCAGATTCTTTTGGAGCACAAAGGAAGAAGGAAGAAGCAGACATTGGAGCAAGTGGTTGAACACGTGTCTACCTAAGGAGGATGGAGGAATAGGGTTAAAGTCACTATTTGATGTATCCAAAGCACTATTTGCAAAACTATGATGGAGATTCAGAACCAACAAATCATTATGGTCTAATTTCATGTGGAACAAATATTGTAAAAAAGAAATGCCTGCTGTGGTACAGTTCAGAAAAGGATCCCATGTGTGGAGGAAAATGTTAGAAGCAAGAGAAGAGATTGAACATGAAGTTCTCTTGGAACTAAATAGTGGTAACACAAGTGTTTGGCATGAGAACTGGATAGGCATTGGACCTCTATATCATGTACTCCCTCAAAACTTCAACATAAATGAAGAAATATAAGATGTAGCAGAATTAAGGAATGGTAATACCTGAGATTATCTAGCACTGGATCAAAACTTTCCAGAAGACATCTCAGACCACATCAGGCACAATGTGCCATTTGATCAGACTAGCGAAAAATGGGACACTCCTCAATGGATGCCAACAACATCTGGCAAGTTCTCTGTTAATAGTGCATGGAGGATTATGAGACATAGAGTAGCAAATAACGCAGAATTTTGCAACTTGTGGACAAAAGGTTTACCTTTCAAAATATCTTTCTTTCTGTGGAGACTATGAAAAATGAAGATCCCCACTGATGATTTATGGAGAAGAAATGGATACATTATAGTCTCTAAATGCTGGTGTTGCTCATCTCCAAATGAAGACTCCTACCAACACCTCTTCCTGAAGAGTGAAACAGCAGACAGAGTGTGGAAAACCTTCTTATAACCAATTGGAATTATAATAAACATGGTACAAGTGCACCAAGTCATCAGATCATGGTGGAATGAACCATGCTGCCTAAAGTTAAAGCCACTCTTCCAAGCAACTCCTGCCATTATAACTTTGGAACTTTGGAAAAGGAGAAACAAGATGAAACATGGGGGAGCTATCTCAGAAAAGAGTGTAATACATTGAAGTAAACAAGACATTGTACTTCCTGGCAAGAGTTAGATATCCTTGGCTGACAAACATTCTAGTATTGTGGACAGATATGATCAAATATTTTGAGAGCTACAAGCCTTATGTAATTAGTAAAAGAATTATCTGGCAGTTGCCCAATGCAGGCTGGTTCAAATGCAACTCTGATGGAGCATCTAAAGGAAACCCAGGCCCTAGTTCATATGGCTACAGCATAAGAGATAGTGCTAGAGATTTGCTATATGCTGAAGCTACAGACATAGGTCATTCAACCAACATAGTTGCGGAAGCAAAATGAATTTTACATGGCTTGTTATACTGTGTGAATAAACAGCTTCATCCTCTAATCATGGAAACTGACTCTCTAGTACTGAAAAGGGTCATTGAAGAAGAATGGGACTGCCCATGGACAATAAGATATCAAGAACAACTACAATGTCATGTTTCAACATGTGTTCAGAGAAGGAAATATTGTTGTTGACCTATTAGCTAACTTGGTTTTTTCTTCTACAAGTAACTCCATTTTTCACTCGTTCGAAAGCCTGCCTCCAGTAGCAAAGACACTCATCAACATGGACAAATCACAAATCCCTAACATTAGGGTAAGGGTAGCAAAAAGGGTCTACCACACTGATTAAGATAATCAGTGCCACATTACAGGGATATATATTGGTTGTTATAAATACACAAGGCAACAAGTCTGTTATTAACAAAGAAACATAACCAGTGTGGGAATGACTTGAAGATATCCACCAAGAGATCAACAAAAGATCACCAACAACAGACAATCTCCATCACTCACCAACCAATAAGCTTCACAGATCCCAGCACACATAGGAATCTGGGAGCACCATATTAATCCCTAATGTGTATGCTTCAGTGTGCAGGCTCCAGAGAGTCCCAATAGGCAATTATACTAAGGGGTGCTAATAGTATAAACACTCACTACAACATCATCACACAGCAAGGAGCCAGACATAGGCATGAAATGGAGCTAATTACCAAAACACACATCATATTGGAGAATTTTCCCTCTTATTTGGCTGTTATATGTTGCAGGAGCTGGAAATGAGTCAATACTGGGGAAATTTCTGAACACTCATCAAAATCACAGCAGTATAGATCAGTACTACTACTACAACATATAACATGACAACTAATTAAAACAGCACATCATCAACACATATAGCAATACCTCAGGACCTGTAAACTAGAAGCAGTTCTGCAATTCTGCTAAGTCTCAAGCAGCCAGAATCAATCAACAATATGCTACCCTGAATCAGATATTAGAAGAAGTTACATCAGTGGAGAAAGTGTAAAGCCAAGCCTCTTCAGTGCTCCCAGAAGACACAGTCCTGGGAGCACACAACCCCATTCTTAATTTTGGTTGCTTCCTTGTACAGGTACCAAATAGAGAACAACATAGAATAGTGTGGCCACTCGAGCAGATAAGCACATCAATACTTGTCTACAATTCACATATAGTAAGAAGCAGATTCTGTAGCAATATTTCAGCACTTCCTCTGCAACATATAACATCAACAGAGCTAGAAGATATCATCACACTTTCTGTATAACTATCAACTACTAACAATAAGGCAGCTCTCAATACACAATAGTGCGCAAAAACATGGATACTGGACTTCTGGAACTAGAGCAATGGTTCAACTGTGGAAGTTCAAGCTCAATTGTATCTGCACAAAAACTATAAACTGCTACTAAACAAGGCAGCTCTCAGTATACAAAAGATCGAAATGACAACTGGAGTACATCAGCTCTCACCAAATGCTACAAAACTGCTGCTTCATGTTGGTATTAATATAGTATAGTGTTTTATCATTGTCCAATGGTATTAGTGTGCATGCATGCTCAGTATGGAGATGTGAGAATACTATATTGACCTTATATCACAAAGCATGCAGTATTGTATTCGGTATGCATCAAAGGGGAAAAACGTACTGCCATTACTCCTTACAACATGGAGTTACCAACAGGGAAGACCTATAACTACAAAAGAGGAAAAAAAAAAGACGCACAGCTTCTGTACAACAACTTCCAGTTGCTTATGTTCAACAAGAGGAATGATCTGCTGCAACACAAGTATAAGGCTGCACATATGGTTAGCCTTGTGGTTTTACATGGCATGCTACAAAACTGTTGTTTGAATATTTCTATAGTATAGTGCTTTATCATTGTCCAGTGATATTAGTGTACGCGCATGCTCAATCTGGAGATGACAGAACACTATATTGTCCTAATAGTTCAAGCTCGCAATACTATGACTTTGCTACATTCATCAACTGCACGCACAGTCCTCATTGGAAAACCATTTGAAGATACAGTGAAGCAACAATGCTGCTGAAGTAATGCAGGCCCAAACTTGAGATGTCCAAACTGATCTGCCTCACAACTAATGGATTATACATACCTATTCATTTGGATTGCAACAAAAGGCACTGGGTGAGAGTTTTAGAGGTGCTACAAGGAATTGTTTGCAACTGGAATATGAATTCATTGTCGTCGGCAACAATTGGATGTTTCAAATTAACATTTGTGTACTTTTCAATTTTCATTATGCTTCTGCTACATGATAGCAATAACCATTGGATCTCTATGTCGTATTGTTTATTTGTTGAACAATTTGTTATTTTTACCCAATTTGGGATTTGTTATATATAACAGCTACTAGATGATAACCTAGTAGAATATTCGCCAAAAATATTATAAAGCAGTAAAATTATCCACTAACAAGGATGAAATTAGAGACAAGACTAAGGAGGTCTAGAGTTATGATTTTTTCAATTATCGAAATCCTTCCCGCTACGTCTTATATAATTTTGCCTAAGTATTCTCTACCAATAGTGAGTACTTTGGTTGTCGTAGCTCTCTCTCGAGCAACTACCATAATTTACTAGACGTATTCTCTCGAACTACGCTAGCTGACACTAATTTACCGCTCACTACGATCGCAACAAGGCTTGTTATCACTAATCCCACATTTAAACCCTCTATATTGATCTCACATACGTTAGGAGTGATGTTGTTCAACAACTAGCTAAATGCGTACTTTCCCTCAAGCAATATACAAACTAAATAGGCATAGTTAATTGATGGCCATTCTATCAACAACAATAATCACGTAGTTGAACAAGTAGATGAATCCAACGACTCAATTATATAAAAACATAAGACAAATTTATCCTACAAAAGGGTCTATCAAAACTCTAGATAACAAATTAGCTATTCATAATAGTATGCATAACTACAATACTAGAATTCATAACTGATAAAGGAAATAGAAGAAGAAAGAGGGAAAAACTTGAAGTCGAATCCCTTTCCTTGCTCCTATGGTGTTCTTGCCTTCCAAAGTATTCTTGCCTCAAGAGTGGTGGATCCCTTTGCCTCTCTAATCGTCTCTACTCTAAAAACTAGGTTTAGAACCCCTTTTATACATGTTGAGGACGCGTAGGGTGAAATCCGTCCTTAGCTGTCTCGCTTTTCGCCTGGCACCAACCTAGGCACCAAACTCATACTCCCTCCAAATATTTCTATTTTTACTTCACTGTGCATGCAAGTTCGCCAAATCACTTCAAATTGACTCCTACACATATAAACACCATTATTAAGCTCGAGTCACAAATATTTACACCAAAGTTAACAAGATTGAGGTATAATGCAAGGCAAATTACATGCGAAAACATGAATTTTTAGCCTAACATCATCACCCCACACTTAAGCTCTTGCTCGTCCTCAAGCAACCTAAAATCTTGCTAACCAAACAATGCACGCAAGACGTCATACAATGGAGGAACCTTTGGAAATTCAACACACTATGCTCATGACCATGGTTGATATCAACAATTAAGCCCTTGCATACACATTCATACCTTTCCCAACTTTCACGTTCCAGAATATTAGTGACCAATTAAAAACACTCAAACTACCTGCCCATAACCACCCAACCTCAAAGACCGACTCGTCGCCAATAAATACTCTCAACTCGTGCACTCACCCAACAACAGATGTTTAATAACGTCACATATCTGTCATAGAATCATGTGACTCACCAAAGAATAAGAGTGTATTTCGTCCACACATTCAAATATGCATTCAAATATAATTTAAGGACATCACATATATGAACAAAGAACCACTCACTCTCACAAAGAATTTCATGTGTACTCTATGATTGTACCATAGGCTTGCCCGTAGTGTATATCTCCACTAATCTAAGCTCGCACAGTCTAAGATCAATTAGGTCTTTACTGGTTGTAATGTAGGATAAGGGACGGGTAGGATATATTTTGGGTATAGCGACTAACCCTCCTAATCACTTTAATACACTACACTTAACTTTCAAATACACACTCTTTATGACTAATTCAAGCAATGCCACAAAACCATATACAACTTGGCCCTCCTTCTTTAAGAACATCTATATACTCACTAGCCCGAATCACGATGAATAGGAGGTGCATTTTCTATATACTTATTTTTCTCCTTTTTTGTATTTTCCTTGCTTTTTTTTCTTTTTTTTCAACACTTTCCATAAATTTAGGCTGACCGGCTAATGATCTTCCAAAACATACAAGCACCTTTTTGGCTTTTCTATAGTTCCACTTAAAAGCTACCCCAACTCTCACCTTACTTTTCTAGCGACTTAAGTACTTTCAGAGGTAAAGGTTCGAAACGATCTAATTAAGAACAAAATGGGAATCGACTTGTAATGTGGGTGCCAAAGAAAAAGCTTATATGCTCAAATGAGATATCTAAGGATAATTTTATTTATGGTGGCATAATAGCTCAATGGACAATCAAAGAAACGCCTACATCATCTCCTAGAATTACAAAACTTACTTATTTTGCTTCGACTAACACACGGGGCACGTTCTAGACAAACACATGATAGCACAAAATGTGATCGAAACCTCACATCACACAATGCATATGACTCCAGTCGGGACGGTTTCATTCCAACTCTCAAGTTTAAGCAAGTAATCACAAAGTCAAGAAGTATTAAGCAATAAAGCACTACATGAACAATGAGTCAAGTAACTGAGAGAAAGTGTCACAGACAAGCTATTCAATCTTTCACGGCATCAATTTTTATTAAAACATGTTAGGAAGGTAATTTGCATGCTAAGTCCTAACTATGCTAGCATCAAACAGATCAAAAGGCACATAATAGCACTCAAATTTTCTTTCCTCAATTTTCTAAAAATAAAAATTACCTGGTTCAAGTTATATCCCCTGAAAAAAAATTAATGCCAAAAGAAAAACCAAGGGGATTATTATCTACCTACGACTAAAAAAAATTGAGTTTTTTCATTGAACCTTAATCCTTCAAAAAAATTATCCAAAAGATCCATCGTCAAGAAAGGTCCCTTTTTGTTTTTAAAGTTAAACGAACACAGCTAACATAGTATAGAAAGTCACCCATAAAATTTCCTCACCCCACACTTAAAATTGTGCATTGTCCCCAATGCACACCCATAAATACAAGAGGGTAAAAGAAATTTCTTAGTAGGCCAAAGGCCGAAGTATTAGCATCTCATGGGGTACTTATACTTCTCCCATACTTGGTTCTTTGTGCGGGCACCCCACACTTAGTTCTAACCATCTCACTTGCTTTTGCTTTCTTTCGATGGTCTTGGTTCCTATACTCCTAGAAAAATAAAAAATAACACTACAAGAATAATACAAATATAAAAAATAAATAATAAAAACTAAAAATGACAGCACATACAATACAATGTATCGCACTGCACTCGGGCCTTTAAAGTAGAATGATCAGAGAATTCTTTGCCCCGAGTCACTACCCACGCAATTATGATACACTACAATTTAATGAAACACCAAAAGAGAAAAAAAACAATACAATACACGACAAGTGCACACAGATAGACTCACACATACAACCTTCATGCACGACATTACTCTCTAATATCCCACACTCACACCTTAGTGCCAACAATAATGCTTGCCTACTCAGACTTCGCTGGCCATCAACAATGTTCTTTCAATAATTTCATCGAACACTTGGTGCACAACAATTTCATTCAACCTTTCAAACCATTGGACAAGTGCCATACCCTCCCAAATTAAACGAGGTGGTGGGACTTTGAGTTTCCCACCTCGTAGTCAATTAACAATGCCAAAATAATATATTATTCACTATACACTTGCCAACACTCTATGCTATGCGAAGTTGGGTGGGGAAATAAGTATGAGAGATGAGCAAACAACTATAATACACAATCAAGAAGTAATTAAAACAAAAAGAGAAGAGAAGACAACAAGAAAATAACGAAAATAAGAGAAGAAAATAAACTCACATGGTGCTTGAGAGATAGAAGAAGTAGGGAGCAGGGGCAAAAGGGATTCGTAAGAGAGAGAGAGAGAGAGAGAGAGAGAGAGAGAGAGAGAGAGAGAGAGAGAAACTAGGCGGGTAGGGGTTAGGGATTTGGGGCGAGATGGGTCGGGTTGGGGTAATGTTTTATTATTAGTGGGTGGGGTGACGGGTTTGGGATAAAACGGGTAGGGGACTTACATGGGCGTTTTTATCCGTGCTCCGCACTAAAGAAGGCAGCTGTGCATTTTTGTTTCTGCCTTTGCTATTTTCATTGGCGCCCGACGCCTAGCTGGGCGCAGAACTACTTCTAATTTTTAAAAAAAAACTAAATGACAACTAGACGAAAACAAGAAAATTGGGCTGCCTCCCAACAAGCGCTTGATTTAACGTCACGGCACGACATGAACCACTTTTTGCCTCAACTTCGAACTTATGAATTGGACCCCAAGTTTTGCTTCAAGATTATGATTATACTCCTGGGGTGGTGGAACGAATCTAACTGGCCCAATGAAGCAATGTAGTATTCTGCACTTCTTGGCCTTTAGATGAGGTGTGAAATCCCGATTTTCTAGCAAGATGAATTCCAGAATGCAGTCACCTTGTTCCTCATTCCTTGACTCCTCAAGTGGCTCAGATGACTATATTTTTATATCATCATCCAAACACAATATAGAAAAATACTTGGAGTGTGGACCAATGCGCTCAACTACATGAACACTGGGATTGTCTACATCCTCAACACCAATGACACTAGAGTCAACTAAATATGTATCCTCAATATACTTGGTTGACTCTAGTATCTCTTCTACAATATCGACATCCTCAAATTCTAGTTTGGTTGATTGTTGTTGTTCTACTCTGACTTCCTCCATTAGAACCTCAATTTTTGTATCTAATTCATGTTCTTCTTGGCTACTATCCACAATATTGGCTTGTTGAGCATTAAATGTTTCAACTAGTTGACTCACTTGTGCCTCCAAGTCGCGAATTGTAGCATCTTGCCTTTGTCTGTGAAATTGTTGCTCATTATTTTGTTCCACAAGACACCTTAGCATATCCTTGATCTCTTTCAATACCTCATCCTTGGGTTCTTTGTTCGTATTACCTTCACAAGAAAATGAAGAACCATCAAAGTAAGGGATTGGGGGAAGATAAGAAATATAAGCACAACCATTAAAGTGATCATCTTGACCACCACACATATCACACACATTCCACACATAAGATTGAGTTGGTGCACACAACTCGCTCTCGAGAATATTTTGATAATTATGCCATAGGGGTTTCCTCCACAATATGTATAAGGAGGATCAAAAGTACAATTAAAACCATCAAAATTCTCATAATTCCAAGATTCCATGTTTCTAAAATCAATAAGTAAAACAAAAAAATTTAAAAAAATCAAATACGAGAAAAAAAAATAAAAAGTTCAAACTTGCAACCTAGCAATATGTACACCTACAGCTACACCGTTAGTTACCCGGCAACGACGTCAAAATTTGATCACTCCCAACTATGCCTTATAAAAAGGACTAAGCGATCGTTGTAAATATAATCCGGTTTAGAAGTTCGTAGTCGAATCCCACAGAAAACTAAGGCTTAGCTACAGTTGTTCAATATTGCTAAGAAACACAAGTCCAAATAATTTTTTAGTTATAAAGATTTAATTTTTATTTCTACTAATTAACTAACAAATATTATAAAGCAGTAAAATTATCAACTAATAAGGATGAAATTGGAGACAAGCCTAAGGAGGTCTAGAGTTATTATTTTCTCAATTGTCGGAATCCTTCCCGCTACGCCTTATATAATTTCGCCTAAGTATTCTCTACCAATCGTGAGTACTTTGGTTGTCGTAACTCTCTCTCGAGTAACTAGCACAATTTACTAGACATATTCTCTCAAACTACTCTAGCTGGCACTAATTTACAGCTCACTAGGATCGCACCAACGCTTCGTTATCTCTAACCCACCTTTAAACCCTCCGTATTGATCTCTCACATACGTTAGGAGTGATGATGTTCAACAACTACCTAAATGCATATTCTCTCTCGAGCAATATACAAACTAAATAGGCATAGTTAATTGATGGTCATTCAATCAACAATAATAAATATGTAATTGAACAAGTAGAGGAATCCAACGACTCAATTATATAAAAATATAACACGAATTTATCCTACAAAAGGTTCTATCAAAACTCTAAATAACAAACTAGTTATTCATAATAGTATGCATAACTACAATACTAGAATTCATAACTGATAATGGAAATAGAAGAAGAAAGAGGGAAAAACTTAAAGTTGAATCCTTTTCCTTGCTCCTATGGTGTTCTTGCCTCCCCAAAGTGTTCTTACCTCAAGAGTGGCGGCTCCATTTTCCTCTCTAATCCTTTCTGCCTTAAAAAATAGGTTTAGAACCCCTTTTATACATGTTGGGGGCGTGTAGGGTGAAACTCGTCCATAGCCGTCTCACTTGGCGCCTAGCGCCAACTAGGACACCAAAACTTTTTACATTCTGCCTTTGGTGTTTTGGTTGGTGCCTGGCACCAAACCAGGCACCAAACTCATACTCCCTCCAAATATTTTTATTTTTACTTCACTTTGCATGCAAGTTTCCCAAATCACTTCAATTGACTCCTACACATATAAACACCGTTATTAAACTCGAGTCACAAATATTTACACTAAAGTTAATAAGATTGAGGTATAATGCAAGGCAAATTACATGTGAAAATATGAATTTTTAGCCTAACATCAATGCACGTAAAAGAATTTTATCATGTTAATTATTTGAAAGATAATTACACCTAATCGTACTTAAAAAGTGAGATTAGTAACTTGAGAAATAAGACTGATCGATTACCTACTACATCAAATTAAAATACATGATTCAGTTTGGGTCGGTTTTTCCCTAAAAAGAAACCAAACCAAGTAAGTCGGTTTTTCAAATATTGGAACCAAAGCAAACCAATTAAGTCGTTTTTTATCGATTCGGTTTTTGTCGGTTTTTGTCTGTTTTTCAGTTTGTTTTGTTATTTATCGGGTTTTTTCTTAAATATGAGACATACTACCAAATGCATATTCCGACGACCACATTTTTAATGTAACACTATCAAATCAATTACTTTTTGAGAAATCTATCATTTACCAAGATATATTGATGATAATTGAATCAAATAGTGACGAATAATTTAAATACTCAATTAAAAATCGATTATTTTTAACATGCAAAAGAAAACTACCAATCAAACTAGAATGTAAAGGCATAGAATTAGATTAATATAATAGCAAAGAGCTAGACTAAAAATACAAATGACTAATATGTACCATAAAATTTTAGAAACTTTATATATATATATATATATTCACTATAAAAGTAGCTATTTAAATTTATTATTACACACACACACACACACATATATATATATATATATATATATATATGTGTGTGTGTGTGTGTGTAATAATAAATTTAAATAGCTACTTTTATAGTGAATTTAGTTCGATTTTTTCGGTTATTTTTTGATTAACAAATCAAAACCAAACCAAATATGATCAGTTTTTAAAATTCAAAACCAAAACCAAACCAAATCTAAAACGTATCGGTTTTTTTGATTGGTTTGGTTCGATTTTCGATTTGATTTGATTTTTCGATTTTTTTATGAACACACCCAATGTGTACATATATAATTTCCATCTAAAAGGTGACGATAAACTTGTGGACCAAGATCAAGAACAATAAATTATGCATCTTTCTTCACGAGAAAATTCAACATCTCCAGTGGTTCTTGATTTTTCTTTATAAAGGAATAATCCACTATGACGACTCGGATTACGCAGACACATAAACACCACAAAATAGGAGGTGGCTATTTGTCCCAAGTGGTTCAATTTAACCAAGCTACTGTTTATCCATAAATTTCCAAATTTATTCTTAAAAATTTGATTTGGTGAAGTTTGATTTGAAGATAAAAATATGTTTGGATATCTGTTTTGGGTGAAGTTTGGTTTGGAAAAACATAAAACATGACTTATACCCATAAGTTCTAAAAACTATCACAAATACCCAACAGTACCATTATCAATAATATTAATTATATCATCGATGTTTTTCTAAGGGTCATGGAGAGCGGCGAATTACCATTTCTGCTAGAAAATGACAACATCAAAGCAGTTATTCTTGTAAGTGTATTTCTTTTTTTATTTTTACAAAATATCAAAACTTGGAGTTTTTACTACTCAAACTGCTTAGACTTCACTGCCACAAACTACTTTTCTAGGATTTGCTTGCTACACTTTGTTAACTACACTAACACCATATCTTTTTTTTTGTATCTTCTTAGCTTATGGTCTTTTTATTTTTAATGAAACCAAAGTCTGACTGTGTCGTTTCCAAACTTCAGGCAATATTTTTAAGTGTTTCGGACATTTTGTTTTAGAATATTTAATTTATGTAAAGTGATGTATATTTACGTAGAGGCGGATTATGATTTAAACCCTATGCGTTCAGCTATTAAATATTTTAACATTGAACTCATTATGGGTTTATATTTATTATTTTTATAATTTTAATAAATTTTTATTCCGCAAAATTATTGAACCAGTCGAGTATACGCTAAAAATTTGATGACCATACATGGTGCAGGACATGTTCGTAGCAGGATCTGACACATCATCTTCAACCGTTATTTGGGCATTAACAGAAATGATGAAGAATCCAAAAGTCATGGCTAAAGCACAAGCTGAAGTGAGAGAAGCTTTTAAAGGAAAGAAAGCATGTGATGAGGATACTGATCTTGAAAAGCTTCATTACCTAAATTTAGTGATCAAAGAGACACTCCGATTACACCCTCCAACTCCTCTACTTGTCCCGCGAGAATGCAGGGAGGAAACAGAGATAGAAGGATTCACTATACCATTGAAAAGCAAAGTCTTGGTTAACGTATGGGCAATTGGAAGAGATCCCGAGAATTGGAAAAATCCTGAATGTTTTATACCAGAGAGATTCGAAAATAGTTCTATTGAGTTTACTGGAAATCATTTTCAACTTCTTCCGTTTGGCGCTGGAAGACGAATTTGTCCAGGAATGCAATTTGGTTTGGCTCTTGTTACTCTGCCATTGGCTCATTTGCTTCACAATTTTGATTGGAAACTTCCCGAAGGAATTAATGCAAGGGATTTGGACATGACAGAGGCAAATGGGATATCTGCTAGAAGAGAAAAAGATCTTTACTTGATTGCTACTCCTTATGTATCACCTCTTGATTAACTCTGAAATTTTGCTTTAATGCTGCTTGCTTGCTTCACTTGTTTTAGTGTGCACAAGCATTGAATAAGTTAAATACAGGTACAATATTTTATTTATCTTTTCTGTTTCATCTCCAGTGTTATTGTACCATGATAAGTAATGGATCAAATAAACGAAAATTCTGGGTGTGTTTGGTACCAGGGAAAGAAAATATTTTTCAATTTTTCAATGTTTGGTTGCTTAAATGTTTTGAAAAATATTTTTCTCGTGAACTCATTTTTTTCTAATTGGAGGAAAATATTTTCCTTATCAAGAGAAGAGAAAACATTTTCCAAAACTCATTTTCAACCTTCCCCATCTCTATTCCTCATCCCCACCAACCCCAACCAACCCAACCACCACACCCACCTACCCCAACCCAAACTCAACTCCACCCCGACCCATCCCTACCCTAAATAAAAATATTATTAGTAGTATATTTTCATGTTATAGCTAGATTTTTTATTCTTTGCATTTCAACAAATAAGTATTTTTTTACATGATATAAAAAGTTTTTTTTTTCATTTCAATAAAAAAAGTACTTTTTTTTCATAGAAAAAATATTTTCTTTCATTTCAACAAATAAAAAAAGTATATATTTTTTTATTTCAATAAAATGAGTATTTTCTTTTCATGATATAGAAAAAGTATTTTCTTTTATTTCAATAAAATGAGTACTTTATTTTCATGTCGTAGAAATAGTACTTTCGTTTTCAACAAAAAAAAAGTATATTTTTTTAGTAATGGAGCACAAATTTTAACGTTATTTTTGCGTAAAAATGTAAAGCAACACATTAGTTAATTTGGGTTTGTGTGAGTTTATAGAAGAATAATTTAATTACTTGAAGAAAATAGACTTCTGAAAACGTTGGGTATTTGGGGGGAGGGGGGAGGCGAAGGCGAGCAAGGAAACTGGAAACATGAGACTTGGGGGAAGGGGGTGAGGAAAGTAGCATACAAAAATATTTTTTTCTGCTCTCTAACCAAACATTAAAAAATATTTTCCGAAAAAAGTTTTCTAGTCACCATCCAAGCAAGAAAAAATAAGAGATAAAACCACTCATTTTCGGTGAAAAATATTTCTAGGAATCTCCTTCATACCAAACACATCCTCTATTTCGTTTTTTTTTACGCCGTCTGATCATCATTAGCTGTAAAGACTTTTTTTTATGTTTGAGTGGCTCCATTTTTAAGTGATAGATTTTAAGAGGTTTTGGGAAAAGCCACCTTGTAAAGCTGTTCACAATGATATTTTTTTCCAACTATTCACAATGATTCACGATGGAGAAAAGAAAAAAGGGAGACTTCCCTGATTATTCAAGTGAGAACAAAGCTAAAATATTGCTACGTTATATTTGGTTTCTCACTAGATGTTCGGTATTTGCTTTAACACCTAAACTAGTCCGGATTCACGCTACCCATTAAAGGAGGAAGCGTTCTATCAGAAATTTTTTTATTCCTAGAATCGAACGCGAACCTCTGATTAAGGACGTAGTTATCTTATCTATCTCATCATTAACTTTTGAGGATTACTTTATTTTGCAGTAACATGAAGTTGTTTTAAGAGGGAAAAGATATTATATTGGGCCTAAAATGACGTTGAATGGGCCTTTTTAAATATAACCCCGCGCCAGTTTAAAGCATGCTAGGCAAAACTTTTCTAGGCCACACGTAGCAATAATGGTGATAGTCAAGATTCTATCATAAAAGCATGCTGGACAAAAGTTTTCTAGGCCACACGTAGCAATTATGGTGATAGTCACCGGAATTTCTTCCATAGTGATCTGTCAGTATGTTTTGGTAAAATCCTTAAGATCACCACAATTGGTGCAAGCGGTTAATAAAAATCCTATTCAGCATGCTTTAAAATTTTAGCATACAATTTTTTTCCCCGAAATTTTTATTATCGAGATTAAAAAATTAATGGGGGCATAAATATATCCTTTTTGTTTCATTCTCACTAAATTGATATATTTAGTGGACCTGCCGACATTGCTTATATTGAATATGGCCTTTGAGAATATTTAAGTGCTAAAACTTGTTGCAAAAGGTCAATAACAAACGTGAATCTCATTGGGAGAAGAAGAAAGGCAAGTTGCCTCGTTTTCTACCGGTTGCGGCGATGAACCGAGGGAATTTTTTTTTTTTTAATTAACCAAATACTTTATTAACAAAAATAATTACAGAGCTAGCGTGTTAGAGTGGCTGCCCAGGTGGCCAGCATTGTGTGCAACAGTGTTAGTAATATTACATACCAATATTTTTCTACTGAATGTAGTTCCTAGAATGACTGTCCAAAGTGCGTCATTATCAAACATTGGAGGAACTGCCAAAAATCTAGTTCTATCAAAAAGCTTTTTCTTGCTCCTTCCTTTGCTAGGATGTCTGCCATCTGATTCTGCTCCCTGAAATTATACCTGATGACTGGATACCCCAACTGTGTCATCAAGGACCTTCATTCACAAATAATGGGGTCATAAGGCAAATGGCCATCATTTAGCATTCTAATGATTTTGTATGAGTCTATGTTTATGATTAAGAGGGTGAGGTTCTGATGAACAACTAGCTTTAGCCTTTCGAAGAGGGCATTGAGCTCAGCTAGATTGTTACTAGTGGAAGAGAAACCTTTCATGTAACCAATGATCCAGTCACCCGAGTGGTTTCTAACGACCCCCCTATACCCCTTACCCCTGGGTTACTAAAGTAGGAGCCATCAATGTTTAGCTTGTAGGAGCCTCTGTCAGGTGGTTTCCATTTGACACTTATAGTAACCCATTTCTTCTGAGGTTTGTTCCTGGTCAGTAGGTGGTATTCCATAGCTTTAACAATAACAATATTAGTTTGAACATGCTCCTTTTTATTGTTAGACAGATTGTTGTTTCTGGTGAACCAAATATTCCAGAAGCAGAAGGTTAAAAGGAAGTGCCATTGGATGCAGTCATTGAAGGCTTTGTCTTTTAGCATGCTCCATGTGGTATTCCAAGAATCAGGCATGAAGTGTAGTGCTCGTGGCAGTGATTGACTTATAGAATATTGGCAAAGGTTATTCCAAATTGTTTTGGTATTGGCACATAGGAAGAAGATGTGATTTATGGATTCCTCTAGACTGTTACACACTGAACAGGAAGGACTCAATTGAAGGCCAATGTTGTGAAGATACTTATTGGTGGGCAGTCTGTTTGGGCTAGTAACCATATAAAAAATCTAATCTTATTAGGAGCTTCTAGTTTTCATATCCAGTTGAAGGTGGGCTCATAATCAGAGTGTGTGTTCTGCTGTGAGTGTAGGAGGGAGTAAGTTGACTTAGAAGAGAATGTGTCATTATTAGTGAGCCCCACATGAGTTTGTCCTCTCTTTGAGGTGTGATTAAGGAGGGTTTACTGATGGTGAGAGACAGGGACTCAGTAATGGGAAATGAGAGGTGTTCTAAGTTCCAGATCCCATTGTTATATATGGAGGATATCTTTAAGTTATCTTCTCAATTTAACTTTGACCCACTGATAAAGGTATCAATACGCCCCATGTTTGGGATTCAACTGTCAGTGAGGAAGTTTACTCTATTACCTTTGTTGACAACCCACCTAGAGGCTTTGTTGCAGAATTTTCAGCCCTTAAGGATGCTCTGCCAGGTAGTGGGTACCTTTTCTTGACTATAATCTTGTTCAGCTGCATGTAGTCAATACAAATTCTCATAGAGGCATCTTTCTTCTTCACAAATAGAACTGGAGCACCCCAAGGTGAAACATTCAGTTAGAAACTCCTAAAGTTGTTCCTTCAATTCATTCAACTGTACTGGTGCCATGTGATATGGTGGAATAGAAATGGGCCGAGTGTCCGGCACCAAGTCAATACCAAAATCAATATCTCTATCGGGTGGTATGCTCGATAGGTCTGCTAGAAACACATCTAAAAACTCACTCACTACCACAACTAACTCAACGGTAGGAGTATCAACACAAACATCCCTCACAAAGGTTAAGTATGACAAGCACCCCTTCTCAACCATCTTTTTTGCCTTCAGAAAAGACACCACCCTATTGAGAACATAACCCAACAAACCTCTCCACTCCAACCTCGGTAACCCTCGCATAGCTAATGTCACGGCTTAGCGTGATAATCAATCCATGCCCAAAGTCACATCAAAATCTATAATATTGAGTACTAAAAGGTCAACCCTAGTCTCATATCCCCCAATAGTAACCAAACAAGAATGATAGACATGGCCTACCATAATAAAAACCCCAACAGGTGTAGACACATAAATAGGGGTATCCAAAGAATCACGATACATATCTAAATATGAAGCAAAATAGAATGACATATATGAATAAATGGAACCAGATCAAATAAAACTAACGCATCCCAATGACAGACCGGAATAATACCTGTAATGACAGCATCTGCTGCAACGGCCTCAGTCCTACTAGGGAAAGCATAACAATGGGCCTGGCTTCCTACTCTAGGACGCCCTATACTCGCATGTCCTCCACCTCTAGCTGGTTGTGCAGGTAGAGTAGCAACTGGATCAGAAACCATAGCCTGAGTACCCTACAGAGGTCCACCTCTCTGAAGTCTAGGACAATCTTTTACTATGTGGCTTGTATCACCCTACTCGAAATAACCCCTCTACGGGCGTGGATGTTGGTATTGAGTCTGCCCCCGATGGCTAGAATAACCATTGTAGGAACCCCATATAGAAGGTGCACTGGATGATGGCTGTCCAATATGAATACCCTGAGGTCCCTAACTAGTTGGAGCACTACGAGTAACCTGAAGTGTAGACTCAACTGTCGACTGATAAAATCTCTTCCATGATGAGTTGTAGCTGAAGAATGGGAACCACTGAATACTCTAAAACCTTGAGGCCTCTTGGCCTCCCTATCTCCTGCCCATGGATACTCTCCAGCCTCCTAGCAATCTCCACAATCTAGTGGAATGGAGCTTCAGTCTCCAGCTCCCGTGCCATCCCAAATATGAGACTATAATCGAGTCCCTCAATAAACCTATGGAATCTCTCTCTAACAGTGAAAACCAAAGCAGGTGCATGACGAGATAAATTAGTAAACCTCATAGCATACTCAGACATAGTCATACTCCCCTATCACAACTGCTTGAATTCGGTGCGCAACACATCCCTGAGGGTCTGCAGAATGAACCTCCTCAAGAAGAGATCAGTGAATTGAGTCCAAGTAAGTGGCGTTGCGCCAACTAGCCTACTCTCTTCATAAGTCTGTCACCATCTATATGTCGGCCCTGCCAGCTGGAAAGTAGTAAGGTCGATCCCGCTCAACTCCATTATGCTCATAGTACGTATAATACGGTGACACTAGTCTAAGAAACCATGTGCACCCTCAGAAGCTCCGCCATTGAAATGAGAAGGATGATACTTTTAGAATCTCTCTAACCTCTTCTGCTTCTCTACTGATGTAACTGGCCTGACCTCGGGCTGAACCACAATCACGGGCTGCACCAGCATAACACCTAGATACTGATCAACATGAGCTCGCTGCTCTGGAGTATGGGCGACGGGAGTCTGAGCTCCTACCCCAGCTTGAGAAGTAGTTCGTGCAATTGGGATCAACCCCGCCTGAGCCAAGGTACCAAACATGCTCAAAAAGTGTGCTAAAGTCTCCTGAAGTCCAGGGGTAGAAATAGGTGCCTCGGGTGCCTACTCCCCAATTGGAGCTATTAGTGGCTCCTTAGTCACTGACCTAGCACGGCCCCTGCTACGGCGCGTGCTTCGCCTCTAACTCGGCCTCTGCCCTGGCCTCTTGCAACACCGACACCGGGGGCAACATCATTTGTAACTAAAGCTCGTATCCTCACCATCTGTGAGAGAATAGAAGGACAAAGGTACAAACTCCAAAATCATAAATAGGAATGAAATAAGTGAAATTTTTTAATAGTTCTGTAGCCTCTCGAAGATAAGTACATACGTCTCTATACCGATCCGCAAGACTCAACTAAACTTGCTTATGATTCGTAGAATCTATGAACCTAGAGCTCTGATACCAACTTGTCACGGCCCAAAATCTCACCTTAAGGGTCATGATGGTACCTAGTTCCTAAGACTAGGTAAGACTATCACAAGACAAAATCAAATAGAATATAACAACTTAAATATTAAATAAAACCTGCAAAATGCCATAACATAGCCAAACGGGAAAACTAACAATCATAACTCCCAAAACCTGGTAATACTGAGTCAGAATCTCTACATGAATTATATAAAAATTCTCAAAAATACATCAGTATTTGAGATACATAAACAGTAATAAATGGATAAAAGAGGGTGACTCCGAGGCCTACGAGCGGACAACATGGATACCTTGAAATCTCCAACCATCTCTATCACGCAATTCTATCAATCAGCTCGATCCGGACTACCTGGATCTGCACAAAGAATGTGCAGAAGCGTAGTATGAGTACACCACAGTCGGTACCCAGTAAGCATTAAGACTAAGCTCGGTGGAGTAGTGATGAGATTCAAGTCAAGACACTCACTAGTCAAATAACATGTGTGGGATATCAATATAAAACTGACAATGGAAGGCATAACAGAATAAATGTCTGTAACCTCGAAGAATGTGTACAATAACTTATTGTAAAATGATACATTTTCGCCAACAAAATATTAATGGGAACGGGACATGTGATAACATATTGAATTCAACCAAAACTAATAAAGCATAAGGTGGAAGCATTTAAGAAAAAACACATTTGTGTCAAAACATCAACCCTCGGTTCCAACACATGAACAGTAACAAAGAATTACCCAGATATATCTCATAACATTTCCCAACAAGCCACCCTTATGTCGCCGCATGCACATTAATAATGGAATGCCACTCTTATGTCGGTGCATGCATATAAATAGCCACCATTATCTTTCCGCATGTACATCACAATGAAATACCTCCCTTATGTAGCCGCATGCACATCTCACCCCACACAACAACAATCAACCCACAAAATACGTACACATGTGCCACAACATCATCAAAATAACAATATCAAGGTTACAACAAGATATAGCCCATGACTCAATAACAATGTGTACAATAATCATAATAATAACATAAAAGTGCAAGGAGTATTTCAAAACAAAGCTTGTTACATATATCAAAAATCCCAATTCAAGGCATATTAATATCCTAAGGTCTATTCCGATAATGAACCACACATACGCCCGTGTACACACTCGTTACCTCGAGTACACATCGTTTTACATAGCACAAACAATACAAATTATACCAAAGCCTAAAGGGTAATTCCCCATACAAAGATAGGCAAGATACTTACCTCAAATAGCCCAAATCAATACTCTAAAAATGTTTTTTCCCTTAAAATTCACCTCTGTTCGGCTCAAATCTAGCCTAAAATGACTTAATAATACCAAATAATGCAAAAAACCCAATTTTAATTAATAAAGTTAAGATCTTTACACAATTCTTGAAAAGTAAACAAAAGTCAATCCCAAGCCCGTCCGGTCAAAACCTGAGTTGAAGGGTAGATCTCGACTATCCATAACCCTACGAGTCCAAATGTGTGTTTGGTTTTCAAATCTGAGTCCAAATCGACTCTCAAATCTTAAATTTTTATTTTATTTTCAAAAATATAGCAAAAATCCCCATAATTTCTTTCCAATCTCATGGTTTAGATGTTAAAAATCATAAATAATCATGTTATAATATCAAAATAGAATCAAAATCACTTAGCCAATAGCTTTATATGAAGATCCCCTCCTAAAATCGCCTCCAACGAGTCTATGGCTAAAAATGTGATAAAATGAGATTAAATTCCGAAACCCCATCTTTTTGTTCAGCTGCAAAAGTCGCAAATGTGACATAGGGTGCGCAAATGCGACCAAATGATCGCAAATACGATGCCTGCTGAGCCCAGGGAACTACACATTGGTATACCATGATTACTGTTGAATCATGGTATTCTCATATTCTTGATATACTACACATTAGTATTACCAAGAATAGTGTTAAATTATTGTATACTTTTTTTAGTATGTTAAATGATATACCTAATATTCTTGGTATACTACACATTGGTATACTACGATTACTGTTGAATCATGGTATTATTATATTCTTGGTATACTATACATTGGTAAACTATGATTTGTGTACTATACCAAATTCTAGGATTCACCGTTTTAACTATAAAGAACAAAAAGGTGGAGAGTGACAAATTCTTTATTATAAAAAGACTTAAATTTCTTAGAAGCTAAAAAAGTCATTTACCAATATAAAATAAAAAAATTAAAATAAATAAAAGTGATACAATAATTCTTGTTATTGTAACGATTAATAATTGTGAAGAAAGCGTCCCAATACTAATTTTATGAATCGATTATTTATTTACAAAGAAAAAAATAAAAATAAAGTAGAAGAAAGAGATAAAATTTAAGCCGCAACCGGTAGAAATTTAATTTATTGATAACTTGGCGGTAATAGGTAATTGTGAAGAAAGTCTCCCACTGTTACTTTAGTATAGCAATTTAATAGATTTTTCCTAGTTGACTTAACTAGTTGGACTGCAATATCTATCAGTAGAAATGGGCCTAAAATTTCTCAAATTTTCTTTACTAATGACCTCACCCTGTTTGCCAAAGCTAACAGGAAGTACTGTAAAACCATCATCAGAACACTAAACTCTTTCAACTATGTTTCTGGCCAAAAAGTTAACATGATCAAGTCAAAAGTGATCTACTCCAAAAATACCACCAAGAAAGACATGGACCTCTTTTACAGTATACTAGGCATTAAGTTCAGTACCAACTTTGGTAAATACTTAGGCTTCCCATCTTTCACAAAAGACCCACTCATGGGAATTTTCAGTTCATAATGACAGCATGAACTCCAAGTTGGTTGGCTGAAA
This sequence comes from Nicotiana tomentosiformis, assembly GCF_000390325.3. NCBI lineage: Eukaryota > Viridiplantae > Streptophyta > Magnoliopsida > Solanales > Solanaceae > Nicotiana > Nicotiana tomentosiformis. Next base: position 76,644,826 of record NC_090820.1, on the reverse strand, counting down.
AATAAGGTTCCTAAACATGGCAGGGCGTACAACCTTAGAACAAGCTAGCATTGCTAGTATTCCCAGCCATGTCATGCATTTCATCAAGCTCCCCATCTTCACATGCAAAATAATTAATAAAATCCAAAGGGACTTCATTTAGAGGACTACAGCTGAAAAAAGGAAAATGCACATGCTCAGCTGGGATCTCATTACTAGACCCAAGCCCCAAAGAGGCCTGGGTATCCAAAACACTGAGCTAAAAAATAAGGCTCGTCACTCAAGCCTTGCATGGAGGCTTTTCCATAAGCCTGATACATTATGGGTCAAAACACTTATTGTCAAGCACTGCAACTCAAATACCAATAGAAGGAAGCCTTCTTTGATGATTTATTTTATCAGTTTCAGGGTGCTAGGGTATTCTAGAAGATTGACTTAAAATCGAGGTACCATTAATTGAAGATTCAGGCTTTAGATATTCTGAAGACGGCTTTCAGGACCCGCTATGGCCACTATGAGTTTTTGGTGATGCCTTTTGGGCTGACCAATGCCTCATCAGCTTTCATGCACTTGATGAATAGTGTGTTTCAACTGTATCTGTATTCCTTCATCATCGTGTTCATTGATGATATACTGGTGTATTCTCGAAGCCGAGAGGAGCATGAGTAGAACCTACGGATCGTGCTTCAGAATTTGAGGGAGAAAGGGCTATATGCTAAATTCTCCAAGTGCGAGTTTTGTCTAGACTCAATGGCATTCTTGGGTCATGTGGTGTCTAGTGAGAGGATTAAGGTGTATCCGAAGAAGATTGAGGCAGTTCAGAGTTGGCCCAGGCCTTCGACCGCTACTAAGATTCAGAGTTTTTTAGGTTTGACTGGGTATTATTATCATTTCGTGGATGGTTTTTTTTATCTATTGCAACTCCTTTAACTAGATTGATTCATAAGGGTGCCCGATTCAGGTCGTTTGACGAGTGTGAGGAGATCTTTTAAAAGCTCAAGACTGCCTTGACTATAGCTCCAGTTCTGGTTTTGCCTTAAGCATCAGGTTCATATACAGTCTATTGTGATGCTTCACGGATTGACATTGGATGTGTGTTAATGTAGGAGGATAGAGTAATTGTTTATGCTTCGCATTAGTTGAATCCCCATGAGAAGAACTACCTAGTGCACAATTTGATGTTAGAAACCATTGTTCATGCGCTCAAGATTTGGAGGTACTATCTTTAAGGAGTGTCTTGTGAGGTGTTCACGGATCAAAAGAGTCTTTACCACCTATTCAAACAAAAGGATCTGAACTTGAGTCAACAGAGGTGGTTAGAGCTACTAAAGGACTATGATATTACCATTCTTTATCATCCTGGGAAGGCCAATGTGGTGGCCGACACTTTGATTAGGAAGGCCGAGAGCATGGGGAGTATTGCTTTTATTCCAATTAGGGAGAGACTGTTAGCGTTGGATGTTCAGGCTTTGGCTAACAGGTTCTTGAGGTTGGACGTTTTGTAGCCGAGCAGGGTTCTTCCTTGCGTGGTTTTAAGGTCGTCTTTGTTTGAGCGCATCAAGGCACGTCCGTATGATGATCCCTAATTGCTTGACCTTAAGGACACGGTGAAGCATGCTGATGACAAGGAGGTGACTGTTGGAGATGATGGGGAGTTAAGGCTTCATGGCCGAATTTGTGTGCCCAATATGGATGGGTTGCTGGAGCTGATTCTTGCGAAGGCCCATAGTTCACGGTATTCCGTTCATCTGGGCGCCGCGAAGATGTACCATAATTTGAAACAGCACTACTGGTGGAGAAGGATGTAGAAAGATACTATGGAGTATGTGGCTCGGTGTTTGAACTGTCAGTAGGTTAAGTATGAGCATTAGAGATCGGGTGGTTTGTTTCAGAGGCTAGATATTCTGGAGTGGAAGTGAGAGTGTATCACTATGGATTTTGTGGTTGGGCTATCATGGACCTTGAGGAGATTCGACACTGTGTGGGTCATTTTGGACAAACTGACCAAGTCTTCACACTTCATTCTAGTTATAACTACCTACTCTTCAGAATAGTTGGCTCGGATTTATCTTCGTGAGATTGTTTTCCTTCATGGTGTGCCAGTGTCTATTCTCTCAGATTGAGGCACGCAGTTCACATTGCATTTTTGAAGAGTCGTGCAACGTGAGTTAGGCACACAGGTCGAGCTGAGTACGTCATTTCATCTATAGATGGAGGAGAAATTTGAATGCATTATTCAGATTTTGGAGGACATATTCCGTGTATGTGCCATTGATTTCAGAGGCTCATGGGATTAATCTCTACCACTAGCAGAGTACCCCTACAAAAATATCTATCAGTCGAGCATCCAGATGGCTCCTTACGAGGCCTTATATGGGAGGTGATGTCGTTCTCCGGTTGGTTGGTTTGAGCTTGGGAGGCTAGGTTATTGCGCACTGATTTGGTCCGTGATGCCTGGGAGAAAGTGAAGTTGATTTAGGAGCAGCTTCGTATAACACAGTCCATGTAGAAACGTTATGCTGATAGGAGAGCTCGTGGTGTGGTATTCATGGTGGGTACTCAGGGTTTCGCCTATGAAGGGTGTGATGAGGTTCGAGAAGAAGGGTAAGTTGAGCCCTCAGTATATTCGTTCGTTTGGGATTCTTGAGAGAATGGGTGAGGTGGCCTACAAACTTGCACTGCTACCCAGCTTATTCGGAGTTCACCGGGTATTCCATGTTTCCATTCTACGGAAGTACTATGGTGATCCATCATATGTGTTAGATTTTAGCTCAGTACAGCAGGACAAGGATTTGACTTATGTTTAGGAGCCAGTGGCTATTTTGGACAGGCAGGTCTGAAAGTTGAGGTTGAAGAGCATTGCATCGGTAAAGTTCCAATGAATTGGTCAACTAGTCAAGGAGGTGACTTGGGAGACCAACCATGATATGCAGACTTGTTATTCTCATCTTTTTGGCACTTTAGCTATGTCTTTATACTCATTCGAGGGTGAATGTTTGTTTAAGAGGGGAGAATATAATGACCCGACTGATTGTTTTGTGTATTTAAGCCTTGTCTCCTTTTGAAGCTTCCCATATGTGTATTTGTGGTTACATGACTTTTAGGGATGTTTAGTTTGGCTTCGGGGAGGTTTTGGGTTAATTTGGAACACTTGGTTCTTAGTTTGTAAGCTTAGGTGAGAAATATTGATCGAGGTTTAACTTTTGTAAACACGACTCTGGAACAGTATTTTGATGGCTCCAATAGATTCATATGGTAATTTTGGACTTAGGCGCATGCCCAGAATTGAATTCGCAGGTTCCTAGGTTGAAGTAGTTCTTTTTGCTGAAAGTTGGCAATTTTAAGATTTAGAATTTTTCTAAGTTTGACCATGGTTGACTTTATGGCTATCGGGTTAAGATTTTGGTTTTAGGACTTGGAATAGGTCCGTTTTCTCATCTTGAACTTGTGTGCAAAGTTTGGTGTCATTCCGAGTTAGTTTGATAGGAATCAGACGCTTGGTTGTGGTTTTAGCAATTCTTGAGTTTCATTGTGAATTCTATGTGTTTTGATGTTCGATTCGGGGTTCCGGATATTATTTTGGTATTTTAATCTCGCGAGCAAGTTCGTATGATATTTCTGAATTTGTTTGGATTTTTGGTGTAGATCCCCAAGGTCTTGAGTGAGTTTCGAACGCTTTTCGGAGTGGTTCGGACTGTTGCAGATTTTGTTGGTTCTTTGTTGGTGCTGCAGGTCTCGCAAATGCGAGATCCTTTTTGCATTTTCGAGGTGGGTATCGCATTTGCGAGGTTGGCTGGGTGCTGGAGTTTTCGCTTTTGCGGACTACTGGATGGCATTTGCGATGAGGAATTGGGCACGGATGACCGCGTTTGCGATCAAGGGGTCACTTTTGCGAAGGGGACTATCTTCGCATTTGCGATATTTCTTGGGCTCTGCAGGCATTGCATTTGTGATCATTTGGTCGCATTTGCGAACCCCAGGTTGTATTTGTGACTTATGCAGCTGAATAAAAAGATGAGATTTTGGGACTTAGTCTCATTTTATTATATTTTGAGCCCTAGACTCGGTGGAAAGCGATTTTAGAAGGGATTTTCATACAAAGATATTGGGTAAGTAATTTTGACTCCTTTCTGATATTATAACATGATTATTTATGAAGTTTAACATCTAAACTATGAGATTTGAAGAGAACTTTGGAGATTTTTTACTATGTTTTTGATTTTCGTTTTTTGAGATTTGAGAGTCGATTTGGACTCGGATTTGAAAGCAAAACACATATTTGGACTCGTGGGATTATGAGTAGTCGAGATCTACCCTTCGACTCGAGTTTTGACCAGACGAACCTAAGATTAAATTTTGTTGACTTTTCGAAAATATTTCCTCAGCTTTAGTTCTTGAACTGGCCTTTCTCAGCTTGAAGTCAAGTGAGAAACTCTTTCTATTATATAGGCTAAGTAGTCCCTAAACTCAGGTTTTTAGGGGGATTCGACGAGGGAGAGCGAGGAGTTGCTGTGGAGGCTAGAGTTTATTGTTTCATCTTTCTTCTGCCAAACTTAGTAATTTTTATGTTTATTTAGATGATTTGTTATTTGCCTACTATTGGTACTAGACCTAGGGGCTTTTAGGAGGGTGCTTAGATGTTTTATGGAGATTTTGTGGTGAACTGTTATTCTTGTTTCTCAGCTTATGGAGTCCCCGTCTCATCTATTTCTACTATTATTTAATTCAGATAGCATTGTTATGTTTTGAGACTCAGTTGTAATCCTAGAAGCTCATGACTTCGTACTACCGAGTTTTGGGAGTCATTGCAATACTAATACGCTTTGGTTGATGTTCTTGAGATTTAATATGCTTATTCTTATTATCATGATAGTAGTTTATCTTGTATTTATCATGATTTGACTGATTTGGATATTGTCTTACCTAGCAAGTTGGGGTTAGATGTCATAACAAACTTTGGTGGTATTTTAGATTGTGACAAATCTATCGTCTTATCTACTTAATTCGACAATTTTTCTATTTTCAAACTTCCATACAAAAATTTTGTCATATCAAATATTTATTCTTTGGTTTTAAAATAAGTTGTTAGATTTAAACAAATTTAGTCAGATATGACCTTTTTTGTAGTAGTGATTGGATAGTGCTTGGGACTTAGAGTACTTCTATATCATTACTGATATGACCTTGTAAAACTGTAGAGATAAAGGAACAATTTCAAATTCATTGGAGGTCACTTTAGAGCAAACATTTCGTTTTGAGGTACTTTCATAAATGTGATGAAGATAGATGGGTCTGTGGATATGGAGCAACTTAGAGTGAGTTATGGTTTAAGACCATAGTATTTTGGAAAGATAGAGATGTCTCGGAAAGGGATCAAGAGTAGTTTAAAAGAAGTTGAGTCGATATAGCAGTAGCTTGGACTAGTATTATGACAGAAATGATTGATTTGTATATATAATCGGGTGTTACAGATACCTTGTGAGAAGATCTTTGGGTTTGACCATCTATATGACTTGGTTGACTTATATTCAGCTTCAGTGGCTTGATTGTGTGGAAGTAAACTTCTAAAATCTTGAGACTGATTTGGCATGTGTAACGACCCGGCCGGTCGTTTTGAGTATTTTGTTCCCGATCCCCTATTTATTGCCTCCTCTATGATGCATTATGGTTATAGGACTTGCCATGGGTGTTTGTTTTTGGTTTCGGATGAATTTTGGAGTAAAATGGGACACATAGTCCGTAAGTTGGAGGCTTAAATTGAAAGAGTTGACCGTAATTTAACATTTGTGTAGATGACTCCAAAATGGAGTTTTGAAGGTCCCAATAGCTCTGTATGGTGATTTTGCACTTAGGAGCATGTTCGGATATTGATTTGGAGGTTCGTAGGTCATTTCAGCTTGATTTGATGAAATTTTGAAAGTTGAAGGTTTGGAAGGTGGAAGGTGGAAGGTTTGACCGAGAGTTGATTTTATTGATATCGAGGTCGTATTCCGATTCCGGAAGTTGGAATAGGCCCGTCATATCATTTATGACTTGTGTGAAAACTTTGAATTCAACCAGAGATGTTTTGTTATGAATCGACATTATATTTGGAATTCGGAAGTTTGTAATTTCAATAGGCTTGAATTGGGTTGCGATTCATAGAATTGATATTGTTTGATATGGGTTTTGGCCTCAAGTAGGTCCGTTATATATTTTGGAACTTGTTGGTATATTCGGATGGGTTTTCGTGGTTTCCGGGTGTGATTCAGATTGAATCCGGAACAAGTTTGGATTTGTGTGTATGCTAAAGTTTTGTTGTGACTAGTGCAATCGCACCTTTGGGTCGCAGGTGCGGCCCTCGAGCCGCAGAAGCAAATATTTTCATGACCAACTAGGACCACATGTGCGGTCCATGTCCCGCAGAAGCGGACTCGCCGATGCGGGGAATGCATCGCAGAAGCGGATATGGCCGGGGAGGCCTGGAATCGCAGAAGCGGACAATGTCCGTAGAAGCGCATGCGCAGAAGTGTGTTTGGTCCGCGGAAGCCGAAATTCATGACTTAAGCTGGAACGCACCTGCGATGGATTTTCCGCAGGTGCAGCATCGCAGATGCGACTAGGTGACCGCAGATTCGGAAATCACTGGGCAGAAAAGGGCTAAGTTCGAGGGTTTGATTTCATTATTCATTTTTGGACCTAGAGAGCTCGGATTGTGGCGATTTGTTCGAGAGATTTTCAAGAAATTCATCGGAGTAAAGATTCTAATCGGGTTTTGGTTATATTACATGAATCCATTGTTATTTTCAACATTTAATTAGTGATTTGAGTTAAAAATTTGGGGAAACATTGTGAAAACTTCTTGGACTAAATTTTGGGGTTTTGAAACGCGATATGAAGTCGGATTTGAGTAATTCTTGTATGGTTGGACTCGTTATCAAATGGGTGTTCGGATTTTTTAATTTTGGTCGGGTTCCGGGGCGTGGTCCCGGGATTTGGGTTTTGAGTTGACTTTTTATTTCTCTTTAAGGATCGTAACTTTATTATTCAAAATAGTTTCCTATAGTTTATATTTATGGTATGAAGTTGTTTTGGCTAGATTCGAGTCGTTCGGAGTTGGATAATCGATGAAAAGGCTTACTAATGGATTGATTAGCATGTTTTGAGATAAGTGTCTTGCCTAACTTTGTGTGAAAAAATTACCCCTTAGAAATGGTGTTGGTTTGCGTTAATTGTGATATGTGAAAGCCGTGTACACAAGGTGACGAGTGTGTACACGGGCTAAATATGGCAATTTACCGGTTTTACCTATGTCGATTCCTTTCATGCCTTAATTGAGTTACCTTAACATGTTAAAATCATCATTATTAGTTTATCTTCACAAGCTCTACTTGTCTTATCTCTTACTTGTTAATTGCGTTTACATGTTTAGTTGAAGTATTGTTTACTTTATTCCTTATTTAATCATTGAGTTCTTTACTTAAAGTTATTGTTTTTGGAATATCTTGTTATTGAAATTGGTATTGAGTTACAAAGACTGTGATTTACATTGAGGCGAAGTTGTAAAGTTGTGAAATGCTATTCTTGCTGAGTTATTCACTTCCAGTTGTTATTGTGAGACTCTTGTGCATATTGTAGTTAAGCCATGGGCTATTTATTATGAAAACAACATTGTTGTTGATTTCTTTGTCAAGTTGTGATATTGGGCACTTGAGGTGCGATTTGTGATATTGATACGCATGTGGTGGTATAAGGTTTTGGGGTTGAAATGCATACGGTGAGATAAGGTGGGCTTGATAACGTGTTGCTAGTATGGGAACTGCTTGAAGCCACGCGGTGTGATAAGGTGGGCTAAAACGCGGGAAGCTATTTCGGAAAAAATAATTTTCAAAATTAAATGAAAGGATCCTGTGGTGATATAAGAAAAGATTGTAAAATACTTTGTGATTTTAGACTACGAGGCGGTACCTCGATAGTGATTTTTGTTGATATTTTTTAATTACTTCACTTGTGTTTTGTTGCTTGTTTCGTGTCATAGCATTTCTTGTTTTCTTCCGCGATGCATTATTTACCTTAGTTCAGTGTAGCTATTCTCGGTACATTTCTTTATTGTCTCATTTTTATTGTTATCATTATTACACTGTTATATACCTATTCAGTTTCTTATTTATTCCTGTAGGGCCTTGACCTGACCTCGTCACTACTTTACCGAGGTTAGGTTTGGCACTTAATAGGTACCGTTGTGGTGTACTCATGCTATGATTCTGCACATCTCTTTGTGCAGATCGAGGTACCTCCTACCAGTCCAGGCACCAGTGAGACGAGTCCAGTTTCGGAGACTTCAAGATATACCTGCCGGCGTCCGCAGGCCTCAGAGTCACCTTTATCTAGTCTATTTCATTTTCTTATCCTTTTATAGACACTGATGATATTCAGTACCATCTTATAGAGCTTGTGACTTGTATTCTCCAGATTTTCGAAAGTTGTGTTCTGTTGAGTTACGATGTTTCTTTATATTATAGAGGTTGAGTTATTAGAAGGTTCTTTATAAATTCTCAGTTAATATTTCATGTATGTTAGGATTACCTAGTCTTGGAGAGTAGGTACCATCATGATATCCTACGGAGGGAAATTTGGGTCGTGACAAGTTGGTATCAGAGCTCTAGGTTCATAGGTGTTATGAGTCACAAGCAAGTTTTGTAGAGTCTCACGGATCGGTACGGAGACGTCTGTACTTATCTTCGGGAGGCTATGGAACTGTTAGGAAAAGCTTCACTTCTTTGATTCCTTATCGTGCGAATTTGTTGACTTCGAAATTCTAAATCTCTATCTTTCTATTCTCTCATAGATGATGAGGACACGCTTAGCTGGATCTGACGATTAGACACCCGCACCCCATGCTAGAGTTGCGAGAGGCCGGGGCCGGGGCCGGGGACAGGGCAGAGGTCGAGGACGAGCATGTGGTGCAGCTAGAGCACCTGCCCGAGCTACTACAAAAGATCCACCATTAGCTCTAGTTGGGGGGAAAGCACCTGAGATGCCTTTTACTACCCCTGCATTTCAGGAGACCCTCGCCCAGTTTTTGAGCATGCTTGGAAATCTAGCTCAGGCAGGGTTTATTCCACTTGTTCCGGTCACATCCCATTTATGGGAGGAGCACAGACCCTCGCCACCCGTACCCTAGAGCAGCGGATCCAGGTTGACCAGCCCTAGAGGTTATACCAGTGGAGCTGGTTGTTCCAGTTCAGCCCGAGGTTAGGGCAGCAGCATCTGAGGAGGATCAGACCAGGCTCGAGAGGGACACGAAGTACCACTCCTACATTCAGTGGCTTCGCTACAAAGGCCGCGCATGGTTTTCTTGAGGAGTGCCACAGTATCCTCCGTACTATGGGTATTGTGGAGTCAAGTGGAGTTTCTTTAACTACGTTCCAGCTTAAGGGAGGCGCTTATCAATGGTGGCGAGCGTATGGGTTGGGCAGCCCGGCCAAGGCAGCTTCACTCACCTGGGCTCAGTTCTTAGAGATGTTCATGAGAGAGGTTGTTCCCCAGAGACTTCGGGATGCATGGAGCGCATAGTTTGAGCAGTTGCGCCAGGGTGCTATGACCGTATCAAAGTATGTTGTCAGGTTCAGTGAGTTGTCTAGACATACTCCAGCCTTAGTTTCCACAGTGAGAGAGTCCGTCGATTTATCGAGGGGCTCAACCATGGTATTAGGTTCAACATGGCTCGAGAGTTGGAGACGGATACCCTATACCAGCAGGTGGTGGAGATCGCTCGGAGATTGGAGGGTATGTTGGGCTGGGAGATAGAGGAGAGGGAGGCCAAGAGGCCTCGCAATTCTGGCATATATAGTAGTGCTCGTGCCCCAGTTGCAGCTCGTCATGGTAGAGGTTATGCGAGCCGTCCCCTTCAATTGGCACTTCCAGCTTCCAGTGGTATTCCGGCTACTCCCAGGTCTCAGGTTCGCCATTATACACCTCCATTGTCTAGTGTACCTACTGCACGGGGTGCATTCAGCGATCAGTCCAGCCGACCAAGCCCGAGCCAGTCTCAGTAGCCACGTCCTCCGAGAGCTTGTTTTGAGTGTGGCGACACTCGCCATATGTTGAGAGACTGCCCCAGACTTAGGAGGGTTGCACCTCTACAGACTACTCAAGCTCCACGTATTCCATAGGCCCCCAAGCTTCTCAGGCCGTGGTTACCACACCAGTTTCCACTCCAACTACTCAACCAGCTAGAGGTGGAGGTCGGGTAGGTAGAGGTCTCCCTAGACGTGGAGACCAGGCCAGATGTTATGCTCTTCCGACTAGGACAGAGGAGGTTGCATCCGACTCAGTTATCATAGGTATTATTCCGATTTGTCATAGAGATGCATAAGTCTTATTTGATCCAGGCTCCATATATTCCTATGTATCATTTTACTTTGCTCCATATTTGGGTATATCCCGTGATTCCTTGAGTTCTCCTATCTATGTGTCCACACCAGTGGGGGATTCCATTGTTTAGTTGTTCCTGGTGGTTTTGAGACCAGAGCTGAATTATTGTTGCTCAGTATGGTAATTTTTGATGTTATTTTGGGCATGGACTGGTTGTCACCCAATCATGCTATTCTTGATTATCACACCAAGATGGTGATGTTTGCTATGACACGTTTGCAGTGGTTTGAGTGGAAGGGTACTTTGGACTATGTTCCTAGCAGGGTGGTGTTCTTCCTTAAGGCACAACAGATGGTTAGGAAGGGGTATGAGGCATATCTAGCCTTTGTGAGAGATGTCAGTGTTTATACTCCTACCGTTGAGTTAGTTCCGATAGTAAGGGACTATCCAGATGTATTTTCGGTGGAACTTTCGAGCATGTAGCCCGATAGGGATATCGATTTTGGGATTGATTTGTTGTCAGGCACTCAACCCATTTCTATTCCAGTGGAGCTGAAGGAGTTAAAGGAGCAGTTGCAAGAGTTGCTTGACAAGGGTTTCATTCGGCCCAGTGTGTCACCTTGGGGTGCTCCGGTCTTGTTTGTAAAAAAAAAAAGGATGGTTCTATGCGCATGTGTATTGATTATAAACAGTTGAACAAGGTTACAGTGAAGAACATGTATCCATTGCCATGCATTGATGACCTATTTGATCAGCTATAGTGTGCCAGAGTGTTCTCAATGATTGATTTGCAGTCAAGCTACCATTCGTTAAATATTTAGGATCCAGATATTCTGAAGACTGCCTTCAAGACTCGGTACGGTCATTACGAGATCCTTGTGATGTCATTTGGGCTGACCAACGCCCCAGCAGCATTCATTCACTTGATGAACATTGTATTCCAGCCCTATCTTGACTCATTCATCATTGTGTTTATTGACGACATCTTGGTGTACTCACGGAGACGGGAGGATCAAGAGCAGTGTGAGGAGAGCTTTCAAAAGCTCAACACTGCTTTGACTACAGCCGTAGTATTTTATTACCTACAGGTTCAGGGTCTTACACTATGTACTGGGTTGTGTCACGTGTTGGCCTCGACGCGGTGTTAATGCAAGACAGTAGGGTAATTGCCTACGCGTTTAGACATCTGAATGTACATGAGAAGAATTATCCTATCCACGACCTTGAGTTAGCAGTTATTGTTTATGCCTTGAAGATTTGGCGACACTATTTGTACGGTGTCCCTTGTGAGGTCTACATCGACCACCGGAGTCTACAACATCTGTTCAAACAGAAGGATCTTAACTTGCATCAATGGAGATAGTTAGAGTTGCTTAAGGACTATGATATCACCATTCTATATCATCCCGGGAAGCCCAATGTGTGGCCGATGCCTTGAGTTGTAAGGTGGAGAGCTTCGACAGTTTAGCATATCTACCGGTAGCGGAGAGGCCATTAGCATTGGATGTTCAGGCCTTAGCCAACCAGTTTGTTAGATTGGATGCTTCGGAGCCAAGTCGAGTTTTGGCTTGTGTGATTTCTCGGTCTTCTCTATATGATCGTATCAGAGAGCTTCAGTATGACGACCCCCATTTGCTTGTCCTCAAGGATACGGTTCAGCACGGTGATGCCAATGAGGTCACTATTGGGGATGACGGTGTGTTACGGATGCATGGCCGACTATGTGCACCCAACGTAGATAGTTTGCGTGAGTTGATTCTTCAGGAGGCCGACAGTTCGTGGTACTCCATTCATCCGAGTGCCGCTAAGATGTATCAGGACTTGAGGCAGCACTATTGGTGGAGGAGAATGAATAACGAATAGTGGAGTATGTAGCTCGGTGCCTAAATTGTCAGCAGGTGAAGTATGAGCATCAGCGACCAGGTGGATTGCTTCAGAGGCTAGAGATTCTAGAGTGGAAATGGGAGCAGGTTACTATGAATTTTGTTGTTGGGCTCCCAAAGACTCGGAAGAAGTTTGATGCAGTATGGGTTATTTTGGATAGGTTGACCAAGTCGGCTTATTTCATTCCAGTAGAGACTACTTATTCTTCAGAGCAGCTAACTCAGGCCTATATTCGCGAGATTGTCCGACTTCATGGCGTGCTGGTATCCATTATCTCAGACCGGGGTGCACAATTTACATTGCGATTCTGGAAGGCCGTACATCGAGAGTGGGCACACGGGTTGAGTTGAGTACAACATTTCACCCTCAGATGAACGAACAGACTGAGCGCACTATTAAGATATTAGAGGATATGCTTCGTGCCTGTGTGATAGAGTTCGGGGGTTCTTGGGATCAGTTCTTGCCGCTTGTGAAGTTTACCTACAACAACAGCTACAAGTCAAGCATTCAGATGGCTCCGTATGAGGCCTTGTATGGGAGATAATGTCGGTCTCCGATGGGTTAGTTTGATACGGGTGAAGCTAGGCTATTGGGTACTGACTTGGTTCAAGATGCTTTGGAAAATATTAAATTAATTCAAGATCGACTTCGTACAGTCCAATCTTGACAGAAAGGTTATGCAGATCGGAAGGTTTGCAATGTTGTGTTCATGGTTGGAGAGCGATCGTGCTCCGGGTTTTGCCCATGAAGGGTGTTTTGAGGTTCAAGAAGAAGGGCAAGTTGAGCCCTAGGTATATCAGACCTTTTGAAATTCTGGAGAGGATTGGAGAGGTGGCCTACAAGCTTGCACTGCCACCTAGTCTAGCTACAGTTTATCAAGTATTACATGTTTCTATGCTTCGAAAGTATCACGGTGATCCGTCTCATGTGTTGGATTTCAGCTCAGTCCAGTTGGATAATGATTTGTCGAATGTTGAGGAGCCGGAGGCCATTTTGGACAAGTATGTCCGAAAGTTGAGGTCGAAGAACATTGCTTCAGTGATGGTTTAGTGGATGGGTCAACCAGTCGAGGAGGCGACTTGGGAGACCGAGCATGATATGGGTAGCCATTATCCTCATCATTTCACTACTTCAGGTATGTCTCTATACTCGTTCGAGAACGAATATTTATTTTACGAAGGGGAGAATGTAACGACCCGGCCGGTCATTTTGAGTATTTTAGCCCTGATCCTCAATTTATTGTCTCCTCTATGATGCATTATAGTTATGGGACTTATAGGGGGTGTTTGCTTTTGGTTTTAACATAGGAGCATATCCGGATATTGATTTGAAGGTATGTAGGTCGTTTCGGCTTGATTTGGCGAAGGTTTGAAAGTTGAAGGTTTGGAAGGTTGGAAGGTTTGACGGGGAGTTGACTTTATTGATATCGGGAGATTCCGATTACGAAAATTGGAATAGGTTCTTCATGTCATTTATGACTTGTGTGCAAAATTTGAAGTCAATCGGAGTTGTTTTGGTATGAATCGACGTTAGTTTTGGAATTTGAAAGTTCATAGTTTCAATAGGCTTGAATTGGGTTGCAATTCGCATAATCGATGTTGTTTGATATAGGTTTTGGCCTCGAGTAGTCCGTTATATATTTTGGAACTTGTTTGTATATTTGGATGGGGTCTCGTGGGCCCCGAGTGTGATTCGGATTGAATCCGGAACAAGTTTGGACTTGTGTGATTGCTGAAGTTTTGTTGTGACTGGTGCAATCACACTTGAGCATTTTGGGTTGCAAGTGCGGCACCCTCGAGCCGCAGAAGTGAATATTTTCATGACCAGCTGGGACTGTAGGTGCGGTCTATGTTCCGCAGAAGCAGACTCGCCGATGCGGGGAATGCATCGCAGAATCGGATATTGCCAGGGAGGCATGGGATTGCAGAAGCGGACAGTGTTCGCAGAAGCGCATGCACAAAAGCTCATTTGATCCGCAGAAGCGGAAATTCGTGACATAAGCTGGAACTGCACCTGCGATGGTTTTTCCGCAAGTACAGCATCGCAGATGCGATTGGGTGACCGCAGATGCGGAAATCACTGTGCAGAAAAGGGCTAAGTTCGAGGGTTTGATTTTATTATTCATTTTTGGACCTAGAGAGCTCGTTTTGTGACGATATTTCGTGATATTTTCAAGAAATTCATCGGGGTAAGATATTTTAACTCGGTTTTGGTTATATTACACGAATCCATTGTTATTTTCATTATTTAATTAGTGATTTGAGTTGAAAATTTGGGGAAAATTTGTGAAAACTTCTTAGACTAAATTTTGGGGTTTTGAAAGACAATTTGAGGTCGAATTTGAGTAATTCTTGTACGGTTGGACTCGTTATCGAATGGGTGTTCGGATTTTATAATTTTGGTAGGTTTCCGAGGTGCGAGCCTAGGGTTGACTTTTGAGTTGACTTTTTATTTCTCTTTAAAGATCGTAACTTTATTGTTCGAAATAGTTTCCTATAGTTTATATTTATGGTATGAAGTTGTTTTGGCTAGATTCGTGCCGTTCAGAGTTGGATAATTGAGGAAAAGACTTAGTAGTGGATAGAGTTAGCGTGTTTTGAGGTAAGTGTCTTGCCTAATTTTGTGTGGGGGAATTACCCCTTAGGATTGATGTTGGTTTGTATTTATTATGATATGTGAAAGTCGTGTATGCAAGGTGACGAGTGTGTACACGGGCTAAATATAGAAATTTACCGGTTTTAGCTATGTAGATTCCTTTCATGCCTTAATTGAGTTACCTTAACATGTTAAAATCATCATCATTAGCCTATCTTCACATGCTCTACTTGTCTTATCTCATAATTGTTAATTGCCTTTACATGTTTAGTTGAAGTATTGTTTCCTTTATTCCTTATTCATTATTTAACCGTTGAGTTCTTTATTTAAAGTTGATGTTTTTGGAATATCTTGTTGTTGAAATTGGTATTAAGTTACAAACGCCGTTATTTACATTGAGGCAAAGTTGTAAAGTTGTGAAATACTATTCTTGTTGAGTTATTCACTTCCAGTTGTTATTGTGAGACTCTTGTGCATATTATGGTTAAGTCATGGGCTATTTATTGTGAAACCACCATTGTTGTTGATTTCTTTGGCAAGTTGTGATATTGGGCACTTGAGGTGCGTTTTGTGATATGTTTGTGATATTGATACACATGCGGTGGTATAAGGTTTTGGGGTTGAAATACATGCGGTGAGATAAGGTGGGATTGATACACGTGTTTCTAGTAGGGGAACTACTTGAAGCCACGCGGTGTGATAAAGTGGGCTAAAACGCAGGAAGCTATTTCAAAAAAAATAATTTTCAAAATTAAATGCAAGGCTCCTGCGGTGATATAAGAAAATATTGTGAAATACTTTGTGATTTGAGACTACGAGGCGGTACCTCGGTAGTGATTTTTGTTGATACGTTTCTATTACTTCACTTGTGTTTTGTTACTTGTTGTGTGCCATAGCATTCCTTATTTTCTTCTGTGATGTATTATTTTCCTTAGTTCAGTGTAGCTATTCTTGGTACATTTCTTTATTGTCTCATTTCTATTGTTATCATTATTACACTATTATATACCCGTTCGGTTTCTTACTTATTCCAGTAGGGCCTTAACCTGACCTCGTCACTACTCTACCCAGGTTAGGCTTGGCCCTTACTAGGTACCGTTGTGGTATACTCATGCTACTCTTCTGCACATATTTTTATGCAGATCCAGGTACCTCCTATCAGTTCAGGCACCAGTGAGACGAGCCCAATTTCAGAGACTTCAAGGTATACATGTCGGCGTCCGAAGGACTAGGAGTCACCCTCTATCTAGTTTATTTCATTTCTTATCCTTTTATAGATACTGATGTATAGGGATATTCAGTACCATCTTATAGAGCTTGTGACTTGTATTCGCCGGGTTTTGGGAAGTTGTGTTTTGTTGAGTTACGGGGTTTTTTTATATGATAGAGGTTGAGTTATTTGAAGGTGCATTATAAATTCTCAGTTAATATTGCATGTTTGTTAGGCTTACCTAGCATTAGAGATAAGTTGATATCACGATATCCTACGGAGGAAAATTGGAATCGTGACAACATGACTATAAAGTTGATGTTCCCTACAGGTTTAATGATTACATTGCATGTTGTTATTGCCTCATAGGTTGGTCTAAGTCGTATGTTTTAAAGACAATTGAGTGTGTTTGAGAAGAACTATTTTACTTGGTGATTGGAGTTGATAGCAAAATTCTTATACTTAGATACGACATCATGATGGATGTAGTGAGTCGTATGAGGTTTGTATTGATTTTAAGGGCTACGGTTCATGTATCTTCGGCCAAAAGATCTGAGATTGGACACAACACAGATGATTTGGATAAGTCCATATAAGGTATATGGACTTGTTGGGATGATGTTTAGGGGTTCTCGGAGGCTCAAGTAAGTTTTGTGTTGTTTGGAAAAGGTTTTTAAGGAAAAAACAAGCAAAACCAGTAATATATATTGCATCAATAACTATTTTAGATGTTTTTGCAATTTCATTCACTTTTCAGCACTTATATAAATAGCCCATTTCGAGTTTATTTTACCATTATGGGAGCTAGAGAGTTCGAATTGAGATAATTTTGGAGGAAATTTCATCTACATTATTCGAGTAAGTAATTTTAACTCGAATCTATGATTATAGAATGAACCTATTATCAATTTTGCCTTAGAATCAAGGATTGAAAGAGAAAAAGAGAGTCTTTGATTTGAAAATAAAAGAAAGAACTTTTTTATTTGAATATCAATCTGGACTCGAATTAAGAATCCAATTATATATTTAGACTCGGGAGACTATGGATCATGGAGATTTGACTCTTATTTCTGGGTTTGACCATATAAGCCCGGGGTTGACTTTTGTTGATTTTGACCAAGATCGAATCTTTTGCTTAGCAATTGAGTCCTATGAACTTGTTTGATATTGTGGAGAATTCTCTTAGCTAGATCGGACTCGTTTGACAGACTTAATGCAAGAAAAGATTTATTTGGAAAAATAGAGCTAGCATGGAATAGAGAAAAGTATCTTTGTTGGCTTTGATGAGTATTTTTTTCTAAAAAATAGTCTTGTTCCTATGTTCTACGTGTTTGGGCATAATACATATGCGAAGTTACGAGCGTATATACGGATGTCAAGGTTTATCCATGATTAAGGTAGTTTATTAGGCCTTCTTATGCCTTGATTTACTACATGCCTTATATGTTGCATGTTTTACCTATTGTATGACTATTTAAGCATATTATTTATGCTAGTATAATCTTATAGGCATTCTTTATATGCTGATTTGATATTATTGATTTCATGTACCGGTTTTACATTATAGAACTACTTAGTCATACACAGTTACTTATATGCACCTTGTTAGCATATTATTTGTTCTCATTACCCATTAGAGATTATTTTGATCCATGTGAGCTATTTAGGGCGTGTGAATTTACGTTCCTATTTGTAATATCAAGTAGGGTGTGTGCATTCAAGTTCCTGATTAAGATATTAGTTAGGGCATGTGGATCTGTGTTTCTATTTGAGGTATCAATTAGAGCATATGGATTGACGTTCACATTTGAGGTATTAGTTAGAGTATATGGATTCATGTCCTGTTGCACATGTATTTTGATCCATCCCTCTACAGTCACGTGAACACTCTTTTTATCTTAGACTGTGTGCGCATGTTCAGGAATCAAAGGGTTTCTAATTTGATCATGATACCAGATGATGGGATTGAGCATAAAGGTGGAAGCTTTATTTTTTTTAAGTGATCCTTTATGAATATTTATGTATTTTTATATGCTTTATTCATGCATATCTTCTATATATATTTTTGATGCATTCTCACACATGCATAGAACTTGTTAGCAGGCTGTGGATACTTGAGAAGTGTCGGTTTGATGTAAAGATTGAGTCTTTATCATACATACCTGATATTAGGCTCTTGTTGATGCATTTTATATAAATG
Organism: Nicotiana tomentosiformis; assembly: GCF_000390325.3. Lineage (NCBI taxonomy): Eukaryota > Viridiplantae > Streptophyta > Magnoliopsida > Solanales > Solanaceae > Nicotiana > Nicotiana tomentosiformis. The sequence goes on along the minus strand of NC_090820.1, from coordinate 76,626,602 downwards.
CTACTTGATGCATATTCTTAGATATACTAATTGACTACATTGATACATGCATGAGACACATGTTCAGTCGGGATAGAGTGCATCTATTTGCCCATATTGATAAATGCTTTGAGTATGATTAGCTTGTTATGCTGCTTTTGTGCATTCCCTCTTTTGTTGCTCTGTATATGAACTACATAAATTTATAAAGTAAGTACTTTTTAACAAAACCATTGCTACTACTTCGTTGAAGCCGGTCAAGATGCTTACTAAGTATATTAGGTCAGTTGTACTCATAGTACACTTTTATATATTTTTGTGCAGATTTTAAGCCCTGTACGAGCAGTACTCACGAGCTGTATGTGACCGTCGGGGTGAGATTTTGGATTGAATCGTAGTACCTTGAAAGTCTTCTTATCTCATTATTAATGTTTCTTATTCCAAATGGTGATGTACTTATTTAGACGCATGTATTATTTGATTGTAGTAGCTCATGACTTGTACTACAAGTTTTTAAGTAATGAATCTAAATATATGATTTGTTTTTTAGTCGTAGTCCAAAAAGTCATTCAATTTCTTAAATTTTCAGTTTAGGGCTTAGAGATTAATCTCATAATTCTCAAGTTCAATTCTTTCAAATCAAATCTAACCTATGCTTTCACGACTTAAATTCCTAACAAGGTTGTGATGGTTCCTAACCCCAAACTATTAGGTGAATCAACATGCACAACCAACAAATCTGGATACCAGACATAAACAAATCTAAACATAAATAACATTATAATACATAAGTGCGGAATAACTAATGCAACCTCATGAGTAATCCAAAAATCTATTGGTTACTTTAGCCGTACTTACATTTAAGAGATGTCTATAGGAGTAATTGACAATGTTGTTGCATATTTTGCTAAGGTTGAAGGTGTTTGAGTGAAATTGGACGCAGAAAACAATAGAGAAGCTGCGCGCTTAGCTTGGATACGAGATAGGTGAGGCTTTTAACCCATTGATTGCTTGCTTTTTGAAAAGTATTATTTCAATTTTGCATAACTGTTTTAGAATGATGTCAGTATATGATGTGGCAAGAACATACTTGGCAATAACTACTACTATCTCCGTCTCAATTTATGTAACACTTTTTATTATTTAGGCGAAATGGCCTCCTGACCACTTAAATTTGTACCAATTTGTAAAGTCGATACATAAACTTACAGTTTTCTTATTTGAACACTCCTACTTGACAGATCGAGTACTAATAAATACATCCAATAGAGCGTATATATCAATTGCCCTGACATGTACAACACGTCATATGTTAGACTATTTATTACTTGACATGTGATATTTGTGGGTCCCATTTTTAAATACTAAATCAACAAAAAAGAAGTTATAAATTAAAAACCGAAAAAAGAAAAAGAGGAAAAAAATCCGACACTTCTCTACTACCCCAATAACCGTTCACCCACCTCCCTTCTTTCTTCTCCGTTCGCCCACCTCCGTTCCTTTCCTTATTCTTATTCTTTCTTCTCCTTTCTCTTTTTCTTTACTGTTCTTTCTCTCTCTTATTCTGAATCAAATTCACAACACCACTATGGTTATGATTAGACAAGGAAAAAAAATTGAATTTTGGAATTTCAGAAAAATTCAATAGGAATCCATGATTTTGAAACTGTGGAAGCCGCCCAATACCATTGCAAATATCTGCCATTTTTTGTTGTTGTTTTGGCAAAGAGATTCGATATAGGGTTTTCTTCAGACTACCGGTGACTTAGAGTGGTGAGTGCTTTCGACCACCAGAAAACTTCAGTGGCTGTCACCTCCACTTCACTGGCAACCAATCATATAACCCCATCTTTTCTAAAAACTCCAAAATCGTAAGATATAAGTAAATATACACAATCTTTATATCGAATTTGGCCGGAATTGAACTTTCTGATGCTCTCTCTCCTCGCTTAAGCTGAAGAGAAGAAAGAAAGAGGAAATGAGTACTAACAGGCTAGGGGTCATTTCTTTCTTTCTTTTTCATTTTTTTCCTATTGATTATAGTATTTTCTTTAATCAGATTATTGCAGTCACGCGCATATTCTGCGTGATTGACACACATTTTGTCCACATCATCTATATCACCACCACATAAGCATAGTTAATGGTCAAGGTGGTTTATTAGTACTCATTCCGTCAAGTTGGAGTGTTCAAATGGGAAAACCGTAAGTTTATTTATCGGCTTTGCAAACTGGTGCAAGTTTAAGTATCCACGAGGCCATTTCGCCTATTATTTAATCAGTCTAAAAAAGAATGACACATTTCTATATTCGATAATAATTTAACTTTAAATTTTCTATTTTACCCTTAATTAAATAATTTCTAGCCACAAAAATATTTATAATTCATTTTGGACCATAAATTTTAAAAGTGCATAGTGAAACACCTTAAAATAAATCGAAAGAAAGGGAGTAAATAACTACTAAAAGTGACTACTAATTTGTCCTACTAAGCTTTAATGGGTAATAACTCTACGTTTTTTTTTAACCGTAAGAGCAAATTAACAGTAGAAAGCTTTTTCATTGATGCTCTTATTATTAATTTGTCTTATTTTCTTAGATATAACCACTACAAAAAAAAAAAACAGTGTTTAGCGACGGATGTATTCTGTCGCTAAACCACTATTTTTCATCGCTACAGTTGTGTAGCGACGGATTCAAGTTTGTCTCTAAAATGCTTGTAGCTAGGCTCATAGCGACAAAAAATAATAATCCGTCGCAGAATTAGCGACAGAATATATCTGTAGCAAAATTTAGCGATGGAAATAACCGTTGCTATATTGCTTGTTTCTGTCGCTATTTTGACGACTTTTGTCGTTACAATACTTAACAAAATTCGTCGTTTGTTCTTAGTAGCGACGAAATCGTCCGTCGCTAGTCGTGTTATAGCTAATTTGCGCTGCTTTTTGCAACAAAAACCTTTTGTCGCCAATTCATCGCAAGATTTAATTTTATGCGGTAATATTAGCTACGGAAAGTATCTGTCGCTAATTTATTTTTAATCTATTGCTAATTTCTTAAAATTCTTTTTATTTATTATTTTAAATGTACCTTATTCAAGCATATTACATAAAAGCTATTAAATACACTTAATAAAAAGTTAATGATATTAATATAAATTAACAATATATTCAACAAGGTCCAAAATATATAGAATAATGCATATAATGGTATCGTTAAGTACAAAAAATTCACAAGGACCAACAATAAAGTCCAAACAAAATAGGCTAACTATGCGAGGCTGGAGAGTTACGGTAATTATCAGAACCCAATGCATGAACCTCGTCAATGTTAGCAGTAGTAGAAGATATAGGAACTGTAGGTGCCATATCTGATGGGTGGTTGGTAAGATCAATATTTGGCTGATGCGAGGGTAAGAAAACTAATTCACGTACCTGCTCAACGATTACAGGAACTATATGATCTGTTAGTGCAAGAATCAATCGCATCACTAACTCATCCAGATTCCATGTCGGTGTTGATTGAGCATTTAGAGGTGTTGCTGACGATGTAGCATCAGATCAAAAGAGTCATGAAGATTTGGCCCGTAGTAGCATTTAGCTTGAGATCCAAGACCATATACTCTTCTTTTCTTTTCTCCTCCTGCGGCTTGATAATATGCTTTACACTGATCAATATCAGATTGAGTATGTATTTGTTATTGTAATATCTCCTGGTATTTTTTTTGTAGAAGAGTTAATAATTAGTGAAATAGAAAGACTAAAGAATATTGAGCTTTCAATTTACAAAATAAAAAAATATATGAAAGTCAAGCCAATAAAATTATTTAAAAAATTATCTTACATGTACGATTAGAGATTTCTCAGCAATAGAATATTTTCCATCACATGTGTATGGATATGCAAATGCAACTCACTTGCTGTTGGATCTCGACCCTTTTTAATGATCTATACCAAAATGATTTCAATTAAGAAGATTGGCAAAAAATCGTTTGTGTAAAAATGAGATTGGAAATAACATAAAGGAAATACTAGTCTTTGTTGATCCATAATAACAACTATAGCCAACTGTTTTTGCCTCATATTTCATTCCGTAAAGAAGCATTCATGTACTGCCAATTATATATGTGGTAATGTAGCATTCATGAGAAAGGTATTGACTAGCCAGCCTAACTTGAACAGTGACTTAATACCTTTATAGCATACTAATAAAAGAAAGCCACTTCACAACGAATAGGCTAGATTATATAACAATTGCTGGGAAAAAACTTTGAATTCCCAATTGACAGAGGAAGTTTAATAGGCTAGATTATATAAGCTGAATCAATTTTGAGTGGAATGGTGCTCACTTAAGCATATTATCTTCAGATAATAAACAACCATTCTACTCCCTGCATGTCCACAACTGAATCATTCTCCTCAGAACAAATTGCAGTATCACCAAATTGCTGGGGATTTGATTCAACATCTTGTTTGCTTTCATCATGTATGTCAACATCCAAATTATATTTACACATCAGCCGTTCTTCCACTGTGGTTGGAATAGAGCTTTAACAGTAATACCCTTAATGTGAAAGGTGAGTTGCATTAAACTTGACTTTATTAGGCATCAATAATGCAACATAAAATCTGTATTCTGATAGATAATACAAATATCCCTATCAGAAATGACCAAACAATCGCACTAAGTGCATTATCACACCAAGTGAAGAGAGGCATCAGGCATGTCTAGTCAGTCACTTGATATCCTTCAACAAGTGAAGCAATTTTGGTCACTTGACGACCAAACAATTTTCAATGGATACGAAGCCTCAAGCCAATGGTGAGCTAAAAGCACCTTTTTGGGGGTTCTATCGAAGACTTATATGGATGGATCCTTTTAGATCTACGGGCCGGCCGGCCCTGGCCAGCCACCGGGTACCGGCCTCGTGAACGCATTCGCTAAAGGCACTACTGGCCGGCTTTCTCAATCTTCAATCTAACTAATTCATGAATTGAATCAAATTGGGCCTTTTAATTAAACTAATTTTAACTTAATTAAACAAAAAAGTCACGCTCTTTAAACGCCCTATAGAAAAAAAAGAAGAAAGAGGAGTTTACGTCCATCCTTGGTTGGGTACAGTTTTGTTTTTGCCCTAAACTAAGAAAGAGTATAGTGCTCGTTTTGATAAGAGTATTACATACTATCTGCTGGAATGTTTTCAATGTCCCTCTTATGCAACTACGGGAATTTCTTCTGGTTCTCTGCTATCTTTTCCTATAGCTCACGACTGACCTTGAACTGGCCAAAAAGCTTTCTATTTGAACGGAATTCCACAATTGCAGAAGCTTCGGTCTCGATCGATTATACTTTTGGTTAATTGGGTAGGTGTCGATAGCAATAGAATCTTTGCTTTCCATCTGCCACTATTTCCTACCCCAACAACAATAACATCTCAATCCTTTGGGTCAGCAAAAGAAGAATAAAGAAAAGAAAAAGGGAAAACAATAAATCTAAAGTGCTCAACCTAGAATCTCATTTCATTTTGTACGATTCAGGACACCTTTTTAATAGCAATCCTACAGAATACCCACCCATTGCGATACCAATGAGATGAAGCATTAATAAAACATGCAATCCTACTCATAATAATTGTTTCCCTTTTTTACTTGCACTAGGTCTTTCCCCTAGACTGTGTTTTCCAAGCATGATGTTTCTTAAGTGACACCTTAGAAATTTAAATGCCCACAGAGTGCTGTTTAGACATAGAAAATATGAAAAAGTAAAGGCAGGAACGGAGAATCTGTCTAAACCAATCAAAAAACATAATCTTTTTTCAGTGACTACCCAATTGTTTAGACTCACAAGCAGCACAAGTAGCCCATCCAACTGAGCAAACTTATTCAACATACAACCGACAAGACTGTAAGTAGCCATATTAGTATCATCAGAAGCTCCCTAACTATTCCTTAGTCATTTAGTTTGTTTTTCTTTGGAATTGTCTAGTGCTGTATTATATTTCTTTAGCTATTCTTGCATGTAATAGTACTACTAGTGAATTTAGAAGCTAGAGTACATAAGTTAACAGAGGGGAAGGAGAAAGTAACTGGGCAGGTGCTTGACTTCTCAGGGGAAGCTAGAGTACATAATTTGTATTGATTGTGCTCCTTGATACTAACATTCACAGTTGGATCAGACCATTATTCACGCTTGAATAACCCAGTTTGCTTTAAAGGTTCTTCGCGGTATTCCACTTGTATAATCTCTTGTATCCGTCCATAATAGTCACCAATATTTGGATCCGAGATATAAACTCCACTATTAATTGTTGATCTTGCACTACCATGATATTCGGTGTGAAATTTGTAATCATTAACAAAATACACCGGATAACATTTCACGCTTATTAATGGTCCATGAGCAAGACTACGCAAGAATTGATTCTCAATGTGGTTGCATCGAACCTATTTCAAAAGGAATTATAAGACTTAGTTGAATATAACAAGCCAATTCAAGTACATAATTAGTTAAAAGATAATGATTTTTATAGTCTTACATATTCCTTGAACCATATAGCAAAACATGTTTCGAAACTCTCATATATTTGATCCTGAGATAGATTGGGGAATTCTTCTTGCAACCGTTGTATGTACATACTTCATTGCAACAAAATAAGTTAAATACAGACTCAAAATATATGGATATATTTATTATTATTAAAAAATGATACCTTACAAACGGCTCAACCTCTGCACAATTTAGTAGAATATAAGTTTGGGCTGCCTTGATTTCTTCGAGGGACAAACTTCCTTTTTTCCCTTCTCCCCATAGTCGGCGTGGATGGGTGAATATTGATAAATTTCCTTCAAGATCTTCCATAACACCACCATCATCATTACGAGCCATATTATGATTACGTGTCATGACATGAGGTTCAAAATAATGAGAAAATAATTGTGTTGATTCCATCATTAAGTATGCTTCACAAATTGAACCCTCACATTAGCTTTATTCCCTATAATTTTTTAAGAGTTCGAAGGTACCTATACAAGTAAATGGATAGACCATTAAATTCATAAAGTCATGTGTAGCATACTTGTCATAATAAGAGCATAAAAAGTTCATAACCTCTTAAAAGGATACATCCATCTATATTGTACAGGTCCAGCAATCCTTACTTCATATGGGAGGTGTACAGGCACATGTTCCATTGAGTTAAAGAATCCAGGAGGAAATATACGCTCTAACTTATACAAGATCTGGGGGATATATGCCTCTAATCTCTCCATATCCACCACTCGAAGAACAGTCGAGGTGAGATCCTTAAAAAATAAGCTCAATTTCGTAAGTGCTTGCCACACGTTACTAGGAAGTAGCTCACGAAAGGCAATAGGCATTAATCGTTGCATGAACATATGGCAATCATGACTTTTCATACCAAATAATTTATACTTATCTGTGTCTAGGCATCGACTCAAATTCGAAACATACCCATCTGGAAACTTCACATTTTCCAACTAATTGAACAAGACACTTTTTTCATTCTTCTCTATTGTATATGCAACTTTGGGATAGCTTCCATCAATAGGATTCTTTGCCAATTGCGGTCGATCACAATAGTTTACCATATCTTCACGTGCCTTTGGATTGTCTTTTATTTTTCCATCAACATTAAAAACCGTGTTAAATACATTATCAAAGACATTCTTCTCAATATGCATGACATCGATATTATTCGGATCATGTTAAAGATCCAATAAGGCAAATCCCAAAAGATACTTCTCTTTTTTCATCCACAAGACCTAGAAATTCTTCCATTAACCTCTTGTGCATCTAGCTCAGTTACTTTCCTCAGTTCCAACTCACAAATTTAGTTCAAGATTTCCTCTCATGTTCTAAGGGGTGGTGGTAGCCTTTTGACAATCTGACCTTTACGAAAGTTTTTACGATCTCTCCTAAACGGATGATTTTGGTCAAGAAATATTCTATGACTGTCAAACCAAGTTGTTTTCCCACCATGATGCAATCTAAAGGATTGTGCTTCCTCCATACAATAAGGACATGCTAAGTTACCGGCAGTACTCCATCCAGATAACATAGACTATGCTGGAAAGTCATTGATTGTCCACATCAAAGCGGCCCTTAATTGAAAATTTTACTTTTTTGAGATGTCAAATACTTCTACACCCATCTCCCATAACAAGTTCAATTCCTTTATCAAAGGTTGTAGATAAACATCAATTTTTTCTTTAGGGTTGTTTGGCCCTGGAACAATGATAGTTAAGAACATGTACGCCTCTTTCATACACATCCCTGGAGGCAAATTATATGGAGTGACAATCACTGGCCATGAAGAGTATTTCCTCCATGAATGACCAAAGGGCTGAAAACCATCAGTACATAATCCCAACCTCATATTTCTTGGTTCAGCAGCAAAAAAGGGATGAGTTTCATTGAAGTACTTCCAAGCCTTAGAGTTTCATTACACCCTCCTCTTGTATGTGCTCATGATGCCATCTCATATCAGCGGTTGTAGCATGAGATGCATATAATCTCCGCAATCTATGAATCAAAGGAAAATAATACATTTTTTTGTAAGGGATTAATTTCCTCTTACGAGAACCGACACGACGTTTGTACCTCTGGTGGCCACAAAACTTGCAAGATATGAGGTCCTCATCTTCACCCCAATACAACATACATCCAGAATTACAACAATCAATCTTTTCAACTGGCAAACCCAAGCTACGCACTAGATTCTTGGTCTCATAATAGTTATCAAGCATTGTGTTATCTTCTGGTAAAGCCTCTTTCAACAATTGCATCATTTGGTTACAACCTCTTTGTGATAAAGTATTCTCCATTTTAATATTTAGCATCTTGGAAACTACTGCGAGTTGAGAGAGGGTAGAACCAGGGTATAATTTTGCATTAGCGGCCTTTAGCAAATCATAAAACCTTTTACACTCAAGATTTGGCTCCTCCTCCATTTAAGGATTAGGCTCCGCCTCCGTTGAAGGTTCATAAAAATGAGACGACTCAGGTTCAGTATTATTATAAGACTGCCAGCTCAAACCATGGCCAAAATTGGGTCCAACTGCATCCAAGACCATTTGTCGATATGGATTCTCATACCCCGATTCAGGTTGAGCGCCACCATGCAAATCATCACTAGAAGACATCTCACCGGTCACATTTTTTTCTCCTTGATACTTTCAAAGAAAATAGTTCTCAACAAATCCATACTAATAAAGGTGCAATTTAACAGTTTCAATATCCATGTATTTAATGCTGTGACATTTTTTACGTGGACATCTAACATCATCACCACTCATGCGATTGCGCTGAGAACAAGCAAAGTGGAGAAACTTGTTCACACCAGTTATGAAACTTGAATTAATACCCCCTCGGCCATCCAACCGTTTGTACATCCAATCATGCTCTGGATTATCCGGGTTCTTATTTAATATTAAAATAAACAAGACCTTAGAGTTCTTTATTTAATAAGACATCAGAATCCTTTCTAAAGGGAATAATTAAAAAGTTGTCATCAGAATGCCTTCTTTTCAGGAAAAATCCTTCTTTAGACAATTAACGGTGGAAAGTTACAAAGGAAAAATAATCAAAACCCAAGAACAAATGAGGGGAAAAGTGAGTGCTTTTAGCCATGTAGAAAGTGAGTGCTTTTAGCCATGTAGAAAGTGAGTGCTTTTAGCCATAAAATTAGCGTATTAAAAAAAGGGTCCCCTATGGATATCGAATAAACACAGAATGATCCAAGCAAGTAATTGATAGGACTCATAGACATGAAAAGAGAAACTGATACCAAAACTAAAGCATTGGCGATGGATTAAACAAAATTTTGAGCCCCAACATAACAAACATACAATTTAACAGTGTCCACCTTGCTGAAACGTGAAATTCCATATCACTTGTCATCTAAAACTCTTATCCCAACTAATTTTATAGAACAAATATCTTGAGCAAGTTACTTAATAAGTTAATAATGAAGAGTAAATAGCTCAGATCTTAACCCACAATTTGATGCAACAAGATTTACGCCACTCTGCACATAAGATTCTAAAATATGTTTCAAATACACGTGAAAACTTGTTCACTCATAAGCCCATCTGTTATAAAAATTAGCAGCATATATTACCTTAATAATAAGTTTCAAGTAACTCATAGTAGGAAACCCCATTAGAACTGAAAGGTAAACAGAAATAAACAACAAATTGACCTTGTCTGTTTAACTTCTCCTAAAACAAGTTATTGCCTCCCATTTCAGTTTTCTTCTACCAAAGAAGATAAGTTTGCTTTTTTACCACTTCTTAGTTTGTAGAGTTACTCACTGTAACAAAGCTGGCAAGCAAAAGAAAAGCTTCTGGAAATTATGAGTAAAACAATTAAAGAAAAAAAGAGGGTAGTGCATACCGTGTTCCAGCAAAATGCCGAGAACGCCTAGAAACAAGAGAAACACTGAAGTCTTTTCCAAATATTGATAGCCTAGTCCGTAGACAAAAACACTTTAAAGCTCAAAACAACGACCTAATTCTCGCGTCCATACCAAAATCTGGCACTACATCGCTAAAAGCACTCACTTTCTCCATTGTAAACCGCATTCACTTTCCTATATGAATCATTCACATAATTATGCTCTATTGAGACTCATTCATAAGTACAAAAACGACGATTCATCTTTTGAAGGCAAATTAGGGAATCTTTATAACTAGAAAAGTTTTAATCTAACTCTTATTGTTACAAGGACATACAATCCCTAAAATCAACGCACCAGTCAAACAAAAAATACCATATCAAAAATTGCTCAACATAATTATATAAAGAGAAAGAAAAACAAACAAAAAAGAAACTTTACCTAACCAAAGATAAGAATAATGGTGTAGAAAAAATAAAAAATCAGTAAAGATGAGGGCTTTCATCTGAGAATCTTGAGGAGCAGCAAACTTAAAGGGAAGAATGAGGATCAGGAACGCACCTTACTTCGAATTTCTTGGCAAGTTCAGAATTCTGCAGTAATATTTTTGCAATTTCGAAAGTTTTCTTCTATTCACTATCTAATATTTTTGTTTCCCATTGCATATAAGCCTTAGATTCATACCCAATTTTTTGTATTTGAAGAAACAAACTCACATTGTTGAAGAGAGTGCAAGTGGGAGTCTGATAGAGAAGAGAGAAAGTGGGCGTGTTTGTGCCCTAACTTTTGGAATGTCTTTTAACTAGGGAAATTTTATTTTTAAGGCAAAAATTTTAGCAACGGAAATAGCGACGGACATAATCTCCGTCGCGAATAATAACCAGGAAAATTTTATTTTTAAGAAACTAGCGACGAAAAATTTCGTCGCAACTAACTTTGGAATGTCTTGATATGTAAAATGAATGCATCGACGAATTTTTTGACATTAAATCTGTCGCTAAGTTTTAATAATTTTTGTCGCCCTAATTGCATCGCTAATTTTGTAGGTGAAATAAAGGCGCTAATTTTTAGCGCCAATTTTTAGCGACGAATATATGATTTTTTCGCTAATTCATCGCTATATTTGATACGAATTCTTTTGTAGCTTATTTGGCGACAAACTATAAAATTCATCGCTAATCCGTCGTTATTTAGCTACGGAATATCGCTTGTCGCTAAACGCTATTTTTTGTAGCGAACAAATCTCTTGTCACGGCTCAAAATTTTACCAATAGTCGTGATGGCACCCAACCTCCAAGATTAGGTAAGACAATCACACAATAATATGAAAACAATAAAATAAGATATAAAAAGTTTGAATTTAACATAAACAGCGGAATAAAGCTCTAATAAAGCCAATACAGAGGTACATAAGTCAAACTCCTAAAATCAGATAATACAGAGTCATGAGCTCTAAGCTGAATACATAACGAATCTCAAAAAGTATAATACTATATGGAAGTAATACAACAGTATGAAAGTAAGGAAAATGGACTCCAAGGGTCTACAACATCCATGCAACACTACCTTAATACTCTCAAACAGTCAAAAGCTTACTCTTGAGGTCCGCTACCTCCAATACCCGGATCTGCATAAAATATATATAAAAGTGTAGTATGAGTACAAGATAACATGTACTCAGTAAGTATCAAGACTAACCTCGGTGAAGTATGACGGGGTTTAAGTTATGTGATACTGACTAATCAGAGAACCTGTGCAATACATCTAATAACTTGCAACAAGAATATAACAATGAAACTCAAATGTATGAGATATCAACTCAACATAGGTAAATTCGTCCTGACTATTAAATCTTCAACTGATAATAGAGGCATAGGATAACATGTTAAATATAACGTGAAAATATGTTTAAATGCATGACGAGGACTAAAGAATGCATGTGTATGAACAAGAATGCCATCCTTATACCGTCACATGAACATCAAGAGTGGAATGCAACCCTTATACTCCACACATCATCAATAGTGAAATGTCACACTTATACTCCACACAATATCAACAGTGAAATGCCTCTCTTACACTCTGCACATCATAATTAATCAAAACAATCATGGTACCACATTATGCGTGCACGCTATCAAGAGAGAAACATGAGAGAGTGGCCCTAGGAGGATGGATCCTTATCCACACGTTGTATGACAACAACCCATGCATAGCAATTATCACAATCACACGGCAAAGACTTCGTGCCACAATATCATCACAGTTGTACGACAAAAACCTCGTGCCAACACCCAATCAATCTGCTCAAATTATCCAAACGTGCCATGATCATAACAATGCTTTACCAAATTATCATCAAAAGACATGCTCATAATTCGTCAACAAGGTTCACAAAGACATGATAATAATAAAATGTGGATTAGTGTTCAACGTATAAATCATGACTATAGCTAAATCAATCGTAGCAACTAATTCATGTAGTCATAGAATGATTAAACGTGTTTCATATAAAACAAATCATCAAGATAAGGCATATTAGAAGCCTAAGATCTAATTCGGATATAACTACACATAGCACCCATATACAAGTTCGGCACCTTGTGTACACGTCACTTTTCACATAAAATAATTAATCAAACAAGCCAACTCCTAAAGGTTATTCTCTCACACAAGATTAGGCAAGATACTTACCTCAAACATGCCAAATCAACCCTCCAAAATCTCTTGTCCTTTAGAAATCACCTCCGGCTGGCTCGAATCTAACCAAAAATAACTCAATAACGTCAAACAAAGGCATAGAAAATAACTCCAAACAATAAAGTTTCGATCTTTAATCAAATCTCCAAAAGTCATCAAAAGTCAATCCGGGTCCACATGGTCAAAACCCAAGTCAAGGGATAGATCCCGACAACACATAGCCCCACGAGCCCAAATATATGATTAGATTCCAAAATCGAGTCCAAAACGATTCCCAAATCAAATTTTTACTTTCTTAAGTTGTAGACAAAAACCCAAATTTTCCATTTAAAAATCCACGTTTTTGGTGTAGAAATTCATAGGGATTCAACATATAAAGCCAAATCCAAGTGAAAATTGCTTACCTCAAATGTAGTCGTAAAATTGCTCTTCAAAATCTCCATCACTCAAAGTTTAGGGTTCAAAATATAAGAGAATTTGTAAAATCCCCAAATTACAACACTTATAAGTCTGCCTAGCGATACCATTCATGAACGTGGCAACTGTCTCGTGTTCATGACGCACAAAATTCCACAGCCTCAAATTAACCCTTCGCGAACGCAGCTACCCCTCGTGATCGCGATACAAAGTCGCTCCAGGCATGCGCTAACACGAGCATACTCCCCCGAACGTGAAGACCAAGCTCCAGCAATCCCCCAGCGTGCCACCATTCTACGTGAACACGACTACCTAGGCATAAACGCAAAGGACAATCAGCTATAATCCAACGTGAATGCGACACCCAGTCGCGAACGTGAAGCACAAACCTGCCCAACACCAAAATGCCATCTGTGATCGTGGTTCAACCTCCACAATCGCCAAGAAGGGCCTCACACTAGCAAAAATCTGCAACTTTCAAAATGCTCCAGGTGGTCTGAAATCAGACCGCCCGGGACCTCATCTGTGATGGCCCGATAGGTAATCTAGAGTTTTAAATCTTAATTATGTGTTTTAAAACCTCAAATAGCTTCTTTTTGCCTTCCTTTATTTGTGTGCACAGTCAGTGCCTTTTTACGGAAAGCTTTTATGCGAAAAATTAATTAAAATGTGAATTAGTGCCTTAAAAATATATTTGAGTTGACTTCGGTCAATGTTTTGAGCAAATAGACCCGGATACATGTTTTTATGGTCCCGGTGGATCCGTATCGTGATTTAGGACTTGGGCGTATGCCCGAAATCGAATTCAAAGGTCCCTAGCTTGAGTTATCGCAATTTGTTGAAAATTTGAAGTTTAAAGAATTTATAAATTAGACTGATGTTTGACTTTATTGATACCGGATCCGTATTTTAGTTTTGGAACTTGTTATAGGTCCATTATGATATTTATGACTTGTCTGCCAAATTTGGTACAAAACAGAAGTGATTTGACGTGATTGGGATGTCTGGTTGTTAAAATAGAAATTCTTAAGTTTCATTGAAAATTTCATTTGATTTGGTGTCCGATTCATAGTTCTAGGTGTTATTTTGGTGTTTTGATAAAGCGAGCGAGTTTGTATGAGGTGTTTGGACCTGTGTACATATATGGTTAGGAGCCCCGAGGGCTCGGATGAGTTTCGGATAGCCTACGGACCATTTGAACTTAGAACATTTCTGGTTTCTTGAGCTTCTTCTTTATCTGGTGTCATGTGCTTTGTGATCGTGAAGGGGAGTTTGGGACAGGGCAGAATTTTCTTTATTGCGAATGCGATAGTTGGGTCTCTAAAGTTGGCTTGCCTAGCAAGTGAAATGTTAGGGGCCATCTCGGTCCCTAAGGTGGAAATTCCGGGTCGTGACAAGTTAGAATCAGAACACTAGGTTACCTAGGTCTCATGAGTCATGAGCAGGCTTAGTAGAGTCTGGAGGATCGGTACTGTACTTATCTTCCAAAGGCTACGGAGTTTAGGAACAATTTCACTTCTATTCTTTTCTGTAATGCGATTTTATTCTATTATTGGTGATTGAACTCTTCTACTCTTGTTCTCTCACAGATGGCGAGAACACGTACTATATCTTCAACTGGACCGTAGCCGGAGCCCCCAGTGGCAGCTCCTATGAGGGGCAGAGGTCGAGGCCAAGGTCGCGCCAGAGGCCGAGGAAGAGGTAGAGCTCAGCCTAGAGCTAGAGCAGCAACACCAGCAGTAGAGCCTCGGGTAGATTTTGATGAGGAGGTTCCAGTTCAAACTGTACCTGTTGGACTAGCTCAGGTCCCGGAGGGGTTCATAGCCACTCTAGTGCTTCAGGACGCTCTAGTGCATTTGGTGGGCCTTATGGAGAGTGTGGCCTAGACCGGTACCTTCCCGGTGGCACTAGCCGTCTCTCGAGCTGGGGGAGGAGCACAGACTCTCGCTACTCACACTTCGGAGCACATGGCTCCCTAGTATCAGACTCCAGCAGCCCCGCCAGTTAGGGTAGTTCAGTCGGTTGTTGCGGCACAGGCCGATGATGGACTTGTCATTTCTTCTGAGGCTTTATTGAGATTAGACAAGTTTACTATGATCTTTCCAGTTCACTTCAGTGGTGCACCTTCATAGGACCCACATGATTATCTTGACCGCTTCCGTGAGGTGTTGTGGAATATGGGTATAGTTGAGACCAATGGGGTCGATTTTGCTGTGTTTCAGATGACGTGTTCCGCCAAGAGGCGGTGGAGAGATTATATGTTGACCAGACTAGCTGGGTTGCCTCCACTTACTTGGGATCAATTCTCACAGCTATTTCTTGAGAAGTTCCTCCTTATCACATCGAGAGAGGATTACTACATGCAGTTTGAGTTTCTCCAGCAGGGCAATATGACTTTTACTAAGTACGAGACCCCTTTTATGGATCTAGCCTGCCATGCTCTTCTTTTGCTTACTACAAAGAGAGAGAGAGGGCGAGGAGGTTTATTGATAGACTCACTCTCCTTATCAGGCTACACATCCCCAAGGAGACCGAGAGTGAGATTTTCTTTTAGACAGCTGCTAATGTTGCTAGGAGGATCGAGATGGTTCTTGCACATGAGATAGGGCACGAGTCCGATAAGAGGCCTCATCATTTCAGTGGGTTCAGTGGTGCCTCGTCTGGAGGCATGGGTACTTTTGGTAGAGGCCATCCTCCCAGGCTGTTTCACATAACGCTCCAGGTATCTCACAGTGCTTCAGGTGGTCGAATCCCTCATATGTCTCATCGCGACCAACTAGCCTACAGTGCACCACCAGCTACTATTAGTGCACCTCCGCTCCAGAGTTTTCAGAGTGGATACTCAGGTCGACAGGGTCAGTTTTAGGGTCAGCAGTCACAGCAGCCGAGGTCCTGTTATACTTGTGGTGATCTAAGTTACATTGCTAGATTTTACCCTCGGGCATTGGGCAACTCACAGCAGCAGGGTTCTCGGCCATGGTTCCGGCACCGATTGCTCTACCGCTCGCTTATCCAACTAGAGGCAGGGATCAGGCAGCCAGAGGTGGAGGTCAGGCCGCTAGAGGTGAGGGTCAGGTCGTTAGAGGTGGAGGCCAACTAGTTAGAGGTTGTCCTAGAGACATGGTTCAGAGTGGTAGGGCCTAGCCCCCTTTCCCAACTAGGCCTGAGGCTGAGTCATCCGACTCTACTATCACAGGTATTGTTCTAGTTTGTCATAGAGATGCGTCAGTTCTATTTGATCCGGGCTCTACTTATTCCTATGTGTCATCCTATTTTGCTTCAAATCTGGTTGTGCCTCGAGATTCTTTGAGTACTCTTGTGTATATCTCTACACATGTAGGAGATTCTATCGTAGTAGATCATATCTATCGTTCGTTTATGGTTACTATTGGGTGTCTCGAGACTACAGTAGATCTTTTGCTTCTTGATATGGTAGATTTAGATATCATATTGGGTATGGATTGATTGTCACCTTATCATGCTATATTGTATTGTCACACCAAGACGACGACCTTAGCCTTGCCGGGGTTGCCTCAATTAGAGTAGAAGGGGACTCCTGGTTATTCTACCAGCAGGGTTATCTCTTATATGAAGGCTCGACGTATGGTCGAGAAGGGGTGTCTAGCCTATTTCTCATATGTCTATGATTCTCGTGCAGAGGTTCCTTCCATTGATTCAGTGCATGTTGTTCGTGAGTTTCTAGAGGTATTTCCTGCAGACCTGTCGGGGATGCCGCTTGACAAGGATATTGATTTCTGTATTGATTTGGCTCAGGGCACTCACCCCATTTCTATTCTACCATACCGTATGGCCTCACTATAGTTAAAATAATTAAAGGAGCATTTGCAAGATTTGCTTAATAAGGGCTTCATTAGAACTAGTGTCTCGCCCTGGGGTGCGCCTGTGTTGTTCGTGAAGAAGAAAGATGGATCGATGAGGATGTGCATAGACTATAGGCAATTGAACAAAGTCACCATCAAGAACAAGTATCTATTGCCGAGGATTGATGACTTATTTGATCAGTTTCAGGGTGCTAAGGTGTTTTCGAAGATTGATTTGAGGTTTGGCTACCATCAGTTGAAAATTAGGGCATCTGATGTCCCTAAGACGGCTTTTCAGACTCGGTATGGGCATTATGAGTTTCTAGTGATGTCATTTGGGCTGACAAATTCCCCAACAACATTTATGGATTTGATGAACCGGGTGTTCAAGCACTACCTGGATTCCTTTGTGATTGTATTTATTGACGGTATCTTGATCTACTCCTGTAGTCGAGAGGAGCACGAGCAACATCTTCGGATTGTACTTCAGACTCTCAGGGATAGCTAGTTATATGCCAAGTTTTCAAAGTGCTAGTTTTGGTTAGACTCAGTCACCTTTTAGGGGGACGTCGTATCGGCAGAGGGCATAAGGGTGGATCCTATGAAGGTTGAGGTAGTTCAGAACTGGCCTAGACCTACTTCAGCTACAGAGATCCGGAGTTTCCTAAGTTTTGCGGGCTATTACCGCTGGTTCGTGGAGGGGTTTTCCCCTATAGCAACCCCATTGACCAGATTGACCCAGAAGAGTGCCCCGTTCATATGGTCAGATGAGTGTGAGTTGAGCTTTCAGTCGCTCAAGACTGCTTTGACTACGACGCCGGTATTGGTGTTGCCCATGGGTTTAGGATCTTACACGGTGTATTATGATGCATCTCGTGTTGGGCTCGGTGCAATATTGATGCAGGATGACAGGGCGATCGCATATGCGTCGCAACAGTTGAAGGTTCATGAGAAGAATTACCCTGTTTATGACTTAGAGTTGGCAGCCATTGTTTATGCGCTGAAGATTTGGAGGCATTATCTTTACGGCATGTCATGCGAGGTATTCACGGATCATTGGAGTCTACAGTATTTGTTCAAACAAATGGATCTCAATTTGAGGTAGAGGAGGTGGTTGGAGCAGTTGAAAGATTATGATATCACCATTTTGTATCATCTTGGGAAGACCAATGTGGTGGCCGATGCCTTGAGTAGAAAGGAAATGAGTATGGGCAGCCTTGCGTATATTCCAAATGGTGAGAGGTCACTTGCTTCAGATGTTCATCGCTTGGCCAATCAGTTTGTGGGGTTAGATATTTCAAAGTCCAGTCGTGTTCTAGCTTGCACCGTTGCTCAGTCTTCCTTGTATGAGCGCATCAGAGAGCGGCAATATGATGACCCTCATTTGCGTGTACTTAGGGACACAGTGCGGCACGATGGTGCCAAACAGGTTACTGTTGGAGATGATGGAGTTTTGAGGAAGCAGGGTCATATTTGTGTGCCAAATGTGAATAGGCTTCGTGAGTTGATTCTTGAAGACAAAGTTCCCGATATTCTATTCAACCGGGTGCCGCCAAGAGTATCAGGACTTGCAACAACATTATTGATGGAGAAGAATGATAAAGGATATAGTTACATATGTAGCTCGGTATCTAAATTGTCAGCAAGTAAAGTACGAGCATTAGAGACCTCGCGGTTTGCTTCAGAAGTTAGAGATTCACGAGTGGAAGTGGAAGCGTATCACTATAGATTTTGTTGTTGGACACCCACAGACTCAGAGGAAGTTCAATGCAGTATGGGTCATTGTGGACAGGCTGACTAAGTCAGCATATTTCATTCCGGTGGAAGTTACCTATTCTTCAGAGTAGTTGGCTGAGATTTACATCTGCGAGATCCTCTGCCTGCACGGTGTGCCCGTGTCTATCATTTCTGATCGAGGTACGCAGTTCACCTCGCACTTCTAGAGAGACGTACATCGTGAGTTGGGCACGCAGGTTGAGTTGAGAACATCATTTCATCCCAGATGGACGGATAGTCCGATCGCACTATTCAGATATTGGAGGATATGCTTCACGCTTGTGTCATTTCGGGGGTTCTTAGGATCAGTTCTTGTCACTTGCGTAGTTTGCCTACAACAACAGCTACCGGTTGAGCATTCAGATGGCTCCTTATAAGGCATTATACAGGAGGCGGTGTCGTTCGCCAGTTGGATGGTTCGAGTCGGGGGAGGCTCGGTTGTTGGGTACATATTTGGTACAAGATGCCTTGGATAAGGTCAAGATTATTTAGGATCGACTTCGCACAGCTCAGTCCAGGCATAAGAGTTATGTCAACCGTAGAGTTTGAGATGTTGCATTCATGGTCGGAGAGAGGGTGTTGCTCCGAGTTTCACCCATAAAAGGTGTGATGAGGTTCGGAAAGAAGGGCAAGTTGAGCCCTAAGTACATCGTGCCTTTTGAGATTCTTCAGAGAGTGGGTGAGGTGGCCTACAAGCTCGCATTGCCACCTAGTTTATCAGCAATTCATCCGGTGTTCCATGTTTTCATGCTCCGAAAGTATCACAGTAATCCGTCCCATGTGTTAGATTTCAGTTCACTCCAGTTGGATAAGGATTTGACTTATGAGGAGGAGCCAGTGGCTATTCTAGCCTGGCAGGTCCAACAGTTGAGGTCTAAGAGTTATCCTTCAGTTCGAGTGCAGTGGAGAGGTCAGCCGGTAGAGGGAGCCACTTGGGAGTTCGAGTCGGATATGCAGAGTAGATATCCACACCTTTTCACCAGTCTAGGTACTTTTCTATGTCCGTTCGAGGACGAAAGGTTATTATAGAGGTGGAGAATATGATGAACCAATAGGTCATTTAAAGTTTTAAATCTTAATTCTATATTCTGAAATCTCAAATAACTTCTTTTATCCTTCCTAGATTTGCGTGCGCAGTCCGCGCCTTTTTCTAAAAAGCTTTTATGAGAAAAATTGATTAAAATGTGAATTCGTACCTTAAAAAATTATTTGAGTTGACTTCGGTCAACATTTCGAGAAAACAGACCCCGGATCCGTGTTTTGACGGTCCCGGTGGGTATGTATCATGATTTGATATTTAGGCGTCTGCTCGAAATCGAATTCGGAGGTCCCTAGCTCGAGTTATCACAATTTGTTGAAAATTTGAAGTTTAAAAGTTTAAAGAATTTATAAATTAGACTGATGTTTGACTTTATCGATACCAGGTCCGGATTTTAGTTCCGAAACTTAGTATAGGTCCATTATGATATTTATGACTTGTCTGCCAAATTTGGTGCAAAACGGAAGTGATTTGACGTGATTGGGACGTCCGGTTGTTAAAATAAAAATTCTTAAGTTTCATTGAAAATTCCATTTGATTTGGTGTCCGATTCATAGTTCTAGATGTTATTTTGGTATTTTGATAAAGCGAGCTAGTTTGTATGAGGTTTTTGGACCTGTGTGCATATATTGTTTGGAGCCCCGAGGGCTCGGGTGAGTTTCGGATAGCCTACGGACCATTTGAACTTAGAAAATATCTGTTTTCTTGAGCTTCCGCTGCTGGTGTGATGTGCTTCACGATCGCGAAGAGGAGTTTGGGACAAGGGATGATTTTCTTCATCGCGAACGCGATAGTTGGGTCGCGAACGTGGAGTGTTGGGGTTTTACCCTTCGCGAACGCGACCAGCTTCTCGCGAACGCGTAGGGGCATGGGCTTGGGAGGGGGAAACTGACCGTTACTCTTCGCGAATGCGACACTGGGACCGCGAACGCAGGGGCATGTGGGTGCAAGTCTTCACGAACGCGAATGGTAACTCCCGAACGCGAAGGGTAACTCGTGAACGTGTAGGCCAATGATCTGTTGTGCTTCGCGATCGCGTCAGGCCCTTCACGAACACGAAGAAGGCCTGGTGCCAGTGATTTAAAATAGTCCAAAAACGAGGTTTCTTCCATTTTTCATAAACTCTCCATTAGAGCACGGCCTAGAGGCGATTTTGAAGGGAAAACTCAACGCCAATTCATAGGTTTGTACACTCTAACTCATTTTCTTTCATTTCTAACATCACCTATTAATTTCTAGCCCTAATCCTTGTTCTTCCATGTTAGAAAACTAGAGATTTAGGAAGAATTGGGGGGGGGGGGTTGCAAATTCGGGTTTTAGATATTAATTTGATGTCGGATTTCAAAACTAATTACATAATTGGGCTCGGGGGTGAAT
The DNA here is from genome assembly GCF_000390325.3 of Nicotiana tomentosiformis. Taxonomy (NCBI): domain Eukaryota; kingdom Viridiplantae; phylum Streptophyta; class Magnoliopsida; order Solanales; family Solanaceae; genus Nicotiana; species Nicotiana tomentosiformis. The sequence goes on along the minus strand of NC_090820.1, from coordinate 76,605,080 downwards.
GGGTAAATTGGTTTTGGTTCGAACCTCGGGTTTTGACCAAGCGGGCCTGGGGTTGACTTTTTTTTTTTACTTTTTGGGAAGGGTGTAAAAATCCTATCTTTAAGTATTGTAATTGATTTCCTTAGCATTATTTGACGTTATCGAGTCGATTGCGGTTAGATACGAGTGGTTTGGAGGTGGATTCTAGAGGAAAGGCCTTGGTAGAGCTCTAAGTTGACTGAGGAGTGAGGTAAGTGTCGTGGTTAACCTTAACTTGAGGGATTAGGACTTCTTTGCCTATTTGCTACGTGTTTAAATGTTTGGGTACAACGTATATGTGAGGTGACGAGTACTTATGCATTGTTGTTGGATTAAAGCATGTGGGTTGGACTTGTCTCTTGTAATTTATATCCTTCTTTGTTTATGATATCCATGCTTAGACTAGTTTATTACTTAATTGATCGCTCTTTCCGCATTTACGAACTATTTGTGATAATTTAGTATTTTTTGAAGTTGAGGTTTGGTATTGTGGAACCGTTGTTGACGTAAGGTTTATTCATGCTTATTCTATCTTCCAAATGTTATATATTCATTGCTACATGGTAAGGGAGGGTGTTAAAGCACGAAGGGTGATGCCGTGCCGATTATTATTTCATTATTGATTAATACATAGTGAGGAAAAGAGTAAAAGCACGAAGGGTGATACCATACTGTATTTATTATTTCATGATGAAATTAAGAGTAAAAGCACGAAGGGTGATGCGGTGCCGTATTTATTATTTTATGGAGAGATTGAAAGTAAAAACACGAAGGGTGATGTCGTGCCATTATTATTGTTTCATGGTGAGGCTGAGAGTAAAAGCACGATGGGTGATGCCGTGCAGTCTTTATTCATTATGCTTATCCGTTTTCATTGGTTGAAGGTTTATTGACTGTTTCAGGTTGTCATTTCCTGTTGTAGTTACCATATTTTGTACCCCATTTTGCATGTCCCCTCCCACTAGTACGTGTTTAATCTCTATTTGCTATTATGTCGTATATATATTCTCGTTTGTACATGTGTAATTACGTGAGTGTCCTGTAATAGCTTCGTCACTACCTCATCGAGGTTAGGCTCGGCATTTACGGAGTACATTGGGATGGTTGTACTCATACTACACTCTGCACTTCTTGTACAGATTTTGGTACTGGTCCTAGCTGTACGTGAGGTGCATCAACTCGAATTGGCATACTTGGAGACTCGAGGTAGATCTGCTGGTGTCCGAAGACCTTGAAGTCCCCTTCCTTTTTCCTCTTTCACTGTTCATTTCATTCGAGACAGTTGTACTTATTTCAGACTTTATTTGTAGAACTTCTAAAAGCTCGGGCACTTGTGACTCCAGATCCGTGTTGTACTTAGATATTATTGGTTATTATGCCACTTCGTATTTCGTTTAGTTTCATTTTAGTTTAATTGGTTTTACTTATTTGAATTGTTCAAAAACTGGCTCAAGGATTTCTCTAACGTTGGCTTGCCTAGCAAGTGAAATGTTTTGCGCCATCACGGTCCCGAAAATGGAAATTGGGTCGTGACACCGTCCAATCATCACTTCAACAAGTCCATAAACACTACTCGGACCTTTCCAAAGCCTCCAAACACATACAATATCATAACTTCAACGAATCAAAGGCTAAAACGCAAGTTGAATATGATATCAAAGGCTAAAACGCATACAATATCATCACTTCAAACCAAGCGTCTCATTCAAGCTTAACCAATCCAAATTACAACCAAACTTTTCACACAAGTCCCAAATGACAAAAGAACCTATTCCAACTTTCGAAGCAACAATTTGAATATGATATCATCAAAAGTTAACCTCCGGTGAAATTTAGGAACTCTCCAAACCTTCAAATTGCCAACTTTCGGCAAATAGCGTCAAAACACCCTAGGAAACTCCAAATCCAAATCTGAACATATGCCTAAGTCCAAAATCACCATACGAACCTATTGAAATCATCAAATCACCAATGTGAGGTCATTTACATAAAAGTCAAACTTTAGTCAACTCTTACAACTTAAGCTTCCAACAAAAGAACTAAGTGTTCCAATTCACTAGAAAACATTCCCGGAACCAAACCAACAATCCCCGCAAGTCACAAAACAACAACCAAGCATACAAGAATCATCAAATGGAACGGGATTCAAATAAATAAAACGACCGGCCGGATCGTTACATCGATATCTAGTGGGATGAAATTGTTGAGAACCGTCACCATGTACATCTGAGTGGTTATGCTTAATTCTTTTCTGGCGGTGGATTTCGGATATATAAAGATTCCTAGAGTGGAAAGGGTTTGTTAGGGGCTCTCAAACTCTCTTATTTTTCTTTCTTACGTTTCCGTTGGAAAGTATATGTCCTCTATGATTTTGAAACACGGGATATAAATTTAAGATTCTCTTTGATACTGTGGTAAAGGCTATGGTATCGTCGATCAGACAAGTTTCCAGTTTGCAATCTTTGTTTATTCCCCTCTCTCTCCATCGCTCCCTATCTCTCAACTTTCTAGTTATATTCTAGACAGGGTCTTGGCCTGCGTTGATTGATGACTTTTCGAGCACATGTATTGTTGGACACTTTCGTGATATCAAGAAACACAACTATTTTTCTCAATCTGCTATGAATTGGTCCTGCTTATACATGTTACCTAAAGAGTGTTTCACTGCCCTGTGGGCTATGTCTTTCTACCAGTTTTTTTGGGGCATGCATAGAAAGTTAAGATTCTAATGTTGGGTTGTTACTAATCAATTGTAACATTAATACCTCACATGTTATATGAGGGATCAAGAAACTTTGGATTGAGCCTGTAGACTTGCTCTCAGCATTATGAAGTAGTTCATGACTACAACAGCTCTTTGGCTCTTTCCCATGGATACTGTGATGCATGATTAGATGCTTCATATATCGCCTATCCGTTCTGCGTTTATTAGTAGATGAAACATGGTAGAGTGATTGTGCAGCATTGAGCCAACATTACTCCTAGCTTATAATGTAACTACGGTGATTCATAAATCCAGCAATTCGAGTACACCCTTTCAGGTAATGTCTCACTGCTGAGGATATTTACATGCACTGCACGTATATCCCATGATAATTCGTATTAAAATGTATCCAAGAATCTATATTCACACTGAATCATCAAGCTTATATATCCCTAAGTACTGGTGCTTCAGTAGATTTTTGAAGGAAGAGTTAAGATCATCGCACTAATATAAATCATGGAGTGTTCTGGGATTACAAAATCAATTTCATTTCAGAACAGCTATTGAAACACTATAGATCCAACAAATGAAATTGTATAATACAAAGTTTAAAAATGTTGTATTATCTCTATCAAAGATGTGTATGTACCAGTAACAAAGATTAGGATTCCCATTAGTACTGTCAGGCCTATTATGACTATCTCAAATCTAATCTTTCTGTAAGTGCCTGAAATCTTCAAGTAGCATAAACATGGTAGCAAAATTGAAGCAGTGACACTAAGAAATGCTCCAACTAGTGACATGAGATACCCAAATAATGGTATGGTCAGCGCAACAGCAACACTGCTTATCACCAAGATGGTTCGAATCAGGGGGCTAAATGACGATGATCCTTTATCATTGTGAGACTGGAAACGTTCCTCGAGTCTGTTGATAATTGGTGTCATCATTAGTGAGTACTTGGCTATCGGATTGATCAAGGCGGTGTATATAGCCAATTTCGAGCTAAACTTTTCAGTTGGAAGGTTCAAGGTAATTTGTGACTCGACGTCGGAGCCAAACATTGAATACCCCATAGCTGCTATCGATGCATAAGTTATCGTAGCGAATGAAAAGCACAGAAGCATTACCTGAAATAGAACTACCGCAGGTCAGCATCCAAATTAAAGTAATGCAAATTTGTCTAATTAATTAGGATCATATGTTGGTCTAGTGTGTAATGTGTCACCTTGGAGAAATGCTTCTGATTTTCCATTGAAGTGTACAAAGTTGGAAAAACAGGATGGGCACAATAGCAGAAGGCGTATAAGCTAAAAGATGTCGGGATTCCTCTCCAATTCAGAATGACTCCCCTTTTATGAAAGCCGATACCATCATAAGTTGCTGCCCAGAAAATTGAACCAATAATAACAAGGGAAGCTAAAACTGCAGAGGCTGATACATATGCCAGAATGCTCATGTTCTTTAACAGTACTGTGGGTAATATGACGAGAGCAACGATCAATACAAAGCTTTGTTTCCCACCAATACTGAGTCCCCAAAAACAGAAATTTGCCTCTGGCAACAGATTATGCAAATTATCCCCTGCAAGAATTAGAAAACCGGTTGCCACCAAGTAAAGCTCAAGATTCATAAAAACCGATACCAATATTCTTCCTGCTTTTCCAAATGCTCGATCTCCAATGTCAGGATAACTTCTTATAGTTGGATCAAAATCCATACATCTCTTTATTAACAAGGATGTGTAGAAGGTCGCACATGCAATGACGAGAAGAAGAATCATGCTTAACCACCCTCCTGAAGATAGCGCATAAGGAGTTGACAAAATTCCTACTCCTGAAAAGAGAAAAGTTATACTACTAGGTTTAAGTCTCCAACAAAATCCATGTGTATATTTTTTTTCTTGAAAACCAGTATCACACTGAAAATATAATCTCTTTCTCTTTTCAAAAGAAATTTCAGCAGATCACCGTCATTTAAATTTAGTTCTCACCCAACATTCAATTAGAGAACACTTAAAGAAAGATCACCAAATTAATTTAATGTTCATCTCATAGTGTCATGTAAAGTATATGAAGCACAAGAAAGATAACGTCTTGTTCTGTACCACATGAAATTGTCTGTTGTCGATTCAGACACTCTAACTAAATTTAAAATTTCTGTTTGATTTCGACATTCTAATTAAATTACATGATTCTCTAGCGCTAGTGTATTTAATCGTACGTACTTGCCAATAATGGGAGAAAAAATCAGCCATAACACCACATGTTGAAGTACTATATTGAGCATAGATTTTGAGTACTAGGGGAAGATAATGCCATAATTTGAAAGGATCGAGGTGAACGCAGGGAAGAAAACATCGGCGATCTGATACTATTTAACAAATTATATTTTTTTTGATAATATTGTAAACATTTAAATGAGCTAGATATATAGAAAATATACATTACATATAATAAAACTACTTTACACTTGAAATTTTCAAACAAGAAATTCATACAAATGTAATTATCATATACCCATCAAATCTAGATAACGAAAAAGACAGGCAATGACCTTCAACAAAAAGACGAGATGATCTGAACCAGTAAATTATAAATAGGCATCCTACAGTGAATGGATGAGATAAGGTTGGTAAGTCCCATGCTATTTCAGTTATTATGGTATTTGACGGCCTGCTTTTTCCTGGATCAGTATAAATACTTTTTATTAATTCACTCTGTCAACAACCTTCAATCCCAACCAAACAAGTTGAGGTCAGAATAAAAAATTTCACTTCTTCATTTAAACTCAACTAATTTATCCTCACACCAAATAAAAAAAAGTAAAAAACTAAGTTAATAATAATAAAATTTTTCTAACATGACTAAAAACCTATTTCCTACTAGTAGATTTACGGATTTTTTCAAGCTATGAAAAGCAATATTTTTGTTCAGAAGACGACGGAGCGATGGTGAATTCAGTTATTCAAATAAAAACCGTTCTAGATCGGCCCCATAATGAAATTAAGTAAAGCCAGATAGTAATGGCAAGAATTGATCTGAGTGAAGAATTACAGTTCTCAACAATCACATACAAAAAGACTACAACGCTAAGAAAGAACAGAAGATAAATGAAAATTTCCACAAGAAAAGAAAACACACACACACACACACACACACACAAGAAAAGATAAAAGAAAAAAAACCTGATAGAGCGTTGAGTCCATGAAAAGCCGTTTCCAGAAAAGAGGTTTTTCCGGTGATAATAACAGAGTCCGATGTAACTCCTTTCTCAGCTCTATCAAATTGATCATATTCTGCCAGCAGGGGCAAAGAAAGAAATTTGCCATTCTGGGATTTGGTCTCCATTTCCCAGAAAAAAAGTTGGACCTTTTAAGTAGGAACAATATCTGTTATGAACCAAACATGGTGATGACACTACTCTATTTATAAACTACTACTATTTACTTCTGCATGGAAACAACCACTTGTCAATTTGACACGTTCTAAATGATAAAAAGAATATGGATAAGAGGTTGGAAGTCAGAGTATTATATATAGGATTTAAGTTAGATACATTATTTATTTATTTTACATTAATAATTAGTGTAATTTAATATGTAATAGTATATTAATTTATTTTTCAAGTTACTAATTAATGTTTAATTAGAAAGATTATCTGTAATTATTTATAAATGGAAGCAAATATAAGTAACCATCCATAAAATATGGATTAGTAACTTCAAAAAATAAAACAAGTTATTTGTTAGAATAGGTTGAAATGTATTGATGGTGTAAATTTTTTAAAATGATTAGTGTATATATGTTAAATCTATTGAGAATGGAAGAGGTGATAACGTGGTTGGAGGTTGAGAATTTTTATAAGGCAGCATATTTTAGTTGTGTCTTTTACTTTTAAAAGGCTTTCTGATTTTTGTCGTCTTTTGCTTCTTCTTAAATTCTTCGCTGTCGTCTTTTGCTTTCCACTTGTTTTAATTCAGGAAAACATGCAGGGTTCTTCATACTTTTGCACCATCAGTGAGGTCGACAGAATTTAATTAATACGGGAAGTCATAGTCATACTTTTAATTTCATATTTGGACATCTTTTGTCCCAGTTGATTTAAAGCATTTAAAGGTTAAAAGAAAATAGCACCTTATAGTCTACGGAGGTCTATTATTTATTTTGTGGAGTGGAAACACATGTTAATAGTTTAATACTGGAAAACAAATTTCCGCAAACAATTAAGTAATTAATTGTTGAGAGTTGCGTGGGCAAGTTTTGTTCGTAAAACATGTAAGTACTACTGTTTCACTTTAGTTGCGAAGATTGTCGCGGCTTCTATTATTTATTTATTTTATTGGTTAGGGATAAAATGTTTTTGGCTGATTTTACAAAAATAACTTTTGTTGCCTTATATTTTGAAATTAAAATTAGATTTTTGGTCTGAAATTCAAAAGTGGCCACTAAATTTGAAGTTTAAAAATCCAAATAATATTCAGATTACATGCATACTTTTAAAAAGTGGCCAATTATAAGTACAAGGCCACGTAAGCGGCCACCTGATGTAAATAACACGAGCGTCCTATCGAGTGCCTTATTTTCATGGTGAATGACACATTTATCCATAAAAATAAAATTATTTACTTTTATCTACTCATTTATTTTTTTACCTATCAAACTAATTACATTTCCTACCCATGGTAGTTTTTATGGGGAATTTTCTCTTTTTTCTCCAATTCTTTTTTATTTCAATGCTTCTTAGCTTTTTTCCCTTTTTCTCATTTTCTTATTATTTTTTTCTTTTTTCTCTTTTATTTATATATTTTTGCCAAAATCGTATTATTGTTATTTTTACCATAACTTATTTCACGCTCAATTTTGATTCCTTTATTTATTTTCTTTTTATTTATTTTCTTTATTTCTTGTTCTTTTTCTAATTCCACGTGATTGCCATGCAAATCGTGATCTCCTTCCCTACAAATATCAGTACACACTCTACCATTAGCAGTGACACAACCAGTTATGGAGAAAAACATAATCTACGGCAACCAAATCTCCATATATACTAGTTAGAATAGAAATGATAATAAAATATTGGAAAATGCAATAAAAGTATAAGTAGCAAAAAAGACTTCTAGTACCATATGATACTAATATTGTATACATGTATACCAACAGAGTATATGATTGCTCTAGAATATTGCTACAACTATCTACGACTATATTACTGTACCAAAACATTAAAGGATGCAATAAGAGTATGAGAAATTACATGCTCGCATTGCAAGCTAAATATTCGTAAAGCAACTTGCTCATTCCGTATACTAACATGGTATATAGTTGTATGGGGTCGTTCCAATAATTGCCTATAACTATAAAAATTATTACATAATACACATAATCTATGTCCATCGGTACAAACAAATCCCAGCACTACAAATCATGTACATATAAATAATTCAAGAATAGAATTCACTTAAAATGCAGCTAAAACAACCAAAAAATATTCAAACTACCATATGATACCAATATGGCATATAACTATACCAACATGGTATACAGTTTTACTAGTTAATTTCAGGCAACTATATAACTATACTACTATTACATAACACACATGCATAAAGAGAAAAATAAAAAAATAGTGTACCACTTATTAATATAATAAAGTATTTTAAGATATTGTACTATATTACTATTATTAAAAGAAAATCAAATAGTGTTCCAATTAAATGCAGTTAATACAACCAAAAAAGGATTCAACTAACATATGATACCAATATAGTATATAGCTATACTAATAGGGTATATAGTTGTACGGGGTCATTCCAACAACTGCATATTACTATAAAAACTATTACATAATACACAAAATCTATGTCCATAGGTACAAGAAAATCCAACACATCAAAATATGATCGTATAATTTATTTCAGAATAGAATTCACTTAACAATGTAGGTAAAAAAATATTCCAACTATCGTGTGATACCAATATGACATATAATTATACCAATAGGGTATACGGTTCTACTAATTAATTCCAGATAACTATATATGACTACACTACTATTACATAATACACATGCATACAGAGAAAAATCCAAAAAATAGTGTACCACATATTAATATAATAATATATTTCAAGATATTGTACTATGATACTATTATATAAAACAAACGCATAAAGAAAAAATCAAAATGATTACATAATACATATGCATAAAGGAAAATAATAAAAAATCAAGATATTGTACTATTCTACTATTACTAAAGAAAAATCATACAGTGTACCAATTAAATGTAGCTAATACAACCAAAAAAGGTTCCAACTAACATATGATACCAGTATAGTATATAGATATACCAACAGGGTATACAGTTGTAAGCTAAGAGTTTAAAAAAAGTTTTTTAATTCAATTATTAAAGTGAATTAATATCAGTTGTCACATAATCTAATTAACTCAATTTTGTGCGTCATCAATTATACTAAAATTTAGATATACTATAATAATGTACTATATATGTGATGACCCAAAATGTCATCTTTAAATTTAATAATTAATTATGTGATCTAAGCACTATTTACCATTACTCGATTTGAGCATGCAGTCCGTAAAAATATTTCGGAAAGTTTTCAGGTGAAAAAAAAAATGAATTAAAATGTAAATTAGAGCTTTAAACTCAACTAAGTTGACTTTGGTTAATATTTTGAGCAAACAGACTCGGATTAGTATTTTGACAATTTTGGTAGGTATGTATCGTGATTTGGGACTTAGGCGTATGCCCGAAATCAAATTCCGAGGTCCCTAGCCAGAGATATGGAATTTTGATGAAAAAATTAAAAGTTTAAGTTCAAATAGTGACCGGATGTCAAATTATGTGCAAACAATCCCGGAATAGAATTTTGATGATTCCAACAGCTCCGTATGGTGATTTTGGACTTAGGAGCGTGGCCGAAATTTTATTTGGAAGTCCGTAGTAGAATTAGGCTTGAAATGCCGAAAAATTAAATTTTTGGGAAGTTTGACCGAGGGGTTGACTTTTTGATATCGGGGTCGAAATCTGATTTTGAAAATTTTCATAACTCACTTATGTCATTTATGACTTGTGTGCAAAATTTGAGGTCAATCGGAATTGATTTGATATGTTTCGGCGCAAAATATAGAAGTTGGAAGATTTGAAAACTCATAATTCGATTCGACGCGTGATTCGTAATTTCGGCGTTGTTTGGCATGATTTGAAGTCTCAACTAAGTTCATATTGTATTTTGGGACATGTTGGTATATTTGGTTAAGGTCCTGAGGGCCTCGGGTAGATTTCGGAAGGTTAACGGAATGGATTTCGGACAAAAATGAACTGCTGGAATTTTTCTGCTGCAGAACCTGTTTTTGGACAGCAACCGGTGCAATCGCAGAGCTGACTTTGGAAGCTTATATCTCGAAATTTATAAGGAATCTGAACATTTTAAAAACATGAAAGTTGTAGCCCTTTGATTCTAGTTTCCAGAATGATAAACCATTTATCATTCAGACATTTATACAAAATGTTATGATCGATTGACTAAAGCTGCTACTGCAGATTTTTGCTACAGCACTGTGCATCGCCAGAAATTTCTGCTGCACAGGGCTGACTTTGGGAGCTTATATCTCGCAATCTATAAGGAGTTGGGCGATGAGCAAAACATGAAAGTTGTAGTACTTTGTATCTAGTTTGCATAACTTTAAACCGTTTGGCAGTTGGAGTTGAGTACAAGAAGTTATGATTGATACACTATAGGCTATCGAGGAATAGTTTGATGTTTTCAACATAAGCATGTAATGATCCAAAAGTCCATTTTTAGTTCTAGAGATCAAAATTTGATTTCGAGACTTTTGTCATTTTGATAATGAATTATAGGAGTGATCTGGAAAGTTTGGTCTAATTTCATCAAGTCGCGATTGAGTTTTAAGCGCGAAATATTAGTTAATTGTTTAACGAGCGAAATTGGTATCATATTGAGCAAATGAGCTCCGAATTGAGTTTCGATTGAATGAATGTGTTCGTAGTTTTATTTGTGACTCATAGGAACAAGAATCATCGAATTCCGAGTTCGTATGATGGAGTTAGACCCTTTTTAGTGAAATAAAATTATTGGTGTAAATAGTTCTGGTGTGCACCTTTAGCGACCAGATATGCCGCTTTTAGCGACCGGATTGGACTTTTAGCGACCGGAATAGTATTTTTGGGCAGAAACTTAAGGACCAAAAATGGTCATTTCCTTCATTTCGTTTTGGAGTTTTGGAGCACGGTTCTTGGGCGATTTTGAGAATTTCCTCAAGACTTCAACCTGGGTAAGTGTCCTATATCCAAATATGATTATATTTCATAAATCCATGGTCATATTTATCAATTATTTCGGATTTAAATGGAAGAAATCAAGATTTTTACAAAATCTTCCAAAAACGAAAATTTAAGATTTGGAGGTCGAGTTGTTATCGGATTTTGGTAAAATTGGTATGGGTGGACTCGTAATTGAATGGGTTGTCGGATTTTGTAAGTTTCGCCGGATTCCGAGATGTGGGCCCCACGGGCAAATTTTGAGCTAATTTCGGATTTTAATGAAAATATAATATTTTCTTATGAAATTGATTACTATAATTTTTGTTGACTGTATCGAATTAATTATGACTAGATACGAGTCGATCGGAGTCGGAAAATCGAGGAAAAAGCATAATACTTGATTAAATTGGAGCAAGTCGAGGTAAGTGACTTGTCTAACCTTGTGTGGGGGAAATTTCCCCTAGGATTGGTATTGATTTGATTATTGAAATGTGTTGAAAGTTATGTGCACGAGGTGACGAGTGTATACACAGGTTAAATTGCGAAAGAGTATATTTTTAGATTGTGTAGATCACTGTTACGCATTTATTAAATTATTTTATCTTGTTATATTCTTCATCATTGATGTGAGATATATACTTCAAACTTGTTTGATCTTTTCTTACTAATTGTTTTACCTATTTAGTTGAAACTTGGTTTCTTTTATTCTGTGCATTATTTAAAGGTTGATTTTCTTTAAATTAAATATTATTAATATAAAGTATTTGACATTTTTAAACTTGATATTGAAGCAACGTAGTAAAGATTTTGAAATATTATTTTCCTAAATTATTTACTCCTGAATATTTTTATACTCATTGTGAGGGAGCCGTGAGCTCTTTGTTGTGGAAGAATATTATTGATGATTTATTTTTGCATGAGCTGTGAGCTCTTTATTGTGGCAAACTATTATTGATGATTTATTTTGACATGAGCCGTGAGCTCTTTATTTTGTTAAAATATTGTTATTGAATTATTTTGGTAAGTTAAATTATTTGAGCACATGAGGTGTAAATTGTGATATATTGTGATATTGATACGCATGCGGTGGTATAAGGTCTGGGTGTTGAAACGCATGTGGTGAGATAAGGGTGGCTTGATACGCGTGGCTAGTAGGGGAACTACTAGAAGTCATGCGGTGTGATAAGGGTGGCTAAAACGCGGGATGCTATTTCGGGAAAAATATTTTCTTTAAATAAATTGTGAAGGCTCCCGCGGTGATATAAGGAAATGAGATATTGTGAATTTATTTATGATTTGGGACTACGAGGCGGTACCTCGGGAGTGCCCTTGTTGATATTGATTTATGGCCGTAGTTGCCTTTGATTATTATTGTGATTTTCATAAAGTTGAAGGAAATTCTATTTTGATTTCCACGAGATACTATTTGCAATTATTTGGTGTCATTAAATGTGACATACTATTTGATTCATTTTCAATGTCATTTTATTTTACTACATTGATAAACATTTTACCATGCCATTATTATATTCCAGTAGGGCCTCACCTGACCTCATTACTACTCTACCGAGGTTAGGCTTGGCACTTACTGGGTACCGCTGTGGTGTACTCATACTACGCTTCTGCACATCTTTTTGTGCAGATCCAGGTACATTTTACCAGCCTAGACGTCATTGAGTTACCTGCGCACGGAGACTTCGAGGTATATCTGTCAGCGTCCGCAGACTCCGGAGTCTCCTTCTATCATTTTATGTTGCTTCCTTATATTTTATCTAGACCTTGACATATAGAGACATTGAGAATAAATTCTTAGAAGCTTGTGACTTATTTCTTCCGGATTTTGGGAGTTGAAATTGTTTGAATTATAGTTTATTTATTTTAGATATTTATTATTATTCCGCATTGATAGGCTTACCTAGTCTTAGAGACTAGGTGCCATCACGACATCCTACAGAGGGAATTTGGGGTCGTGACAAGTTGGTATCAGAGCACTAGGTTCATAGGTGTTATGAGTCACGAGCAAGTTTAGTAGAGTCTTGCGGATCGGTACGGAGACGTCTGTACTTATCTTCGAGAGGCTATGGAACTGTTACGAATTATTCACTTCTTTGATTCCTTATCGTGCGCCTTTGTTGATTTCAAAGTTCTTAACAATTGTTTTTCTATTCTCTCACAGATGGTGAGGACACGCACAACTGGATCTGATGATCAGACACCTGCGTCCCCTGTTGGAGCCGCAAGAGGCCAGGGTCGGGGCAGAGGCCGAGCCAGAGGCCGAGGAAGACCACGTGGTGCAGCCAGAGCATCTGCACGAACTGCTGCACCAGAGCCACCGGTAGCTCCAGTTGGAGAGCAGGCACCTGAGACACCTGTTACTACTTCTGCACTTCAGGAGACTCTTGCCCATTTTTGAGCATGTTTGGCACTTTAGCTCAGGCAGGATTAATTCCACTTGCTCCTGCCACATCTCAGGCTGGGGGAGGAGCGCAGACTCCTGCCGCCCATACTCCAGAGCCACGTGCCCAAGTTGACCATGCCCCAGAGGTTATACCAGTGCAGCCAATTGTCCCAGTTCGGCCTGAGATTAGGACAGCAGTTTCAGAGGGAGAACAGCTCAGGCTCGAGAGGTATAAGAAGTACCACCCTCCCACTTTCAGCGGTCTAGCTTCAGAGGATGCTCAGGGTTTCCTGGAGGAATGTCACCGTATCCTTCGTACTATGGGTATTGTGGATTCCAGTGGAGTTTCTTTCACGGCATTCCAGTTTAGAGGAGCAGCCTACCAGTGGTGGCGGGCATATGAGTTGGATAGTCCGGCTGAGGCAGCTTCACTTACTTGGACTCAATTTTCAGATATGTTCTTGAAGGAGTATGTTCCTCAGAGTCTTAGGGATGCTTGGCGCGCTGAGTTTGAGCAGCTGCGCCAGGGTTCTATGACCGTGTCAGAATATGCGGTCCGATTAAGTGATTTGGCTAGGCATGCACCAGCCTTAGTTGCTACTGTTCGAGAGCGGGTTCGTAGGTTTATTGAAGGTCTTCACCCTAGTATCAGATACAGTATGGCCCGAGAGCTAGAGATGGACATCACATACCAACAGGTGGTGTCAATTGCTAGAAGTTTGGAAGGTATGCGGACTCGGGAGAGGGAAGAGAGGGAAGCTAAGAGACCCCGAGATTCTGGCACATATAATAATTCTCGTGCCCCAGTTGCAGCCCGACATGGTAGAGGTTATGTGGGCCGTCCTATTCATTCAGCACTTCCAGCTTCCAGTGGTATTCCTACTACTCCCAGACCTCAGGTTCCATATTATGCACCACCAGTGTCTTCTGTACCTCCTGTACGGGGTGCTTTCAGCAGACAGTCTAGTCGATCAGGCCCGAGCCAGTCCCAACAACCATGTCCTCCGAGAGCTTGTTTTGAGTGTGGTGATACTCGCCATATTATGAGAGATTGCCCCAGATTTAGGAGGGGTGCACCTCCACAAATTTCTCAAGCCCCACCTATTCCACAAGGTCCTCCGGCTTCTCAGGCCATGATTTCTGCACCAGTTGCCACTCCACCCGCACAGCCAGCTAGAGGTGGAGGTCGGACAGGTAGAGGTCGCCCTAGAGGGGGAGGTCAGGCCAGATATTATGCCCTTCCTGCTAGGACAGATGTTGTTGCATCCGATTCTGTTATCACAGGTATTATTCCGGTATGTCATAGAGATGCATCAGTCTTATTTGATCCAGGCTCCACTTATTCTTATGTGTCATCTTATTTTGCCCCGTATTTGGGCGTACCACGCGATTTCTTGAGTTCTTCTGTTTATGTATCTACACCCATGGGTGAATCTATTATTGTGGATCGTGTGTATCGGTCGTGTTTAATTGTTATCAGTGGTTTTGAGACCAGAGCTGATTTATTATTACTCAGTATGGTGGATTTCGATATTATTTTGGGCATGGACTGGTTGTTGCCCTATCACGCTATTCTTGATTATTACGCCAAGACGGTGACGTTGGCTATGCCAGGTCTACCGCGGCTAGAGTGGAGAGGTACCTCAGATCATGTTTCTAGCAAGGTTGTTTCATTTCTTAAAGCTCAACGGATGGTTGAGAAGGGATGTGATGCGTATCTGGCCTATGTGAGAGATGTTAGTATTGATACTCCTAATGTGGAGTCAGTTCCTGTAGTAATGGATTTTCCTGATGTATTTCCAGCGGATCTTCCGGGTATGCCGCCCGACAGGGATGTTGACTTTGGCATTGATTTGTTACCAGACACTCAGCCCATTTCTATTCCACCATATCGTATGGCCCCAGTAGAGTTGAAAGAATTAAAAGAACAGTTACAGGAGTTGCTTGATAAGGGTTTCATTCGGCCCAGTGTATCGCCTTGGGGTGCTCCTGTCTTATTTGTAAAGAAGAAGGATGGTTCTATGCGGATGTGTATTGATTATCGCCAGTTGAACAAGGTTACAGTGAAGAATAGGTATCCATTGCCACGTATTGATGACTTATTTGATCAGCTTCAGGGTGCCAGGGTATTCTCAAAAATTGACTTGCGTTCAGGCTATCATCAGTTGAAGATTCGGGAGCCAGATATTCCGAAGACTGCTTTCAGGACTCGATACGGTCATTACGAGTTCCTTGTGATGTCTTTTGGGCTGACCAACGCCCCAGCAGCATTTATGCACTTAATGAATAGTGTATTTCAACCCTATCTTGATTCCTTTGTCATTGTATTTATTGATGACATTCTGGTGTACTCCCGAAGTCAGGAAGATCATGAACAACACCTGAGGATTGTGCTTCAAATTTTGAGAGAAAAGAAGTTATATGCAAAATTTTCAAAATGTGAATTCTGGCTTGATTCAATGGGATTTTTGGGTCATATAGTTTCATGCGAGGGGATCAAGGTAGATCCAAAGAAGATTGAAGCAGTGCAGAGTTGGTCCAGACCGTCCTCAGTTACGGAAATTCGGAGTTTCCTTGGTTTGGCTGGGTATTATCGCCGATTTGTAAAGGGTTTCTCTTCTATTGCTGCATCTATGACCAAATTGACCCAGAAGGGTGCTCCGTTCAGGTGGACCGAGGAATGTGAGGAAAGCTTCCAAAAGCTCAAGACAGCTTTGACTACAGCCCCAGTATTGGTATTACCTACAGGTACAAGATCTTATACTGTGTATTGTGACGCGTCGCGTATTGGTCTCGGTGCAGTGTTGATGCAAGACGGTAGGGTGATTGCTTACGCGTCCAGACAGTTAAAGGTGCATGAAAAGAATTATCCTGTACATGACCTGGAGTTAGCAGCTATTGTTCATGCCTTAAAAATTTGGCGGCATTATTTATACGGTGTCCATTGTGAAATCTACACTGATCACCGGAGTCTACAACATCTGTTTAAACAGAAGGATCTTAATTTGCGGCAGCGGAGATGGTTGGAGTTGCTTAAGGATTATGATATCACCATTCTCTATGATCCCGGGAAGGCCAATGTGGTGGCCGATGCCTTGAGTCATAAGGCGGAGAGTTTGGGCAGCTTAGCATATTTACCGGTAGCAGAGAGGCCTTTAGCCATGGATGTTCAGGCCTTGGCCAACCAGTTTGTTAGATTGGATGTTTCCGAGCCGAGTCGGATTTTGGCTTACGTGGTTTCCCAGTCTTCACTTTATGATCGTATCAGGGAACGTCAGTATGATGACCCCCATCTTCTTGTCCTTAAGGATACAGTTCAACACGGTGATGCCAAGGAAGTCACTATTGGAGAAGACGATGTACTACGGATGCAGGGCAGGCTATGTGTACCTAATGTGGATGGCTTGCGTGGGTTGATTCTCCAGGAGGCTCACAGTTCGCGGTACTCGATTCATCCAGGTGCTGCAAAGATGTATCAGGACTTGAGACAACACTATTGGTGGAGGCGGATGAAGAAGGACATAGTGGGGTATGTATCTCGATGTTTAAATTGTCAACAGGTAAAATATGAGCATCAACGACCGGGTGGATTACTTCAGAAGTTAGATATTCCAGAATGGAAATGGGAACGAATCACTATGGATTTCGTTGTTGGGCTCCCACGGACTCAGCGGAAGTTGGACGCAATTTGGGTGATTGTGGATAGGCTGACCAAATCAGCTCATTTCATTCCTGTGATTACTACTTACTCCTCAGAGCAGCTGGCTCAAGTATATATTCGCGAGATTGTCAGACTTCACGGTGTACCAATATCTATCATCTCTGACCGGGGTACACAGTTTACCTCACGTTTTTGGAGGGCAGTTCAATGTGAGTTGGGTACTCGGGTAGAGTTGAGTACAACATTTCACCCTCAGACGGACGGGCAGTCCGAACGCACTATTCAGATACTGGAGGATATGCTTCGTGCATGTGTGATAGATTTTGGGGGTTCTTGGGATCAATTCTTACCACTTGCGGAGTTTGCTTACAACAACAGTTACCAGTCAAGCATCCAGATGGCTCCGTATGAGGCCTTATATGGTAGGCGGTGCCGGTCTCCAGTGGGTTGGTTCGAACCAGGCGAGGCTAGACTTTTGGGTACAGACTTGGTTCAGGATGCCTTGGAAAAGGTTAAGTTGATTCAGGATCGACTTCGTACAGCCCAATCTAGACAGAAGAGTTATGCGGATCGGAAGGTTCGTGATGTTGCATTCATGGTTGGTGAGCGGGTATTGCTACGGGTTTCGCCTATGAAGGGTGTGATGAGGTTCGGGAAGAAGGGCAAGTTGAGCCCTCGGTATATTGGGCCTTTTGAGATTCTTGAGAGAGTTGGAGAAGTGGCTTACAGACTTGCACTACCACCTAGTCTTTCTGCGGTTCATCCGGTATTCCATGTTTCTATGCTTCGGAAATATCACGGCGATCTGTCTCATGTGTTAGATTTCAGTTCGGTTCAGTTGGACAAGGATCTATCTTATGTTGAGGAACTAATGGCTATTTTAGATAGGCAGGTTCGAAAGCTGAGGTCAAAGAACATTGCTTCCATAAAGGTTCAGTGGAGGGGTCATCTAGTCGAGGAGGCGACTTGGGAGGTCGAGAATGATTTACGCAGTTGTTATCCACACTTATTCACCAGCTCAGGTACTTTTTCTAACTTCGTTCGAGGACGAACGTTTGTTTTAGAGGTGGAGAATGTGATGACCCAAAATGTCATCTTTAAATTTAATAATTAATTATGTGATCTAAGCACTATTTACCATTACTCGATTTGAGCATGCAGTCCGTAAAAATATTTCGGAAAGTTTTCAGGTGAAAAAAAAAATGAATTAAAATGTAAATTAGAGCTTTAAAACTCAACTAAGTTGACTTTGGTCAACATTTTGAGCAAACAGACTCGGATTAGTATTTTGACAATTTTGGTAGGTATGTATCGTGATTTGGGACTTAGGCGTATGCCCGAAATCAAATTCCGAGGTCCCTAGCCAGAGATATGGAATTTTGATGAAAAAATTAAAAGTTTAAGTTCAAATAGTGACCGGATGTCAAATTATGTGCAAACATTCCTGGAATAGAATTTTGATGATTCCAACAGCTCCGTATGGTGATTTTGGACTTAGGAGCGTGGCCGAAATTTTATTTGGAAGTTAGTAGTAGAATTAGGCTTGAAATGCCGAAAAATTAAATTTTTGGGAAGTTTGACCGAGCGGTTGACTTTTTGATATCGGGGTCGAAATCTGATTTTGAAAATTTTCATAACTCACTTATGTCATTTATGACTTGTGTGCAAAATTTGAGGTCAATCGGAATTGATTTGATATGTTTCGGCGCAAAATATAGAAGTTGGAAGATTTGAAAACTCATAATTCGATTCGACGCGTGATTCGTAATTTCGGCGTTGTTTGGCATGATTTGAAGCCTCAACTAAGTTCATATTGTATTTTGGGACATGTTGGTATATTTGGTTAAGGTCCCGAGGGCCTCGGGTGGATTTCGGAAGGTTAACGGAATGGATTTCGGACAAAAATGAACTGCTGGAATTTTTCTGCTGCAGAACCTGTTTTTGGACAGCAACCGGTGCAATCGCAGAGCTGACTTTGGAAGCTTATATCTCGAAATTTATAAGGAATCTGAACATTTTCAAAACGTGAAAGTTGTAGCCCTTTGATTCTAGTTTCCAGAATGATAAACCATTTATCATTCAGACATTTATACAAAATGTTATGATCGATTGACTAAAGCTGCTACTGCAGATTTTTGCTACAGCACTGTGCATCGCCAGAAATTTCTGCTGCACAGGGCTGACTTTGGGAGCTTATATCTCGCAATCTATAAGGAGTTGGGCGATGAGCAAAACATGAAAGTTGTAGTACTTTGTATGTAGTTTGCATAACTTTAAACCGTTTGGCAGTTGGAGTTGAGTACAAGAAGTTATGATTGATACACTATAGACTATCGAGGAATAGTTTGATGTTTTCAACATAAGCATGTAATGATCCAAAAGTCCATTTTTAGTTCTAGAGATCAAAATTTGATTTCGAGACTTTTGTCATTTTGATAATGAATTATAGGAGTGATCTGAAAAGTTTGGTCTAATTTCATCAAGTCACGATTGAGTTTTAAGCGCGAAATATTAGTTAATTGTTTAACGAGCGAAATTGGTATCATATTGAGCAAATGAGCTCCGAATTGAGTTTCGATTGAATGAATGGGTTCGTAGTTTTATTTGTGACTCATAGGAATAAGAATCATCGAATTCCGAGTTCGTATGATGGAGTTAGAGCCTTTTTAGTGAAATAAAATTATTGGTGTAAATAGTTCTGGTGTGCACCTTTAGCGACCAGATATGCCGCTTTTAGCGACCGGATTGGACTTTTAGCGACCGGAATAGTATTTTTGGGCAGAAACTTAAGGACCAAAAATGGTCATTTCCTTCATTTCGTTTTGGAGTTTTGGAGCACGGTTCTTGGGCGATTTTGAGAATTTCCTCAAGACTTCAACCTGGGTAAGTGTCCTATATCCAAATATGATTATATTTCATAAATCCATGGTCATATTTATCAATTATTTCGGATTTAAATGGAAGAAATCAAGATTTTTACAAAATCTTCCAAAAACGAAAATTTAAGATTTGGAGGTCGAGTTGTTATCGGATTTTGGTAAAATTGGTATGGGTGGACTCGTAATTGAATGGGTTGTCGGATTTTGTAAGTTTCGCCGGATTCCGAGATGTGGGCCCCACGGGCAAATTTTGAGCTAATTTCGGATTTTAATGAAAATATAATATTTTCTTATGAAATTGATTACTATAATTTTTGTTGACTGTATCGAATTAATTATGACTAGATACGAGTTGATCGGAGTCGGAAAATCGAGAAAAAAGCATAATACTTGATTAAATTGGAGCAAGTCGAGGTAAGTGACTTGTCTAACCTTGTGTGGGGGAAATTTCCCCTAGGATTGGTATTGATTTGATTATTGAAATGTGTTGAAAGTCGTGTGCACGAGGTGACGAGTGTATACACAGGTTAAATTGCGAAAGAGTATATTTTTAGATTGTGTAGATCACTGTTACGCATTTATTAAATTATTTTATCTTGTTATATTCTTCATCATTGATGTGAGATATATACTTCAAACTTGTTTGATCTTTTCTTACTAATTGTTTTACCTATTTAGTTGAAACTTGGTTTCTTTTATTCTGTGCATTATTTAAAGGTTGATTTTCTTTAAATTAAATATTATTAATATAAAGTATTTGACATTTTTAAACTTGATATTGAAGCAACGTAGTAAAGATTTTGAAATATTATTTTCCTAAATTATTTACTCCTGAATATTTTTATACTCATTGTGAGGGAGCCGTGAGCTCTTTGTTGTGGAAGAATATTATTGATGATTTATTTTTGCATGAGCTGTGAGCTCTTTATTGTGGCAAACTATTATTAATAATTTATTTTGACATGAGCCGTGAGCTCTTTATTGTGTAAAAATATTGTTGTTGAATTATTTTGGCAAGTTAAATTATTTGAGCACATGAGGTGTAAATTGTGATATATTGTGATATTGATACGCATGCGGTGGTATAAGGTCTGGGTGTTGAAACGCATGTGGTGAGATAAGGGTGGCTTGATACGCGTGGCTAGTAGGGGAACTACTAGAAGTCATGCGGTGTGATAAGGGTGGCTAAAACGCGGGATGCTATTTCGGGAAAAATATTTTCTTTAAATAAATTGTGAAGGCTCCCGCGGTGATATAAGGAAATGAGATATTGTGAATTTATTTATGATTTGGGACTACGAGGCGGTACCTCGGGAGTGCCCTTGTTGATATTGATTTATGGCCGTAGTTGCCTTTGATTATTATTGTGATTTTCATAAAGTTGAAGGAAATTCTGTTTTGATTTCCACGAGATATTATTTGCAATTATTTGGTGTCATTAAATATGACATACTATTTGATTCATTTTCAATGTCATTTTATTTTACTACATTGATAAACATTTTACCATGCCATTATTATATTCCAGTAGGGCCTCACCTGACCTCGTTACTACTCTACCGAGGTTAGGCTTGGCACTTACTGGGTACCGCTGTGGTGTACTCATACTACGCTTCTGCACATCTTTTTGTGCAGATCCAGGTACATTTTACCAGCCTAGACGTCATTGAGTTACCTGCGCACGGAGACTTCGAGGTATATCTGTCAGCGTCCGCAGACTCTGGAGTCTCCTTCTATCATTTTATGTTGCTTCCTTATATTTTATCTAGACCTTGACATATAGAGACATTGAGAATAAATTCTTAGAAACTTGTGACTTATTTCTTCCGGATTTTGGGAGTTGAAATTGTTTGAATTATAGTTTATTTATTTTAGATATTTATTATTATTCCGCATTGATAGGCTTACCTAGTCTTAGAGACTAGGTGCCATCACGACATCCTACAGAGGGAATTTGGGGTCGTGACAATATACCTTTTGAAATGGAGAATAAATTAATAAAAATTATTCAATGGACAAGTAGATCCTATTATGAAATGAGAAAGATAGAAGAAAAATATTTATTTATATTTGAGAAGACAATAAAAGAGAAAATAGGTTGGGGCAATTAATGGGGTTTCATGTGATCCGGGATTAGAAAGAAAAGGATTTTAAAAATAGGTAGTTGGGTAAATATTTTAGATTGAATAGGTACACGTTGTAAGACAAATTAGAATGTGCGGTAACAGGTAGTTAATATTAGATTTCATACTTATTCACAAAGAGAAAGTTATAGGTTTAGTTAAAAGGAAATATGCATGGTTTAGTATGCTGAGGAAAACAAATTCAAGCAAAAAAGAGGAATGGGTAGCCGGCAAAAATAGATTTTGATGAATAGGTAGAAATTATAATTAATTCCTAAATAGACAAAAATGGGTAGTTAGTTTGTGCCTAGTAGGCAGATTGTGTAATTCCCTCTATTTCATGGCTCTAGTATGAAACTTTTGAAAAGAATCCCACCATCCTAACACTTTCCTTTTCAAGATTATGCATTTTGACATTTTTGGTTTTCCATGTTTTAATATACTAATTCTCGTACACGTGTATTGTATGCATATCCCGTGCTAATTAGTATAAATATTTTAATAAAAATATTGTAATTAGTGTGTAATGAGTCGCATAAAACTTAAAAAGAAATAATGCAAGCTCAAACTAATGAATGATGAGCCTATTCAACATATATTTATTATTATTGTAAGGCACAATCATATTAAAAAATTACTATCAGAAGAATTTCAAAAGTGACATTCGAACAACTTCAATTATGCAACTTCTTATAATATATCAAGTATTCAACTTTGTAGTAATTGCTCTTTTAATATGCGAACAAAACATAATATAAATGTCGGTTATGGTTACAAATGTTTCATGTAAATAATTTGTCTTCTTTTTAAGAAACTGTAGCCTTCACTTTTTTACAGCCGCATATATATCATGAATATTGTATTATGAAATATAACACAATCATGTATCAGATCCTTGAAAAATATACACCATATTATATTAGGATAAATAATATTGTATGGGCCAAAAATTATCATAGCCAACCACGTCAGTACTAAGAGAGCCTTCGAGGGCTGTCACGTATCGTCAGTATGATTCCAACAAAAGACAGATTCAAGGTCGAAGTGATATGACAAGATATGAAAGACTAGGTCGAGGAGTCAACAGAGATCAAGATCGAGGATGGGCACTCTCCTCAAACAGAGTAATAACAACTTGTTTTGGGATAAGACTTTAAAGAGAATATTCTAGTGAATATTCTCTAGATTTGTACTACTAGTGTTTTGTGGCACATGTCCCCTTATAAATAAAAAGAGACATAGTTATAGGAAACATGTAACACACATTTGTAAGACAACATATTGATATTCTCTGAAAACTCTTGCTTTATTATACACATACAAAATATACCTTTTTCTTAAGACCCTTGTCTAACTTTTCTCCCACTATCCAAGGAAAATCCAAATATTCAAAGGCTCATCAATCATTCATCATCGTTAGAAAGAATACCAAAGAATCTCATCCTTTTCGGGTGACTCACATGCTTTTATTTACTTAAATGCCATTTATTGCTATTTATTGTTATTTAATGCTATCTCTTTCATTTTTGGATCATCGAATATAATAGCGTTGTCACCATTTATTGCTACTTAGATAATACCCGTATTATCTTGCTACAAAATTGGTTAATATATCTTTTGGATATTAATATTTGTTAAGGTTAACTCTATTTTATTAGAAAATCTAATTGTTTAAACCTAGATCTAAATTTTAGGTCAAACAGTTTGACGCCGTCTGTGGGAATTTCTTAGCTAATCTTTTAGTTTCCATTAGATCTATAACTCACATGATTTTCTAACCCAATGAGCCACAAAGGTTTTATCCTCTCTGCACGTATAGAAATTTCCATGGCAGGTAACCAAGGAAACAGAACAAGGGAAACAAATGACGTTCCCTGTAACCTCATGAACGCCATCAATGAGAGCTATGAAACACAGGGCGAGGATGTGACGCCAACTGCCTCCCCAGGCATGAGAGGTCGCCTCCTCCTCACTGCAGTACAACAAAACCAAATGGGAAAGGAGCTTCCATGTCTGCAGGAGAAGGGACGCCACCTGCTATGAAATGGTTGTTCGAAGCATGGCTAACCGATACCCTACTAAGCATGCTCAACAAACAAGACCCATGCACAACCGTAGAAACCACAAGAGCCAACACAGTACATCGTGGGAACGAACCAAGCGATCAACCAGACCCCCCAACTCCAGGTATAACTCACAATGTTACTGACAGTGCAAGTGACAACATCCTCACTGCTGTTTTGAAAAGAATGGAAGAAATGGAGAATGAGAATAAGACACTCAGACACCAAATGAAAGAACACCAATAGCGAGTAGACAAGATACTGAGCGCCCCTAAATTACTGCCAAAACGGGACGCCGGTAGGTGCGTAGAACAGCCATATAGCAAGGAAGAGGCCTCGCATACCATACCAAACACCTTCAAAATGACACCGTATCTCAGAATATATGATGGGACAACTAACTCTGAGGACCATGTGACTCATTATGTCACCGTCATGAAGGGAAACGACCTCACCAAAGAACAAGTGTCCTCCATTTTGCTAAAGATATTTGGCGAAACCCTCACTGGAGGGGCACTAATATAGTATTCACAGCTGTCAACGCGTTCCATAGAAACGTTCAAAGAAATGGCTGACAAGTTCGTGATAGCATATGCCGGGGCCAAGAAAGCCGAAACGAGAGTAAACGACATCTTCGCCATCAAGTAATCCCTAGATGAGGGGCTGATGGACTTCCTCGCCCGATTCAATAGGGTAAGGATGACCTTGCCAAATATCTCCGAGGGGATGGCAGTCGTAGCCTTTCAGAATGGGTTGAGTAGAGAGGGTTCAAGAGCAACCAAAAAGCTGCTGAGCTGATTGACGAAGTATCCTCCAACCACTTTGGATGAAATACATAATGCCTATTGTGCCGAGGTCCGAGCAGATGATGAAGACCTCAACGGACCAACTCAATGACTCATCTTGGTTCAAATCGAGCCCAGGAAAGAATGAAGAGATAACATGAGGAGGTATCACCCAGTCTCATAGCCAAATAGGGAATGACATTAGCCTTATGTTAGGGAACCCGCCTATCCTTCCCTTCTTTATGATAATGGCCCATTTAGGCCGAGGTCTTTCAGGAACGAGAGATGTATGCCCTTTTTTTTATCTGCTCACAGTTTTTGTGTTTCGCCTACAGAGATAGTCTACGCCCTGGAGAAGTTTGGAACAAAGGTAAAGTGGCCACCAAAGATGAGGTCCGATCCGAGCACCAGGAAATCTGACGCCCTCTGCGAATTCCACTAGGAACGCGGACACAAAATAGAAGATTGCATCGCCCTAAGGCAAGAAGTAGCGAACATGTTGCAGCAAGGACACCTCAAAGAACTGTTGAGCGACAAAGGAAAGAGCACCTTTGCCAGGGGTCGAGAACGTCAAGGCCCGCTGAAGCCGTCCTCACCAACTGACATCATCAATATGATTATTAGAGGCAGTGATGATACCTCCATTAACGGCATTAAGTTCGCTGCCATCCACAAACTCAAAAGATCGATCACCCACGAAAAATATGACGGGCTCAAAGAAAGTATCATCTTCGACGAGTCAGATACCGACAACTTGACTTTCCCTCACAACGATCCTCTAATCATCACACTAACCGGTTTTAACAATGCAGTTGAACAAACCCTGGAGGAAATTACACTCCCCGTCCTTGCCGGTGGCATAACTCTGGAGACAATGTTCCACATCATGGACCAGGCCACCGCATACAATGCCATAGTAGGACGACCATGGATACATCCTATGGGAGTCCTCCCCTCCAGCTTATTCCATGTGATCAAGTTCCCAACACCTTGGGGAATATTTAGCATATGAGGGGAACAACGCACGTCCCGGGAGTGCTATCGCATCGCCATGGATAGCACGACAATTCAACAAAAGAAAGATAAGGAAAACTAAGCATAGAAATTAGCAGGGTTGAGGTCACCACAATAAGGAGCTAGGGATGTCATTATGGACCCCGAAACGGTCGAAGCCGCATAATCAACTATAAAGGACCCCGACTCCGTTCAATTAGACCACTGTGACTCTCGCAAAAAGTCCTACATCGGCTGCAAACTCCGAGAACCAGGTAGATTAAGTCAGTTCTTAATAACTAACGCAGATTTGTTTGCTTTCAAATACGCAGATAAGCCATGCATCCCCAAAGAGATCGCCACACATAAATTTAATGTCGAACCCTTCCATCTCCTGGTAAGGAAGGTCAAACAAAAGTTCAACCCCACCATCAATGATACCGTCCACAAGGAGGTAGAGAAGCTATTAGCAAATGGATCCATCGGGGAGTCAAAGTATCCCAAATGGATAGCCAACGCGGTGATGGTCGAGAAAAAGAATGAGAAATGGAAGATGTGTGTGGACTTCACAGACCTAAACAAAGGATGCTAGAAAGATTCATTCTCGTTGCCACATATCGATCAACTCATCCACGCAATGGCCAGGCACGAGCTGCTAAGTTTCCAAGATGCATACTCGGGCTATAATCAGATACTCATGGAAGAAGAGGACCAAGAGAAAACCACGTTCATCACCCACATGGGAATGTATTGTTATAGGGTCATGACGTTTATGTTGAAGAACGTAGGGGCACCTATCAGAGGTTGGTCACAAAAATGTGCAAAGATCAACTCGGCAAGACCATGGAGGTATATCTCGACAACATGCTGGTTAAATCCGTAAAGGCAGAAGACCACATCGACTACTTGAAGGAAGCCTTTTACATATTGAGACAATAAAGAAATGTATATTTGGCATAGCCTAGGGAAAACCTTTGGGTTTCTTAGTATCACAGCTAGGAATTAAGGTCAACCCAGATCAAATCAAGGCTATCAACGGGATACCTGAGCAGTTGACTACTAAGAAGTAAGTTCAATGATTGACTGGTCGAATCGCCGCCCTATTGAGATTTATCTCGCAGTCGTTCAACAAATGTCATAGATTTTTTGGCGTACTCAAAAAGGATAACGGCCTTGAGTGGAAATCTGGATGCGTACAAGCATTACAAGAACTAAAGGAGTATCTGTCATCGCCGCCTCTACTCTCGAAGCTTGAACTCGGGGAACACCTCCTTGTCTACCTCGTCGTCTCCGAAGTAGCAGTAAGTGCGGTTGTGGTTCGAGAAAGCAAAGGTACACAATCTCCTATTTATTACATAAGTAAAATACTTGTCGATGCCGAGACCAAGTACCCACACCTTGAGAAATTGGCCCTGGCATTGGTCGTAGCTTCACGAAAGCTTGGACCCTATTTCAAGTTCCACCCTATCTCAGTCGTCACTACTTTTCCTTTAAGAAGTATTTTACATAAACCTGAGCTATCGGGGAGGCTGGCCAAATGGGACATCGAGCTAAGTGAGCACAACATCACATACCAGTATCGAACAACAATAAAGTCACAAGTGCTCGCCGATTTCTTCCTAGACTTTAGCGCAAAAGTAATGTCCGAGGCTGAGAAAGAAGCCGCTCAGGTTTCTCTTCAAATAGAAAACCTCTGGGTCCTGTACACCGATGACACATCCAATGCTTCCGGATCCAGACTAGGACTCGTACTCGAGGTCCCTACTGGTGAAGTAATTCCCCAGTCCATAAGATACCCGAATATGACTAACAACGAGGCTGAGTATGAGGCTGTAATCACAGGGTTAAGGCTAGCACTCAAATATGGGGCAAAGCAGCTGAAACTCTGCTGTGATTTTCAGCCCGTGGTCAACCATGTTACAGGGACTTATCAAATCAAAGAACAAAGGTTGCAAAAATATCAATCCGAGATTTGTACGTTGCTGCTTAATTTCAACGAATGCCAGCTCGACCAGATTTCGCGAGCTCAGAACATCGAAGCAGATGGCCTTGCCAAACTGGCTGCCACCACCAGAAGCATTACAATCAGGGATAAAAGCATAGTCCATCTCCTCAACTCGTCAGTAGACCAAATTGAGGTAAAATTTGTAAGTTTGATCTGGGACTAGCGCAATTGTATTATTACCTACTTGCAGGATGGCACCCTCCCAAATGACAAATAGGAAACTAACAAACTAAGAATGCAAGCGGCCAGATACAACCTTCTTTATAACGACTCATACAAAAGAACATATGATAGCCCTTTGGCGAAGTGTTTAGGTCCGAATGAAATCCATCACATCCTCGAGGAAGTACATGAAGGCCACTATGCTCATTCTAGTAATCGAGCACTCGTCAGGTGTCTCATACGGGGCAGGTACTACTGGCCCACCATGAAGAAAGATGCCTAAGAATATGTGAAGAAATGCGAGCAATGTCAGAAATATGCCACAATAATTCAGCAAGCGGGCGAACACCTTTATTTGGTCACCTCTCTATGTCTATTCATCAAATAGAGAATGGATATCGTAGGTTCACTCCCGCCAGGGTGAGGTAATGTACAATTTCTTTTAGTTTTAACTGACTATTTCTCTAAATGGATTGAAGTAGGAGCGTTCACCCAAGTGCGCGAACAAGAGGTAATCACCTTCATATAGAAAAACATCATCTGCCAATTCGACCTACGTATTCAAGGAAATAAGCTGCGACAATGGGCCCAGTTCACGAGAAAAAAACCAGCAAATTTTGCGAGAAATAGCACACTAAGAGGATACTTTCAACTCCTTATCACCCAGTGGGCAATGGGCATGCAGAATCATCCAATAAGTCCATATTAAACATCATGAAGAAAAAACTTGACGAAGCCAAGAGACTGTGGCCAGAAATACTCCCAGAAGTATTATGGGCGCACAGGACCACACTGAAGACGAGCACAAGAGAGACGCCCTATTCACTGGTCTACAGAACAGAATCAGTTATATCGGTCAAGGTCGGAGAACCCAGCCTGAGGTGCTCCCATGAATGCATCACCAACAACGACGAGAGTAGAGGACAAGAGCTCGATGAGGTACATGAATGAAGAGATATGGCATACATAAAGATGGTCACCCAAAAACAACGAGCGGAACATTACTACAACAAAAAAGTAAAGGTCCGACCGCTCAAGATCGGGGATTACATACTCAAAGCCAAAACCCAAGCAAACAGATATGCACGAGAAGGCAAATTGGGAACCAATCGGGACGGACCATACAAAATTGTAGGCAAAGCGAACGAAGGTTCATTCCAACTAGAGAAAATAGAAAGAAAATAATTACTAAACAATTGGAATACCAGCCACCTCAAGTACTTCAACTTCTAGAAAAAAAGAAGTGCCCCCAAGTCGTACTCTTTTTTCCCTCACTTGAGTTTTGTCCCATTAGGATTTTCTCAAGGAGGTTTTTAAGGAGGCGACAAGTGGGCCACTTCGAGTTGGAGGGTACGAGAACATACTGATTTTTTTATTGCCTGACTCGTCAAGATTTTCCAAGTCTACCAATGAAAGGGACTAGATATAATGGGACTGGAACACCATCCAATACCCAAAATTGTAACTTTCTCCAAAAATTTCCCAAGGGCAAAAATAATGTAATCTAAGCAACGATGTCAAAGTAATAGAAATTCACGTTTATCGAAATTGCTCTAACAAAAGTTTAAGTTTGACCAAGCTCGAACAACACCTACCGGCCCTCAGCTACAATATACCAACAACAACAACAATCCAGTAGAATCCCACTAGTGGGGTCTGGGGAGGGCAGAGTGTACGCAGACCTTACCCCTACCCCAGAGGGATAGAGAGGCTATTTCCGGGAGACCCTCTTTTTAGAGACAATAGATTCTTAAAAACAATAGAAACCAGAAAAATAGTATCAGCATCGTAAAAGATAACAAATAAATGAAAAGGCCAAAATTTGAAAGACATCAAAAATGTGAAACACAAAAAAAAACTCTACCAGTCCTAGACAACATACTATTAGACTAGCCGGCACAACAAGGAGAAACGCTCGACTACCCCCTAACCTACAACCCAGACGCTAGCCTCCATTTCATCCACCCCACCCAGATACGGTGCGTGACATCCCCGCCGATCTCCCCATATCTCTGGATAACAGAACCTAGGTACTTGAAACTCTCTCTCTTAGGGATGACTTGTGAGTCAAGCCTCACTTCCACGTCCACTTCCCCCGACACTTCACTGAACTTACACTCCAAATATTCTGTCTTGGTCCTACTCGACTTGAAATCTTTAGACTCCAGGGCTGGCCTCCATACCTCTAGTCTCTCATTAACGCCGCCTCACGTCTCATCAATCATAACTATATCATCAGTGAACAACATACACCATGGCACCTCCCTTTGAATATGGTGTGTCAGTGCATCTATCGCCAGGGAAAATAAGAACATGTTGAGCGCAGAAAAGGCTCTGAGTCACCTCCCATAGTCCGAAACCGAGTCTTAGCACCATCGTACATATTTTTATCGCCATAATATAAGCTATCAGCACACCTTTCACCTCCAGGCATCTCCAAAGAATGTCCCTAGGGACCTTGTCATACACCTTATCTAGGTCAATAAACACCTTGTGCAAATCCCTCTTCCTATTTCTGTACTGTTCCACTAACCTCCTAAAATGGTGAATAACTTCCATAGTAGAACGACCGAGCATGAATCCAAACTGGTTCTCTGATATAAACACCGCCCTCCTTACCCTCAATTTCACCACCTCTCCCATACTTTCATGGTATGACTCAGTAACTTGATACCCCTATAATTGTTACAATTCTGGATATCGCCTTTGTTCTTGTAAATCAGAATCATCGTACTCCACCTCCACTCATCTGGAATCCTCTTCATCCTCAAAATAACATTAAATAGCCCAGTCAGCCACTCCAAGCCTGCTCTACCCACACACCTCCAAAATTCTAGTGGGATCTCATATGGTCTGGTAGCTTTGCCCTGACTAATCTTACGCATCGCTCCCAACATCTCCTCAACCTTAATACACCGACAGTACCTAAAGTCTTGGTGACTATTGGAGTGACCCAATTCCCCTAACAAGATGTTTCTGTCCCCCTCTTCATTCAACAGTTTATGAAAGTACGACTGCCATCTTTGCTTAATCTGGGCCTCTTCCATCAATAAAAAACCTTCATCGTCTTTGATGCACCTAACTTGATCCAGATCATGAGCCTTCTTCTCTCTCGCTCTGGCCAGTCGAAATAACTTCTTGTCCCCACCTTTGGCCCCCAATTCCTCATACAGCCGCCCAAACGCACCAGTCTTAGCCTCTATGACCGCTAATTTTGCCTCCCTCATAGCTTCCTTATATCTTTCTCTGTTCGTTCTCCTCTGCTCCTCGTTGATGCTCTCCACTAACTTAAGGTATGCTGCTTTCTTTTCTTCCACTTTACCCTGGACCACGTCATTCCACCACCAGTCTCCTCGGTGCCCGCCAGAGTAGCCCTTCGAGACCCCTAACACCTCTCTCGCCGCATCCCTTATACAATCCGTCATCGCCGTCCACATAATGCTAACATCCCTACCACCTTTCCAGGATCCCATATCTGTTAACCGCCTCTCCAACTCCTGTGCATTGTCCTTAGTCAATACTCCCCACCTGATCCTCAGTTGACCCTGTACAAACCTCTTATTTTTCTTTACCATGATACCGACGTCCATCACTAGGAGCGTATGTTGTGTCACGAGGTTTTCACTCAGGATCACCTTACAATCCTCGCACAACCCCTTATTGCACCTCCTGAGGAGGAGATAATCAATCTGAGTCTTAGCCACTATACTCCGAAAAATAATCAAATGCTCCTCCCTCTTAGGAAAAATAGAGTTTACAATCACCAACTCAAAAGCTCTAGCAAAATCCAACACTGAAGTTCCTTCTCCGTTCCTATCCCCAAAGCCGAAACCACCGTGCACCTCACCATAGCCACCAACAGACAACCCAATATGACCATTGAAATCCTCTCCTATAAATAACTTCTCTGTAGGTAGAGTACCCCATACCACCTCATCCAACACCTCCTAGAAGTGACTTTTAACCTCCTCGTCCAAACCCGCTTGCGGTGCGTAAGTGCTAATGACATTTAGAGTTATCAATATGTCTTTCACCCGCTTAACCTATACCATTGACTCTCTGATCTCTCTATCCACCAAAATTCCCACTCCGTTCTTTCCCTTCAAGCCTTTGGAGCACCACAACTTATACCCATCCGCATTCCTCACCTTCGATACTACCCTCATAGTATCCTGAACACAAGCTATATTGACCTTCCTCTTCTGGAGAATCTTTACCAGCTCTATAGACTTACCCGTCAACGTCCCTATATTCCATGATCTAATTCTCAACCTATAAGAACCCTTGCTCCCATTTCCCTCCTTGGACCCCGTCCCCCCTTCCCCTTGCCCTACCCCCTGCTCTACCACCCGCTCTCCCCGAGGACATGGCCCTACTCTTCCATTACAAACCACAATCGCTATACCTACGAAAGTCTAGAAGGAAAAAATGCCAACACAGATCAAGAAAAGGTCCAAACTCGAAGGAAACAAATAATAACTACAGGCCCACTACTAGAATGCCTAGAGTAAGTATGAACTGCTACGACGACAAATTAACTACAACAGGAGAAAGAGAAACAGGGGGCGGGAGGAACCAATTCTCGCGAATATAACCTGGACTTTCGACATAGTGTACTCCGTTAGCTGAGAAACCCGATGTACTGCCCTTGTTCCTGCCAGCTGACCTACTCTGCTGCTTTTGCGAGTGCGCTTACCGCCCATCACCAAACGGCCACAAAATTCTACTTGCAAACATAAAACATGCCACGGGACCAAGAAAAATAAAGGTTATGTTCGACCAAGCTCGAACAACACCTACCGGCCCTCGGCCACAACTTCACGAAAGGTTAAGTTCGACCAAGCTCAAACAACACCTACCGGCCCTCGGCCACAACTTCACGAAAGGTTAAGTTTGACCAAGCTCTAACAACACCTTACGGCCCTCGGCCACAACGTAACGAAAGGTTAAGTTTGTCCAAGCTCGAACAACACCTACCGGCCCTCGGCCATAACTTAATGAAAGGTTAAGTTCGACCAAGCTCGAACAATACCTATTGGCCCTCGGCAACAAACTAATGAAAGGCTAAGTTCGACCAAGCTCGAACAACACCCACCGGCCCTCGGCCACAACTCAACAAAAGGTTAAGTTCGACCAAGCTCGAACAACACCTACCGGCCCTCGGCCACAACTTAACAAAAGGTTAAGTTCGACCAAGATTGAACAACAACTACTGGCCCTCGGCCACAGCTTCACGTAAGGTTAAGTTCAACCAAGCTCGAACAATAATTACCGGCCCTCGACCACATCTCAACTAAGAGACATACTAGACCTATATAAACAAAAGGACGATATGGACCACGGATGTTCAACCCAAAGGCAATGGCCACCTAGAGAACGACAACAATAAAAGGATAAGGAAGAAAAACATGCAAACAAAAGCAAAACATACAAGTACAGAAACAAATCACAACAAATGAAAAAGGTACAAGTAAAACAAATATCAACTTTGATATTCCTAAATAAAGAGTTATTTTACAAAAGCTCTTGATGACGCCATCAAAAACACATAAAAAATTTAAAACAAAACTACTTGACATCGTCATCATGACCTTCAACACCCTCTCCAGCTCGGTCTTCAACGACGTCACCACTCTGACCATCGACATCATCACTGTCTCATCCCCTAACATCCTCTCCATCCTCACCGTGAGGTTAAACGAAATCATACCAGGCATCATCCTTGGGCTAATATATGCCCTCTTCCTCATCCTCCTCGCCAGGACGAGGCATTGCAGGGTCATAGCCACAAGCAAGCCGAGCCTCGCAAACCTTAACCCGAGCACCCTTAAGATCCATCTCGAAAATGGAGCCCGTTGCATGCAAGTCACAAGTCAGGCCTTGGCATGGATCCAATATTCGTACAACTCCCAAGGGATGTAGGGGAAATTAGAAGCATTAGATGAAGAAGGTCACGCATGCAGTTGGGATTTCTCAGCCTCTAGAGCGACAGGTCGATCATAAAGCTCAGAGGTTTGCTTGTCTAGCTCCCTGATATTCTCCTCAAGCCGGTCCTCTTTAGCCTTTGCCATTGACATGTCATTCTCCCGCTCAGAATGAAGGAGTTTATTCGCTAGTTCGAGGATCTCCACCTTCCTCCGATCATCCAACTGAGAAGACTCCGCTTACTCGAGCTCCTCCTGCTTCTTGGCAATCTCACCTAGAGAGGCTCCATCTGAAATTGACACTCATCTAACTGGCCTTGAAGCTGGACCACTTGAGCTTGAAGGTCACTACATTAGGCCTTCACGCCCTTACTGAGCTCCAGCTCCTCTTCTTTGGCCCTCAACATTCCCTCAAGAATACTGAATGTTTCCACGGCTGCCATCAGCTCCTCGTCTTTCTTCTTGAAATATTATATCAAGGCCAAAAAGTTCCCTCCCTCAAGAAGCCGATCTAGAAGCTCTCGAGACTTCCCACGACACGCTATATATTTTCCTCTAAACGTCACATAAGTTACTTTAGGTCTATTCTCCCTCCGAGCACTCTCAATCCCTAGAATAATCGTCTGCAAAATAGAGAAAAGACGTTAGAACTTGAAAAGAAGCTAAGGCATAAGGAAAAAGATGGATAACAGTCATACTTACCCTGAGAGCAAGAACGGCGATGTTCTTCGATAAAGTACCGTCGGTTATATTCTTGAGGGTCTCACCATCGGCTTCAAAATAAAGAGGACCGAGAGTGGGGACTACCTCCTTGGTATTTACAAGAAAATCATGATCCATTGGGATATCGATGGTCCTAGAGCCCCCCTCCATCCTCACCTCAAGTTGGGTGAGCCCCTCGTTAATCATTCTTAGCTCGTCTAGGTCCATGTTGGAATCAGATCCGACGTCCTCTTCGGTGACGACTTTCCCTCTATCACCGACTGACAAAGAGACATCCACTATAGCCCTGGAAGACAAAGTCTCCTCTTGCCTCAAAAGTGCGGGGCCACCGTTAAGTGCCCCCATCACGGCCGTCTCCCCCTCGAGACGTACCAACACATCCACGACCACCTCTTCCAGTAGCGGAGCCTCGATGCTTGCCCCAGCATCTTCTCTTATATAAATCATCGCCGTCTCTCTAAGGATCATTTATTCCTCCATCGAGTCAACGGTCACCAGGATTTCCCAGCATCCACGGCTCTTATCTTGCGAGGTCTTAGATCCTCATCACTAGGGGAGATTTCATCATCCTCATCAATCAACGGAAATAGCTGAGGGGGAGAGGCAGCAATTGGGACGGGTGTAGATTCTTGGGTCGCGGTAGCCAGGACAAGGGCGGGTAGCAACCCTTCTCCTAAACGAGGGCACATGTGCCCTACTGCTCCGCGAAGACCCCCTAACCGGACATGGAAAATGAAAAAACATGAAAGTTAACAAAGTCAACCAAACATACAAAAAGTGGCAATGATCATGACCAAAAAGGAAAGATACCTGTGGAAGGGAGAGTCGGTCTGAACTTCTTAAAGAATCCCATCCAATCACGAATCCTTTTGGTGTGAGGGAGAATTTGCTCGACCTAGTCGGTGATGCGTATGGCTAGAGGGGGAGGATTGTTGTTGGCTACAAGAAAGGAATAATTACATGGCTATCACAAAATAGGCGAAGAGATGCAAAAGGTAAAAATGAAAGGAACGTAGACACTTACGTGTGTGATTCCAAGCCTCGGGGAAGCCGTCGGCGTTGGTCACGATGTCCTCGATTCTGACATAGAGGAAATCGAGTCAGAATTGGCGGCTGCCCTTGTTATCCATTTTTACCACCAGGCACTTGCCTCCATGGTGGCGGAGGTTCAACATCTTTCCTCTATAAAAGCTAGGGGCGAACAAGTGCACAAAATGCCGCACTGTCACCCCGACACCGGCGACTTCGGCAAATTTGGTCAACATTTTGGTGACCTTATAGATGTAGGGAGCGAATTGAGTAGGTCAAATGCTATAGTGGCGAAAAAACTCTTCCACCAGTAGGAGAAGGGGGAACAAGTAATCGATAGCCAATGGGTAAACGTAAAAAGTACAGTACACGGGGCGGTGAACATGCACTTCGTCCCCCTCAGCGGGGATCGGTTCGATATGGCCTGGGAGGCCTAACCTGGCATTAAATTCAGCCAACTGATTGGGCGCCATTGTTGACAAGAATTTTCTAGGCACCGCATTCGGCGACCGTTGGAAATCGGACCTGGCTTCGGGGTTGCGGGGGATAATCTCCTCCACTGAGGGAAAAGATTCATCCTCTACGGTGGCAGCTACATTCTCCTCTTGATCAGGAATCACAACCACCAACTGAACGACGTGACTCCCTTCACCAACATCAAATGATACATTCGACATGTTTATGAGAAAGCAAAGAAGGATACTAGGAAGATACAAAAGAGAGCAACAATGCAGAGAAGCGAGGTTCAGAAAGGAGGTTTGCAGTCTCAAAAGTTTGGGAGAATAAAGTTTCTAATTCGGGTTTGGCCATCCCTATTTACAGAGATTTGAGGCACCAATTCCGAAACAATTTGTCATAATGAGCACCAAACACGAAACGACTCATCATAGTTGGAACTGGAATTGAAACGAAAGATCTAATCAAAAGTCACAAGCAAATCGACGCAATGCATCAGGAACAAGCATCATCATGACGCATGATATCACCCCCTCTCTTGGACCAGGTGGTTCCAACAAATCAACCGGGAAATTTAAGGGATTTGAAATACGCGACCCATAGAGAGTCACATTGCTTGGTCGCTACAACGACCACTGCCTATTTTATCTGTTCGGCAAGCTCGACCATGAACGACATTATACGCTCATTGAACTTGCCTGCAAAGACGACCTCAACAAGCGGGGGACTAACTGTATGGGCCAAAAATTATCTTAGTCAACCACGTCAGCACTAAGAGAGTTGTCAAGGGCTGCCACGTGTCGTCAATATGATTCCAACAAAAGACAGATTCAATATCGAAGTGATCTGACATGCGATTAAGCACTAGGTCGAGGATTCAACATAGATCAAGGTTGAGGACGATCACTCTCCTCAAATATAGTAATAATGACTAGTTTTAGGATAAGACTTTAAAGACAATATTCCAGTGAATATTCTCTGGATCTGTACTATTAGGATTTTGTGGCACATGTCCCCTTATAAATATAAATAGACATAGTTATAGGGGACATTTAACACTCATTTGTAAGACAACACATTGACATTCTCTGAATATTCAAAGACTCATCAATCATTCATTATTATGAGAAAGAATACCAAAGAATCTCACCCTTTTCGGGTGACTCACATGCTTTTATTTATTTAAATGCCATTCATTTTTATTTATTATTATTCAACGCTACCTCCTTCATTTTTGCATAATTGAATATAACAATGTTGTCACCATTTATTGCTACTTAGATAATACCCGTATTATCTTGCTACAAAATCGGTTAATATATCTTTTGGATATTAATATTGATTAAGATTAACTCTATTTTATTTGAAAATCTAATTGTTTAAACCTAAATCTAAATTTTGGGTCAAACAAATATCTTAACTTTTACCAATTTAATTTT
Organism: Nicotiana tomentosiformis; assembly: GCF_000390325.3. Classification (NCBI taxonomy): domain Eukaryota; kingdom Viridiplantae; phylum Streptophyta; class Magnoliopsida; order Solanales; family Solanaceae; genus Nicotiana; species Nicotiana tomentosiformis. The sequence goes on along the minus strand of NC_090820.1, from coordinate 76,567,413 downwards.
TATTAATCAGAATTTGATAAACACAAAAGATATGAGAATAAATAGTATTACAATATGTGTCTGATAAGTAACATGGAATTTTAAGAGTAAAACTACAAGCTCAACAGAAGAAAAAAATAATAAAAACAAGAAATACCAATATTTTTAAAGGCTATTAACTGGGGTGAATAAGGCAAAAAAATATAGAAAATTATTTAGTCACGGTGGGATTCAAAACAATGATATAGAACCTCAGAAGAAGAGTTTAAAGAGAGATTACAAATCATAAGACAAAATTGAGCCCTCTCCCAAAAAAAGAAAGAATCTTCTCATATTGAAGGAAAATTAATAGAATTTTACATGCAGCTTGCAAGGTGAAGTTAAAAAGGAAAGAAAAAACATCTTTTTTTTGCCATGCCTCATCATCCATCATTCTTATACGTACTACAAATGAGAATGCACCAGCTTATAGTTTGAATAAATATTTTCGCATTCGGAAGAAACTTTGCAAAATTACACAAAATTTTAGATCCAAGAAAATCAAATCATATCACTCATTGGAGCTTTTTTGTGGATGTTGCCAAAGAATCTACCTGGAACATAGAAACCAAAAGTGGGTGAGAACCACCAAAGTTCATAAAAAAGGTTAAAAAGCTTAGCTCCCAGTTGAAGATGAAAGAAACAAAATGAAATGTGCTTCTAACTAATAATTAAGAAAATTTATAGCATACAATAGTATTAGTGTGTGTTGAGAATTAGGGTTTTGATGCTTAACAGAGTGTGTTCAATGAATGTGTGCTAAGAACTAGGTCTTCAAGGTAACTGCTGAAGTACTCTAAACACTAGGTCCTCAAGGTAGCTGTTGAAGGTTCTTACAAGGCAGTAACTTTCGCACAAAGTTACTATAGTTCGAGATTGCTGGAAAATGGATGTTAATGTGATAATGTGATAAGGTCCTTTGTCCAAGAAGATATGCTCGCATAAGTGATAGACAAGAGTCACAAGATTTGTGGAGTCCTTGGAGCTGTAGGAGTCATATCAAATGAGAAGTTGAATATGCATAGGACTCTCAAAAGATCTCGGAGTCCAGTGAAGTTAAATGCTTTCCTGATGGACTGAGAACACTATCCTTTTGCACGTCAACTGTGGAACTACATTTTCAATACTCAAGTTGATTACTAGTCTTAGTGTTCTTCTTGAATCTGTTAGTTAGTGTGTATTAGGAAATCGAGTTGTAACCAAGATGTCATTCATAATCTGTTAGTTGGAGCAAGTGTTTGAGTGTGCAAGTTAGAATAACTTGTAATTCATTCAAATAGTTGAAGTAGGAGAATTGTGTGGGTATTGATTTACAGGTCTTGTAATCAGTACATTTGGCTCATTTAGTTTAGTGAAGTTGAAGCTAAAATCCTACGTGGTAGGTCGTAGTTTTTACACCTTTGAGCGGAGTGATTTTCCATGTAAAAATTGATGTCTTTGTTTTTATTGTTTATTCTATTTACACTTAAGGAGTAAGGTAAAGAACCAAGTTCTTTAGTAATTTAGGAAGACACTCAAACTAATAATTGGTATCAGAGCATGTTTTCTCAAACGTGGTTAACACCTAGAGAGATCTTGAAAGTAAAATTAGTGCTCCACCTAGAATTAACGAAGGATAGTAAACTACTAGACCATCTCTATTCAACGGAAAATACTACAGTTGGTGGAAGAAAAGAATGGAGGATTTCCTAATGGCTGAGGACTATGAACTATCGACAATAGTGAATCGAGGACCACTGACTCCCACCAAACAAAATGGACAAAATGAGACGATTCCCAAAGACCCCTCTGAATTTGTGGCAGCAAATTTCAAGATGATGGAGAAGAATGCAAAGGCCAAGAAGATCCTCATCTGTGGAATTGGTCCTGATGAGTTCAATAGGATATCCTTCAAACTGCATATGAAGGAACTAATCAAGTGAAAAGATCAAGGATTGAGTTGCCTATGAGAAATTATGAGCTCTTCTCTATGAAGGAATCTGAACACATTCAGGAGATGATGACTAGGTTCACTATAAAAACAAATGAACTAAAGTCACTTGGAAATGTATTCACTTCTGAAGAATTGGTTAGCAAGGTTCTAAGGATTCTCCCAGCTTCATGGGAATCAAAAGTGACAACCATCCAGGAAGCAAAGAAGTTGGATAAGATTTCATGAGACTCATTGATTAGAAATTTAAAGACTAATGAGATGAGAAAGCTAGAACTACCGAAGGAGGAACCAAAGAGGGATAAGGCCTTGGTTCTTAAGGCATCTGAAGAATATATATCTAACAATGATGAACTGGACTTAGAAATGCTTCCTAAGTTCAAAATGTTCATGAAGAATTCCAAAAATGTATGTAAGAGAGAAAACAGTGGCAAACCTAAGCAGATTGACTAATTTTCATATGATGGGTGCTACAAGTGCAACAAACTAGACCACATGGTCATAGACTGCCCAATGTGGGAAATTGAATGAAAGAAAAATAACCGAAAAAGATAAAAGGGAAAACTAAAAGAGAGGGGCCTAAACAAAGGCAAAATCCTAGGCAAAGGATTCACTGAAGCCATGAAACAAGCCTTTCTAGCAGCATATGAGGATATTGGAAGTGATAAAGAGGAAGAGAAGGAGGACGAGTCTACAAGTCTTTATGCTATGATAGATGAACACAAGGTAGTCGAGACTGAACCCCCTGTATAGCTAGGAATGCACATTGGAAGACCTCCTCTGTTTGATAGACACCACTATGGTGAATGGAAAATGCGTATGGAAGTGTTCCTTTAGGCCACTGATTTTGATCTATGGATAATCATTATTCATGGACCAATTACCCTTACCAAATTGGATAGTGATCGAAACAAGAGTGTCAAGAGAGGATGATTATGATGTTGAGGATCGTCAGATGATCCAGAAAAATGCTAAGGCCAATGATCTGCTCTAGAAGTTTACCAAGAAGTGTCCTCTACAAGGTGTCCTCTTGCATCTCTACTCATGATATATGGAGGACGTTGGAGGCTGATTTTGAAAATAAAAACATTAAAGTTGCCCTAATGGTGTTTGAAGAAATCCAAATAAAAGAGGAAGTTATAGGGATGATGGCCATGAGCGATTCGGAGGCTGATGAAACAAACCAGGTAAGTATTTCTAACTTAAAAGAAAATATCCATACTATGTCTAAAGAGCAGCTAATGGCCATAATAGTGACCATGATGAGTGAGATGGAAAGGTTAAGTGCTGGAAATGATCAGTTAATAAGCAATCTTTCAAGTGTTAGGCTTGACCTTAAAAAACTTGAATCTGACAAAAGCTGGTCTTGAAGGACATGTCAAAGATCTTAAGAACCAGGTTCTTGAGGTCACATCTAAAAATGAGCAGCAATCTGCTGCACATAGCAAGGGAATAATGAGTGATCTGCAAGACAATCTTGAAAAAGAATTAAAAGAGCTCAAAATAGTCTTTATGATGCTGACTGCAGGAATAAAGTATTGCAAGAAAATCTTAAAAAGGCAAAGTATGAACTATCTAGGCTAAGCAAGTGGCATAGATCCTCAGATGCACTAAATTGGCTTAATGAAAATTGAAGCACTAATAAATCAGGAGTTGGTAATAGGAAACTTGTACCTAGGTTTGATTCCAAGTATGTAGGAGTTTCTAACAATTAGATGTTCACTCAATGTGGGAAGGTAGGATACTTAAAAGATATTTGCCCTGCATTAATTCTTGCTCAGTTCAAAAACAACTTTGGGCTACTTAAACATGTGGAGAAGAAAGAAGAACCAACCATCAATTACCTTATTCAAACTAAGTGGATTAAGGTCAATAATAAAAGGACTGTTAACACTCCCCCCCTCTGATCAAGAAGAGATTTGATTCATCATTTTTCCAACAAAAAAGGGCCCAAGCTTGTCTAGGTTCCCAAGGCTAACTTGTGATATTTGTTGCAGGCTAAAGTGAGAGGAAATAATCAAGATTGGCATCTGAACAATGGATGCTCAAGACATATGACTGGTGAAAAGAAAAACTTTTTCTCACTGACAACCTTCCAAGGAGGAGTGTGTCATTTGAAAATGAAAAAAAGGACAAATAACAGGTATTGGCAAGGTTGGTAAGTCACTCTCTCATACTATAGAAGATGTGTACTATGTAGTTGGAATTAAACATAATATTCTCAGCATTTCTCAAATGTGTGATAAAGGTAATGAGGTAATGTTTAATTCCAACATCTGCACTGTCACTAAGCTGGATATTGAAGAAATTGTTCTGATAGGTACGAGACATAACAATGTCTACAGGATATCCATTATGTCTCTTCCTCAGTGTGAGCATACATGTTTGAGTGTAGTGGAAGATGATCCATTATTATGGCATAGAAGACTGGGACATGCCAGTCTATCTTAACTCAACAAGTTGACAACAAAGGACCTGGTCCTTGGAATACCAAAGTTAAGTTTACCTCAGACAAAGTATGTGATGCTTGTGCCAGAGGCAAAAATGTAAGGCCATCCTTTAAATCTAAGAAGGTTGTTAGTTCTTCCAAACCCCTGAAACTTCTTCACATGGACCTATGTGGACCAATGAGAGTTAAGAGTAGGGGAGGAAACAAATATGTGTTTATGATTATTGATGATTACTCTAGGTACACATGGACCTTGTTTCTGACATATAAGGATGAAACTTTTGATATTTTTTGAGTGTTTGTCAGATTGATTCAACAGAAACTGAGGAGTGTGGTTTCAAGTATAATAACAGACCATGGAATTGAGTTTGAAAGTTCCAAATTTCTTGGTTTCTGTAGCACTCATGGAATTGATCATAAATTCTCTACACCCAGAACTCCACAACAAAATGGTGTTGAAAGAAAAAATAGATCTCTAGAAGATATGAGCAAGACTATGCTATTTCTAGTGGACTGCCTTAAGAGCTTTTGGGTTGAGGCTACTGCCGGTTACTTGTTAAGCAGATGTATGATCAGACCCATTCATGAGAAGACACCCTATGAGTTACTTAGAGGAAGAAATCCCAACATCACTAACCTAAGAGCTTTTAGATGCAAATGTTTTATGCATAACAATGGCAAAAACAACTTTAGGTCAGTTTGATGACAGGCGTGATGAGGGAGTTTTCCTAGGTTAAGCACCATATATTAAATCATACAAAGTTTTTAATAAAAGAACTATGTGTGTTAAAGAAAATGTTCATGATAATTTTGATGAATCTAACAACATGCTTGAGAAAGGTTTGTAGGATAAAGACTTTGATACAGGGCTCACTGATGAAGGAACCTCTGGAGAATCTGAACAACAACCTGAAGGGGAATCGGGAAATCATGAGGGAGATGAGAGTGATCAGGAAGAAGATGAAGAAGGGGAAACTACATTGACTGATAATCTAACAGGCGAAGCTACAACCACTGACTCTGGTCCTTTAGGTCACTACCTGCCTGAATCATCTCTGGGTATGCAAGTTAGGCCATGAAAACATCAAATATCACACCCCCTTAAGAACATTATCTCTGATCCAAATGCAGGAGTGGAAACCAGATCATCTCTGAGAAACCTGTGTGCACTAACTGCATTTCTCTCACAAATTGAGCCTAAAAGCATAAAGGAAGCCTTAAAGGATCCAGATTGGATAATAGCCATGCAAGAGGAGCTAAATAAATTTGAGAAAAGCAAGGTCTGGCATATGGTGCAAAGACCCAAAAACAAAACTATTATAGGTACCAGATGGGTGTTAAGAAACAATCTGGATGAACAAAGAAAAAATCACAAGGAACAAGACTAGACTGGTGGTTCAGGGTTACAATCAAGAAGAAGTCATTGACTATGATGAGACATTTGCTCATGTATCCAGAATTGAAGCTATATGAATGCTAATTACTTTTGCTGCACACATGGAATTCACTTTATATCAGATGGATGTGAAGAGTGCATTCCTGAATGGTTACCTGAAGAAGGAGATATTTGTAAACAACGTCCTGGTTTTGAAAGTGAAGAGTTCCCTGACCATGTTTTCAAGTTAGACAAGGAATTGTATGGACTTAAGCAGGCTCCACGATCCTGGTATAAGAGGCTTTCAAAATTCCTCTTAGCTAATAACTTTTTAAGAGGTAAGGTGGACAACACATTGTTTCTGAAAAGCAAAGGAAAAAATATTCTGATTATTCAGGTGTATATGGATAACATTATCTTGGGCCTACTACTAAAGCTATGTGCAAGGAATTTGCTGAAATGATGGGCAGTGAGTTTGAAATTAGCATGATGGGTGTATTAAATTTCTTTATTGGCATGCAGATTAAGCAGACACCTACTAGAACCATGATCCATTAGTAAAAATAGATCAAAGAACTTTTGAAAAAGTTCAACATGGACTCTTCAAAATTAATTGATAGTCCAATTGCCATTGCAATAAAGCTGGATCTAGACGAAGAAGGCAAGGGTGTGGAGAAAAAGCTGTACAGAGGAATGATTGGATAACTGATTTATCTTACTACAAGTAAGCCTGATATTGTGTTCAGTGTGGGTCTGTGCGCAAGATTTCAGGCAAATCCCAAGGAGTCGTACCTAAAGGCAGTCAAGAGAATACTGAGATATCTTAAAGTGACTCCTAATTTGTGTCTATGGTATCCAAAAGTATATATCTTTGATCTAGTTGGTTATGCTGATGTAGACTATGCATGGTTTCACGTTGACAGTAAAAGCATTTCAGGAACAACACATTTTCTTGGTTCTTACCCAGTGTCTTGGGGAACAAAGAAGCAAAACTCAGTGGCTTTATCTGCAACTGAAGCAGAATATGTAGTAGCAACATCTTAATGTGCTAAATTGTTATGGATAAGGCACAACTCAAGGACTATTATATTTTTGTTTATTGTGTTCCTATTTTTGTGACAATACCAATGTCATAAATATTGCCAAAAATCCTTGTCAGCGTAAGAGAACCAACCACATTGATATCAAACATAATTTTCTGAGAGATAATGTTGAAAAAGGGAATATCTCAATCATTTTTTGTAAAACTGAAGATCAAATTGCTGATATTTTCACTAAGGCACTGAGTAGTGATCACTTTGACAGAACACACTAGAACCGGGATTAATCAATATCTCCAACTAGGTTAAACCCAAATGACTGGCTATAAAAGAAGTCAGTAAGAGTAGATAGTTGAGTATAAAATGCTTGATTCAGTCTCGTGCCTGTCCTAAGCACACACGCTCGCCTAGAAAATCTAGCTGATGAATATTCTTATGATACTAACTTATTGTGCTAAAGCTTTAGTGTAGAAATAACTAAGGAGTTGCAGAGGAGTTGGTTCTAAGACTCAGGTACGTGCGATTTTGTTTTAAATCATTGGAACTTAATGACTGAAATTACTTCTACACTCAGACTCCCTAATCTTGTTATCATCATTCCTATTTGTTATCAAATTCGAGGATCAAGAGGAAATGCTAGAGTAATTAGAGTCCAATTAATTCTAAAACTCCAGCAGTCAAAAGTAACCGTTATTAGAGTTCCGTTAGAACTCAAATTCAGTAACCTTCTCTCTTCTAGTCTAATTAGGACTACCCTCTTTAAAAATCCTCTCGTGGTACATCTCTCAAACCTCACTGTTCCCTTCAAAACCTAAGCAAGAACCAAAGAAAATTCTTCGTTCTATCACCACCATGACTAAGTCCAGCCAAACTACCTCAAAAGCAAAATACTCATCTAAGACTAGGAGATAAAACCACAATTATGAAGTCCAAGCCTAAGAAGAGTGCAAAATTCTATCAGTGGTCTTGAACCCACACCTATTGCATCTGCACTCATATCCTCTAATGTACCTACACCATCATCTTCTGGTACTGTTGCACCTACGATTCATACCTCCACTGGACTTTTATCCCTAAAAACAACTACTCATGCACTTGTATCCATCTCATAAATAACCTCCAAACCCACTAAGGTCAAGGCTACCTCAAGGATATCAGTAAAAAGTGGCAAGGTAGCGATTCATGCTACTGTTAAGGGGGGATCGGAAGTTAAGGGAGCTACTGCTCTAGGGAATCTGTACCTGTCAAGGTTGATCAAGTAAAATCTTCTCCATCAAAATTTAATGTTCTAGTCTCTGCTATCGAAGTTTCCCCTTTGGAGGTTGTTGCACCCCTGAGTGACACACCACATATAGAAAGCACTACTGTAGAAAAGGAAGTGGCGACTCAGGATAGAAATTTGGACACAATTAATGACCTACCATGGTTGATGGGAATGTGAGAAAGAAATAGAGGTTAAAGAAGGTTTCGATGAAACTTCTTACAGTTGGACTGATGATGAGGATGATGAGGAAGTTCATGGACTGATGATGAGGATGATGAAGAACAACAGGTGCACGTGAGAACTCTTAGTACTTGTGAGAAGATGAGTGAGAATGAGGAGGAATCAGGTGAATAAAAAGTAGGAGAGGTAGAAGAATAACTAGGTGAGCAAGTGGGTGACTCTGAAGAAGAAGAAAAGGAAAGTGAGGGAGAAGGCTGACTCTGAGAGTGAAGGTGACGAAGATGAAAAGGAAAGTGAAGGTGAGGGTACTGAATCTGAAAGTAAAGGGAAAAATGCAAGCAAGAAATCTTAATGCTCCATGACTATTGGGAACACAGTCATGGCCCCTATAGAAGAAGTTCATGAAGTGGAAAGGCTGGAAGAACCTAGGTCTTCTTTAACTCCTTTTGTTGGAGATGAGGAGGCTGACAGTGATAAGGATGATATGCCTTTGTTTGAGTTAGGGAAAAAGGGCAGGAAAGCCTCTATAAAATCTGCGAGATCAGTTCCACATGCAAGAAAGGAAGTGGCTCCTCTCATAAGGACTCCTCTCACCAGGATCAAAAGAAAGTTATTTATAAACAAATGGTCAATGAGTCTAGGAGTTCCAAGAAAATAAGAGAGAAAAACTCTAATGTCGAAACTATAGTTGAGTTGGATGAAGAGGATGAACCTGGTCCTTCTCAAAAGGCTAAGAAACAAAATAGTGAAGAAGCTTGCTGCTAAATCCACCAAAGCAACTACTATCTCTTAGAAGGACATCAAAGGGAAGAAGAAAAATGTTGTGTCTACTGCAGTTGACAGGTTCACTGAGTTCAAGAATAGAAAAGTGTTGAATGGGAAGATACTTACCAATACTGATGAAAAGGGCATGGACCAGTTGGTTGAAAAACTTTACTTGCAGGGTTGGACACATATGTTTGTTAAACCCTTTCCCCTATGTGGGTTCCTGCAGTAGTCGAGTTTTATGCTAATCTCTAGTCTGTGAAAGATTTTGAGATGGAGTTTGATGCTGAAGAGCTTGGGCTGCTACTGAAAATTCCCTACCTTGGATTTGAAAACTATTTGAAGAATAAGTGGCATGTTATTGACAATGATGTGGACACATGCATTATAGTTACCAGAAAGTTTTCCTAGAAGTTAAAGCCGGATGCTCCACAGAAGGTGTACAAGACTGACATGACACTTTTTCACAAACTGCTATTTCACTTTGTGAATTCCTGCATTCTACAGAGATCTGAGAGAAGGCATGAGGCTACCCTACTTGATATGGATGTAATGGAGTTGTTGGATACTGGTAGAGCCATAAACCTTCCCAGCTTGATGATTCAGCATATGGCAAGGGCTGCAGACACCTCCAAGCCTAAGCATGTGATGCCTTATGTCTTCATGTTAACTAAGTTATTTGACAAACTCAATATAGCCTTGCCTGAGCTGAATTTTGGAAATCATAATGATGTTATAGATGCTATTACACTCAAGAAGTGTGATTATGATAAAATCATGGCTAGAGGGCCAACTGGTTTTCCCGATTTAACTGGATGCAGCAGGGCGACTGGACTCTCTAAAAGGCTTGAATTGGCTTTGGAAGAGAATGCTAAGCTTGGGGAGAATAATGATGAACTGCGAAAGGAAACTAGGCAGCTTAGGGAGGAGCTTAGAAAGGATAGATAACCCCATGCTCAGCAGATTTTCACCCTTGTGAAAGCCTTGACCCCCTCATCTTCTCACCCTTGATCCTGGTCCTTTACCCCTTATCTCCAGACTGTGTTGTTAACCTAATGGTGTTTACTTTTGTTGTTCTAGTTCTGGACTGTTTGCAGGATATTTAAGCTTATTTTGTTTTAATGTTTTGGTTCAATTTCTCACTACTTAATGAACTCTCTTATGTTGTTTACCTACTTCTAACATAATTTTTATCATCAGCTTTGTTTATTTCTCTTGATATATATTGTGCTTGTGTTGTAGCCTCGATGGCCATGAATCTTGCATTAACTATACGTAGATTGTCTAACAACTTTATTTTTATTTGAGGATGCCAAAAGGGGAAAGATAGAGTTGGGGGGTGTTTGATACACTTGCTCTGAATTGGGTTCCAATGTATTTGTGTCACCTTGTGTTGGTGTTGTGTTGTTCACATGTTGCTACTGTTGTGATGAGATGTTTATGAATGCCATTACGCCATTACCTCGTTTATGCACACAAAGTTTGTCATCATCAAAGAGGGAAAATCCGTTGAGAATTGTGGTTTTGATGATTAACAAAGTGTGTCCAGTGAATGTGTGCTAAGAACCAGGTCCTCAACGTAGCTGCTGAAGTACTCTATGAACTAGGTCCTCAAGGTACTTGTTGAAGGTTCTTACAAGGTAATAAATTTCGCACAGAGTTACTATAGTCCGAGATTGCTGGAGGAAGGTTATTAATGTGTTAATATGATAAGGGTCGTTGTCCAAGAAGATATGCTCGCATAATTGATAGACAAGAGTCACATGATTTGTGGAGTTCGTGGAGCTATAAGAGTTCTATCAAATGTAAAGTTGACTATGCATAGGACTCCCAAAAGATCTTAGAGTCTAGTGAAGTTAAATGCTTTCCTGATCGATTGAGGACATTATCCTATCCTTTTGCACGTCAACTATGGAATTACATTTTCAATACTCAAGTCGATTGCTAGTCTTAATGTTCTCCTTGAGTCTGTTAGTTAGTGTGTATTAGGAAATTGAGCTGTAATCATGATGTCATTCAAAATTTGTTAGTTGGAGCAAGTGTTTGAGTGTGCAAGTTGGAGTAACTTGTAATTCATTCAAATAGTTGAAGTAGGAGAACTGTGTGAGTATTGATATACAGGTCTTGTAATCAGTACATTTGACTCATTTATTTTAATGAAGTTGAAGCTAAAATTCTACGTGATAGGTCGTGATTTTTGCATCTTTGAGCCAGGTGAGTTTTCACACAAAAATTGCTCTCTTTGTTTTTATTGTTCATTCCGTTTACAGTTAAAGAGTAAGGTAAATAACCAAATTCTTTAGTAATTTAGGAATACACTCAAACTAACAGTGTGGAAGATGAAAAAATCGAAACTGAAATGCGAAAACACTACTGGCTAATAATTATGAAAATTTAGTAGCTAAGAAGCCATTTTTTTCTTATGGACAAAATCGTTAGCTAGTAATTAAAAGGAATAATTTCAATAAATTAACTTTTGAGTTAGTAGGGTATTTTGATCATTTAGTTTTTAAAGAATGTTGTAATAAAATAACTTCATCTAAAAAATTTCATACTTATAATATAGTATGATATGATGATGATTGGCAAGCTGTGGAAAACATGACTCATGTTCCTCTGACTTTTATATGCCTTAATGAAGTCATGTTTCCTAAAAGAAGAGTGTTATTTGTACATCATACCCCTTTACAATTTATAACTTAAGAAAATAAATTTTTTAGATCTCTTATATGTAAAAGACATGTCTCTTACACGTAAAAGTAAATCTCTCATGTGTTAAAAAAAAGAGGTAGGGTCATAAAACTAAAAACAAGTTTGTAAAGAGCCACAAAACCAATTGACCTATTTGACAGTATAATAAACTATATAGGTGATGAAACTCGAGACCGTTGAAAAAATCGCATAATTAGTATTAGTATTTGATTTTTTCCGCAAACAATTACTTATTTAGCTGTGGGGACGAATGATTTTAAGATAATAAGACATATGAAGACTAAGGGCGTTTGGTGAAAGAAAAATATTTTTAACAAGATTTTTCAGTTTTATTAATTTTGGTAGGCTTAAATATTTTGGAAAATATTTTTCTCATGAATTCATGTTTCTCCAATTGGAGAAAAATAATTTCCCTAACAAAAAGAGGAAAATACTTTCCAAAACTCCTTTTCAACCTTCCCCACCCTATTTCCCACCCTCACCCTCCACTCTAACCCCTTACCCGATGCCACCCCCACCCAGACTACCCCACACCATTCCCCCACGCATACCCTCACCACTGCTATCCCGACCCATAGATCGCCACCTACCACCCTCCCTTGCCCTTATCCATGTCTCCCAAAGTGTTTGTCTAAATTATATATTTAAAATAAATACTACTACCTAACAAACACCAAAAAATAAGTTAAAAAACCACTTATTTTTCAAGAAAATATTTTCCTACGTGCCAATACTCCCTAAATGATTTTTAGTGAGATATTGTATTTGCTAAATAAGGAAAAATTAGCTTAAATTAAGTAAAGTCAAACTGAGATAAAGCTATAGCCATACTATATTCAAGAAACAAGTTTGTGTATGGGTAAAAACGAGGCTAACGAGTACCCCGATGCAAGGAGTTGGAATCGAGGCAAGAAGCCTCTCGCGTCAAGGCCCAGGAAAAACACATGCCCTCGGAACCATGGAGACCTCGCCCCCGGGTCCGATTCGAGTTCTACTACCCTGGAGTGCATTACCAAACTGCCGCACACGATTAACGAAGGGCCGTGATATCCGTATCCAACTGGATATCATGGCATGAATCTCGGCCCGTATTGGCGATGGATCAGTGATTAGCGAAAAAGAAGATTTCTTACCTTTCTTAGAATTGTACTTAGGGTAAAACTCCCCTACTATATAAAGGGGAATCTGATTATTCATTAGACACATTGTAATACATATACCAAGGCAATATATACCTATTTTTCTCTATCTCTAAAGGATTGTTCAAAGTTCTTATTTTGGTTCACAAGTTCTTCATAAGCATTGGTTCGGAACCGAAAACGAGATTCTCGTTAAGCCCTTAACCCAGCCTGGTCATCATTGGTTTGGTTATTTATTTTATCTTTTATTTTCTTATCTTACGTAGTTAATCATTTGTATTGAATTAATTCACATATTCTTAAAACAACATACAAATTCAATTTTTATCCATTTTTAAGGGGAAGCATTTTGGTGCCCGCAGTGGGGCTAAGGATAATAGTGGTAATTTGATAAATATTTTCATAACACACACTATATTTTACGCTTATTCTTTAATATTTTAATTTCGTATTTACCTAAGGATGTCGAACTCTCAATCTGCTCACTTCAATGTTGATATTGAGTCTGGCCATCATGGCGAAAACAACAATATAACACCTAGGAAAAATGTGCCTCATGCCGATCCCAACAGAGCCCCAGTCACAGACCCTATCGATTCTAACTCGTATGTGGCCATCGACGCCAACCTTCCGACCGACCTTTGAGAACAACATTTGCGGAGGAGCCTGACCAATGACTTGAGGTATGCCCAAAGGCAAAGGCGGAATGATTAATCTGGGGGTGATCTCCGAAATGTTACAAGCTCAACATGCGGCGATAGCGCAGCTGCAGAACCAAAGTTGCACCCCCAGTAGAGTTGAGTCCAAAGAATATCGGGAAAACACCCGAAGGAATGAGCAAGTCACGGAGAGGCCGGGTGAAGCTGAGCCCGAGACCAACCCTGAAATCATTAAGATGCTTGAGGAATTGACAAAGCGGGTGGAATCGGGGGAAAAGAAAATTGAGGCCAACGACAAAAAAGTGAAGACCTATAACTCTAGAGTTGATCAGATCCCACGAGCACCCACAATATTGAAAGGCCCGGACTCCAAGAAATTTGACCAAAAGCCTTCCCCCCCAAGAGCAACACCGAAACTAATCACGAAGAAGTTTCGTATGCCCGAAATTATGAAGTATAATGGAACCACGGATCTAAACGAACACGTGACCTCCTACACGTGTGCCATCAAGGGAAACGACTTAGAAGATGACAAAATCGAGTCGGTTTTGCTGAAAATATTCGGAGAAACCTTGTCAAAAGGAGCAATGATATGGTATCACAACTTACCCCCTAATTCTATTGATTTATTTGCTATGCTCACAAATTCCTTTGTAAAAGAGAATGTCGGGGCCATCAAGGTCGAGACCAGGAAATCAGACCTTTTCAAAGTAAAACAAAGAGAGAATGAAATGCCCAGGGAATTCCTATCGAGGTTTCAAATGGATCAAATGGATATGCCTCCGGTAGTGGACGATTGGGCTGTTCAGGCATTCACCCAAGGATTCAACCCCCAAAGCTCCTTGGCTTCACAACCGTTGAAACATAATTTAATAGAATACTCGGCGGTAACTTGGGCCGATGTCCATAACAGGTACTAATCAAAAATTAGAGTTGAGGACGATCAGCTCGTGGTCCCCTCTGGGTTCATTTATCCCGTCAGAACTAATGACACGACTAAGAGGGTCGTCGATCATGAACCAAGACCGGACAGAGACCGGTATCAACCATATAATGGAGATCAAAGGGGTAATGGATATGGACGTAACCCTGTAAAAATGAAAAAATGAACAATCGAGGCCACACTAGCCGCGGTCTCATGAGCAAAAACGGTTTCAGCAGGTCGCTCAGGGCCAGGGAGGCACCAAGGTTATCAAAATACAACTTCAATGTCGATACTGCCAGCATTGTATCATCTATCAAACACATCTAAGACACCAAGTGTCCTCGACCATTGCAGTTCGACCCTACCCGGAGAGGCCCTCACTTAGTGTGTAACTATCACGACACTCATGGCCATATAACCGAGGACTGGCTACAGTTAAGGGAAGAAGTGACCCGTTTATTCAATAACAGGCATCTCCGGGAATTTGTGAGTGATCGATCCAAAAACCACTTCAGAAATAGGGACTCCAACAAACAGATTGAGCAAAAGGAACCTTAGCACGTCATCAACGTGATCATTTGTGGAGTCTACGTCCCCCAGGGACCAATGCTAAAGCGCACTAAGGTGTCCATTACAAGGGAAAATCGAACCCGGGATTATATAACAGAGGGGACCATCTCTTTCAATGATGAGGATGCTAAAGGCATCGTGCAACCGCATAATGATTGTAAGACCCCGTAAACTTTTACCTAGAATCCGAGGTTTCGTGTTGCTAAGGTAGGCTCATGTGTTTGAATATTGTAGAAAATGAGCCGCGGTACATATGTTTTTTGGTTGCTCAATGCATTGGAGAGTTGGAAGAAAATTGTTGCAGAACATGGCGTTTCAGTGGTCCATTATGCGACCGCAAAATCACTCCACAGACCGCAGATCCGCAGCGGAGTGGAACAGAAAAGGGACAAATTTTGAAAAGTATTTTTTCTGGCCACATAATGATTATGCTGGTCGCATAATTATTATGCTACCGCAAAATTGCATCGCGGAATGGACCAGACCCAACCCAGAATTTAAAAATCATTTTGTGGTCATTATGCTACCCGTATAACCATTCTGCTGGCCACTTATCTATTTTGCTGGCTACATGTCTATTCTGCTGGCCACATATCCATTCTTCTACTACAGAATTGCACCACATAATTGACTACGGGGGTTATTTTTGGAGATTTTCTAACTCGACCCAATTTTAATAAAAAGGCATAAGGGGGTTATTTGGGAGCAAAAGCATATAATATTTTAGAGAGAGTAAAGGGATCTAGAGAGAGAAGGAAGGGCACAAACATCTTCATGGTTCAATTATTTCTTAAGCTTTGGGGATTAAAGGGAGAAATCCACTAGATCTTCATCTAAAAGGTAAGGTTCTACTCCCTAGCCCTAGATTATGGTTCATTTTTTGTCATATCTTTAGTTGATTGGAATTGATAGAAGTATTGGGACGTTATGGTAATCTAAGGGAAGCTTAAGAAAGGTATGTTGGCTAAACTTCTCTCTTAGAATTGAATTCCATGATGTTCTCGTAAGTTTCAAGTATGGTTGGCCCAGGTTCCTAATTCCCATGTTCCAAGTTGTTTCTAATAAATTAGATTATCCCACGTAAGCAAAGTGTCGAAATATGTATGTAGTCAAAACGTGTTCTAATTACTCCTATCTCATCATGATCTCCTTCGGGAATGTGTTCAAGTATGGTTTATTTGTTAAAGCGTTATATAACTTCAATTCATGTTTCAAATGAAAGTACATTATGTTTAATTTGAAAAGAATACTCAATGTGCCTAAAACTCCTATTGCTCATATATATATATATATATATATATATATATATATATATATATATATATATATATATATATATTTAAGGCCTTAATTTCAAATGCTCTCATTGTTCATACTCTATAAAGATGTTTGAAAATGAAAGAAGTGAGTTGGGGATATAAAGTGTGGCCACCGTGCCAAAAATCAAAGTTATACTTGTGGCCAGTGGTGCCAATGAGATTAAATGATGTGTGAAAGATTATGAAATGAGCCTTGATTCAACTGTTCCAATTTGACTCCGAAAGATAGATTTGCCTAAAAGCATATGTACTCAGGTAATGTTGAAATGGGATTGTTTTAAAGTTATACATATGATTTGAACCACTGTTTCAGTTGTAAATTGCCATGCTATCTTTTATAAGAAATTTCAATGTGATTTGAGTTCTTACATACTCATGAGTTGAAATTGTTTATTGCCCTTTTCGGAAAAAGTATATCAAGAATAAGTGGTGTATCACTCATTTATGATTTTAATCCGTGCTTCAATTGCTAGTTATTTTGCTCCATTCTTTGTAAAGGAATATATTATGTTCAAACCTTTCATTACTAATGAACCTAAAGTTGTGATTTCCGGAATATTCTATATGTTGATGTTTTTGATGATGATCCTTGAGAGTAAAGAAATGAAAGTGTGGAATATGAAATACGGTCAACGTTCCATGAATGAAGAATCATATGTATGGCAAAGAGTACCAAGGAAATAATGATGTTGTGAATGGTTGAAAGTACTAACGAAGCTATATAAATGGTGCAAAAGGTTATAACGTGAATGTATTTGTATTTCTGTATTCCTTTGTATGCAAAGCAAAAAAAAAATTTTTTTGGGAGTGTCGATAGTCACCGAGGAAGGGTAGGTTGAAATAACCTAACCTACAAACTACATGTGTCAGTGTAGGAGTGCATTGTTATTATTCCCCTTATTTAGGATGAGATTGAGGTGATGAGAATATTCCCGTAACTTGGGATGAGATGATTGCTAGCAGAGGGTGATATCGATCCACACAACATTGGGGTGAGGCGGCAGGGCCGCTTTGTGTAGAGATTATGATTGTGATTACATCTTCACCTGTACACATTAGGGGTGAGGTGGAAGGGCTACTTTGTGTAGAGATTGTGATATTGTGATTACACTTCTACCCGCACACATTAGGGTGAAGCGGTAGAGCCACTTTGTGTAGAGATTATGATTGTTATTACACCTCCACCCGCACACATTGGGGTGAGGCGGCGGGTCCGCTTTTTGTAGAGATTATGATTGTGATTACACCTCCACCCGCGCAAAATGGGGTGAGGCGGCAAGGCCGCTTTGTGTAGATCTTGTGATATTGTGATTATACCTCCACCCGCACACATTGGGGTGAGGCGGCGAGGCCGCTTTCTGGAGAGATTGTGATTGTGATTGTGACTGTGATTGGATGTCTTGGGGTGAGACGGCCTAGCCTATCGGGCCGTGATCAAACTCCTTGCTAAAATTACGGTGGTATATCGGTACTAAAGATCTCCCAACCAAAATATATATTATTTCCGTACTTTAAAAATTGTTATGTTTTAGCTTGGCATTTGGATATCATTGATTATTGTTAGCTATTTCCATGGTCTTCCCTTCCTTATATTGGCATTCTATTCCGAAATATGACATTTAGCTTCACATACTAGTACTATTTCATATTTACTAACATCCCTTTTGCCGGGGGCGCTGCATCTTCAGTGGATGCAGGTGGTTCGTCAGCGACATCTTTGGTCCTCGTTAGCAGTTACTCTCTATGCAGCAGGTTTGGTGAGCCCTACTCTATTCCGGTCCTGATGTCACTTGATGTTGTACTTTATGTTTTGAGGTATAGCCGGGGCCTTATCGCCGGCACTTCCATCCTACTCTTCTATTGCACTTAGAGGCTCTGTAGACATATTGTGGTTTGTACATTGGTATTAGGAAAGTCAAAAGTAGAAATGTTATATTTGTACCACATGTTACACTTCAAACTATGAATGGGTAATATATTTTTGGAATTTTAAATGAAGCTACTAATGGTAATGGAATTGGTGTTGATTATGAAATACCCTCAATGTTTAAATAATGGAATATGTTTCCACTCTATTCATGGGAAAGGTCGGGTAGAAAGTATCTAGCAGGCTTGCTTGACCGAGTTGTCTCGGTTGAGCGCCGGTCGCGCTCCCCGAGGTTAGGGCGTGACAAACTTGGTATCAGAGCCTATGGTTTTAAAGTGTCCGAGGATGTCTTGGAGCCGTGTCTAGTATATTCCATCTTATCGGTGTGTTGTCGACCATATCTATAATTAGGAGGCTACTTGGGCATTTAGGAATGTCACTCATCTTTGATACTTCAGATCGTACGATAGAGCTCAATATAAGAAGCTAATTTCCTTGTCATGTCTCATTTTCCTAGATGAGTAATCCACGAGTTCGAGGCAATGAGGAGGGATTGAAAGAGCTAGTTGCTTGGGTAAGTGTCCTTGATCCTATTAATGTTACCGTGCCACCGGATCAAGTGGTGGGAGCACTTAAGAAACCAAAGAGGGTTGTTGGTACCAATAAGCGGGAATATTTGATTTGTAAGAAGCGCCACTTGGGTTTATGTTGGATGACCCTTGAAATATGTTATAGTTTTGGAAGGAGGGGGCACAAGAAGAACAAATAGCCTAGGTTGGGTACACCTAAACCGGTCTACCCGATATGGGGGCAGGAATATTTTGCATCGTGTTGTGAGTATGTTCAGAAGCGTGTTAGGGGTGGTAAGCTTGGGAAATTCCAAAGGCCCACACCACAAAGTGATATGGAGATTGTTACTCCCGCCATTAAGGTTTGGAGAAAGGATGGGGGAATGCTTAT
Source organism: Nicotiana tomentosiformis (assembly GCF_000390325.3). Classification (NCBI taxonomy): domain Eukaryota; kingdom Viridiplantae; phylum Streptophyta; class Magnoliopsida; order Solanales; family Solanaceae; genus Nicotiana; species Nicotiana tomentosiformis. Next base: position 76,548,241 of record NC_090820.1, on the reverse strand, counting down.
GATGTATGCAAAAAGGGTAAATATCAGATCAGTGGGGTGAGTCCGTTTAGTGGACCTCATCCCAGTTGCGTGAAGTGTAGGAGATGTCATTCGGGGGTATGTCACTATGGTACCAATGTATGTTATGGATGTGGAGTCAAGGGGCATCAGTTAAGGAACTGCCCTGTCAACCTAAAGTCACCAAGTAACTCACTCCTTAGAACATCATTATTAACACCACATAATGTTCTTTGTCGTATATGTACATCTGCATTGAAGAGCCTATAGAAATATTGTCTTAACATGTCACTGGATCATAAAACATTGCATGTACATACTTTCTGCACGAGACGCATTATTCATGAAGTCTCTTTATCACAATTCACTTACTTACAATCTTTTGAGGAATTGATTTATAACCCTAGGCTAATATTTCCCACTTGCTTCCCTAAATTCTCAACAAGGAACTATACCTGATAAATTTCTTACACAACCTTTTGATTCAATTGGATAACATCTACTCACGTGTGCTTATGCATGCACCGTCATAATATTTACCTATGTGGTATCAAATCTAATGTAAGGCAGCCTAGTTTTGAGATATTTCTTGAGCCACTCTCTTTCTCTCCTGTGTATGTGGCTCCTATGGTTCGAGCAATTACTTTACTTCTTTGTGAATATTATCATAGACTCTTTTTCACTGTCTAGTAAAATAAGAGCATGTTTCAGCACCTATCATATGTGTACATGTCAATTGAAATAGTCACTTGTCTGTGTAAAGTTTTTACATCTTGGGATCATGTACATGATTCCCACATTATCAATGCCTACTAGGAAACTCTATGCATCATTTGTCGAATCAATGATGTCATCACAATGATTAAATATGTCAGCGCTATTGGTAGTAACCTTCATGTCTCTTAGGATATAACCTCCTGAAATTCCCTTGCTCAACACATTGATGGATTCATGAATAATTCCAGCTCAATCTCGAACCCCGTAGTTCCTCTTTGTATTAAATCTATGGGTGTTGAAGGTTCAAGCATGTCAAAGAAGAAGCATCATTCAATGGTCAAACACATTGGGTAGGAAACTTTATGGTCATATTCATGCTAGCACATCTTATAATAATTGTTGAAGGTCACCAAAAGTTTAATTCGGGTGTTCAACGTAGAGATTTAGAGTTGAAGAAAGTGAATGAGTTATTCTCAAGATTTTTTCCATGAAGATATTATGTGAGATGTTAATAAAGGTAAAGTAAGTGTAATCACAATAAGACTTATGGAATCTTGAAGGAAATAGCTCAATCAATGAGTATGATGTTTCCCCATCGTTGTTCTCCATGCACCTAGTGTTTCATGTGTCTACGTCAAAGAAGGTAGTCGAGAATCCTTTGTCTATCGTTCCGGTGGAAGCTATTGAAGGTGAAGTTAACGGATAATTGGCTTATGAGAGGTAGCTAATTGTCATCCTTGTTAGATAATTCCGAAAGTTGGGTTTTCATCCGTTCAAGTGCTACGGTGAAGTCTATTAGTCGAGGAGGTTACCTCGAAGGCCGAGGGTACTGTGGAAAGAAAATATCCGCACTTATGTGTATAGCCATATGGTTGTGGTTCGAAAGGTACTTTCTATGTGTTATGATTCAAATATGTACAGTTCATGTCCAGACGTCACTTTTGATAATATAATGTCGGTAGTGTTGAGATTTGTGTTATGTATATATACTGTGATGCTTTGCTGAATTATGGATGTATTGTTAGGAGCGGTTTTGGTGATTCTCTGGCAAGTGGATAGCCCAAAATACAGGGGAAGCTCTGCCGTAATTTCTGAAACATTTGGGACTTCATCAAATTTGCAGTTTGAGACGTGTGAAAGAAGACACGAGTTATGTTGGGTGTGTTGGGAAGACTCTACTCCTCATTCGAGGACAAATGATCCTATGCAGGGGAGGATGTAAGACCCCGTAAAATTTTACCTAGAACCTGAAATTTCATGGTGCCGAGGTATGCTGATGTGTTTGAATATTGTAGAAAACGAGCTGCGATACAGACTTTTTAGGTTGTATAGTGCATTGGGGAGTTGGAAGAAAATTATTGTAGAACATGGCATTTCTGCGGTCCATTATGCGACAACAGAATTACTACGCGGACCAGAGATCCGCCGCGGAGTGGAACAAAAAAGGGGCAAATTTTGAAAACTATTTTTGGTGGCCACATAATGATTCTATTGGCCGCATAATGATTATGCTACCGCAAAATTGCATCGCGAAATGGATCAGACCTAACCCAGAATTTGAAAATCATTTTGTGGCCATTCTACTGCCGCATAACCATTATGCTGGCCACATATCCATTCTGCTACCACAGAATTGCACAACATAATTGACTTCAGGGGTTATTTTTGGAAATTTTCTAACCCGACCCAATTTTAATAAAAAGGCATAAGAGGGGTCATTTGGGAGAAAAAACATCTAATATTTTAGAGAGAGGAAATGGATCTAGAGAGAGAAGGAATGGCACCAACATCTTCATGCTTCAATTCTTGCTCAAGGTTTGGGGATTCAAGGGAGAAATGCACTAGATCTTCATCTAATAGGTAAGGTTCTACTCCCTAGCCCTAAATTTTGCGATTTGGACTGAATGTAGGTAATGAAAAGTATGATTCTTAGGTGTGGAAGTCGCTCTTTGTGCATGAATGTACCCATAAGGGTGGTAGGGAGGTTGTTGAACTAAATTGGGTGAATGATTTGTTGTGGGATGAAATGATTCCAACATAGAAACCTTGTAGTGGAATTTGCACACCTAGTGCTTGATGAAATACCTAGTTGAGCTGAAAACATGAATCTCTTCCTAATTATGGTTCAATTTTCATCACATCTTTAGTCCAAAATAACCGGGTCCACCGGGCCCAGTGTGAAGGGATAAGCGTAAACACTTAAATACCCCTCCACATGGATAGTAATGGCGTCCTCAGGCCTGGGGACTACCACGTTCTTACCTTCCCAGTATAGTTCTCTCGGACCACTAGAAGGACATCTTCGGTCACGGAGCATATGTCCATTGATGCTCTCTCACCCCGGTCCTGCTTGGACGAGGGTTTTTCGACCTTAAAGTCACCCGCAAAAGAAACACCCCCAGGAATAAAAGCTTACAAAGGGGACTCGGGAGCCGGTTCAGCGGCTGCCGACTCGATGGCTGCCATATCAGAAAAAGCTGTCTCAAGGATGTTTATTCTGGGATCGGCCGTCTCAGTACCAGCGGCCTGTTGGGAAGATGAAGAGGCAACCTTTTGGGGAACTGATTTGGAAGTTTTAGCCATTGTTGGCTGGTAATATTTGATGATTTGAAAAAGAAGTATAGAGGTTTTGAAGAAATAGCTTGAAAGTTGAACAACAGAATATGAAAGATTTAAGAAGATTTGTGCAAAAATCTAAGAACAATTATGAAGATTTGAAGATCAAAAGATAAAGGTATAAAGATGTGAAAGAAGTTGATGACAGTCGGAATGTTTGAAGGTAAAGGCTTGGCTGAAAAGTGGAAAAAGAACAAGGGATGGAGGCTTTTATAGGGAAGTAGGCGACGCTTCGGATTCGGAGGCAACCAGTAGATGGTTGACACATGTACGTAGTCAGAACGACGCGACTGATGGGACATTTCGGCTCATTCGTTGTAATATACGAAGGAAGGAACCGGAGGGCATCTATCGTTTTCTATCATTTCGGAAAACCTACTCTCCGAGAAACGAGGGGACTATTTGTGCACGGATAAAACCGAGGCTAACGAGTACCTCGGCTTCCTAATGAAGCAAACGAGGTAAGGATATGACTGCAAGGAGTCAGAATCGAGTCCAGGAGCCTCTCGCATCAAGGCCCGAGCAAAACACCAGCCCTCGGAACCATCGATACCTCGCCCCCCGGTGCCGGTTCGAGTTCCACTACATAGGAGAGCATTACCAAACTGTCGCGCATGATTAACGATGGGCAGTGATATCCGTGTCTAACCGTATATCACGGCGTGAATCTAGGCCCCTATCGGCGGTGGATAAGTGATTAGCGAAAAGGAAGATTTATTCCCTTTTTTAGAATTGTACGTAGGGTAAAACTCCCCTACTATATAAAGGGGAAGAGGATTATTCATTAGATACATTGTAACACATATCACAAGGCAATATATACTTATTTTTCTCTGTCTCTAAAGGATTGTTCAAAGTTCTTGTTTTGGTTCACAAGTTCTTCATAAGCATTGGTTTGGAACCGAAGACGAGCTTCTCATTAAGCCCTTAACCGATCCCGGACTCGCTATCATCATTGGTTTGGTTATTTATTCTGTCTTTTATTTGCTCATCTAACGTCATTAATTACTTATATTTATTTAATTCACATATCCTTAAAATCGCGTATAAATTTAATTTTTATCCGTTTTTAAGGGTAATCAAAGGTAGACTAAAAATTATTATTTTTTCGCTTACGTATGTGCCATAGAATTGTATTAATTGCATCCATCTTAAAGTGCAGCAAGTAGGGATAATACTACGTTAATGTATCAAATCGGAAACATATAGAAATGAAACTATCAGAATAATATGACGAATATTCTAGATATATTTTCCCAATTTCCTTATCTACTAATTTTCTTTTTTCAGAAAAAGAAATCATTTCCTATTTGTGTTAATATTTTTAAAAAAGTAAAGTTGGACTGTCCCCAAAAGAAGCCATCCGATCCTTTAAGGCTCCGTCTGTTTCAACTTGATGGAGATGTGACTCTAAATACTTTTCCTCTATCAATCAAAAACATATTAAAGGCTGAGGGAAAGAGAAATAGCGAGTTTCATTTATCTATCCCTTTATATATATATATGACAACTACTCCAAAGGAAAGAACTTTAAGTTATTAAACACTGTAAAAGATTTTACACTAATAGTGTAATTTAGTCAAGTATGTACCTTTTCCTCAAATTAGCAATCCAGCCTTACACAATTAAATGTAATTAATCTTTAAATTACCTGATGTTCAAACTTATTAAAGAACTTTTATCAAACGTTCACTTACAAATGACCAATAATTTCTAACACAGAAGTGTAGGTATTGCGGCCATAATGGCAATGCCCATTATCACCATTTCTGTAAGACATGACCTAAATTTGTCCGTGGCTAATCTTAGCGACAAAGCAAACTTGGAGCCAAAGTACTCAAACTTGGAGTCAAAGCATTCTATCTTGGAGCAAATGAATAAAAGTATTTTCTTTTATTCTTTTTTTCTTTACCTGGGGACCAAGAACTTTTCCTTATAAACGGGCCATCTTACTTCATTTGAATCGTCCAATATTTTGATTAAAAACTCATTTTGAGTATTCATGTAATAGAGAGTTTTGTTATATTCCATAGAGTTAGTGTTGGGAAACACTTTGAGTGAACCTCTACTTTGTGAGTGATTGCAGCAGGTTATTCTCTTGGAATATATTTTGAGATAATTAGATTTTTATCTCTAATTTTGTACTCTCTTTTGTGTGCCGGTTGTTATAGCGAAATTACTCCACTCTGCTTATAGACGTAGGTCACCTTGACTTAACCACGTTAAATTTTGTGCCTTCTTTATCTTGTTTGATTACTGTTATTATCAACTTGCATTGTCTTTCTTATTGTTGTTTGACTAAATTCCGCACTACCCGTGTTTCCAATCGTAATAAATTGATATCAGAGCCAGATCAAATCGGGTTAGTGTGAGCAGCCAATATGACTTTAACAAAGACTTATGTTGAGAAATTTGACCGAAATATAAATTTCGGCCGGATATGACAATTAAAGATGGAAGCTATTCTAATTCAGGATGGCTTAGACTTGGCGTTGCAGGGAAAGGAGAAAAAACCGGATAAAATGAAGGACGAGGAGTTTTATGTCATAGACAAAAAGGCAAAATCAGGTATTATCTTAAATCTCTCAAATGAGGTTTTACGTGAAGTTTCTGTACAAAACACAGCCAAAGGCATGTGGAAAAAATTGAAAACCTTATATAGGAAGAGAATGGTGGAAAATAGACTTTACCTGAAGCAGAAACTTTACACAATTCGTATGGGTGAAGGTACCTCTATTCTCTCTCATCTCGACGTATTTGATTCTATTCTTATGCAAACAAAACACAAGTGATGGAGATGAAAGGTATCAACAAGAATCACTACCGAGGTACTGCCTCGTAGTCTCATTTCACAAATCAAATCACAATCGTTTCTTATATCACCGCGAGAGCCTTATACTTAGTTTTGAAAATCATTTTTTTGAAATAGCTACCCGCGTTTTAGCCCACCTTATCACACCGTGTGGTTTCAAGTAGTTCTCCTACTAACAACACACGTATCAACCCCATCTTATCTCACCACATGTGTTTCAACCCCAATCCTTATGCCACCGCATACGTATCAATATCACAACATATCACAAATCACACCTCAAGTGCCCAAACCGTAACTTGCCAAAAGAAGTCAACAACAATAATGTTTCCACAATAAATAGCCCATGGCTCAACCACATTAAGTACAAGAGTCTCAACAATAGAAACCGAAAGTGAATTTTTCAACAAGAATGGTATTCCAATAATTTAAAACCTTGCCTCAATGTGAATCCCAACCTTGCCTCATTGGCCTTCCTGCTCTCCTCACACTCCTCGGTCCATCTGAACGGAGTACCATTCTGGGGAAATCTAGTCATAGGTGCATCAATAGATGAGAAACCCTCTACAAAACGACCATAATAGTCGGCCGAACCAAGATAACTCCGGATCTCAGTAGCTGATGACGGTCTGGGAAAACTCTACATTGCTTCAATCTTCTTCCTATCTACCTTGATCCCCTCACTCGACACCACATAACCCAAAAACTCCATTGAATCAAGTTAGAATTCACACTTAGAAAATTTTGCATAAAACTTCTTTTCTTTCAAGGTCTAGAGTATGATCCTCAGGTGCTGCTCATGATTCTCCCGGTTCCGAAAGTATACCAAGATATCGTCAATAAACATAATGATGAATGAATCAAGATAGGGATTGAATACATTATTCATCAAGTGCATGAATGACGCTGGGGTGTTGGTCAGTCCAAATGACATTACAAGGAACTTGTAGTGACCATACCGAGTCCTAAAAGCAGTATTCGGAATATCCGAATCCCGAATCTTCAGCTGATGATACCTTGACCACAAATCAATCTTTGAGAATACTTTGGCACCCTGTAGCTGATAGAATAAGTCATCAATGTGTGGTAATGGATATTGTTTCTTCATTGTAACCTTGTTCAACTGCCGATAATCAATACACATGCACATGGAACCATTATTCTTCTTCACAAACAAAACCGGAGCACCCCAAGGTGACATGCTAGGCCGAATTAAACCCTTGTCAAGCAACTCTTGCAACTGTCACTTTAACTCATTCAACTTTACTGGGGCCATACATCTGGATAGTCTCTCACTACCGGAACTGACTCAACGGTGGGAGTATCAACACTGACATCTCTCACAAAGGTTAGATATGCATCACACCCCTTCCCAACCATCCTTTGTGCCTTAAGGAAGGACACAACCCTGTTAGGAACATAATCCAAAGTACCCCTCCACTCCAATCACGGTATACTTGGCATAGCCAATGTCACCGCCTTGCCGTGACAATCAAGAATAGCATGATAGGGTGACAACCAGTCCATGCCCAAAATAACATCAAAGTCTACCATACTGAGCAACAATAGATCAACTCTGGTCTCAAAACCACCAATAACAACTAAACACGGCTGATATAAACGGTTAACAATAATAGAATCTCCCACAGACGTGGACACATAAATAAGAGAACTCAAAGAATCACGAGATATACCCAAATATGGAGCACAGTAAGATGATACATATGAATAAGTGGAGCCTGGATCAAATAAGTCTGATGTATCTCTATGACAAACCAGAATAATATATGTGATAACCTCTCTGATGCAACCGCCTTTGTTCTACCTTAAAAAGCATAACATATGGCCTTGGCTCCCCTTCTAGGGTGACCCATACCCCCTGACCTCCACACCTAGCTGGCTGTGCAAGTGGAGCAGCAATTGGAGCAGTAACCATAGCCTGAGAAGTCTGTGGACCCTATGGAATACGTGGAGCCCGAGTGGTCGGTGGAGGTGCACCCCTCCTGAGTCTAGGACAGCCCCTTACCATATGAAGAGTATCACCACACTCAAAACAAGCTCTCAGAGGATGTGGCTGCTGAAACTGGCTCAGGCCTACTCGACTGGAGTGGCCACTAAAAGCACCCCGTGCAGGAGGTAAACTAAATAGTGGCAGTGCATAATAGGCAACTAGAGGCCTGGGAGTAGCCGGAGTACCACTAGAAGCTGGAAGTGCTAAATGAACTAGACAGCTCACATAGCCTCTACCATGACGGGCTACAATTGGGGCATGGGCATACCACTATATCTGCCAGAATCTCGAGGAATCTTGGCTTCCCTGTCCTCCTTCTCCCTGCCCCGCATACCCTCTAATCTCTTTTCGATCTATACCACCTGTTGATATGGAGTATCTGTCTCCAACTCTCGAGCCATGCTGAATCAAATACCATAGTTGAGCCCCTCGATAAATCGATGGACTCGTTCACTGACTGTGGAAACCAAGACACGTGCATGCCTAGACAAATCACTGAATCTTACAAAATACTCTGATACAGTCATAGCACCCTAGCGCAACTGCTCTAACTCCATGCGACATACATCTAGAAGGTTGTAGGGAACAAACTCTCTCAAGAACATCTATGAAAACTAAGCCCATGTGAGTGAAGCTGCCTCGGGCCCCGCCACCACTGATACGCTGGTCCTGACAACTGGAATGTAGTAAAAGCAACCCAATTCGTCTCCACAATACCCGTGGTACAGAGAATACAGTGGCACTTCTCCAGAAAACCCTATGCATTCTCTGTAGCTAGGTCGTTGATAGTAGAAGGGTGGTACTTCTTGTACCTCTCGAGTTTGAGCTCCTCATCCACATATGATGTTGCCCTAACCTAGGGCTGAACTGGGACAATTGGTTGTACCGGTATAACCTCTGGGACCTGGTCAACATGGACCTTATGCTCTTGGGTACGGGCCATGGGAGTCTTTGATTCTCCCCCAGCCTAAGATGTGGTTGGTGCAAGCAGAATCAACCCTACCTGAGCTAGAGTACCAAACATGCTCAAGAACTAGGTGAGGGTCTCCTGAAGTGCAAGGGTAGCAACATGCGCCTCAGGTGCCGGCCCTCAAACTGGAGATACTGGTGGCTTCTCTATCATAGCTCGGGCAGGTGCTTTGGTTGCACCATGTGCCCCTCCTTGACCTCTTCCCCGGCCTCTCACGACTCTAGCAGGGGACACGGGTGACTAATTGTCGGATCCAACAGTGGGTGTCTTCGCCATCTAAGAGAGAATAGAAAGACAAGGATTTAGAATTTTGAAGTTAACAAATTTGCACGATAAGAAATCCAAGAAGTGAAGTTTCCTAATAGTTCCATAGCCACTCGAAGATAAGTACAAATGTCTCCATACCGATCCGCGAGACTCTACTAAACCTGCTTATGACTCATAACACCTATGAACCTAGAGCTCTGGGACCAACTTGTCACGACCCTAATCTCCCTCCGTAGGATGTCGTGATGGCACCTAGTCTTTAAGAATAGGTAAACCTAACACACATGAAGAATTTAACAGAAACAGTAATAAAACTTCCAATTTAAACCAATAACTGTCACAAAAAAGAACTCCCCCAATACAGCTGAACATAACACCCAACATTTAGTGATATCGAGTCACAAGATCTACATGAATGTACTGAACATTGCAAAACAACAATATATATAAAAAAGGAAAATGAAATAGATATTAGATAGAGCGTGACTCCGAGGCCTGCGAACAACGGCAGGAACACCTTGAAGTCTCTAATCCAAGATTGTCTCGCTGATGCCTAGGATGGTATGAAGTGCCTGGATCTACACAAAAAGATATGTAGAAATGTAGTATGAGTACATCACAACAGTACCCAGTAAGTGTCAAGCCTAACCTCGGTAGAGTAGTGACGAGGTCAGGTCAAGACACCTACTGGGATAAATAAAAAACTGAACAAGTAAAGTATAGTATAATAATGGAAACTATGGAACTGATACGATGAAGAAATAAAACAAGAATATCTACACTGAAATTAAGGCAATGAAGACATCACAGAAGAAAACGCATAATGAGAATGCCAAGGAAACGATGCAAACAAAACACAAATGATGGAGATGAAAGGTATCAACAAGAATCACTATCGAGGTAGCAGTAGTCTTATTTCACAAATCAAATCATAGTCTTTCCTTATATTACCACAGGAGCCTTACATATAGTTTTGGAAATTATTTTTCTGAATAGCTACCCGCATTTTAGCCCACCTTATCACACCGCATGGCTTCAAGTAGTTCCCCTACTAGCAACACGCGTATCAAGCCCACCTTATCTCACCGCATGCGTATCAAACCCAATCCTTAAACAACCGCATGCGTATCAATATCACAACATTTCACAAATTACACCTCAAGTGCCCAAACCACAACTTGCCAAAATAAGTCAACAACAATAATATTTCCATAATAAATAGCCCATGGCTCAACCACAATATGTACAAGTCTCAACAATAGCAATCGAAAGTGAATATCTCAACAATAATGGTATTTCGATAATTTACAATCTTTCCTCAATGTGAATCACAACCATAATGCATCAATAAGATATTACAAAAAATAACATCTTCAAGTAAGGTAACTCAACAGTTAAATAATTAACAAGGAAATGAGAGAACAACAACTTCAACTAAGCATGTAAAGGCAAATAACAATTAAGACATGAGACAAGTATTAACAATATCAAGTAAATCACGTAAGAATAGATTAATGATGATGAAGGTAACATGTTAAGACAATTTAATTAGAGGCATGAAAATAATTTACATAACTCTAGCCGGTAAATTACTACTAGGGGTGGCAAAATGGTTAAAAGAACACAGTTAACCACCCATATTATCCACTAAAAAATGGGTTGGATAATAAACTTTTTAAAAATGGGTCAAATATGGATAAGATCCATATTATCCATTTAGAAAATGGATAACCAAAGGGTAACCAATGGATAACTAATGTGTTTAACTTTTATATTTGTAAAGCCTCAAATTGGGGGTTTCTTCAAGTTTGGGAGACTAGAAATTCTCTCAAAAGTGTTCATATTCAAAAAGTCATGGATAATATGGTTACCCATATTATCCATCAGTTAACCCATTTTTTATCCGTATTAAATATGGGCCGGATCAGATAATTTATCCATTTTTCATTACCCGTTTTTGACCCGAACCATATCCAACCCGACCCGTCCGTTTGCCACTCCTAATTACCACATTTAGCATGTGTACCCACTCGTCACCTTGCGTACACGGCCTTCACGTACCATAATTAATGCAAAACAACACCAATCTTAAGGGGTAATTCCCCCCCAACAAAATTAGGCAAGACACTTATCTCAATACATGATAACTCAATCCATTAGTAAGCCTTTTCCGCGATTATCCAACTCCGAACTGCTCGAATCTAGCCAAAACAACTTTATACCATAAATACAAACCATAGGAAACTATTCGAACAATATGGTTGCAATCTTTAATGAAAAATAAAAAGTCAACTCAAAAAGTCAACCCCCGACTTGCGTCTCAGAACCCGACCAAACCTACAAAATCCGAACACCCATTCGATAATGTGTCCAACAATACAAAAATTACTCAATTTTGATCTCAAATCGACCTTCAAATCCACAAAATATAGCCTATGAAGTTTCACAATTTTTTCCCAAAATTTTCAATTCAATACACTAATAAATAACAAAAACAACGATGGATTCACGTATAATAGCCAAATCCGAGTTAAAATTACTTTCCCCCATAATTTTCTTGATAATCCCTCTAAACATCGCCACAAACCGAACTCTGTAGGTCAAAAGATGAAGTATGAATGAAACCCTCGAACTCACCCTTTTCTCCCCAGAGATCTCGCTTCTGTGAGCCCTTAGCCGCATCTGCGTCTCCAATCTTGCGAAATTTCCATCGTAGGTGCTGCCCTCACTTAGGCCCCTAAAATATCGCACCTGCGGACACCCTAAGTGCATCTGCGGAGGCCAGTCACTTCTGCGCGTCCGCTTCTACTGACAACTGACCGCACATGCGGTCCCAGCTAGCCGGACCAACCTTCGCTTCTGCGGTGCCGCACCTGCGGCCCAAAGTGCGCAGGTGCGATTGCACTAGAACCTCAGTAGCTTCAGCATTCCATTAAGTCAAAAAATGATCTGATTTCAATCCGACTCACATCAGGGGCTCCCTGGGACCCCGTCCGAAAATATCAACAAGTTCCAAAATAAAGAACGGACCTGCTCGAGGCCTAAAATCACATCAACCAACATCAATTCTATGAATCGCAACCCAATCCAAACCTATTGAAACCATGAACATTCAACTTCCAAAACTAACGCTGATTCATACCAAACCAATTCTAATTGATCTCAAATTTTGCACAAAAGTCATAAATAACACAACGGACCTATTACAACTTCGGTAATTGGAATCTGACTCTGATATCAATAAAGTCAACTCTCAGTCAAACTTCTCAACATTCCTAACCTTCAACTTTCTAACTTTCGCCAATTCAAACCGAAATGACCTAAGGACCTCCAAATCAATATCCGGACATGATCTAAATTCCAAAATCACCATACAGAGCTATCGAAATAGTAAAAAGTCCATTCCAGAGTATTCTATACAAAAGTCAAACTTCGGTCAACTCTTTTGACTTAAGCTTCCAACTTAGGGACTAAGTTTCCCATTCCACTCCGAAACTCACCCGAAACCAAAACCAACCACCTCGACAAGTCACAAAATCATAATATAATATAGAGGAGGCAATAAATAGGGGAACAAAGCTAAAATACTCAAAATGGTCGTCCAGGTCGTTACACCATCCTATGAAACTGAAAATGATAATTGGGCCTTCTAGCATTATCATTTGGGCCTTCTATCATCCTAGGCTCTAGTGTCGTGCCCACACAGGTTTGTAGAGTTCCAACCAATAACTACTCCACTAAACAATATGACAAATAACATATGTTTTTCATGTTACAGCTAGCTATCATGGTGTATATAAACATTTTTCATCTTGATCATCAACCCAAAATCAAGACAACCGAATATTATGATTAAATTTAAAAACACTTAATCTCATCCAACCTAGACATGAAAAAAGTAAAACAAGTCGTCATGTGCCATATATATTGAAATTTCTCAAAAGACATGGCACAAGCTCGATTAAAAAAATAAAAGAAAAAAAGCATAAGAAGGGGTAAATTTCATCCATGGTCATCAAACTTAAAGTTTGTAATATTGTCACGACCCGCAATCCCAACCATGTGGCTGTGATGATGCCTAATATCCGCTTGCTAGGCCAGACGATATTAGCTACTCAACTATATGCCTTAACATATTTAAAAGCAGATTAATGAGAAGATAAAGCCGTAGAACTTTAAAATACATAATAAACTCCATAGACGATGTCTAGTCTAATATTTCCATAAGCTGATGTCACAAGTACATGAGCTCCTAAAAGTACTACAAATAAGATCTAAAATAAAATACAACCGTTCGAAACAAAATAAACAACATAGTAGATAAGAAGGAGACTTCAGGGTCTACGACCGCTATGCAGCTCTATCTCAAGTCTTCTCATGAAGTCCGGGCAAATCTCCACTAAGCGCCACTGGGACCAACACCAAAATCTGCACAAGAAGTGTAGAAGTGTAGTATGAGTACAACCGACCCCCTGTACTCCGTAAGTGCCGAGCCTAACCTCGATGAATTAGTGATGAGATTATACCAAGGCACTCATTATAAACATGTACCATTAGAAGTAAAACAACATCAGGATAGAGAAAACAACTATTAATATCAAAATCAGAACAGAATACACAACAGTGGGCCTCAAAATATCATCTATGCTCAATTTCACAGCACAACGCGAATACAGAACCAACAACCAACAACAATCATAATATAACTTCTCTATTGGGATGCACAACCCGATCCACATATATATGTACCAATACTGTTGCGGCATGCAACCCGATCCCATATACAATATCAATATCCGTTACGGTGTGTAACCCGATCCCAATATCATATCAATATAGTTGCGTTGTGTAATACGATCCAAAATATCATATCAATACCAATGCGGCGTGTAACCTAATCCTAAATATCATATCAATACCACAGATAACTACGGTGTATCTCATAGCGTACAAGAAAAAAGAACCAAAACGTATAACAACTCTAAGGCAAACCAATATGACAATTCGAAGTGAAATAGAAAGTAAGTGAAGGCAAATATATAATTAAAGGCCTAGAACACAAATAGCTTCTACCTAGCAACATCTGAGGCTTAGAACAAGTAAAAACGGATAATAAGTAAAAATATGGATTCCGGAAACATGTATCAAATATAGGCATGTAGCAATGAAGACATGTATTTAGCAAGTAAGGACATGTCGCAGTGAAGTCATGACACGAATAGCGATACAGAATTAACAAACGGCTTAATATAATTAAAATACACAATTATTAGCCCACCCCGCATGCTTAAATCAATGATAGCGCATATACACTCTTCACCTTGCATATACGCCATCACCACACATAAATCACGTAGCATATAGACCAATAATGTCCTATTTCCCTCAAGTAAAGGTTAATTACGACAATTACCTCTTTTCAGAATCAAATCAAATAAAAAATCAATCACGATTTTTTCTTTAGAACAAGCCTTCAAACCAACCAAATCTAGCCAAATAACATTCAAACGTCCAAAACAAGTTTTAAAACTACCTACGAATGAAAAAGGTTAAATTTTGATCATCTTAGAAAACATTAACAAAAGTCAACACCGGGCCCGCTTGGTTGAATCTCAGATTCGGACCAAATCCCTATTACCCATTCACCCCGAGCCCGGTTATGTGATTTGTTTCAAAATCCGGCCTTAATTTTATGTCTAAATCTCAATTTTGTAAATTTCCTAGTTGCTACTTTGAAATTCATAGATTTGATGAAGAAATTCATGAAAATGTAATGGGAATGGATGGAAAACAAGTTAGAGTTTCTTACCTATGAATTTGTGAAGAAAAAACTCTTAAGAAATTGCCTGAAAGTAGTCTAGGGATGAAAAATAGTATAAAATTTGCTAAGTCCCGAAATTTTTCACCTTTACCCAGCTGAAGGCGTCGCAATTGCGAACTATTGTTCGCAATTATGACTATTGCAAAAGAGAACTACTAATTGCATTTTGCAATCAGTGTCCCTGCCCATTTGTAGTGGGAAATGCAACATATACCTCGCATTTGCGAAGCCCCCATCCATCGCAAATGCAGTGGAATGCGAAGCTGACAAAGGTTCCTAGTCATCGCACAAGCGAATAAAGAGTCATAAATGCGGAACACTCCCAGTCTGCAAATGCAAAAAATTTCTTCGCAAAAGTGAAACCCAGCCACCAGCTCCCTATTCGTATTTGCGAGCCTGACATCGCAAATGCGAGGCTCGCAATTGCGATCAGGTTCTTGCAAATGCAAGACCTGCAACTAACTTGCACCAACAGTTTCAAAATCAACCAAAACTCGTCCAAAACTCACCCGAACCCCTCGGGCTCCAATACAAACACGAACACAAGTGTAATAACATCATATAAAATTGCTCGCTCACTCACTCAAATCATCGAAACAACATCAAATATAAAAAATTGATCATCAAAACTCAGGGATTTCAAGTTTTAAACCAAAATTTTCAATCTTCCACATAATGCATCAAACCGCCCTCGAGTCACTCGATACCCAAACCAAACAAGCGTACAAGCCTAAAATATCATACTGACCTATAGAAATTGTCGAAATATCAATTGGAGGTCGTTTACTAAAAATATTGACCGTAATCAACTCAAACCTCATTTTAAGTCAAAAATCACATTTGCTTTGAATTTGCACGCATAACCTATCCAAAAATCGACACGGACTATGCACACACCTCATAAATCACCAAATTAAGCTACGAGAGGTCTCGGAACATAGAAAAAGGAGCTGGTGTTCAAAATAACCTATTGGGTCATCACATTCTCTACCTCTAAAAGAAACGCCCGTCCTCATACGGACATAGAAATGTAGTTGGGCTGGTAAAAATGTGTGGGTATCTACTTTTCATGTAGGAATCAGACTCCTACTTCACATCCTCGATCAGCTGACCTCTCCATTGCACTTTCACAGAAGAAAATCTCTTAGACCTCAACCTTCAAACCTACTAGTCTAGAATAGCCACTGACTCTTTCTCATAGGTTAAATTCTCATCAAATTGCACTGTACTGAAGTCTAAAACATGTGACCTATCCTCATAGTACTTCTGAAGCATGGAAATGTGAAATACCAAATGTACCCCTGCTAGTCTAGGAGGCAATGCAAGCCTATAAGCAACCTCCCCAACTCTCTATCAAAATCTCAAATGAGCCAATAAACCTCGGGCTAAACTTGCCCTTCTTCCCAAACCGCATCATGCCTTTCATAGGCGACACTCTGAGAAGAACCTTCTCACATACCATGTAAGCTACGTCGCGAACCTTCTGGTCCGCATAACTCTTTTGCCTGGACTGAGATGTACGAAGTCTCTCCTGAATCACCTTAACCTTTTTCAAATCATCACGGACAAAATCTGTGCCCAAAAATCTAGCCTCACCGGGTTTAAACCAACCAACCGACGACCGACATCTCATCCCATACAAGGGCTCAAACGGAGCCATTTGGATGATCAACTAATAGCTGTTGTTGTGGGTGAACTCCACTAGAGGTAAAACTGGTCCCACTAACCCCCAAAATCTATAGAGCATGCTCGCAACATGTCCTCCAAAATCTGAATAGTATGCTCGGAATGACCATCCAACTGAGGGTGAAACGCGGTACTCAACTCAACCTGTCTTCCTAACTCATGCTACATGGCCCTCCAAAAATGCAATGTGAACTGTGTGCCTCGGTCAGAAATGATGGAAATGGGCATGAACTTTGTCCTGGTTTAATTGATGAGACTACACAGGTGATATATAGTATCATTAATAATTTCTGCTTCTTTTACCTTGCCGTGTTTATTTACGATACTTATTGAGTACATTGGGTCGGTTGTACTCCTACTACACTCTGCACTTAATTGTGCAGATCCAGGTGTGGGGACCAGTTATCAGCACTAGTTTGCTTTTCGGACTATCTGCTAGAGGCGAGGTAGAGTTGCACCCTTGGTCGCAGTTTGACTTGTCTTTTCCTTTCATACTGTTGTTATAGTTCAGACATTGTATTTATTGCTCAGTTTCAGACTTGTATCCCATTGTAGTAGCTCATGACTCCGTACTTACCAGTTTCTGGGGGATTTATTTTGTACTAGCAGTTTTTATTGTATTGAGATCTCAGGTTTATGCTATTTCTTTGAATTTCGTTATTGTGTTGCCCTCGTTATCATGTTTCGGCTTGCCTAGCCGGTGTGCTAGGTGCCCTCATGAAGGGTTGGGATTTGACGTAAGTATCTTGACTAACTTTTTGTGTGGGAACTACCCCTTAGGATTTGGGTTTAATTGTACTATTTGAATGTGAAAATGTGTATACGAGGTGATGAGTGTTTACACGGGCATGTATGTGAAGAATTGACAGGTTTAGACTCTTAGATCACTTATAGGTATTTAATTGAAGTTGCTATTATTTGTCCTATCTTTCGTTGTCAAGTTTATTCTTACATGCATTAGCTAAAGTTTCTATTACATGTTCTATGTTTTATTTGTCGAGGTTACTCTTATATGCATTTAGTGGTAGATGTTATTACATATTTCACTCATAGTTGAGTTATTCTCATGCATTTATTTGTAGTTGTTAATTTTTGTTATCGCTTTCCTTGTCGAGCCTAAGTTATGTATTTGATTTGAAGTTGCTATTTCATGGAATAATCATGAGACATAAGTGAACCTAGTGCTCTGATACTCTGTTGTCACGACCCAAAATCCATGAAGGTTGTGATGGCACCGGACTCTACTATCAGGCAAGCCAACAATAAATACTTAATTAAATCCTTATTTTAATATTTTTGAAATCGTAAATTTACTTCAATTTATCTAGTAAAAGATGAATTTACAAAATAAATAACAATGTTTTCCAATTCCAATAGTGAAAATCCCATAATCATCCCATAACCCGGTGTCACAAGTGCATGAGCCTTTTCTAGAAATTTAAAATAAAACACAATAATTGTCAGGAATACAACTTGGACAGGAAAGAAAATACAATACTCTGAAGGAGACTCTACTGGTTGTGGTGCATCGTATAGAATGCATCTCACCTAAGTCCCCGCCATACTCGCGCCTCTGCGCCCACAAGGCCGCTAAACATATGTGTACCTGCACAAAAATGTGCAGCAAGTGTAGCATGAGTACGTAAATCAATGTGTACCGAGTAAGTATCCCGCCTAACCCCGTAGAAGTAGTGATGAGGGGTCTACTTCAACACTTACTAGTGGTCCATTAATATCAGGTTCAGTAAAGAAGTGAATGTATGTGAGACAGAGTAAATATATGAAACAAACAAGTACAAAATACGTAGTTCAATTTTCCTCTTTACAATTTACTTAAGCCCTCAACTAGCAAGTTCCATCCGTAATTGGAGCATATGTATGGATATAGTGGATTTCATCAAAGAAGTTGTCGTAATCCAAATCAGGAAAAAACCCTCAGACACACTGGCTTCTTGCAAAACGTTACGCACGATTCCATGAGGATAATATATATATAGGAAATGCCGAGGCGTATGACCCGATCCAACATAAAAGTAAATTGTGCACTGCCGAGGGTCGAACAACGTGAACCATAGATGCATCTATTAACCTGCCGAGGAGAACGGCCCGCTCCCTTGAGAGTGTGGTACATAAATCCTACCGAGGCGAACTGCCCGATCCCATAAAAGTGGTAGAAGGAAATACCCCGCTCGCGAATCATACGTGCGACGCGATTAAATATAAATTTAAGGAATCTCCTCTCTAGCGGATTATACTTACGACGCGGTCAAATATAAATTTAAGAAATCTCCCCGCTCGAGGATCATACTTGCTACGCGGTCAAATATAAATTTAACATTAAAATGATAAATCTTTCTTGATTCTTTTCATAATATGGGAAATTCAGCTTGTATCCTTTAAAGGAAATGACCATGCTCGCTAAACATACACACGATGCGGTTACACATAGATTTCTTAAGCT
Organism: Nicotiana tomentosiformis; assembly: GCF_000390325.3. NCBI lineage: Eukaryota > Viridiplantae > Streptophyta > Magnoliopsida > Solanales > Solanaceae > Nicotiana > Nicotiana tomentosiformis. The sequence continues at coordinate 76,528,883 of NC_090820.1, read as the reverse complement.
ATTATAGCATTACTCAATCCTTTTCGAAATTACGAAGTTCAAATGAAACATTTTAAATCCTAAGTTCTTAAATTTCAATTCCTTTCAAAACATTTAATAAGCAAATTCAATCTCGCTCCCTCTCGAGGCAGACAATAAACATAAATCAATAACAATATCTTGAAGGCATGATGTGAGCCTAAAACTACCCGGACACATGCATAGCTAGTAGCTACGCACGGACTCTCGTCACCTCGTGCATACGTAGCCCCCACAAATAGAAGCACACAATAATTTAGTTCGCCTATGGGGTTAATTCCCTCTTATAAGGTTAGAAAGGAGACTTACCTTGCTCCGAAATTCCATAACCGGCTCCAACGCTCAAAAACTAGCCAAACAATGTGCAAACCAATGAAAATATACTCTAATAATCATAAAAATTCAATTTACTACAATTTCCAACATTACCCATAGCATTACGAACTCAAATATATACGTAAAATCACCCTCGGGCCCATGTGCCCGGATTACGAAAATTTTCGAAGATAAACATTACCCATAGCATTACGAACTCAAATATATAATTTGTTCTGAATTCCTTACCCAAATTCGTGGTCAAATTGCATAAATACCAATTTTTAGGTTTTTCTTCAAAATTCCAAATGTCTTCACATTTTCACGTCTAAATCCTTATATAGACCATGTATTTAACTTGAAATAGGGAAGAAGCACTTACCTTCACATAGATGATGAAGATGGAGCTCCAAAATCGCTCTAAGACCGGCTCCCATGGAGGAAATAAACTGCAAATGAGCCAAAACCTCAATTTTAAAAGAACACTGCCCAGGTCTTTCCCTTTTGCGATCGCGGAAATCCACTCGCGATCGCAAAGGCCAATTAACAGCTGCCTAAAATCTTCTCTTTTGCGAACGCGATGCCCAGACCGCGATCGCACTGCTTAGCCCCTTCCTTTTTCGCGATCGCGAACCCTACTATGCGATCGCATAGAACAACCTTCACCAAACGGTCCAACCCCATTAACACAACACGTTCGCGATGGCCCCGACACGAATGCATAGAACCTCCAGCTCGACCCTCCGCGAACGCGAACTACTATACGCGATCGCGTAGAGTAAAAATTCTACCAGTCCACTTAACCCTTTGCGATCGCGGCCCTTTCTTCACGATCGCGGAAGAGGAAACCAGCTGCCCAGAAACCAGCAATTCCTCAAAGTCTAATATCAGTCTGAACTCGATCCGAGACACACCCGAGGCCCTCGGGACCTGTACCAACTATACCAACACATCCCAAAACACATTACAAACTTAGTCGAGCCTTCAAATCACATCAAATAACATCGAAATCATGAATCACACCCCAATTCAAACTTAATGAACTTTGAAACTTTAACTTCTATAATATATGCCGAAACCTATCAAATCACGTCTGATTGTCCTCAAATTTTGCACACAAGTCATAATTGACATTACGGACCTACTCCAATAGCAAAAAGTCCACTTCCGGTCAAACTTCTCAAAAACCTTCAAATTTTTATGTTTAGCCAGATGATTCCAAAATGACCTACGGACCTCCGAATCCACTTCCGGACGCGTTCCCAATACTAGAATCACCATACGGAGCTAATCTCAAACTCGAAATCCCAAATAGACATTGATAACATTGAAATGCACTTCAACCCAAATTTATAAAATTCTTCTAAATATGCTAATTTCCACAGTAGGTGCCGAAACGCTCATGAGTCATCCAAAACCCGATCCGGACATATGCCCAAGTCCAAATTCATCATACGAACCTGTTGGAACCTTCAAATCCCGATTCCGAGATTGTTTACTCGAAAATCCAACGTTAGTAAATTCTTCCAACCTAAAGCTTTCGAAATGAGAACTTTATTTTCAAATCAACTCTAAACTTTCGAAATTTCAATTACGACAACGCGTACCAGTCATAATACCTGAAGTGAAGCTGCTCATGGCCTCAAACTGTTGAACGACACACTAGAGCTAAGAACGACCGGTCGGTTCGTTACACCTCAGCTAAGAGCGACGCGCTAGAGCTAAGACACATGACCATGCAATCTTGTCGTCGATAGTAGACTCCCCTACTTGGCGCGAAGCCACAAGACCTAACATCCGATGATCCACAATACCAACCTTCATAAGCCCGTACAACACCATCCAGATACCAGAACCCGCTTCACCCTATATGTGAACAACTAAAAGATCAATAAATATATCCCCATCCTCAATCTAGATAACACGTTGAGACAATGATCGAGCATCCATGGACCCCTCGTAGCCCATCCAACGCATCACAAACCGTCGGTGCATGGCTGATACCGAGTGCGCAATATCGTATGAGTGGATGCAGGGGAATGTAAGATATGTCCTTCAAGATGAATCAATTCTGCACGATAAAGATTGAAAGAAGTAGAGTTTCCCAATAGTTCTGTAGCCTCTCGAAGATAAGTACAGACGTCTCTGTACCGATCCGCAAGAATCTACTAAACTTGCTTATGACTCGTAGTACCTATGAACCTATATCTATGATACGAACTTGTCACAACCCACAATACCACATTAGGAATCGTGATGGCACCTAGTCTCTAAGACTAGGTAAGCTTAAAACATGAGGAGATCTAACATAGATAACCATCTTAACTATATAAAACATAAACTGATAAATGGGATAACATAACTAAAACTGAACAAATATTAAATAATCCCCAGAACCGGTAGTACAGAGGCATAAGCTCTATCCACATACACTAGAATTTCTAAATACAACATTGTTCTAAAATGAAGATAAACAATAGTAAAGATAATATCCGAAGGTGACTCTGAGGACTCCGAACGTGAAGCAGGTATACCTTGGAGTCTCCAGCCGCGCAGACTCAACTCTCAAGAACCAACACAATCAGAAGTACCTGGATTTGCACAAAAATGTACAGAAGTGTAGCAGGAGTACACCACAGCGGTATAAGTAAGTATCAAGACTAACCTCAGTGGAGTAGTGACGAGGTTAGTCGAGACACTCACTAGATATAGAACCTGAACAAGATATTAACAAAAAGCTAGTAATGGAAAGAACGATAATGTATGGCTAATAACGTAAAGATTATTAATATAAAACCAACAAAAGAATAATAGAAACACAATTGGCAACAAGAAGTAAACGGGTAATAAAGCAACAACGTAATCAGAACAGAGATGAAATATTAATGAACTCAAATTAGGAAAACAGATGACAATTCACGTAATCAAATCGTTCTCAATGCAAGACTTACAACAAGAAGTAACCCGAGGCACCAAACCTCGTAACTATAAATCATAAGCCACAATTCCGAATCTTACACGCATGGCACCTCGTGCCCACATTATCAATCACCTTCGCACGGCAAAGCCTACATGCTACCATGTACATTTTATCCGTGTCAAATGCTAAATAAAATGTTCAAAAGGTTTATTTAAATACTATAAGGCATAATAACATTCTTGAATAAAGTAAAGTGTCAAATAAGATAATTAGTTTATTTTAAAGAACAAATATAGTAAAGTAAAGTACAATTTATACAAAATAGAGTATCAAATGAGTTTCGTTTAGAAATCAATAAAGTAAAGTAAAATAATATTTTAAAATTAAGAAAAATATCAGATAAGTTAACGAATTAAATATAGAATTTATTAAAGTAAGGCGTGATAACAATTTCATGTAAAGTAAAACATCAAATAGGGTAATGAGTTTAATTTGAGAACCCAATTAAAGTAAAATATTATAATCATTTAAAAATAGCAAAGCACTGAGTGAGATAACGAGTTCTATTTTAAGAGTCACAAAAAATAATGCATGTTAATAATTCTTTTATTTAAAATTGTTATGTTACCAACAACTCAACAGAGTATGAGATAATGACTCCACGCAAGTAAATTCATCTTAAAACACAATTCACCAATAATACAGAGGCACAGGTTGCCACATTAAAGCAATACAACAAATCACGTAGAATGCATGACTCACATAAGAAGTGACAATCGTTCACTCTCAAAAATAACAATAAATAACCAAATGCAATCTAAATACAAGGTAGATGATTTAAGAAAAAATAATAACCGTTCAAATCAACAAGCCTTTCAAATATAGAATGTACAACCAAATCACACTGAGGTACTACGACTCATATCCAGATTTCACAATTCAAAATCAAAAACTTTTCTTATACCGTCGCGTGTACCATACCTATAGATGTTTTTGAAATCATTTTTTTCGAAATAGCTACACGCACTTTAGCACCCTTATGTCGCCGCTTGACTTCAAGTAATTCCCTTACTAGCAACACACATATAAATCCCACCTTATGTCACCGTATGCACAATAATCCCTATCCTTATATCGCTGCATGTGTAACAATATCACAACACAATAATCAACTCGCATCACACGTGCCCATATGCCACAACATTACCAAATCAACAATAACAAGGTTACCACAACACATAGCCCACGACTCAACCACAATGTGTGCAAGAATCTTAATAATAACAAAATAAATGAGAAATAACTCAACAAGGCAAGATATTCCAACAACGAACAATTTCAACCACAACCGTGTTAATAGCTTTCAACAACTACAACTTCAATAACTCATCAATGAAGGTATTTCCATGAAATAACAACTTCAAATCAAATGCATAACTTAGGCTCGACAAGGAAAGCGATAGAACATATAATAACAACTACCACTAAATGCATATAAGAGTAACCCCGACATATGAAAAATAGAACATGTAATAGTCACTTTAGCTAAGGCATGTAAGAATAAACTTGCTAATGAAAGATAGGACAAATAATATCAACTTCAATTAAATACCTATAAGTGACCTAAGAGTCTAAACCGGTCAATTCTGCATATATAAGATCGTGTACACACTCGTCACCTTGTATAAACGTATTTCACATAATTCAAATAGTAAAATTAAATCCAAACCCTAAGGGGTATTTCCCCACACAAAATTAGGCAAGATACTTACCTCAAAGAAGCTAAATCAATACTCTAAGAAGCCTTTCCCTTGTGAAACAACCTCCGAACGGCTTGAATCTAGTCGAAATAACTTAATAACATAAATAAAAGCCATAAGTAACATTTCCAGATAATAAATATTTGATCTTTAATGAAAACAAAAAAGTCAACTAAAAAAGTCAACCTTGGGCTCGCACCTCGGAAAAACCAAAAAAGTCAAACCTAGGCTTGCACCTCGAAACCCGACAAAACTCATAAATTCTGAACACCCATTCAGATATTAATCAAACCATACCAAAATCATTCAATTCTGACCTCATATCGACATTCAAACCATCAATTTATGTTTTAGAAAGTTTTTACTCAAATCCCCAATTTCTTTAATTCAAATCATTAATCAAAACCCAAAAATCGAGGTTGGAATCATGAAATAATAATAAGTCTGAGTAAAACATATTTACCCCAATTCAAGTAGTAAAAATACCCTCCAAAATCGCCCAAAATCCAGCTCCAAAACCTTATGAGAAAAAGTAACTAAATTCCGAAACAAGAAAAAAATAACAGCAGTTGTCTAATCTTGAAGCAGGTCCTAGATGATCTCGCAACTCACGTTTGATAATCCCACCATGATCCTTGCGAGATTATACCCAAGATAGCCTTTTGATTCACCCAATCTGGCCTTAAAATGAGGGAGATATGGTGTTATGAAACACTAAAAGCAATCTTAAAATTTCAGGGATATAAATGGCATTTTCGTAATTACTCACACCAGAAAAAACCAGCAATATGAAAATCTTTGTTTTAGCACCCAAAACATATTTGGAACCTCCCGGACACAAACCATATATGCATTTCGATAATAAAATACGTTACGAACCTGCTTGTGCACTCAAAATACCGAAAAGAAGTCATCTTGACCCGATATTGACCATTCTTTAACATAACTAGTTTCTCAACCAATGATCCGACACACTCGATCCCCTCGGTACCTAATCCAACATACCAACTAGTACAAATACATCATCCAAACTTATCCAAAGCCTCAAAACAACCACAAGAACATCACAACAAAGAATTGAGGCTCAAACCAAATAGAATTTCACTTAAGTTGTTAAATCTTCATTCTTTCAAAAGAGTGTCTGAATCACACCTAAACACTTTGAATTACTTTTAATAACACAAGTTCAAGTAAACTATATAGACCTTTTAAAGTTTCGGAATACCAATTAGAGTTCAATAACATCAAAGTCAACTCTTGGTCAAATTTATAAATTCTTAAGTTTTTTAAATTGCCAACTTTCAACAAATAGTGTCGAATTCTTCTCGGAACCTCCGAATACAAATTCGACCATACATATAAGTCCAAAATTATCATACAATCCTATCGGAACAATCAAAATCCAATTCCGAGTCCGTTTGCCCAAAAGTTAAACATGGGTTAGCTCTTAACTTAAAGCTTCTATAACGAGAATCATTCTTCCAAATCAATCCCGAACCGCTCAAAAACCAAAATAAAAAATACACCCAAGTCATAATATATAATATGAGGCTACTCACAATCTCAAACCACCGAATGAAATGCTAAAACTCAAAACCACCAGTCGGGTTGTTATAAAAATTTCCAAATATCACATTCCAATTTCAACAAATAGGAGCCATGAAGTAATTATAAATTCTCAAGTCATGAAGGAAATATCAAGTATAATCAGACTACTAGCAATATTACGCCCAAGTTATGCCGAGGTCGTATGGCCTGATCCACAATAATTGTGTACATACACTACTGAGGTCGTACAACCCGATCCATGGATGCGTCTCATTATATATATATATATATATATACATTTTTATATATATTTCCGAGCCGTCCAACCCAATCTAAAGGAATAGGGAAACTCATCGGACCACGAGGCATACATTTTTATATATATTTCCGAGCCGTCCAACCCAATCTAAAGGAATAGGGAAACTCATCGGACCACGAGGCATACATTTTTATATATATTTCCGAGCCGTCCAACCCAATCTAAAGGAATAGGGAAACTCATCGGACCACGAGGCATACATTTACAACACCATGATAGGCACATAAAGGAGCATAATGTTCTACCAAAAATTGAATATTCCGCCAAAACTCAAAGTAACGGAGCTCGGTCTAACATAATCCCCAATCAAATCTCAATTATAAATTTACCCGGACATAAACATGATTTTTAGCTACATACGGACTATCGTCACTTGGTGTGTATATAGCAACTATAATTATTAATAAATAATAATTTAAACACCTATGAGGTTAATTCCCTCTTATAAGGTTAGGCAAGAGACTACATCACTTCCAAGTCCACTATTCGGCCCTTCGACCTAACTAATTGCCTCAAATCAATGCCGAGCAATCCGAAATTATCCAAAGGTCATACAAACTAATCAATATATTCCCAAAATCTCATAATTTAACTATTAGAATAATTACCCAACCCAATTCGGAAAAATTCTTAAAAGTCACCCCGGGCCCATGTTCCCAGATTTTAGAAAGTTTTGTAGACAAATGTTAACCATAACCTTATAAACTCAAATATACAATTTCTACTCAATTCCATGATCGTTTTCGTGGTCTAATTCCATTTTTACCAAAACACTAGGTTTTCTAACAAGGTCCCAAAATTTCCACAATTTCTATGTTAAAATCTACCCATAAACTATGTATTAAACTCACACTATGTAAAAATTACTTACCTTGAGATGCTAGGTTAAAATCCCTCTCCAAGGAGCTATAGAATCGGCCAAGAAATGAGAGAAATGAAGGAAATAAGGTAAATCCCAATTTTTAAAAGTTTCTGCCCCGTGACCCATTCTTCGGGATCGCAGAAGAAGCCTCATGATTGCGAAGGCAAAACTACTCCTTGCCCCAATGGCCTTCTTCGCGAACACGATCAGAACCTTTCAATCGTAAAGGTTAGCCCATCCAACACTATGCGATTGCCACCAGCCCTTCGCGAACGTGAAGGGAAAAGGCCTTTTGACCCCTCAGACCCAGTCCCTTCTACGCGAACATGGGACGACCATTGCGAATGTGAAGGCAACTTGTCCCAAGCCTTCGAGAACGTGACCTATACTTACCGAACGTGAAGAAAAAGATTACCCAGCCCCAAAATCCTTCATCGCGAACACGATGAACCCTCCGCGTTCGCGAAGAAGGAAATCAACACCATCAATTTATGCAATTTGGACTTAACTCTGGGTGGTCCAAGACACACTCGAGGCACCTAGGACCCCGTCTAACTGCACCAAGAGGTTCATAAACATAATACGGACCTACTCGAGGCCTCGGAACACATAAAACAACATCGAAACTATGAATCGCACCCTAGAACTAATTTAATCAACTTATTAACTTCAAACTTCTTCAACTAGCTCCGAATGCGGCGAATCATATTTATACAACTAGGAATGATGCCAAATTTTACACTCAAGTCTGAAATCACCATACAAATATATTTCCAAGCTCGGAATCCCAAATGGACATCGATAACACTAAGTCTATGACTTCATACCAAATTTAAGAAACTCTAAAACAGTCAAGGCGCCAACTATCAACATTAAGCTCCGAAACGCTCCCAGATCACCCGAAGCCCGATCCGGACACACGCTCAAGCTCAAAATCATTATACTAACCTATTGGAACCATCAAATCCCACTTCCGAGGTCATTTAATGAAAATGTTGACTCTAGTAAAACTTGTCCACCTTATGCCACTATAAAGGAACTAAGTGTACCCCTCCAAAACCAAACCAATCACCCCCCGCAAGTCAAATAATAGTAAAAGCACACATGGGAATTTTTAAATAGGGGAATGGGGATCTAGAAAGCAAAATAACCGGTCGGGTCGTTACATTCTCCAACTGTTAAACAAACATTTATCCTTGAATGAGTCTAGAATCATGCCTGAAGTGTTGAATAAGTGTGGGTGTGTACTCCGCATGTCCTTCTCCGTCTCACAAGTCGCCTCCTTAACTGATTGACCCCTCCACTGGACCTTTACTACTGAAATCTGCTTAGACCTCAACTGGCGGACCTTCCTGTCAGCAATAGCAACTGGCTCCTCTTCATAACCCAAGCTCTCATCTAGCTGAATTGTACTATAATCTCTGACCTATCGGCATGGTACTTGCGAAGCATAAACACGTGGAAAACTAGATGGACTCCTGATAGATTGGGTGGCAAAGCAAGCATGTAAGCAACCACTCCGACTCGCTCCAACACCTCAAATGAATCAATGAACCTCTAACTTAGTTTTCCTTTCTTTCCGAACCTCATGATACCCTTCATCAGCTAGACTTTCAAGAGAACATTATTGCCCACAATAAATGACAAATCACGCACTTTCTGATCCGCATAACGCTTTTGTCTGGACTGAGTTGTTCGAAGTCGCTCCAATATCAACTTTACTTTTTCCAAGGCATCCTTACCAAATCTGTACCATATAACCTAGCCTCGCCGGGCTTAAACCAATCGATGGGGGAACGACACTGCCCACCATAGAAAGCCTCAAATGGAGCCATCTCGATGCTAGACTGATAACTGTTGTTATAGGCTAACTCGGCCAAAGGTAAGAATAGATCCCACTGCACTACGAACTCAATCACACATGCTCTGAGCATATCCTCCAGTATCCAAAATGTCCGCTCTGACTGCCCGTTGGTCTATGAATGAATGGCTGTGCTGAGCTCTACCCGAGTACCCAACTCACTTTGTACTACTCTCAATAGATGTGAAGTGAACTGAGGGCCTCTATCTGAAGTGATGGAAATAGGCACACCATGCAACCGGAAAATCTACTAAATATAAATCTAGGCCAACCTCTCCGAAGAGTACATAGTAACCACCAGAATAAAGTATGACGACTTGGTCAGTCTTTTGACAATGACCCAAACGTTATCAAATTTTCTCAATGTCCGAGGTAACCCAACTACGAAGTCCATAGTGATGCGCTCCCATTTCCACTACGGTATAACAATTTTTTAAAGTAAGCCACTTTGCCTCTGCTATTCATACTTAACCTGCTGGAAATTTGGACATCTTGTTGCATACTCAACTATGTCCTTCTTTTTATGTCGCCACCAGTAATGCTACCTCAGGTCACGATATATATTTGTAGCACCTACATGAATAGAATATCGTAAAATGTGTTCCTCCTATTGAATCGTCTCCCTCGGGCCATCAATATTAAGAACACATAGGCGACCCTAGAGTCGCAGGACATCATCATCACCTATAGTAACCTCTTGGCACCACCTTGTAGCATTGTCTCTCTAAGAACCAGCAAGTGTGGATCATCGAACTATTGTGCCTTGATCAGCTCAAATAAAGAAGACTAAGCCACCACATCTGCAAGAACTCGACTTGACTCTGAAATATCCAACCTCCCAAGTCTGTTAGCTAAGGACTGAATGTCCAAAGCCAATGGCCTCTCGTCTGCCAAAATAAATGCCAACCTACCCATACTCTCAACCTTTCTGCTCAGGGCATCCGCAACCACATTCGCCTTGCCCAGATGATAGAGTGCAGTAATATCATAATCCTTCAGTAACTCAAGCCACTTGCCATGCCTTAGATTAAGGTCCCTATGTGTAAACAAATGCTGCAAACTATAGTGATTGGTAAAGACCTCATACGACACCCGATAAAGATAATGCCTCCAGATCATGAGAGCATGAACTATCGTGGCCAACTCCAAATCATGCACAACGTAATTCTTCTAGTAGGGCCTCAGCTGACGTGAAGCATATGAAATAACTTATCCCTCCTACATCAACACACAACCTAAGCTAATGCATGAAGCGTAGAAATATGCAGTATACATCCTTGATCCGGAGAGCAATACTAACATTGGTGTTGTAGTCAATGCGGTCTTGAGCATCTAAAAGATCGCCTCAAAATTATAAGACCATCTGAACATAGCACCCTTCTGAGTCAATATAGTGAAAGGAGCTGCAATAGAAGAGAAACCCTCCACAAACCGACCTGCTAGCTAGAAGAAACTCCTAATCTCAGTCGATGTGGTAGGAAGAGGCCAACTCTGACTTGCCTTGACCTTTCAGGGATCCACCTTGATACCCTTAACCGATACAACATGCCCCAAGAAAGCCACAAAATCTAACCAGAACTCGCACTTGGAGAATTTAGCATATAACTTTTATTCCCGCAAGGTCTGAAGCACAATCCTCAAATGTTGTTCATGCTCCTCCATACTACACGAGTATATAAATATGTCATCAATGAAAACAATGAAAAATGAGTCAAGGTATGGCCTGAACACCCGATTCAATAAATCCATAAAATCCACTGGGCATTAGAAGAACATCACAAGAAACTCATAGTGCCCATACCTAGTCCGGAATGCCGTATTCGAAACATCCGAAGCACGAATCCTCGGCCAATGATAAACAGACCTCAAGTCGATCTTAGAGAACACCCTAGCACCATATAACTGATCAAACAAATAATCAATGCACGACAATGGGTACATATTCTTAATGGTAACTTTGTTCAGCTGGCCGTCAATGCACATCTTCATACTCCCATCCTTCTTCACAAATAATACTAGTGCACCCCAAGGAGACACACTCGACCTGATGAACCCCTTCTTGAGAAACCCTTCAACCTATTCCTTCAAGTCCTTTGGAGCCATGAGGTACATTGGAATAGGGATAGGCTAGGTTCCTAGTGCCAAATCAATAGTAAAATTGATATCATGATCCGGTGGCATGCTTGGTAAATCAGAGGGGAATACGTCATAGATGTACCACACTGCAAACACTGAATCAATAGTGGGAGTCTCCACAGTTGTATCACAAAAATAAGCCAGAGAGGCCAAACAACCCTTCTTGATCATATGTGGAGCCTTCAAGTAAGAGATAACCCGACTAGAAGTACTGACATATGAATTCCTCCACTCCAATCTTATCAACTCTGGCATCGCCAAAGTAACAGTCTTGGCATGAAAATCAAGAATGGCATGGAACTAAGACAGCTAGTCCATGCCCAGGATGACCTCAAAGTCGGTCATATCAAGCAACAAGAGATCTGCTCTGGTCTCGTAACTACAGAAAGTCACAACACAAGAGCAATAAACCCAAGCCATAACAACATAATCACCCCACTGGCGTGGACACATATACAGGAACACCCAAGGACTCACAAGAGATATCCAGATAAGGAAAAAATAGATAAGATACACAAGAATAAGTAGACCCTGGATCGAAAAGTACCGAAGCGTCCCTACTGCAGACATAAATAATACATATGATCACGACGTTTGAGGCTATTATATCTTGTCTGGCTGGAAAGGCATAGAACTTAGTCGGAGCACCACCTGGCTAGCCTCCACCTCTAGGGTGACCCTTACCCACCTGCGCTCCATCTCTAGCCGGCCGGACGGGCGGTGTAGTAGTTGGTATAGTAATCATGGGCTGATGGCCCTACTGTACTGCCTTGCCTCGGAGCCTAGGGAAAACCTCCTCATATGACCAAGCTCCCTACATTCGTAGCAACCTCTCAGTGTGCAAGATTGATGACCCTGAGTTTGACCCTGGTGACTAGAATACCCACTTGAGGAACCCTGAATAGCCATTGGATGATAGGTACTCTCTGAAATGGCACTTAAGTAGGGCCACGCTAGAGTACTTCAAACAGGTGGTGGTGCTCAATATGTGGTCATGCTGGACTAGCCACTCATGAATTGACCTCTGCCCCCATACAAGATTCCATTGAATCTGCCAGAATGTCGAGGCCGCTTCTCCCCCATCATATACAATCGACCCTGGCTGCGGATACCCTCAATCCTCCGAGCTATAGTAACTTGGATACCATAATGCAAGCCCGCAATAAACCCCCGCACTCTCTCTACATATCTGGGGATTATCATGAGTTTGTGGCGAGGTAACTTAGAGGACCTCTCCTCATAATCAGTCACAAACATCTGACCCTACTAGAGCCACTCGAACTGACCCTGTAACTCTTCCCTCTGAGAGGGTGGAATGTACCTTTCCAAGGAGAGATGTGTGAACCGGTCCCAAGTCAAGGGAGGTGAACCTGCTGGCCTGCTACAGAGATAAGACTTCCACCATCTACGGGCCTTGCCCTCCAACATAAATGTGGTGAATTCCACCACGTTGGACTCCAATACTCCCATGTTATGCAGTCTGTCCCTGCAACGATCAATAAAGTCCTGTGGGTCCTCATGTATCCCACCATTAAAGACATGAGGATGTAGTCTAGTCCATATGTCCATTCGCTTACACTGCTCAATGGTCGTGGTTGGTCTGGGCTTTGGTATAACCTCTACAACTGGCTGGACCCCGCTCACAGGTAGTGCACTAGGGGTCTGATATACGACAACAGTGTGCTGTATTGCTTGAGCGGTCAAGGTTTGTGCTCCTCCTCCCACCTGAGATATGGGTAGGTCTGCTGGAAATAGGCTTGCCTAAGTCATCGAATCTATGAACTGCAGCATATGGCTCATGACCTCCGGAAATCCCTATGCAGTCATAAAACTCGCCAGGGTCGGCTCAGCTGCAGGTGCCTCATCCTGCTCCTCAACAACAGAATCCTCCACTAGATCCACTGGTGGTATAATGGGAGAAACTTTAGGACACCCTCCTCCTCTAATAGGAGTTGCAGCCCTCCCTCGGCCTCTCCTACTGGCAGCTGGGGGAGTGGCCCCACGACTACCAAGTACTGCTGTAGATCGTGTTTTCAGCATCTGTGAGAGAATAAGAGAAAGACATTTAGCACAACATCAACTGCACAATAGAAGATGAAGAAAGTGAAGTTTCCTAATACCTTATAGCCTCTCGAAGATAAGTACGGACATCTCCGCATCGATCCTCAAAACTCTATTAGGCTTGCTCATGACTTGTGAGACCTATGTGAACCTAGTGCTATGATACCATGCTGTCACGACCCAAAACCCACGATAGGCCGTGATGGCGCCCAACATCGCCATTAGGCAAGCCAAGAATGAAGTATCAAATCATGAATTTTATTTAATAAAGAAATTAAGTGTAAAAGATCATGGTGATATACGCTCAAATAAGACATTTAAAAATGAAATGGTAATAATGTTAGGAAAAGCCATAAACATCTACTAGTAATTCCCAATACCCGACGTCACAAGTGCATGAGTAATTAAATAGAATATAAATCGAAACAAGAAGGAGACTCCGGGTGTGGTAGATCAGAGCATAGGGGAGAAGCTCACCACTAAGTCTCTTGGTAATGTGGATCCACACCTGGACGGACCCCAGATGTACCTACCTCAGTACCTGCACAATTTTTGCAGAAGTATAACATGAGTACGTAAACAATATTTACCCAGTAACTATCTAGTCTAACCTCGAAGAAGTAGTGACAAGGGTTCGACATCAACACTTACTAGCGATCAATAAATAAAGTGCAAGAATTATAAATAGGCATGAAATACAACAAAAACAATGGAATAAAAAACATTAAATAAGTGATTCTTTAACAAAATATCAATTTTAAATCCCCAAATATCACATGCCAATTTCAGCAAGTAGGAGCCATCAAGTAATTATAAATTCTCAATTCATGAAGAAAATATCAAGTATAATCGGGGTCAATGCCGAGCAATATAAAACTAGCCAAGGTTGTATAAACTAATCAATATATGCCCAAGAGTTCATAATTTAATTATTAGATTAATTACATAAAACCAATTTGGAAAAAATCCTAAAAGTCACCCCCGGGCCAACATGCCCGGATTCTAGAAATATTTGTAGATAAATGTTATCCATAACTTTACGAACTCAAATATATAATTGCTACTCAATTCCATGATCATTTTCGTAGCCTAATCCCATTTTACCAACACTCTAGGTTTTCTAACAATGTCCCAAAATTTTCGCAATTTCAATGTTAAAATCTACCTTGAGATGCTAGGTGAAAATCCCTCTCCAATGAGCTGTAGAATTGACAAAGAAATGAAGGAAATAAGATAAATCCCAATTTTTAAAAGTTTCTGCCCCGTGACCCGTTCTTCGCGATCGCAGAAGAAGCCTCACAATCGCGAAGGCAAAACTACTCCGTGCGCCAACGGCATCCTTCACAAACACGATCAGAACCTTGCGATCGTAAAGGCTAGCCCATCCAACACTACGTGATTGCCACCAGACCCAGTCCCTTCTACGTGAACGCGGGTCGACTATTGCGAACGCTCCCAATCCTTCGCGAACGTTAACTATACTTCCCGAATGCGAAGAAAAATATTACCCAGCCCCCAAATCCTTCATCGCGAACGCGATGAACCCTTCTCATTCGCGAAGAAGGAAATCAGGACCAACAATTTATGCAATTTAGACTTAACTCCGGGTGGTCCGAAATATACCCGAGCCACCCGGGACCCCGTCCAACTGCACCAACAAGTTCATAAACATAATATGCACCTACTTGAAGCCTCCAAACAAATAAAAAAACACCAAAACTACATATCGCACCGTAGAACCAATTTAATCAACTTATGAACTTCAAACTTCTTCAACTAGCTCCAAACGCGACGAATCATACTTACAGAACTCGGAATGATGCCAAATTTTAGGCACTAGTCACAAATCACCATATGAACCTATTTCCAAGCTGGTAATCCTAAATGGATAGCGATAACACCAAAGTCTTGTTCAAACCAAATTTAAGAAACTCTAAAACCTTTAAGGTGCCAAATTTCAACATTTAGGGCTGAAACGCTCCCGGATCACCCGAAGCTCGATCCGAACACACACCCAAGTCCAAAATTATCATACGAACCTATTAGAACTATCAAATCCCAGTTCCGAGGTTGTTTACTCAAAATATTGATTCAAGTCAAACTTGGATATCTTTGGCCACTATTAAAGAATTAAGTATTCCGAATTCAACCCGAATCCTTCCAAAACTAAACCAATCACCCCCTGCAAGTCATAAAATAGTAAAAGCACATAAGAAAAGTCTTAAATAGGGGAACGAGTATCTAGAAAGCAAAACGATCGGTTGATTCGTTATATATATTATCCGACCAAATTTTCATCAGTTGTTAGACTATCCGATCAAATTTATCCATACCTTTAACAAGCTTTTTGAAATTACACTCAACTCTAATGGTCCTTTATAAGATATTTATTCTTCTCCTAAATCAACTTCAATAATTTTTGGGTTGATTCTTTTCTACTCCTACTTTGTGAATCCAAATAACTTCTTCATGTTCCTAACGTATATGGAATGGATTATATATCGTTACATTAATTATTTAGATCACATTGGTCAATACATTTCTGTGTTATATTTTTTTAGTTGAATTTGAGTTCTCTTATTTTTATTTTAAAATGTTTCAAATCTCAATCTTTTATATATACTGATTTAATATTGGAATAAGTTGTCTTTTCGAAGTAGCATCTATAATTTATTTTGAAAAGCGGTCACGACCCAAATCCCACTATAGGCCATGACGACACCTAATGCTACCGTTAGGCAAGCTAACAATTAAATCAATATGTCAATAGTAAATCCAAAATGCATTTGAAATAATTAAAGAAGCAAAGAGTGAAAGTTCGTTCATTTTCATAAAATGTTTAGATGTCATTATTTTATGTATTAGTATGTGACTGAAATATAAATAGGAAATCATAAGAGAATGCAACCACGAGCAAAATCTAAATCCCCAAAATCTGGTGTCTCAAGTGCGTGAGCATCTACTAAGGAATACAATATCTGGAATATTATCGAAAATAAATGTTACCCATAAATTATATAGTCTATATCCAGAAAATCATCCAATTTTGTCCGTGAATTTACCCTCAAATCAACAATTTACCATTTTTCTACTTTGGGGCTCAAAATCTCAATTTCTGAATCACAATACGAATAAAAAATATTAATCAATGGAACAAATCATGAAAAAACTTCAAAATAAAAGTTGTATATTTACCCCCTTGTTGAGAAGAGAACAACGCCATGAAAATCACCTGAAACAGAGCTCGAGAACTCAAGATATGCTCAAAATACATAAATGCTCAGTTTTCCAATTTAAACCACTGCCTAGGTGATTTTTGTTCATTGCCTTCGCGGGAGACCTTCGCATTCGCGAAGAGCAATTTTTTGCGTTGACCGGTCAACCCAGAATTCCTTCTTCGCATTCGCGGGACCTCCCTCGCGTTCGCGAAGAACAAACAATCACATAGAAACGACCAATCTTTCCCAGCATATAACTTGGCATAACTCTCTTGTACAACCTCAGAATTAGACGATTCTTGTTGTTATGATTCCGTAATTACGATATGGATATAATGGATTAAATAAATCATAAATCAAAGGTCATTTTCTTAGTCTGATACCCTTTATTCCAAAAGAAATGACGCTGAAATATCAAATAAGAGCACGGCACAATCCAAACCCATCCGAAACTCATCAGAATCTAACCAAATCTTACAGAGAAGTCCAAAATCATCATACAAACCTTTAGAAACTTTTAAATCATGAATCTAAGCTCGTTAAGTCCACTATTATATAGTGGTCAACTCATTTTCTTAAACTTAACTAGTGTGCAACTTAAGTGTTCGTATCACTCTTAAACATCTCGGATCACGACCAAAGTTCACACACAAGTTCCAATCGATAAAACTAACCTATCCAAGGTCCGGAAATACAACCTAGAGTCCGATAACATCAAAGTACACTCTAAGTCAAACTTTGAAAATTTTATAACCTTCAAAATACAAACCTCTGATAATAAGCGCCTAATCTCTCTTGGACGATCCGACACTCAACGCGAACATACGCCCAAGTCAAAAATCACCTTATGAACCTATAGGAGCCTTTAAATCCTGATTCTGAAGTTGTTTACTCAAAATTCAAACCTTGACCAACTCCTCCAACTTAAAGCTTCCAAATTGAGCGTTATTCTTCCAAATCAACTTCAAACTTCTCGAAAATCGATACCAACCACACGTGCACGTCATAATACATAAAGTGAAGCTACTCAAGGTCTCAAACCACCGAACGACATGCTAGAGCTCAAAATGATCATTCAGATAGTTACATTCTCGCCCACTTAAACATACGTTCATTCTCGAACGTGCCAAGAATTGCTCCAAAGGTGCCAATATCACTGCCTAACTCCTCGTGTACCTACCCGTGCAACCACAATCCATATGAGCATATTAGCTCAACCCAGACTGAAGATCCTTCCTTCTACCTTACCCCACAAGCCTTAGAACCAAATTCCTACATCTAGAATTCCCTACAAGGTTCTATTCTAGCATACGTACACCTTATCTATCTCCATAAGTTGTACCAAAACATGATCATACACCCGTGCTGTAACTGCACAATGCACCACATAATTCATTTTCCCATAATAACATCCTCTTGCCACAATAGCTACAAATTTATGAACACGATGCCCTTTATATACCTCATGACATGTACAAGCCCTGTTCCAACCCTTGCAATACTGCAACATTGAAAGAGATATGTAGAAACTCATAACCACCTGCAAAATCAATAACTCATGGAGTCTCTCCGGTCGACAATAACCATTGCCTCATTCTAAACTCATTATTGATATTTTCCTTCCAATATACATTATAAAAATCCAATTGCATTGATTCCAAGCCCAACAAATTCATCTCACCCAGTACAAGCTGTTCAGTCGACAAGCCACATCAAAACCATCTAAAATCTCATACAACGTCCTCAACGTGCTAGCAAGCTATAATTCAAATATGACCAATAAGGAAAAGCGAACCCGAGTACAGAACTATCTAGTCCACGTAACGAATAAAACAACCAAACAAATGCTATGAACCTATCTGCTAGAAATATTTCACTTAACTCATTTTAGAAGGAAAAGTCGCGACACACAACCAACATCCCATAACCGCAGAATAACAAACCTCAAGTCGAGGTCTAAATTGCTATAACTCTTCGGGACCAGTTTACACTTAACCGAACCATTAAACCGAGTCTTCTAAATCAACCGAGTAATGCAGACTGCCAAACCCACAATTATAGTCAAGAAACGCCTGTATAGCCTTATCACATCGGAGGAACTTATTATTTCCTTTATCATGCCTATCCAAACCACTACTAAGCATACTCAACTCCTCCGTTTTCTCTTGACTTCCCTTTTGAATCAGTACCTCTCTTTTCCATCACACAATGGACCTCAGTCGACACTCCTTCCGAGTAACCCAAAACTGCAAGACCACATTGTCTCACCACCCATAAGTCACTTTATGCTCTCTTCATACACTTAATAGTATCTCCAACTGATACATCCTCTCTAAAAGGTCTTTTGAGGATCTGAAGTTGTTCCCCCCATCTTCCTAACACTATACCATAGACCCAATGATAACATAAAATACTCCTAGTACCCTTCACACTCTACTGCAAAACCCAATCCTTTGCCACAAAGTGAACCAAAAATTTCTTATGCACTACACCTTAAGTCCTGAATCCACTTAAGCCATTATTGGATATCACCCACTCTCAACTAGTACCGAATATGATAAACCAGATAACTAGTGCTCCGTTAGCACACAAATACCCCAAAGAAACAACTGAGTGAATCTTTTCCCTTGTATATCACATTCATAAGAATTATAAAATCTAAGTGTAATGACCCAAATACCTAACCAGTCGTGATGGCGCCTATCGTGGATCTAGGAAAGCCGATATTATCAATATGCTTTCATTATATAATAGAAGTGAGCTAAAGCAATTAAAGTAACTAAAGGTTTACATAATAACGGGGTAAAAACCCAAAACACAAGTGCGGAATGATAGCCCGATATCGGGGTGTCACTAAGTCATGAGCATCTAACAACCAATCTAGAAAATAGAGTCTACTACAGTCTATGCCAAATGGCAATACAAGAGAGAAAATATAATAAGAAATAAGAAACAAGGATTGCGGACGCCGGCAGCTACCTCGTAAGTCTACGATAATCAGACCGTGCAAGAACACAACGAATGCCAGAACCGTACACACCTGAATCTGCTCATGAAATGCATGGTGTAGCATGAGTACAACCAACTCAGCAAGTAACAAAATTAAATAAGGAGCTGAGAAGCAGTGACGAATTATAAAAATACAGATCATTTCAAAAGTTTTCAGTAAAGAATGAACATGCTTTCAAATCCGGTGGTATAAGTCAAATCTGCTCGAGCTCATGTAAAACAGAAGATAACAACTAAGTGCAACAATAAATAAAAGAAAGTACAGCCTCTCAAGGCAACAATCACTCAACTCATCTCATCAGCTCATACTCTCAGCTCTCAGCCCTCAATACACACTCTCAATAGGTACTTGCGCTCACTGGGGGTGTACAAACTTCAGAGGGGCTCCTTCAGCCCAAGTGCTATATTGTTGCGGCGCGCAGCCCGATCCAATATTGTTGCAGTGTGCAACCTAATCAGATAATATATATATATATATATATATATATATATATATATATATATATATATGTATGTAGCCCTAGGGCTTGTTGCGGCGTGCAACCTGATCCATCTACCTCACAGCTCGCAGCTCCGCACTCAGCCCCTATCTTAGTCACTAACCTCTCCAGCCCCTCAGGCTAACAGAATATCATAATAATTAGCCCAAACAGAGAATACAACAAGTATCAACAAGAAATGAGAGGGAACAAATATATAACACACAAGTAAGGCTGTGATTGAGTACAAGACAACAATTAGCAGTCAATTCAATAAGTATTCGACCGATGCGGGTCCCAACAATGATATCATATGGCCTAAGCATGGTTTCTAACACGAAAGGCAGTCAATTGATCAAAGATAAGGAAAACAAGTAATAACAATGGCTATTCGACTTTACAGTCTCACGGGACGGACTAAGTCATATTCCCTCACGGTGTACGCTCACACGCCTGCTACCTAGCATGTGCGTCATGTTACACCCCACATTTTCGTATATGAAAGCACGCCATAAATAAATTGATGAGAGCTCGGAAATTAGATGTTACATCCTGTTTTTTATTTTTTTGTACACTAATATTTCGTCGTAAGTTAATCGACGTAAGCTCGTGAACGAGATTATTTTTGGATTATAAGTATTATGCTATTACAAACAGGTGATGCGAATATTCATGAAGGAGAGAGGGTAAGCAAATCGAAGAAAATGAAATTCCTCGAAGTATGACAATTTGGGATAAAATACGGTCCGAGCTATAATACCCGGTATTTATGGATTAGTGCCATACAAGGTACTATATGACTATGATAGTATGATGTATAAAGTGTATTAAAAAGGAATAGTATTTTAGGTAATTCTTAATTATGCGGGTAATTGGTTAATTACCGGGTAACAGAATATTAATTAATTAATTAATTAATTATGGGATAAGATTAAAATTAACCCCCACCGCCTCGTGGCAGCAAGCTACTTCATAAAGAGATGACTCTTAGTCATTCTTGATAGGTGGCAATGTGAAGTGTTACCAAAACACTTCAATTCCAAATATCTTTCAAAACAAAACGATAACTACAATCAAATCCTAAACCTCATTCCTAATAATTTCTATACCAAGACCTTACAACCAGAAGTAAATGTTAGCAATTCTCCTTGCAACAAATTCCAGCGAGAATTTGTAGATTCTTAGCAACAGAGAAATTTGGCAGTTCTAAAGAAGTATGGTGCAACCTTTTCCAAGAACATCATACGGATTTTTCCCTACTCCAGGTATGTTAAGGCTATCCCTTCTTTTCATTTTGGCATGATCTATACGAAATGAGCAAATGCACAATTTCCATAAATGACTATTCATAGAAATATTAGGGATGTCTATATTCTTGATTCCCCATGCGAATTATTATTATATCTTCTGTTCATGGGTCTCAGAAAAATACGTATTTGATAAAATTTATCCGACAGGCATATTATTTTTATGACATTCCGAGAAAATCTTAGTAACATATTTCTTAAGTCATATTATTTTTATGACAATCCGAGAAAATATTATCAACGTATTTCTTATGCATTTCATGCATTTATACATATACATTGACGCATGACCAGATGGCATTATATACGCATATATTATATGTATATGGGATATGAGAAAAGGTTATGGCGTTATATACGCACCACCACTTGATCAGCTGGTATACGTTGATGATTTGGCCATAGTGGCTAAAAGTATATGATGGGATGACCTCAGATGCTTGATGATGCTATGAACGCATATACCTATACATGGTATGATATTTATACGCATATGCATGACATTATAAAAATGAAATGACTCACAGGGCTATGCACACGTACATGTCGAGTCTTTTACTCCATGTTTCTCTCATGTCTATTATTTACTGATTTTCATTCCTTACATACCTGGTACATTATTTGTACTGACGTCCCTTTTGCCTGGGGACGCTGCGTTTCATGCCTGCAGGTCTCGATAGACAGGTCGAGAGTCCTCCAAGTAGGCGATCAGCTCAACAGAAGATATTGGTGCACTCCATTTGCTCCAAAGTTGCTTGTTTGGTCAGTATGATTTAGATGTTTATGGTTTGGTATGGCGTGGCTCTATCACAACCTTTATGACAATTATGTACTTTTAGAGGCTTGTAGACATATGTCGTGTACGTTAAAGATTGTACGGCCTTGTCGGCCTATGTTTTTTGTTTATAAATGATGATGTTGGCCTATTAGGCCCGTATGTCACGTGTATATGATGATAGTAATAAGAAAGAGACGTTACGGTGGTACTCAGTTGAGTAAGGTTTCGGGTGCCCGTCACGGCCCATCGGTTTGGGTCATGACAAAAGTGGTATCAGAGCAGTTCTGTCCTAGGAAGTCTACAAGCCGTGTCTAGTAGAGTCTTGTTTATGGGTGTGTCGTGCACCACACTTATAAGCAGGAGGCTACAGGGCATTTAGGACTGTCACTCTTTCTTCTTACTCTAGTTCGTGTGGTAGAGTTCATTTATAAGAATTCCAACTCATAGCTTCTATTTTATCCGTAGTATGACGATACCTCTAGTTGGTGGGAGATTGAATACGGATATAGAAGAGTTGAGTCAGAGGAACTCGATTTTTCATAATGCTTATGATGAGAAAATGTAAGGTCTTCAGTAGATCATGTGTGAGAATTCAGAAGACAGTACAAGTCTCAACAAGTAAATGAAGCAAGGTGAAGAAGGGTACGAGACGCCCAGTTAATGAAAACTATCATTATTTACCATTCATGACGGGAAATATAAGCATTTTGAGTTACCTTCAATGGTAGCAGAGGTATGTACAACTGGCCACACCCATCTCATTTATGCCATATGGAAGTAAACAGAAGTAGTGTAATAGAAGGACGGATATCAAGGACTGGCTGGGGTTAGAGTGACCCAAAAAGGGAGGATGGAATATTTGAGTTGGTTGATATTTCCGAAGGATAGTGCAAACATGGTAATGGATCTCCTGGTGAGACACCTCGATGGTGCACCCTAAAATAGTACATCTAGATATGAGTACTACAAAGATAAGCACTGGAAGCCTGGAAAGGATAAATATTATCTTAGTATGGCTCCCGTACCTAGTAGAGAGAGATTGTTAGTCAACCCGAAGAGCCAGTAGATGGAGCAATGGGAGCTAAAAGCAAGAGAATATCTTGTTGAAGTTTTCAGAATAAGGTGATAAACAGAGATGTTAGCAGGGAAATAAGAAGAGAGTTAATGAAGCATTATGAGTAAGATATCAACATGGATGACAACGGTAGATCAAAACAAAAGAATGGCAGTATTATAGAGTCAATAGTCAGGAAAAGGAAAATACGAGAGGTGACAGGCCTTGAGGCAACAAAAGAGTATAGGCTATAAACTCATACCCTCACTTCGAAAAATACGTTCGTGACTCCAACGCAACCACCGGAAGGAAAAGTTAGACCCCGGAATAATAGAAATCAGTATGGGCTGGTGAACAAGATAAAGTAAACATGAATTAGGGACTGAGTGGCTTGATAATAGTCAGCATCACAAAAATTTCAGATTTATAATAGAATGGACAACAGAAAATGATTCACGAGAAATTTAGAAAATGGTCTTTCAGGAAGACGCTTCCCTAAAGCAAGCAATATGGGCAAAGTTAAGCTTAAGGGATTGTATGTGCCAGTTGCACTAAGTGTCACCATTGTGAGTAAGGGAATTTGTTATCATGGGTACAGAAGGATTGCCGCAAGGCGAGTAAGGGTCATTGATGTTGTGAAACAACGCCAAAGATGAAGAGATAAAACATCTATAGGTAGATCCTCGTGGCTTCAGCTCTTAGTACTCCCCCAAATGGGGGGATATAGAGTTACGTGGCATTAAGCAGAATTAAATAATTCTAGTAACTACAAAATGGTAAAGGAAGAGTGCGACAAAAATGAAAAGTGGATGAGATTGCACGTATTCAAATCCTACAGATGTGCTACGATTCCATAATATTATGCAAGCACGACGTCAAGGAGAAGAAGTAATAGTTCCTGCCTGAGATGTTATTGATAAATAAGGAGCACGTATGAGACGTAAGTTAAGATAAAGGAAATGACCCAAGAAAGATTACGCGGAATATTGATATGAGAATAGGCCAATGTGTAGTCAGTAGTTGATTCAGGAAGAGCCTAGTTATGGCTAAACAGGGGGTTACATACGAGGTAGCAGACCGTGCAAAATAAACATAGTAAAACCCAATGTGGGGAATTCAGTCTCGCAGATATGACCTCGGAACCCTTGAGAAATATTTAGATAGAAGTTGGGGTAGTTAAAGGTGATGTATAAGTGTTACGGAAACAAAAGAGGATTCCACTGGAAACAGTGAAACTTTAAGTTCAAAAGCAACCCTACAAGCACACGAGCGTAAACTACGGATAATTATAGGAGAGAAAGGACATTAAGTATTTGGTGTAATTAGCTCGCAGCTTTACAAGAGTCACAGAATCCTCCCTAAATACTACAATGAAAGACTGGCTGAGAATGTAAGGAAGGAAACTTTAACCTAAGCTGGGTGACCTAAGGAGGAAATGGTCTTATAACAACAGTCTCACAACAACATTGTATGCACTCCATAAGAAAATAGCACCTACTGTAGCTAATGAACGGGAAGTAAAATCAGAAGTGATATTCAAGATCATATGAGTTGTATGGAATTCCAATATGCATGGGAACGAAGATAAACTAAGTATACACTCAAAAAGGGGGCAGAAAGACAAGGAAAAGTAATTGCTTACTTTTGAAGAAAGTTGAGATGGAACAAAAAGAATTATTAGATTCATGATCTAGAGTTAGTTATGTTATGAACGCACTTAAGAGTTTGGAAGTTTTATACATGCAACATATACAACCGTAGAAGATTCCGGTATAAGTTAAAAGAAAGAATTGAGCCCAAGTCATAGATGAAAGATTGTATTATTAAAGGATTGTATCGTGGACATTCCTCAACGACCATGAAAGGCTAAACGTAATAACTAATATCAAGAGCCGCAAATCAAGAGATAGCTTAAGCCTACATAAAGGCTGATCAGAAGAAGGAGGAAACTAAAGAGTTATATCAACGAATTAAATCAAGAATCTGATTATAAGACTTAGAAAATTAATGAAATCGTGATTGAGAACATTACAGGATCACTCTTAATATCAGAGGTACCAGAGGGATAGTACAACAACCATATTCTATAACGACCCTACGATAAAGCCGGTTAGAAAAGTACCAACCTCATAAGAAGTCATTATGAAACTCCCACCAGATTGTGTATGCACCAGAGGTGTAAGTATTATAATAGATCTTCAAGTTATGGACGTGAATTATACCTATGTGGAAGGGAGGTCATGAAAGAGATAGAAGACACGATGCGAGATTTTAAGGTAAGTAAGATAAAGGTAAACAACGTACAAGATACTCAAAGTCAGAAGATCGTGAATAGTCCATGCTTCGGATAGAAGGCTAGAAGTACTGGGATTCAATATCCAAGAATGATAGCAACACCGTCAGTGGTGTCCCTTCCAGCCTATGGGTTCTAAGTACTGAGAGATCTAGTCAAGAGAGTAAAGAAGAGATAGAGATGATGTGATGTCTCGCTTAATGTTTCAGAATAACATAAGGGAATAAATGGTGCAAGCAAGTTGAAGGAAGGTTTTATGACATGAGTAAGGATGAGAAAGGGCGAGTAAGAAAGTGACGAGAATGAGTCAGTTCTCAAGATTAAGCCCATGAAAACGTGAGAGCCGATGGGTTCTATAAGTTATAGAAGGATCTGTATAGGCTGAATAAACTCAAAGGAGTCTAACACTAGTATCATTTAGAAGAGATGGAATGCTGCCCTGGTAGTGAAATCAAGGTGTAATTGTGATAGATAAAAGATAATGGTTGGGCCTTCGACTGAATAAAGATTTAAAGAAAGAAAAATAAAGGGGAGAAGGGGAAACGATTTCACTAACGACATGAGATCTGAATACCCCCATAAGGCGAATCATATCGAGATACTATGAAATACGATTACGGAAATCACTTCAAATATTCCATGATACAACGTAAGCCCTAGTGGCAAGGTTTTACGTAAGAAGTTTCAAGTTATCAGTGGTATATTGTAGATCAATATTGAGGTGAATCAACAATGGATGGACAAAAGTCACAAAGTACGAGATGATATTAGACCGTCGTTCTTAAGATGAACAGTAATGAGGAAGCATTAAAGGACTTAGATTTATACATATGGGATAAGCAACGAGAATAACCTAGAGTTTGGTAGCAGGCCTCAGTAATGATAAATCGAAGTAAGTGTTATGGTATATTATGACCTACCTAGATGCAGTAAAGTCACACAAATGGATAACCGGGGCTATGAAACAAGATATAGCAATAGTCGTAAGTTTGACAGTACCGACAGAAGGACGTCAGTATACCTATAAATGCCAGAGGGACATCTTTAATTCTGTATATGTTCACAAAGTGAGGCCTAGAGATTGGCTAAAAGCCGGAGGAAAGAGTCGCATAGGAACATTTACAAAGTCCGAGTCGTACATGCTGCATGATAGAAGGTAGCAATAGTTACGATATTGGAAGGATTCCGACCACAAGTCGTGGTGTGAGAAAGAAGCCTAAAGGGAGGGGAAGCCCTGGCCTTTGAATTTATTCATAGAACTGTTGCCTAGATGGCAAGGAGAGTAATAAAGTATTTGAATGACATAGGCTATGAAAATGATCAGTGCACCAGTCAACATTCGAGGACAAATATTCCAAATGAGGGAATGATGTTACACCCCACATTTTCGTATATGAAAGCACGCCATAAATAAATTGATGAGAGCTCGAAAATGAGATTATACATCCCGTATTTCTTTTTGTATGCTAATATTTCATCGTAAGTTAATCGATGTAAGCTCGGGAACGAGATTATTTTGGGATTATAAGTATTATGCAATTCCAAACAAGTGATGAGAATATTCATGAAAGAGAGAGGGTAAGAAAATCGAAGAATATGAAATTCCTAGAAGTTTGACAATTTGGGATAAAATACGGTCCGAGCTATAATACTCGGTATTTATGGATTAGTGCCATACAAGGTACCATATAGCCATGATAGTATGATGTATAAAGTGTACTAAAAAAGGAGTAGTATTTTAGGTAATTCTTAATTATGCGGGTAATTAGTTAATTACCGGGTAACGAAATTTTACCTAGTAAATTAATTGGTTATGGGATAAGATTAAAATTACCCCCACCCCAACATGGCAGCAAGCCACTTCATAAAGAGATGACTCTTAGTCATTCTTGATAGGTGGCAAAATGATGTGTTACCAAAACACTTCAACAACGTGAAGTGTTACCAAAACACGTCAATTCCAAAGATCTTTCAAAAGAAAACCATAACTACAATCAAATCCTAAACCTCATTCCTAATAATTTCAATACCAAGACCTTACAACCAGAAGTAAACGTTAGCAATTCTCCTTGCAACAAATTCCAGCGAGAATTTTTAGAGTCTTAGCAACGAAGAAATTTTGCAGTCCTAAAGAAGTATGGTGCAACCTTTTCCAAGAATATCATACGGATATTTCCGTACTCCAGGTATGTTAAGGTTATCCCTTCTTTTCATTTTGGCATGATCTATACGAAACGAGCAAATGCACAATATATTATTGCTTCCCCATGTGAATTATTATTATTTTTTCTGTTCATGGGTCTCAGAAAAATACGTATTTTATAAAATTTATCCGATAGGCATATTATTTTTAGGACATTCCGAGAAAATCTTAGGAACGTATTTCTTAAGGCATATTATTTTTATGACATTCCGAGAAAATATTATTAACGTATTTCTTATGCATTTCATGCATTTATACATATACATTGACCCATGACCAGATGGCATTATATACGCGTTTATTATATGTATATGGGATATGGGAAAAGGTTATGACGTTATATACGCACCACCACCTGATTAGCTAGTATACGTTGATGATTTGGCCATAGTGGCTAAAATTATATGATGGGATGCCCTCAGAGGGTTGATGATACTATGAACGCATATACCTATGCATGGTATGATATTTATACGCATATACATGACACTATAAAAATGAAATGACTCACAGAGCTATGCACACGTACATGTCGAGTCTTTTACTCTATGTTTCTCTCATGTCTGTTATTTACTGATTTTCATTCCTTGCATACTCGGTACATTATTTGTAATGACGTCCCTTTTGCCTGGGGACGCTGCGTTTCATGCCCGCAGGTCTCGATAGACAGTTCGAGAGTCCTCCAAGTAGGCGATCAGCTCAGCAGAAGATATTGGTGCACTCCATTTGCTCTGGATTTACTTGATTGGTCAGTATGATTTAGATGTGTATGGTTTGGAATGGCGGGGCTCTGTCCCGACCTTTATGACAATTATGTACTCTTAGAGGCTTGTAGACATATGTCGTGTACGTGAAAGATTGTACGGACTTGTAGGCCTATGTTTTGAGTTTATAAATGATGATGTTGGCCTACTAGGCCCGTATGTCACGTGTATATGATGATAGTAATAAGAAAGATACGTTACGATGGTACTCGATTGAGTATGGTACCGGGTGCCCGTTGCAGCCCATTGGTTTGGGTCGTGACACGTCACCTCCAGATATTCACATCATACAAATTCTCGGGGTTTCATACCTTCAAAACTAGATTTAAGACTATTACTTACCTCAACCGCGCAGAAATCCTCCTCCGAAATGCCTTGGCCTCTCAAATCGGCCTCCAACAGTACGAGATAATCAATATTGGCTAAAAGGATCAATTCCACATGAAAACTACTAAAATATAGTCCAACATCCGAAATCGGCTCAACTCAGCCCAACGGGCCCACGTATCAAAACTCGACGAAAGTCACAAAAACCGAAAGCCCATTCACTCACGAGTCTATTCATACCAAATTTATCAAAATCCGACCTCAATTGCCCCTCCAAAACCCCAAAATTCACTCGCTAAATTCCCAAGCCCTAATCTCCCAAATGTCACCTCAAACACTAACCAACTAGGTGTAAAATTAGTGGAGAAACAACATTATTGAAGATAAATAGGCACAAGGAACTTACCTCAGTGATTACACCGAAATCACTCTCAAAATCCCCAAAATCCGAGCTAAAAATGATGAAAAATCTCGAAGTGTTCTATTTATAGGATCTGCCCAGACTTCTCGCACATGTGGCTCCATTTCCATATCTGCTGGCAAAGCCCCGCTTCTGCGGCAAAATCCGTACACATTGTCTTCCCTCCTGTGATCAAGTGACCACATCTGCGCTCTTTGCAGGTGCGGGAACTACATCGCACCTGCTGTCCAAACTCGCACCCGCGCCCCTAAATCCGCTTCTGCGACCATCGCAGGTGCGGGAATTCCATCGCACATATGTCCTCTGCCCAGATCCTCCTTAGCCGCATCTGCAGCTCCTCCTTCACTTCTGTGGGCTTGCACCTGTAGTTCCCACTCCGTAGGTGCGGTTACACCAATAGCAACAGCTTCAGCTGAAATTCCTCAACTCCCATCAAGCCGTTAACCACCTGAAATCACCTCGAGGCCTCTGGGACCTCAACCAATCATACCAACAAGTCATATAAGCCCATGCGAACTTAGTCGAACCTTTGAATCACTCAAGACAACATCAAAACACCAATTACACCCGGATTCAAGCCTAAAGAACTTCTAAACTTTCAAATTCCACAAACGACGCCGAAACCTAACAAACCACGTCTCAGTGACCTCAAATTTTACACACAAGTCAAAATGACACCACGAACCTATTCCAACTTCCGAAAATCCAATCCGACCCCGGTATCAAAATTTCCACTGCTGCCAAAATTCCAACTTTCGCCATTTCAAGCCAAATTCTACTAGGAACCTTTAAATCACATTCCAGACACGCTCCTAAGTCCAAAATCACCTAACGGGGCTAACAAAACTATAAAAATTCAAATCCGAGGTCTTTTTCCCACAAGTCGACATTCGGTCGACTTTTCCAATGTAAGCTTCCAATTAAGAGACTAAGTGTCTCAATTGACTCCAAAACCACTCCGGACCCGAACCAACCAACACGGTAAGACATAATACATCTGTAAATCACAAAAGAAGCAGAAATAGGGGAAACATGGCTATAACTCTTGAAACGACCGGTCGGGTCGTTACATTAATTCCTTCCACGACCTTTACATGAATCAGTAAAGTGAACTGTAGTGCATATCAATCAAATTCCTTGCTGGAATTACCCCTGATGTTCTCTTTCACCATTATGTTTAATCCACTAATGTACCGATAACCAGAAACTGCCAGGACACATAATCATGTGACCCAATCATCGACAGTAGACTTCCCACTTGGCTTTAAGAAACAATCACAAAATCCAAGGACCCACAATGGCATCTCCTCCTAGATACCATGATCTCATACCATTACTCATCGAAATTCCTCACAAGCTCTCGTTGCACTAACCATAACACATCCCGAATTACCAGCCACAATCGAACACTCCATCTCATGATAGTCGCACCATCTTCTTCAAGTGATCCAAGCCCGCATCGAAGTACATGCTCCCTGTGGGATAGAAGGTATAATTGTTTATAGGAACTTCATAAGAAATCATCCACCCTTTACCTTCTCACAGGAGATACACCTATGTAACATCCATATCGACATCCTACCAAACTATTGTCATGGCCACCATGAAATTGGTTAATCCTCATGACTCCATGTTCGTCCAATTGCTGAAAGAATCTATTCATCCCATTAGCATTAACTAAAGCTCCAACAATACGTTTGAAAATCAAATCCATTTAGCATCCCAAAATGATAATCAAGCATTCACGCTCCTCTACATTCCAAGAGAACTCTTTTGTCACATTAAAACTTCCTGAGTACAGAAGCCACCACCTTAAACGAAATACACAGACTTAGTCATTTGTCCACCATGACCCAAATCGCTCTAAACTTTCTCACAGTATGTGTCTATCCTACCACATAAGCCATACGATATGTTTCCAATGCCTGTCACACCCCGAACTTGGGGAGAATGACCGACGCTCAACCGAGTAAAACCGGTCGAGCAAGCCTACTTTACATCAACATCTCATCATAAATCATTCATGATTTATCAAAACATCATTAGATCATGACTTTTAAATTGAATACATTTGGCTCAATGGCCTACAATCTTTCTCATGATGGGTGTGTATCCTCATAAATACTATGAACATAAATACATGACAAAACTCAAAACTTTAGTTACATGACCCACAGTGTACATGGAGATTCTATGCTAATAGATACCTAAGTGAATAAAACAAACTAGACTCGAATACCCATTGGAACTATAGCGGGTTCACCATTAAGTACTGGTGAAGAGGGTGTGCTACTATCAATGATCAATGCCGCATGCTATGGAATCACCTGCATCCATTAAAAGATGCAGTGCCCCCGGCAAAAGGGACGTGAGTACATGTGGAATAGTACTCATATGTAAGGTAGACAGAACAACATATGGAAATACGGTAACTCAAATAAGAGGCAAATAAAGTACATTAAGAAACTATGAAAACATCCCAAAGAATCACATTTCAAGTCTTATTATACTTGCATCATTCTAAATTTCTTTTAGGATCAACTAAGGCATATGAACTATACGTGGAATACATAATATAATATAATTGAAACAACATGTACAAACAAGGGCAATGAAAGTGGCACATATTGTCTGCGTTAACAATGCGTCTCACTAGACCATCCTTATCCCTCTCTTATTTTTCACCTATATATTTCATACACAATATACCTATGCGTTTCATAGACCGGCCATAGGATTCATTCATATTATGCACCTATGTGTTTCATAGACCATCCATAAGATTCATAAATATTATACACCTATGTGTTTCATAGACCGTCCATAAGATTCATTCATATTATATACCTATGCGTTTCATAGACCGTCCATACGATTCATTCATATTATATACCTATGTGTTTCATAGGCCGTCCATAGGATTAATTCATATTATATACCTATGCATTTCATAGACCGTCCATAAGATTAATTTATATTATATACCTATGCGTTTCATAGACCGTCCATAGGATTTATTAATATTATATACCTGTGCGTTTCATTGACCGTCCATAGGATTCATTCATATTATATACCTATACGTTTCATAGACCGTCCATAGGATTCATTCATATTATTTACCTATGTGTTTGATATCCCGTCCATAGGGTTCATAACACATCATTATGAACATAACCATAAATAAACTCAAAGCGACATGATTAACAATACATTTAAGGTCGTAATTTCCCGTGTCATTGGAACACTTCATGTTCTTGCTCATCATGGAGAAACACATCTCATTACATTAGCACATGCAGAGTGAATCAATAAGTCGATTTGAATGGCACATGAGCCCAATTTCTTTTCTTAAGGTTCATCATCATTTAGCATAGGACATCTCCCTTTTATCTCGTTATTAACTCACTTGTCATGTTGAGGTCATTAGCTAAGTTCATGATTCTTGGGGACTTAACATCAAAGTCATTTGCATTTATTATTCTAGAAGCGTACATTGAATAATTGAAACCATTGAAACATACAATGCCCTCATAATTCTCATCGTGGAATGCGGCCACATTTCATGTTCATACTATCACTTACTTGTACTTTCCATGGGTGATCACAGAACATTAAGAGCATTTAAAACATTTAGGAACACCAAAGCCTTTACTCGTGAGAACGTAGGAGCTTATAACACATAGGAACACCAAAGCCTTTCATGAATAATCTTTCACACCATATATCACCTCATTCGTACTTTCATCAACTTACAACATCATTATTTCATTGGCTCTCTTGGCCATACATATGATTCTTCTTTCATGGCACAATGGTCGTATTTCATATTCCACACTTTCATTTCTTTACTTTTTAGGATTATCATCACAAACATCAACATATAGAGTATTCTTGAAATGCCTTTTCCTAAGAGGGCAATACACAATTTCAACTCAAGAACAATATGTAAGACCTCAAAACATATTGGAAATACCTATCAAGCATAGCATTAGTGAGAACAACCACATTTGGACATGACTTGAGTACATAAGCTTTTGGACAATTCTATTATCGGAGTCAATTTGGAACAGTTGAATAAAGGCTCGTTTCATAATCTTTCACACATCATATCATTTCATTGGCACTATTGGCCACAATTATAACTTTCATTCTTGGCACGGTGACCATACTTTATATATTCAACTCACTCCTTTCACTTTCAAGCATCTTTATAGATTATCAACAACAAAAAATCTCTAATCACAACTTTTATTACACATATGAGTAATTAAGAGTCTTAAGCACATAGAGGTTTCTTACACAATTTGGCATAATAGCCTTCATTCGAAACACGACTTGAAGTCATAACATCTTAAGACACATCCCATACTTGAACACATTCTCGTATGATATCATAATAGGACAAGAGTGTTCGGAACACGTTTTGAACATATACCTTTCGACACAAAGCTTATTTGGAATAGTAATTTTATAATGAGTAACTCGGGACTTACAAGAACATCATAGGATTCAATTCTAGGAGTGAAGTTTAGACAACATACCTTGCTTGAGCTTCCCTTAGATTACCACAACGTCCCAACACTTCTAGCAATTACAAACAACTAGAGATATAGCAACTGAACTATAATTAAGGAGAGATTCATGGTTTCAGCTCACTTAGATATTTCATCAAGCACTAGGTGTGCAAATTACACTACAAGGTTCATCTACAAGATTTTCTTCACTCCGCAACCCATTCAATACTAAGAGTTTACTCATATTAGCTCAATCACCTTCCCACCATACTTATATTTACATGCATACATAAATAACAACTCTTGTACCCAAGACTCACATTCCCAATTTGCCATCTTCTTCCCAAACTCGAAATTGAAAACTAGGGTTAGAATCTTACCTCTTGGGTGAAGTTCTTGTGAGATTTCCTTATTGAATTTCAAAGATTGGACAAGGATTGATGAAGAACACACTTGGGGGTTCCTCCTCTCTCTCTAGAACACTCTCACTTCTCTCTAAAATAAAAAAATGGGCCCTCCAATCTCAATTCTCTGGTAGCAGAATGCACCGCAGATCATGTCTGCGGTCCGCAAATTGGACCGCAAAATGGTCCTCCAAATCTGGGTTGGTCTAGACAGGTGTGCGGCAGATCTGCAGTCCGCAGACCACTTATGCGGCCACATAGTGGATTGCAAAATAACTCTCCAAAATTCTCCATGCCAAGTCTGTGACGAATATGTGGATCGCGAGATAACTACGCGATCGCATAATGGACCGCAGAACAACCTTCAAAATTCAACAAATTCTCTGCTCAACTCCACAATGATTATGCGGCCCATGAAATGGTTCTGCGGTCGCGAAACCAACCCAAAATCGCGTTCTTCAGCCAAAACTTTCCATCAACTCCTCAGTGCATTCTTCAACCCAAAACCTTAAATTCCTTGGCGAAATTTTACGCGGCCTTACACTGCCACTCAGGTTAAACCATTTTCCTATGCAAACTACTTGGCCCCTACTGTTCATACTTGACCTACTAACAATTCAACAACCGCAATACATATCCAATAATGTCCCATCTTCCGCCACCAATAATGTCGTCCCACATCATAATCCACCTCCGTACCACCCGAACAAATAGAATTCCATCATGTCTAAAACTCCTCAAAGATCATCTCTCTCGAACCATCGACATTGGAAACACAGATTAGGCATTAAAATCACAACACACTGTTATCTTCGATAACCGTTTCTTAGAAACCATTTCGCAACACCATGCCCCA
Source organism: Nicotiana tomentosiformis (assembly GCF_000390325.3). Classification (NCBI taxonomy): domain Eukaryota; kingdom Viridiplantae; phylum Streptophyta; class Magnoliopsida; order Solanales; family Solanaceae; genus Nicotiana; species Nicotiana tomentosiformis. The sequence continues at coordinate 76,493,453 of NC_090820.1, read as the reverse complement.
AAGGCAAACAAATAAAGACCATCATCCTGACGAGCCTTAATGCGTTCAAACAAGGACGACGACGCCACAACGTAGACAAGAATTATACGAAGTTCGGAGATATCAAATCTGGCTACTCCATTAGCCAAGGCCAAAACACCCATAGCCCAATTAACTCTCCGATACTGGAATTAATTACTGCACCCTCATGATTAAACACTCATACCGTTCACACAAACACTGCACGATAATAATGCATGAACATCACAATATACTATGTATAGGCTCTAAACCATGGGCAACTCTAACATTGGGCTAAAACAATAGAACACCCCTCTACAAGGCGACGATAATAGTCCGCATGCATACGCAGGGAAAAATATCCTGCACCACTACAACTCGTCGATGCCCAATTGCTAATAAGCGCTCAACATCGTGTTCGAATGAGTATGAAGGACTGAAGATATAAGCTTTAACAAAATCGAATAGCACGAAAAGGAATCAAGAAAGGAAAATTCTCTTAATAGTCTTGTAGCCTCTTGAAGATAAGTAAAAAAGTCTCCGTACCGATCTACAAGACTTTACTAGACTTTTTCATGGCTCATGAGACCTAAATTAACCTAGAGCTTGATACCAATCTGTCACGACTCAAATCCTACTATAGGCCATAATAGCGTCCAATGCTACCGTTAGGCAAGCTAACAATTAAATCAATATGTCAATAGTAAATCCAAAATGCATTTGAAATAATTAAGGAAGCAAAGAGTGAAAGTTCGTTCATTTTCATAAAAAGTTTAGATGTCATTATTTTATATATTCGTATGTGGCCGAAATATAAACAGGAACTCATAACAAAATGCAACCACGAGCAAAATCTAAATCCCCAAAATTCGGTGTCACAAGTGCATGAGCATCTACTAAGGAATACAATATCTGGAATATTATCTAAAATAAATGTTACCCATAAAGTATATAGTCTATATCCAGAAAAGCATACAATATTTTCCGTGAATTGACCCTCTAATCAACAATTTACCATTTTCTACTTTGAGGCTCTAAATCTCAATTTCTGAATCACAACACGAATAAAAAATATTAACCAACGGTAGAATTCATGGAAAAAAATAAAAATAAAAGTTATATATTTACTCCCTTGTTGAGACAAGAAAAATGCCACAAAATCACCTGAAACAAATCTTTAGAACTCAAGATATGCTCAAAATACTAAATTGCTCGGTTTGCCAATTTAAACCACTGCCCGGGTTTTTTTTTTTCATTGCCTTCGCAGGAGAACTTCGCGTTCGCGAAGAGAATTTTTTTGCGTTGACCGGTCAACCTAGAATTCCTTCTTCGCATTCGCGGGACCTCCCTCGCGTTTGCGAAGAACAAAAAATCTCACATAAACCAGCAATCTTTTCCGGCACGAAAATTGGCATAACTCTCACGTATTTCCTCGAAATTAGACGATTGTTGTTGTTATGATTCCGTAATTACGATACGGATATAATGGTTTATATAAATTATAAATCAAAGGTCGTTTTGTTAGTATTATACCCTTTATGCCAAAAGAAACGACGCCGAACTATCAAATATGAGCGCGACACAATCTAAACCCATCTGAAACTCATCAGAATCTAACCTAAACCTGCAGACAAGTCCAAAATAATCATACAAACCTATAGAAACCTTTAAATAATGAATCCGAGCTCGTTAAGTCCACTATTTCTTAGTGGTCAAATAATTTTCTAAAACTTAACTAGTGTGCAATTTAAGTGTCCGAATCACGACCAAAGTTTACACACAAGTTCCATTCGATGAAACGAACCTATCCAAGGTCCTGAAATACAACCCAGAGTCCGACAATATCAAAGTACATTCTAAGTCAAACATAGAAAATTTTAAGACCTTCAAAATACAAACTTCCGATAATAAGCGCCTACTCGCTCTCGGACCATCCGATAGTCAACCCGAACATACGCCAAGTCTAAAATCACCTTATGAACCTATAGGAGACATCAAATCTCGATTCCGGAGTCGTTTACTCAGAATTAAAACCTTGATCAACTCTTCCAACTTAAAGCTTCTGAATTGTGATTTATTATTCCAAATCAATGTCGAACTTCTCGAAAATCGATACCAACCACATGTGAAAGTCATAATACATAAAGTAAAGCTACTCAAAGTCTCAAACAGCCGAACAACATGCTAGAGCTTAAAATAATTATTCGGGTCGTTATATTCTCCCTGACTTAAACATACGTTCATTGTCGAACGTGCCAAGAACTATTCCAAAGTTTCCAAAATCACTGCCGAACTCCTCATACACCTACCCGTACCACCACAATCCATATGAGCACATTAGCTCAACCCAGACTGAAAATCCTGCCTGCTACCTTAGCCCACAAGCCTTAGAACCAAATTCCAACATCTGGAATTCTCTACAAAGTCCGATTCTAGCATACGTACACCTTATCAATCTCCACAAGTTGTACCAAAACATGGTCATACACCCGTGCTGTAACCGCACAATGCACTACATAATTCATTTGTCCATAGTAACATCCTCCAACGACAATAGCTGCAAATTTACGAAGAAGATGCATGTAATATACCTCATGACACGTACAAGCCCTGTTCCAACCCTTGCAATACTGCAACAATGAAAGAGATATATATAAACTCATAACCACCAGCCAAATCAATAACTCACGGAGTCTCTCCACTCGATAATAACCATTGCATTATTCTAAACTCATTAGTGATATTTTCCTTCCAATATACATTGTACAAATCCAATTGCACTAATTTCAAGCCTAACATATTTGTCTCACCTAGTACAAGTTGCTCAGTCGACAAGCCACATCAAAACCATCTAAAATCTCATACGACGTCCTCAACGTGCTAGTAAGCTAAAACTCGAATATGACCAATAAGGAAAAGCGAACCCGAGTATAGAGCTATCCAGTCTGCGTAACGAATAAAATAACCAAATGAATACTATGAACCTATCTTAGAGATATGAGAAACAAAACATAAAAAATAAATATAAGGAGCCATACCCAACATCTCACTTTTGTTGCGTGTAACCCAATCCACACATGATACGGTTGCAACGTGCAACCCAATCCAAACATCGCACCCGTGGCGGCGTGCCACCTGATCAACACATAACAATCAGTAAGGGAATGGCCATCGAGCAAAAATGCTTACACTCACTAAACACACATATATCAACCATGAGCATGCCAAGTTCATAAACATAACCCCGGGGAGACATTTAGTGTCATGCGCTACAAGCGTTCAAGCACGACTAAGGTGCAATAGATAACCAGCATCTCGTGAGCCATCTCGCTCATATAACACTACAAGCTACATATGATCACAACACAAATGTGAATAGTCAAGACGTCTCACAACCCACATGGAATAAAAGAGTAACACATGAAATAGACGAGGGTGGGAATAACATCCATTATGCCCAAAGACTCATCCATCACCAATGTTATGCCAAATACACCTTCACATTAGGTCTACTCACGGGTCTCAAAGTCGATTCCAATCATCCCAAAATAGGTCAACAACCTTCCAAAGATCCATAATGACCTTATCTATAACACATACGATCAACCATCAATTTTGGAAGAACCTTCACAGTCTAAAACCAAATGAATAGAGCATTTCTCAGACATGAACTCTCTAGTTTGCAATAGTACCAAAATCTATGTACCTGACCTCAATATCTACTACATAAGTTACTGATGCGTCGCACCTACATAATCATTCCACAGGAGGTACTCTCACAACCTCCCGCACCAAGTAACAATGTCTGAATATCAATGGCCACCGACCATGCTATTTTTGTAGTGCTAGTCAAGCATCCGCAACTCAATACACAATACTTCTTTCACGAAACAAACCATCCTCAGCAACCCGAAAATAGCGCCAGCCTACTATGAACATCTGGAATCTCCCCCGCTCATCCGGGCTTGTGACATTTCTATCAAAATAGAACCACAACCTTGATCCTTCAATTCCAGTTACATACCCCTTACTACACTTTTCCTGTTGTTATGCGAGAGTACAAAAATTTCATCATAACTACGGAACCACCAGTAGAATAAACACTTCATCTTCTAGAAACCTTTCACTTAACTCAGTTCAGATGGAAAAGTTGCGACACACAACCAACATCCCATAACCGCAAAAGAATAAACCTCAAGTCATGGTCTAAACTATTATAACTCTTTGGGACCAGGTTGGACAAACCGAACCATTAAACCAACTCTTCTAAATGAACCGAGTCACGCAGACTTCCAAACCTACAATTATAGCCAAGAAACACCTGTATAGCCTTATCACACCGGAGGAACCTATTATTTTCTTTACCATGCCGATCCAAACCACTACTAAACTGACTCAACTCCTCAGTTTTCTCTTGACTTACCTTTAGAATCAGTACCTATCTTTTCCTCGCACACAATGGACCTCAATCAACACTCCTTCTGAGTAACCCAAAACCACAAGACCACATTGCCTCAATACCCATATGTCACTTTATGCTCTCTTCATACACTTAATAGTATCTCCAACTGATACATCCTCTCTAAAAGGTCTTTTGAGGATCTGAAGTTGTTCCTCCCATCTTCCTAACACTATACCGTAGACCCGATGATAACATAAAATACTCCTAATACCCTTCACACTCTACTGCAAAACCCAAACTTCAGCCACAAAGCTGTTACATCCCGCATTGTCGTACGTTAAAGTTTCGTCATAAGTTAATCGACGTAAGTTCGGGAATGAGATTATTTTGAGATTATAAGCATTATGTTATTTCAAGCAAGTGATGAGTAAATTCAAGAAGGGGGGACGGTAAGAAAATCGGAGAAAATGAATTGCGTCGAAGTTTGATATTTTGAGATAAAATACGGTGCAAGCTAAAATACCTCTTATTTATGGACTAGTGCCATACAAGGTACCACATGACCATGATAGCAAGATGTATAAAGTGTGTTAAAAATGAGTAGTATTTTAAGTAATTTGATATAATTGATTAATTATAGAGATAATTATGGTATTAAGTGAATAAGGGGTTTTTTGGGGCTGTCACATGGGATAAGCTAAGACAAAGTGGCAAAATATGCAAAATGAGTCATAAGACAAATGATACCTTGTTTACACATAAGAATTCTTGGATATGGCATGAAGATATGATGCCTTGATGAATTACCTTTTATATTGGTAAGGTATAAGACATTTCTAAATTAAGCAAATAACATCCCTACGTCATTAAAGGAATGGGAATGCATGCTAGAGGATACAGATGGAATTCTCCAAAAAGAATTCATGCGACCTTTTACAATGCTATTGCAACGTGAATCACAAACTCATTCTCATATGCATCTGATAAGAATTAAAACGTGAATGTTTGTGTGTTACAAACGTAAGTCACATAAGCAAGACAAGATCTTCAACAATTCAAAACAACGTAGATTTTACAATTATAAGGGAGTACGGTGCAATCTTTCTCAAGAATATAATATGGATTTTTCCCTTCTCCGATCTTGCCGTTACGTGTTGTCGCAATTGACTTGTGTTAGAGGGATTTTCAAGAGAATCGGCTCAGGCATGTTAAGGTTAAGACCTTTCTTCATTTTGGCATGATATCGTAATTACACGTATTTGATAACGAGGCATAAAGAGAAGTTCATACTCCCGAATTTATATACACTTTCCTAGTCTCATAAGTTACAGTATTCTCCCGTATCGGGACTTTATATTCAATTCACTATTGTCTTCTTCCGGTCAAGAGAGAAGAGGGTCTATATATATACAGTATTACAGTATTTTCCCCACCATCGAGCTATAATCGGTTGGCAGCCCCCTATTGGGCATCCTCCGATCAGATGGTAAGTTATATACCGAGCCTACTATGGTCGAGCACCTATGAGCGAGCCCAACATGGCCGAGATACAGAACCTAGTATGGCCGAGCACCTATGAGCGAGCCTACTACGGTGGAGCAGTTACACATTATGAGCCTTATAGGGCCGGACATCTATTTTATTTACTATATTGAGAGAGTTGAGTCAGTATCAACAGGTAAGTATATCTCCAGATGATCTTTGACTCTCAGTTACTTTCAATTATTATATTATCAGTTCAGTTTAAACTTTTAGTTATTTTATTGCCTTGCATACTCGGTACGTTATTTCGTACTAACGTCCCCCTTTCTAGGGACGCTGTATTTCATGCGTGCAGGTTCAGACAAACAGATGGGTAGACCTCCTCAATAGGTGTTGCCCGAGTTCAGCTTTATCGGTAAGTTCCACGTCCTTTAGAGTTGAGGGGTCTAGAGTTTTATGTACATCTAGTGTATATATGTATATAGGTTATGGGTAGGTCGGGGCCCTATTCCGATCACAGTACATCCATCAGTAGAGGCTTGTAGACATAACCTATCAGTTAGTGCAGTATGTTGGGCTTGTAGGCCTTGTATGTATATTTTGTTGGTTTGTCAGCTGTAGTAGTTATGCCGGCCTTGCCGGCCTAGCTTTCTATTGATGTTTAGTCAGCATTGGTTTCCATTTAGTTTTATATTTTTCTTCTCAAATTGTCTTGCAATGTGGCTCATGGCCAAAGTATGACATTATATGTTCAGATTCCCTTAGTCACAAGTTGGTACGCAAGGATAGGTGACGCATCAGGTGCCGGTCTCGCCCCCAGGTTCAGGGCGTGACAAAAGCGAACCCAAAAATCCTTATGCACTACACCTTAAGTCTCGAATCAACTTAAAACATTATTGGATGTCACCTAGTCGCAGCTAGTCCCGAATATGTAAAACCAGATAACTAGTGCTCCGTTAGCACACAAATACCCCAAAGAAACAACCGAGTGAATCCTTTCCCTTATATATCACATTCACAAGAAGTATAAAATCTAAGTCTTTCCACGACCTTCACATGAAACGGTAAAGTGAACTGTACCATATATCCATCAAATTCCTTGCTTGAATTACCCCTGAAGTTCTCTTTATCCATCATATTTAATCAACCAATGTACCGATAACCACAAATTGCCAGGACACATAATCACGTGACCCAATCATCGATGGTAGGCTCTCCCACTTGGCTTTAAGCAACAATCACAAAATCCAAGGACCCACAATGGAATCTCCAATTAGCTACCATGATCTCACACCATTACTCAGCCAAATTCCTCACAAGCTCTCGTTGCACTAATCATAACACATCTTGAATTACCAGCCACAATCGAACACTCCACCTCCTGATAGTTGCACCATCTTCTTCAAGTGATCCAAGCCCACATCGAAGTATATGCTCCCAGTGGGATAGAAGGTAGAACTGTTTATAAGAACATCATAAGAAATCATCCACCCTCCACCTTCTCACAGGAGATAGCCCTCTTATGTAACAACCATACCGGTATCCTCCAAAAATGTTTCCATGGCCACTATGAAATTGGTTAATCCTTATGAGTCTATGCTCGTCCAACAGCTGTAAGAATCTGTTCATCCCATTAGCATCAACCGCAGGTCCAACAATACGTTTGAAACTCAAATCCATTTAGCATCCCAAAACGATAATCAAGCATTCACGTCTCTCTAAATTCCAAAAGAACTATGTTGTCACGTTCGAACTTCCTGAGAATATAAGCCACCACCCCAAACGAAATACACAGACTTAGTCATTTGTCCACCATGAACCAAATCACTCTACACTTTCTCAAAGTATATGGCTATCCTACTACAGAATGCATATGATATGGTGCCACTGCCACTCCGGTTAAACCATCTTCCTAAGCAAACTACTGGGCCTCTGTTGTTCATACTTGACCTACTAACAATTCAACAACCGCAATACATATCCAATAATGTCCCATATTCCACCACCAATAATGCGTCCCATATCACGATCCACCTCCGCACCACCCGAAGAAATATAATTCCATCATTTCTAATACTCCTCAAGGATCATCTCTCTCAAACCATCGACACTTGAAACACTGATTAGGTACTAAAATTGCAACACACCGTCATCTCCGATAACCGCTTCTTAAAAACCTTTTCACAACACCGTTCCACAAAGGCAAACAAATGAAGACCATCATACAAATGAGCCTTAATGCGTTCAAACAAGGACGACGACACCACAACGTAGACAAGAATTCCACCAAGTTCGGAGATATAAAATTTGGCTATTTCGTTAGCCAAGGCTTGAACACCCATAGCCCAATTACCTCTCTGACGTTGGAATTAAATAATGAATCCTCCACTCATGAACCTAATAATCCTTTTCCTGAAGCACTAACTGCCACAACACGTGATTAAATACCCTACTGTTCACACCAATACTACACTCATAACATAATGCAACCACGATCAAAATCTAAATCACCAAATTCTAGTGTCACAAGTGCATGAACATCTACTAAGGAATACAATACTAATATAACATATGTGTGGAATATTAAATAGACAAGATGAAATAAATGGATATGATGGAGACTTTGTGTGCTACAGATCATAACATGGAATGCAGCTCACCATAAAGTCCCCTCAACAATTGCGCCTATGCGCCAAGATGACCACCAAATGAACAAGTCTTATTACCTGCACAATTAATGCAGGAGTATAGCATGCGTACATAAATCAACGCGCACCCAGTAAGTATCTAGCCTAACCTCGAATAAGTAGTGACGAGGGGCGACGTCGACACTTACTAGTTGTCCAATAAATCAAGTATACTAAAAGTAAACAGATATGAGGCATAGCTGGTAAAAATAACAAAACAAACATAAGTGCATAATACGATCCTTAACAGAAGAATAAACATGAAGTCCTCAATAAACGGATACTACTTCGAATAGGATACATAATGGTCAACACTAGATAAATTATCACATCTCAAGTCAGGAAAAGTCACGGGTACACTGACTTCTTACCAAATTTTACTAATAATTCTGCCGAGGCGAGCAACTCGTTCCCATAATAGTAATTGCATGATTTCATGTCATGGCGTACGGCCCGATCCCATAATAGTACCACCGAAATACTCAGCCCAATTCTATAATCGTGTACACTGCTGAGGGTTGACCGGCACGAACCATATATGCATCTCATAATGCTGCCGAGGTGAAAGACCTAATCCCATAATGATACAGATGATGCGTTCAGCCCGATCCCATAGGAATAGTGAAACTTGACAGGTCACTGGCCCCACTCACGAATATATGTGTGAGTTATGAAATTCAAGAAACTTTCGGAAAAATTCATACAACATGGGAGAAATCCGTAAAAGGAAGTATAATATCTACTGCTAATAAAGTAGCTCGCTAAATATCCAAAATCGCCAGTCCGATAATATACACTAATCTAGTCCCAGGTAAAAATATAAAGTAAAGCAATTAAATAGGCAAAACAACTCAACTACTACAATTAAAGCATGGCATGAGTCTAAGTCTACCTGGACCTAATCAGAAATTCTAGCATACACATGGACACTCGTCACTTCATACGTGCGTGGCTCCCATAACATGTAGCATATGATAGTTATGGCACCTACGGGGTAAATTCCCCTTTACAAAGTTAGACATGAGACTTACCTCGCTCCAAATTCTGATAACCGTCTCCAACGCGTCTTTAACTTCTCAAAACAATGCCAAACGATCCGAAACTAGTCAAAAAACATGCAAACCAATAAAAATATACTCAAAGACCCGTAATGTAACAATTTATAACAATTCCCAACTCCACTCGAAAAGTCAACAAAAGTCAAACCTAAGCCCGCACGCCCGAATTCAGAAAATTGTCGAAAATAAATGTTACTCATGAATTATAGTCAATATTAATAGAATCATCCAATTTTGTCTCTGAATTGACCCTCAAATCAACGATTTACTATTTTTCAACTTTGGGGCTCAAAATCCAAATTTCTACAATCCAAACTACGGAGAAAAATATTAACTAATGTAAATAATCATGTAAAAATTCAAAATAAATGTTATATATTTACCCCCTTGTTGATACGAGAACAACGCCATGAACATAACCTCAAACGGAGCTCTAGAACTCAAGATATGCTCAAAATACTAAAATGCTCGATTTGCCAATTTAAAACAGTGTCTATGTGATTTTTGTTCATTGCATTCGCGGGAGACCTTCGCATTCGCGGAGAGTAATTTTTTGCGTTGACAGTTCAACCCAGAATTCCTTCTTCGCATTCACGGGACCTCCCTCGCGTTCACAAATAACAAAAACCCGTACCAAAAACCAACAATCTTTTGCGACACAGAAATGGACATAACTCTCTCGTACGATCTCAAAAATAGACTATTCTTGTTGCTATAGTTCTGTAATTATGATACAGATCTAATGATTCAATCAAGTCCCGAATCAGAGGTCGTTTTATTAGTATGATATCGTTTATGCCAAAAGAAACGATGCTGAAATATCAAATAAGAGCACGACACAATCTAAACCCATCTGAAACTCATCAAAATCTAACCAAAACTTACGGACAAGTCCAAAATCATCATACAAACTTGTAAAAACTTTTAAATCATGAATCCGAGCTCATTATTCTACTATTTGACCGTGGTCAACTCATTTTCTTAAACTTACAAGTGTCTGAATCAGTCTTAAACATTCCGGATCATGACAAACTTCACACACAAGTTCCAATCAATAAAAGTAATCTATCCAAGGTCCCGAAATACCACCTGGTGTCTGATAACACAAAAGTATACTCTAAGTCAAACTTAGAAAATTTTAAAACCTTCAAATTACAAACTTCTGATAATAAGTGCCTAAGCGCTCCCGGACCATCTGATACTCAACCCGAACATACGCCGAAGTTAAAAATAACCTTACCAACCAATAGGAACCTTTAAATCCTGATTTCGAGGTCGTTTACTCAAAAGTCAAACCTTGGTCAACTTTTCCAACTAGAAACTTTCGAATTGAAAGTTATTCTTCCAAATCAACTTCGAACTTCTCGGAAATTGAAACCAATCACACGTGCAAGTCATAAAAGATAAAGTAAAGCTATTCAAGGCCTCAAACCGTCGAACAACATGCTAGAGATCAAAACGACTTGTTGGGTCGTTACAAAAAAATCTAATAAATCCTCTTGACGTCTGCCGTTTAGTGTCACTGCATTAAAATATACTTTTCTTGCCGGGTAGTATCTCTGTTCTTAAATGAATAATCTATCGCATAGGTTTTATCTTCCTTTTTGTTGGATTTCTTAAAGGTGTGAATGGAAAATAAAAAAAGGCACCACCAAGAATGGCACCTGCTTTTCCAGAAAAGGCACCTAGTTTGAGTTGCACCTTTTCTTGTCACCAACTACTTGGATGTAAATAGAGAGACCTTGCCTTGTTTTTCTCTATCGAATTTTCAAAGGTTTCTGTATATTTCTAAAATCAAACCGAGTCTGCATTGTGTGATTCTATTCATGGCTTTGAGTTTGTTGTTTGATGGAGTCTGAAGTACCATTACTCCAACAAGGTAAATTTGTTCTATCATGTGATATATTAATCACATATCTCGGGTATTATTAGAAGATTAAAACGACACACGGTGAATTATGTGGGCTCGAAATAATTTATCACGTTTATGTTATTCTGGTTATATGATTTTTTTGTTGTTTCGAACTCAAGAATGATAAAAGCTTAATGAATTTAAATTCTGCATGTGTTAATCTTTAATTTGGTTTCTTGGGACTAAATTTTTTTATTCTACTCTCTTTTTGAGATTAAAATCTTTGTGACTTTCTATTTATTTTTGAGATTAAAATCTTTATAATTATTTATTTATTTTTTGTACTCGGTTTGATGAATAAAAACTTTATTGGTTTGTTAAATCCATTCGTGTAAATGTCAATAGATATGGGATATCAAACTGATGTTGATATGGCTGTCTCAACTCAAGCTACAATGGCACCGTCACTCTCTGTGTTTGCCACTAATCGTTTTGCACTGGCAGAAAAACCAAAAAAAATTACCAAAATTTGTTTCAAGATATGGCAGCAAAAGATGTTCTTTTATCTATCCACTCTCAATTTGCAGAAATTTATCAAAGAGGATGTTCCTGTCATGGCATAATAAACTTATGAAAATGAGCATTTTATAGGGATAAAGGTTTGGAAGTATTCTCACATCCTTTGCAAGATTTATTCTTTTAGTAGTTTAGAAGATGACTTACAACGTCTATAGTGTCTTTGAAACTCTAAAAGAATTGTGGAATGCTCTTCACTGAAGACGTGGTTTAAAGAAATTTGTGGCAGCCAAATATTTGGGCTTCAAAATGATTGACAATAAGGTTGCCATGACTCAAGTCCAAAAAATGCAAGTCATTATTCATGATCTCCTTACTGAAGGTATGATCCAAATTAATACTTTTATTGAAGACATTGATTATGTTATTAATTATAAATTCGTTATTGAAGGTATAATGATGAATGCAGAGTTTTAAGTAATAGCATTTATTAAACAATTACTTCCTTTGTGGAGGATATTTAAGAATTACATGAAATATAAGTGCAAAGAGATGATGCTCGATGATCTTATTGTTCGTCTAAGGATAAAAAAGGACAACAGATCTGCTGAGAACAAGGCTAATAGGAGTTCAACAATTTTCGAGGCAAATATTGTTGAAGATGCTCCACCAAATAATAAAAAAAGGAAGAAGCCTTGGGGACTGAAGAATTATCAAAACAAGAAGAGGTTCAAATTCAATTACAACAACTATGGAAAAGGTAGATATAAGTGTCACGACCCAACCCCCACCGGAATCGCGACGGCTCCTAACACCACTTACTAGGCAAGCCAACAGTCACACGAGAACAATGAATTTGATAAAACAAGGTTTAATAAATTGAACAGTGAAAATATCATGAAATATTTGAGAATATAACCATAATAGTGCTACAACCATCTCCAAAATCTGGTGTCAACGAGTACATGAGCACTACTGAATAACAAGATATAAGCAAAATCCTCTTTTACAACTATCTGAACAATGACTTAAATAGAACTTCAAGGGCTGCAGATGGCATAGTAGCTACCTTGTAGTCTCCCAAAAGCTAATATGGAGTCAACTCCTGAAATTGCCTCGACCGGATATACTTGGACATGCACACAAAGTGCAGAGTGTAGTATGAGTACAACCGACCCCATATACTCAATAAGAAACAACATTAACCTTGGGTTGAAAGCAGTGACAAGTTCAGACACAATAGTCGGATGCCAATATCAATATCCAGTAACAATTTAGAAGATAAAGGGAAACAGTAAAAACATATAGCTCAATGATATTACATTCAACCTGTTCAGATTTTAGAAATTTAGGCATGGTTTCAAATATAAGAGTTATAGCCTAACACAGATAAAGCATTTCATATACCAGCTAACATGAGGAAGGTACATCTCTATGCCTACATGTCAAGTATACGTGTCAAATCAACAATATCACAGTAGATCCATCAAAATATTAATACTTAGTACTCTATAGGTTCCTGGCATAACTACCCATTACCAAGAACGTATATAAAACACTGTGCTTGTGCCCAATGTTGGCATATCAGACTTCGTAGGGGCAGATCCTGCCCAAACTCTAATCATAATCGTATAGCCCAATACTGAGGCCTGGTGCACATGTCTCCCCAAAACAATAACACTTAGCCCAATATGGGCCTAGCGTACGCGTCACCTCAAAGTCAATACCAAATCGGCTCTAGGGCCCAAACTCACTCATTTACCATTCAAGTCTCAGATAAACATATCTCACAACACTCAGTTTAATAATGTTACACATACGAGGCATCAACTATACGTGAGGAATCAAATAAGAAGTACTGAGACAGAGATATCATACACGGATATAGCATCAAGATTGAGAACATGTGTACCAATAAGGCGATTTGCTTAGAAATGACAAGAATAGCCCTATCAAGTCTCAAACAAATAAGGCAAAGCCAAAATATGATGTCTAACATGAATCACAATTCACACAACCGAACAAGTAGGGAAAATACGCGTATAATAAGATATGATAGCAAAATAATTCCTGTAAAAGTCTAAAAGCCACCTCAAATCAGGAACACACCAGTACACGTACTCATGCCTATCACCTACCGCATCAACCAAATACCTTTCATACAACGTAGTTTCTAGGGTTAACTACACTCAAATCCAAGTTTAGATGTATTACTTACTTCAAAACGCTCAAATCCACACTCCAAAAAAGCCCTTCACTCGCAAATCGGCCTCTGAACAACTCGAATCTAGTCACAAATAACTTAGTATCAACAAATAATGCCGTAGGATACAACTTCAAACAATAAATCTTCGATCATTATCAAAATAAAAAAGTCAACTCCGTGCTCGCTCCCCAGAACTCGGTCAAACTCATAAATTCCGAATATTCATTTAACTATGAGTCCCACCATACCAAAATCATCCAATTCTGATTTCAAATCAACCATCAAATCTTCATTTTACACTTTAGGAAAGTTTTTACTAAAATTCTCAATTTTTCCAATTCAATAATAAAAACAATGATGGAATCATGAATAATGGACATATCCGAGTAAAAAATACTTATCCCGATCTAAATCGTGAAAGTGCCCTAAAATATCCCCCAAATCTGAGCTCCAGAGCTCAAAAACAACGATATAAAAACTCAAACCCTCGAATTAGAGTACAATATAGTCTGCCCAGGAGTTATACATCGCGATTGCGGGACCTACGTCGCGATCGCAAAGAACAAATAATTACTTCCCTCAAAATAGCCTATACGAATGCAAAGACCCAGTCATGAACGCAATGCTCACCAATCCTGCCCCTTCGCGAACGCGAGCCCCTTTCCGTGATCGCGTAAGCTTAATGCCTTGTGCCCCAGCTGAACATCTCTTCTATGTGAACGCGTGACATTACTCATGATCGCTCTAACAGGTGCCTCTCAAAGCTTCACGAATGCGAGCTCATTACTGTGAACACGATGAATAAAGTTCCCCTGCAAGCAAAATGCCTTCCGCGCGATCGTGACATCCTATTTGCGATCGCAAAGAAGGAAACCAGAACCTCAGAAACAACAGTCCAACAATGAATAAAATGGTCTGAAACCCATCCGGAACACACACGGGGCCCTTGGGACCCCATCCAAATTCAACACTTGTACCGAACAAGCCGAAACAACTCTAAATGACCTCAAATTTGGCACACTAGTCTCAAATAACACAACGGACCTATTCCAACTCCCGAAATTAAACTCTGAATCCGATATCAACAAAGTCAACTCTTGGTCAAACCTTCAACTTTCGCCAAAAAGCCTCAAACCAACGTACGGACCTCCAGATCGACATTTGGATATACACCCAAGTCCACAATCACCATACGAAGCTATTGAAACCATCAAAACTCTATTCCTGAGTCGTCTACACAAAAGTAAAACTCGAGTCAACTCTTTCAACTCATTCTGAAACTTCTCCGAAACCAATTCAACCACCCCGGTAAGTCAGATAATCACAAATGAACATAGAAGAGGCAAGAAATAGGGAAACATGGCTATGATACACAAAACAATCGGCCTGTTCATTATAATAAGGCTACAAATTATCATGCCCCAAAGAAGGACAAGAAAAAGGGTCAACCAAACATGGTTCATAAGAACACGAAAATAAATTACTTGTGTGCTATGCTTTTTGAGTGTAACTTGATAGGAAATCCCAAGGAATGATGGGTTGATTCTAGAGCCACCCGCCTTGTTTATATTAACAAAGAGTTATTTGCTTCTTATTCTTCGACCAAGCCGGACGAGACCATCTCATTGGAACATTATGCTATTGCAAAGATTGAAGGAACTAGCGAAATATTACTAAAGATGACTTTTGGCAAGGTTGTGACTCTATACAATATTTTTCATGTTCCTGAAATGCAAAAGAATTTTGTCCCCACAAAACTTCTAGTCAAAAATAGATTTGAGTGTGTGTTTATTTATGATAAAGTTGTAATAAGTATGAAGAATAAATATGTAAGAAAATGTTACTGTGGGCATTTTCAAACTGAATGTAGTTGCTATTGATTTCAATAAAGTCCAAGCTTTTTCTTACTTACTTGAATCAAATAATTTATGGCTTGTACTTTTGGAATATTTCAATTATAAAACCTTATGAAAAATAATAAATTTAGAAGAATTGCCTAAGTTTGAATACAATAAATTAAAATGTCAAATATGTGATGAATCAAAGTAAGTTAAACATCCTTATAAGTCATTTGAAAGGAATTCAACTTCTTTAGACTTATTTCATACATACCACGATCTGATGGAAAAGAGGAAAGAAAGAATAGAATACTATAAGAGATGATGAATGCCTTATTGATATGTACTAGTTTACCCTAGAAATTGTGGGGAAAGCTATTCTTTTGGTTAATCGAATACTCAATTGAGTGCCTTCCATAGCAAAACACAATCAATTCCATATAAAAGTAGGAAAAGAAAGAAAGCTTAACCTGAAATATTTCAAAGTGAGTTGGGGGGGGGGGGGGTTGATAGAAGTGCAATTTCTTTGTCACGACCCAAATCTTACTGTAGGTCGTGATGACGCCCAACGTCATCGTTAGGCAAGCCAACAAATATATCAACACATTATTAGTTAATCCAAAATGCATATTGAAGCAATTAATGAAATAAGAAGTGAAAATTGCTCATTTTTATAAAAAGTATAGATATTATTATTTTAATTGACCGAATAAAGCAAAAATAGAAAATAATAAATCATAAAGGAAACCAATTTAGATAGAAATTCTAAATATCCAAAAACTGATGTCACAAGTGCATGAGAATCTAATAGGAAGTACAATACTAATGCAACATATGTCTGGAATGCAAAATAGATAGGACAAAATAAAAGAATATAATGGAGACTCCGTTTACTTCGGATCGTAATATGAAATATAGATCACAATAAAGACCCCTCAACAGCTGCATCCATGCACCCAAATGACCCCCCAAAGTACCTGTCTCGATACCTGCACAATCAGTGCAGAAGTATAGCATGAGTGCGTAAATCAACGCATAACTAGTAAGTATCTAGCCTAACACCAGATAAGTAGTAACGAGGGATCGACATCGACACTTACTAGCGGTCCAATAAATCAGTACAATAAATTATAAATAGATATGAAACACGGCGATTATAATAAGGTAAGAAATTGTAACTAACATAGTCCTCTAATATAATGACAATATGAATTCCTCAAATATCATATGCTTTCTCAAACAATTAAGAAACATCATGTAAATGCCAAGTCTTTAATGAAAGGGGAATTCTCATAAATATTTGAACTTCTAGCATATTACGCACGAGTTATGCCGATGTCGTACTGTCCGATCCATAATAGTCGTGTACATACACTGTCGAAGTCGTATAGACCGATCCATGAAAATATCTCATATTGCTATTTTATAGAACTGTCGAGGCGTTCGGTCCGATCCACAGGAATAGGAAAACCTCTTCGAACTATGGGTAAAATAATTACAACACAGGGATGGGCACATAAAGATATCATACTTTTTACCTACTATCAGGTACTCTACCGAAACGCAAGGTAATGGAGCTCGGCCTAACATAATCCCTAATCAAATTTCAATTATAAATTTAAGTAATTAAACTAACAAGTTGAGTTCAAATGATACGAATATTGCACGATAAAGTCCTAGGTCTCCCCAGACATAAACATAATGTTAGCTACATAAGAACTCTCGTTACCTCATGCGTACACAGCTCCCACAACTAGTAGCAAATAACAATTTAATACCTACTGGGTAGTTTCACCCTCAAAAGGTTAGACATGAGATTCACCTCACTCCGAAATCCGATAACTGGCTCCAACGCATCTCTAACTCCTCAGACTAATGCCGAACGATCAAAAACTAGTCAAACAACGTGCAAACCAATCAAAATATAGTAAAAACTCATAATGTAATCAATTCATAATAATTCCCAACTCTGCTCGAAATCAACAAAGTCAACCCCCGACCCACGTGCCCGGATTCCAAAACTTCTCGAAGATAACTGCTACCCATAACACCAAGAACTCAAATATTTAATTTATTCCTAATTCTATGTTCGATTTTTTGATAAAAACCCAATATTATCATTTCTAGGTTTTCTTCCAAAATTCAATAATTTCTACCAATTTGCATGTTAAATTCCGTATATAATCCATGTATTTAATGTACAGCAAGTGGGAATAACTTACCTCGTGATAGATAATGAAAATCTCCCCTCAAAGAGCTCCAAAAATCGCTCAACCAAGTAAAAATATGAGAGAAATGGGCTAAGTCCTGAAATAAAAGCATTCTGCCTAGACGACTCTCCTTCGCGATCGTGAAAAACTCCTCGTGATTGCAGAGGCCAACCAGCCTTGCCCATGAAATCACACTATGTGAACGAGAGGGCACACTCACGATCGCAAAGGTCAGCTTGCCCAAACCTTCGTGAACGCGAAGCTCCAAACCTTTAGCTTCACAAAAAACCCTTTCGCGATCGCGACCAAACCACACGAACTCGATGAACAACCTTACACACCCTTTAACTCTGCGCATTCGTGATGGTCACCATGCGAGCGAAAGCAAAGTACAAACTTGATCAAGCTCCGTGAATGCTACACCCTCTTCGTGAACTCGAAAAACAAAGTCTTCACCAGTCCACATAACCCTTCGCGATCGCAATCCGGCTTTTGCGATCGCGATGCAGACCAAACACAATAAAAGCCTGCAGCTGCAAAACATAGATAAATGATCTGAAACTATCCCAGAAAATACACGAAGCCCCCGGGACCCCGCCCAACCACAACAACAAGTCCTAATACCTCATCCGAACTTATCCAAAGGCTTGAAACACCACAAATAACATCAAAACCATGAATTGACGATCAAAATTCTCCTTTTAACTTTCAAACCTTCAAACTTTGCTGAACGCGTCCAAATCATACCTAGACATTCCAGATCACGACGAAACTTCACAGACGAGATCCAATCAGTAAAATGAACCTATAAAGTTCGCGAGACACCACATGGAGTCTGGTTACACCAAAGTACACTCTAAGTCAAACTTAGGTTTACTCAAAAGCCAAATCTTTGTGAACTCCTTTAACTTAAAGCTTCCGAATTGAGAATTATTCTTCAAAATCAACTTCGAACTTCACAAAAATCGAAACCAACCATACGTGTAAGTAATAATACATGAAATGAAGCTACTCAATGTCTCAAATAGCTGAACGACGTGCTAAAGATCAAAACATCCGGTCGGGTCATTATATTCTCCCTCATTTAAACTTATGTTCGTCCTCGACATGCCAAGAACCATTCCAGTTTTGCCCAAAATCACTGTTTAACACCTAGTGCACCTACCCTTACCACCACAATCCATATGAGCATATTAGCTCAACCCAGACTGAAGATCCTTCCTACTATCTTAGCCTGCAAGCCTTAGAACCAAATTCCAACATCCGAATTATATACAAGGTCTGATTCTAGCATTCGTACACCGTATCAATGTAAACAAGTTGTACTAAAACATGATCATACACCCATGATGTAATCACACAATGCACAATAAAATTCATTTACCCATAATAACATCTTTCAACCACAATAGTTGCAAATTTACAAACTCGATGCCCGTAATATACCTCTTAACACATATAAGTCATGTTCCAACCCTCACAATACTTTAACGATGAAAGCGATATGTAGAAACTCATAACCACCCACCAAATTAATAACTCAAGGAGTCTTTCTCCTTGACAAGAACCATTGTCTCATTCTGAATTGATTAATGACATTTTCCCTCGAATATACATTATATAAATCCGATTGCACTTTTGTCATGTCCAACAATCTTGTCTAACCCAGTACAAGCTTCTCGAGAAGTAAGCCACCTCAAACACTATCTAAAATCTCATACGACATCATCAATGTACCAACAAGCCGTAACTCGAATATGATAAATATGGAAAAGTGAACCCGAGTACAGAACAGTTTAACCCGTATTACGAATAACACAACCAAGCGAATGCTATGAATATATCTTAGAGATAAGAAGCAAAACATACAGAAATGAGTAAATGTAACCGTGCCCAACATCTCACTATTGCGGCATGAAACAGGATCCACACATGATATCATTGCGGCGTGCAACCCGATCCAAACATCATACCCGTGGCGGCGTACCACTCGATCCTAACATGCCAAGTGCATAAACACAACACTAGGAAAATGGATAGTGTCATGTACTACAAGCCAAGAATGACTAAGCTGCATTAAACAACCGATATCTTGAGAGCAATCTCGCTCATATAATACCAAACTACAAACCTTATCAAACTCGGCAAACGTGACACCCTCTTCGCGAATGCGAAGAACAAAGTCTCCACTAGTCCACACCCTTTGTGATCGCGACCCTACTTCCACGATCGTGATGTACACCAAACACACTAGAAACCAGCAGATGCAAAATATAGAGAAATGATCTAAACCTATCTTGAACACACCCGAAGCCCCCAGGACCCCATCCAACCACACCAACAAGACCAATTTCTATAACAACCCGACCAGTCATTTTGACCATTTGCATTCCGTTTAGCTATTTGAAGTCTTGAGTAACTTTGTCAGTTTTGTTTTTAGGTGATTAGGTATTGATTTGGAAGAATGAATCTCAACTAGGAAGCTTTAAGTTGGTGGAGTTGACCGAGTTTGACTTTTGTGTATTTGGCCTCAAAATATATTTTGTATGGTTCCATTACGTCTGAATAGTAATTTTTGACTTGGACGTATACGCGTATTTACATTTTAATGTTTCTAGAAGGTTTTAGCCCTATTTGGCGAAAGTTGAAAATTTGAAGGTTTGGAATGTTCATAAGTTTGACCGACAGATGACATTAATGATACTAGGTTTGAATTATTATTGTGGGAGTTGAAATAGGTTCGTTATGTCTTTTGGAACTTGTGCAAAAAATTTGAGATCATTCCGGGTTGAGTTCATATGTTTCGGCACGGGTTTTGGAAGTTGAAAGCTGAAAAGTTCATAAAGTTTGATTTGAGGTGTGATTCATGGTTTTGATATTGTTATGTCAGATTTGAGGCCTCGAGTAGGTATGTGTTATGTTTTGGGACTTGTTAGTATGTTCGGATGGGGTTCCGAGGGGCTCGAGAGAGTTTCAGATTGATTTCAGATTATTTTCTTAATTATTTCATTGCTGGTTTTTGATGCCTCAATAGATATTCACGATCGCGAAGATGAAGAAACAATCACGTAAGGTAAAGTCTAGAGCTGGGAATATTTTGCTTCGCGTTCGTGAGAGTATAAATGCGTTCGCGTATGTTGTTGGTGCTGGAGCATCGTGTTCGCGGATAATGATTCGTGGTCGCGTAGTGTTGAGACTGGGCTACTGGGAGCTAGTGAATTCTCTTACGCGTTTGCGTGTGTTTGGTCGCATTCGCGGACCGTTGGCATATATGGACATCACGTTCAAGTGAGTATGCTCGCGAACGTGTAGAGTGTCTCAGAGCAATGTGAATTTTCTTCTTCTTCGTGATCGTGATGGTATTTCCGCGATCGCGATGCATATATTTGAGCAGTGATTATAAATACTCTATTTTGGGTCATTGAGTCATTTTATCACATTTTGAGCTATGGAGCTAAGATTTGGGCGATTTTAGAGAGGATTTTTACCACATGAATTGGGGTAAATATTTTCTACTCGGCTTTGATTAAATTTAACGATTCTATCTCTGATTTTGACGTTTGATTGATGAATTCTAAAGAGAAATTGAGGGGTTTTTGTCTAAACTTTCCTAAAGTGAATATTTGAGTTTTGAACATCGATTTAGAGTCAGATTTGAGTAAAATTAATATGGTTAGACTCGTATTTGAATGGGTTGTCAAAATTTATAAATTAATATTTTGACGTTTTGGTTAACTTTGAATATTTGATTAAATATTGGACCTTTATCGATTGGGTTTGTTTCATTGGGCATTATTTGAGGTTTTCGAGTTTGTTTTGGCTAGTTTCGGGTTGTTCGAAGGTCGATTTGTGTTGGATGGAGCTTATAGAGTATTGTTTTGATTGCTCGATGGTGATTTGGCTTAGTTGAGATAAGTATCCTATCTAAAATTGGTTGAGGCACTAGTTGCCTGAATTATTTGTGATATCTACGTGCTATGGGTGCGCATATGTGTGGGGATTGAGCACATGTGCGAGCACTGGGGTATTTATCCATGCTCGGGGTAGTGCTTAGGCTATGATATGCCTTGAATTTACTGTTAAGCTTCATGCTATGATGCTTCTGATATTTGTAACACTGTTGTGAACTATTTGAGCCATGCTTGAGGTTACAAAGAGACTAATTCTCTGAATAAACTTGGTAATTGCTATTCCTGTGACGAAATTTTCGATTTGAGCTTTGATAGCACACTTTGCACAGGCCTACACTTGAATATGCTATTATACCAGTCCAGGAGCATGAAATATGATATATATTGTGATATTATTTGGACTAGATGCCTATGACTACGCCGGGATGATTTTGTTGGTATGCTTGTGACCATGCCGAGTGGATTGGGTTATTATGCCTGTGTCTCCGCCAAGTGGATTGTGTTGTTATGCTTGTGACAATGCCAGGCAGATTATAACATTGTGCTTGTGACCACGCTGGGTGGATTGTGATATTTGCACATGAGTTATCTGTGCGGATCTAGATATTGTTATTATAGCACGCGAGTTATCCGTGAAGCACGTAAGTTCTCCGTGCGTTTGATATTATTAGCACGTGAGTTATCCATGCAGCATGTGAGTTATCTGTGCATCGTGTGGATACATATCCATCCCCTAGGGTCATCCTCTCATGTTTCTCTCTTGATGGTGTACACACGAATTGTGAGAAGTCGACAGGTTTCTGGTTGATGTGAGATCTGGGCGAGCTGGTTACTATTATTTGGATTGGGTTGCATGCGGCAACAAGCTCATAATTGGTTATTGCACTTCATCTTTACTTGCAATTTCCTTGATTGTTTACCTGATTTACTTCCATATCTTCCTTATATCTGGATTGTTGACTGAGTGGAACACTTTAGAACAAAGAATTATGAGCATCAAAGTGGTTTTCACTAGGATCTCCTTATTTGATCATATATCTGTTCTATACTTGTTGGAATTTATTTTCCTTGGCGATGGATGCATTGATGCGACAGATTCAAGGAGAGGTGTTGTGGTGTATATTATTTACAGATGACATAGTTATGACTAATGAGATGTGGGGTGGTGTTAACTAGAGGCTAGAGGTCTAGAGACATACCCTTAAGTCTAAAGGTTTCAAGTTGAGTTGGACCAAGACAGAATACTTGGAGTGCAAGTTCAGTGGAGTTATCCAGGAAGCAGATGTGGATGTGAGGCTTTATACTAAAGTCATTCCTAGGAGAGAGAGTTTCAAGTATCTGGGGTATGTGATTCAGAGTGATGGGGAGATAGATGAGGATGTCACACATCATATCGGAGCGCAGTGGATGTAGTGGATGCTCACTTCCGATGTCTTATGGGATTTATATGTGCCATTGACACTTAAAGGTAAGTTCTACGAAGTAGTGTTAGACCGACTATGTTATATGGGGCAGAGTGTTGGCCAGTCAAGAACTCCCATGCCTAGAAGATGAAAGTTGCTGAAATGAAGATGTTGAGATGGATGTGTGCGCATACTAGGTTAGATAGAATTAGGAACGAAGTTATTAGGGACAAGGTGGGAATGGCCCCCGTGGAGGATAAGATGAGAGAGGCGAGGCTTCGATGGTTCTGGCTTATTAGAAGGAGAAGCATATATGCCCCAGTCAGGAGGTGTGAGAGGTTGTCCTTTGGGGAGGGGGTTAGAGAAGGGGTAGAGGTAGGACAAAGAAGTCGTGGGGAGAGGTGATCAGACGGGATATGATGCAGCTTGATCTAACATTGGACATGACCCTTGATAGGTGGGTGTGGAGGTTGAGGATTAGGGTATAAGGTTAGTAGCCAGTAGAGTGCTTCCCCATGTCTTATTGTTCGAGTAGTATTAGTGTTAGTATGGTATTATTTTACCCTTAGATGGCTATTACTACATATCTTGTATTGTATTACTTGTTATCATTGCTTCGTTCATCTTGTATCTTGCTATCTTAGTCTCAGTTTTCTAAATATCTTGTATTGTTATTACTTGATATCAGTGCTTCTTTCATCTTTTCTTTAGCTGAGGGTGTATAGGAAATAGCCTCTCTACTTGTCCAGGGTAGGGGTAATGCTGCGTATATCTCACCCTCCCCAGATCCCACTTATGGGAATACACTAGGCCGTTATTGTTGTTGTTTATACGTGTTGTAATTATGAAATGTACAGGTGATGGTGAATATAATTTATATTTCTTGCTTCTTCTACCTCTCCAAGGTTAGTTAGGCTACTTCGTGAGTGCATGTGATCTATTGTACTAATACTACACTTTTGCACTTTACGTGTAAATCGTTGAGTTGATGCTATTGTGTATGGCGGGAGCTGACATTGAAGATGTACCCGCGTTCCAATTATGTCTATCACTTGTCTTTGTTAGCTTTAGATTCAAATTTTATTCATTTACATTCCAAACAGATGTATTTATTTCATTTTAGTTTCGTAAATCTAAGTCTTAGTGGCTCATGACTTGTACTACAAGTCCTTTGGGAATTTTATAAGGATTCAGTTAATTCACTTTTGACACCTAATTTTATTATTAAATTGTGTTTACTGTTATTTGGCTTACCTAGTGGGTTGGGTTAGGTGCCATCACGACTAGTTAGATTTTGTGTCGTGACAAGTTGGTATAAGAGCAATAGGTTCGTAAGTTCTATGAGTCATGAGAAAATGTCTAGTAGAGTCTTGCGGATCGGTATGATGAGGTCCATACATATATTCGAGAGGCTACAGGACATCTAGGATAAACTTCCCATCTTTCATTCCCTTATAGTGTGGACATTGATTTAGCTTGAAGCGTACCTCTTTGAATTCTTCCACTCACTCGTATGTTATGTGAGCGCTCGATATTAGTTGTGCATCAACGACTTATGATCCCATGGATGAAGTGCAAGATGTGTTTTTTGTGTTTTGATGATGGGGCAGTCTGGAGGACTTGAGGCCAGGTTTTGACCGCAGCTTAGGCTCGGTGGTCCTAGTTGTGTGAGCATGTTATTTTGCATTTATATGTCCGGTAGTGTCCCTAGGAGTGGGACTTAGTGCTCGGTGACTGGTTGGGTGACTATGTGATTAGTATATTCTGACTGTGGTATGTGTTCAGATGGTTTTGATATAACTAGAAGATTTTTCTTGGGATGTGAAAAAGGACTATAGGTGCTTGATTTTCTGGATGTGTTTTATAGTCTCGAGCGATGTGCGTGTTGAGAGTTCTCTCATGTCGATCATTTGTGGAAAGACGTAGATCCTCATGTTGTGTTGACGAGTTCAGACTTGAGAAGATTAAGTGATTGCGTAGTAGTTGTGGCCATGAAAGGGCATAGAGAGATACCAATATGAGGCTAAGCAGGTAAATTATCTCATGTGGGTCGGTCTATGGATGTGTGAACCTTATGATGTTGTGTAGAGAGTTTCTTTATACCAGTGGGTTATATGTTTTGCGATTGAGTTTGGATCGATTGAGAAAGTTGATTTGACTGTCACGAGGGTGAATGTGAGCTTATCAGATGATTTAAGGTATTTTAAGGTTTATGTTGCATGAGCTTATGAAGGATTTAGTTGAATTTCCGTGAAAAATTATGGCAGTAATAGAGTATGGGTATTATGAGTTATCGGATATTTTGTTAAATGTCTTCGAGCCAAGTAGAACATTCTGCTATCGACGATTTAAGTGCATGATTCTCTGTTGTATTAGTTTCGATCTAAGGCATACTTGTGGATTAGTTATGACTTGCAGAGGTTGGTTTTAAGGATGACTTAAGCAAGGAAATTTCAGGATGCATGATATATTACACGTTATGGATATATGAAAGTCTTAGAATGGGTTAGGTGTGTTGTTCGTGGTGGATGTAATGTACTAAGAAAAGGGATTCACTAGGTTGCTTAGAGGTATGGATTACTTCTTTGTGTGTTGGTGTGCTAATGGAGCACATGTCATTCGGCTCGTTCGGCGGCGCATTTGAGATTTGAATGGGGTGGATAAATCTCGAGAAGGTTCTAAATTGTTTAAGATCCATATGTGGCATTTGAAAATTTTCCAAATTTGTATATGGCTAAGATTTGAGATTTTCATTGTATGATGTCGGTATTCGTGGTATTTCTTTTATCATTATGGATTCTATATTTCAACATTTAAAAGGTTAAAGAAACAACTTCGGGTTCACATAAGGTCTCTTCAGAGTGGGTAACTCGGATGCGGCGTTTTGGGTGCTTAAGAAGGAATACAATGGCTTATGGGCTTTAAGACAACGTGATTTCATGCTAGGATCTCGGGTGATGAGTTTTGATGGAGGATCGTGGTATTATGGCAAGGAGGAGTGATAACTTGAACGCAATTCGGAAGGAACTCGGAGAAGTAGGACAACTTGGTGGTAGATCAGATCAACATGGTAATGAGTATAATCAGTTCTTTTAGTTCTTATGATGTGGTGAGTCTCTACAGGTACGTTGTGGTAATACTCTTGGGTTTGGCAACCTGCGTGACTTGGTTGAGTTAGAGGGATTCAGTTTTGATGGCTTGGTTCTGTGCATATGCTTTTCGTAGAGTTCTCGATAATTTCTACCATGGTTTGAGATGGTATTTTCTACCGGCATGAGGGGTATGTTGCATGTTATAATTTTCTCTTGGATAGGATTCAGGTAATAGGTTTATGGCAGATCTAGTATGTACTCCTTCTTGTGACTCAGAGATTTATAACTAGATTCTCTTATTTTATTTGATGGTATGATAGATGCGGTGTGTCGTGTGGGATTGAGGTTTGCATGTATAAGGTTACGATTCAGTTTTGAATGGAAGGTCATGAAATTTGGACAGCATAGGCGGTCTCAGATGTGTAGATGAATGCTATTACTATTTGGTATTACCTAAGAAGGGTGTGCATCTCAGAAGGCGACTTGGGTTTTGATTTCCGAATACTTCATTGGTAGTGCGGTACTCGCCTGGTTGATCGACTACTGATGTTTGGATTTTCCTACGTGGCACGAAATAATTATAGAAGTATTTCTTGCGGAATGATTATGTATGAAGGATGTGTCAGTTATTTGAGTGGTGGTGATGAGATTAGATCTAGTGATTCTTTTGTATTCTTGTGGTTGGTATACTGGGAGTCTTAGAGGCAGATTGTTTCTTGGTTCTGGACTGCAAAGATATGGCCAAGTAGCCAGTTGATGGTATATGTTGCAGATAGGTTCTAGTGGATCTCTACAAAGGTTACCTACTTATTTACGAAGCATTGGAATTTATTTAGAGGCCATTGGTAAGCCTAATGAGGATTTGTATTCTACACCGGGCCGGATTTGTTGACTCAGGATGGTTATTGTTGAGGGGTGTGTCATTCAGTTAGAGTTTAGCTTGTTCGTATTCTGATATATCCTAGGCATTGCTCTTCGATGGGTGGTGATCTGTTGGCTAATTTTGCACATGATGCGGTTCTGTTTAGGCCTTGTGGCGAAATTCAAGCGAAATGGATTTTGGAGTATTGAATGGTTGGTTGTGCCTTGGTTATGGTCTTTGGATGTGGTATATTGTGCTATTTGATTCTCCATGGTTATGGTCACTATACACGTCGTGAGTTTGTTATTGACATGCACATGGTTGTTGATTTTGAGCATCATGGTTCGAGGTATTTCACGTGGACTGGTGTTTGGATTAGGTCACGCACTGCAGCGGAGTTAGGATGGGATATAAGTTTTTGTGTTAGATCTGTGTCTTCTGGTTCAACTATGTGTGATAGGTTCATAGCATTGCGCTTGTGGTATATGTTGAGCTCGTGGGACAAGTCTCACTCATCTCATTCACTTTTCATTTTTGGGTGAATTTGAGTTGATGCTTCTTAGTGCACGGATTGTATGGCATGTGGCTATAGATGAGATTTGTGTGGCATGTTGGTTGAGAAGCTTGTACTGGATAAAATGACGGTATTAGACCTGGAACGAGTGCTGTTGGATTTGATTACAGTATGTTTGAAAGAATAATGTCACCAATCATCTTAGAATTTGGCTATGGTCCTTGTCGGGCGCGAGAGTTCAAAGACTTGTTGATCTGATGAGTGATTATGATTTTTTTCATGTTTCTTTCACCATGACTGGTACCGAGTCTACTTTTGAGCAGCTACAATGATAAAAAATTATTGCTATGAGTATGCAAGTTATGCGGTATATCATGTGATTAAATATTGGGTTATGGTTGTGCTTGATAAAACATTATGAATACTTATACAATGTGTAGATCCGAGATTCGGGTCTTGTAATGAATTCTGGATGATGGAAATTGAGTTCTAAGGTTTACGGACTAAGGTTGACGTAAGGATCTTTAGTTATGTTGTATTGTCAGTCTTATATGTATGGTGAGTTTACACTGTGATTTGATGGCTTCAGAACGACTCTTAGCATGTTCGAGGACAAACGTATGTTTAAGTGGGGAAGAATGTAACGACCTGACCGGTCGTTTTGAGCATTTGCATTCCGTTCATTTATTTGAAGTCTTGAGTAGCTTCATATGATGTATTATGACTTGTGTGAATCGTCGATATTTGGTTTTCAGGTGATTCAACATTGATTTGGAAGAATGATTCTCAACTAGGAATATTTATATTGGAAAGTTGACAAAGCTAGACTTTTATGTATTTTGCCTCGGATCAGAGTTTTGATGGTTCCGTTAGGTTCAGATAGTGATTTTGGACTTGGGCGTATTCCCGAAATTGTATTTGGATGTTTCTAGAAAGTTTCAGCACTATTTGGAAAAATTTGAAAATCTGACTGAAAGTTGACTTTGATTATATCAGGTTCGAATTGTTGTTCCGGGAATTGGAATAGGTTCATTTTTTCATTTGGAACTTCTGTAAAACATTTAAGGTCATTCCGGGTTAATTTCATATGTTTCAGTACAAGTTTTGAAAGTTGAAAGTTCGTAAAGTTTGATCTAAGGTGCTATTCATGGTTTTGATGTTGTCATGTGAGATGTGAGGCCTCGAGTAGGTGCGTATTGTATTTTGGGACTTGTTGGTATGTTTGGATAGGGTTCAGAGGGGCTCGGGGGTGTTTCAGATTGATTTCGGGCCATTTTCTTCATGATTTCATTGCTGGTTTCTGATCCCTCAATTATTCTTCGCGATCGCAAAGATGCAAACGCGATCGCATAAGGTAAAGTCTGGAACTGGGAATTTTCTACTTTGCATTCGCATATGTTTTGGGGTCTTGGTCATCGTGTTCGCGGATGAAGAACTGCGGTCGCGTAGTGGTGAGACTGGGCAGCTGGGAGGTGGTGAATTCTCTTTCGCGTTCGCGTGTGTTTGGCAGCATTCGCGTAGCGTTGGCATATGTGGGAATTGCATTCACATGAGTAGGCTCGTGAACGTGCAGAGTGTCTCAGGGCAGTGAAAATTATTTTCTTCTTTGCGATCGCGATGGTATTTCCGCAATCGCGATGCATATATCTGAGCATTGATTATAAGTACTCTATTTCGGGCCCTTGAGTTATTTTATCACATTTTGAGCTATGGAGCTTGGATTTGGGCGCTTTTGGAGAGGATTTTCACCATATGGATTGGGGTAAGTATTTTTTACTCGGCTTTGATTATATTTCACGAATCTATCTATGATTTTGGCATTTGATTGATGAATTTGAAAGTGAAATTGGAGTTTTTGTCCAAATTTTCCTATAGTGACTTTTTAAGTTTTAAACATCGATTCAGAGTCGTATTTTAGTGAAATTAGTATGGTTAGACTCGTAATTGAATGGGTTGTCGAAATTTATAAGTTTTGTCGGGTTCTGGGGTGCGGTCCTAGGTTTGAGATTTTGGTTGACTTTGAGTATTTGATTAAAAATCCGATCTTTATCAATTGGGTTTTTTCATTGGACATTATTTGATCTTTTTGAGTTGTTTTTGGCTAGTTTCGAGTCGTTCAAAGGTCGATTTGTGCCTCAACTTGCCAAAATCAACAATATCAATGTTGCCATAACATATAATAACAAGAATGAGCGAGAATTACTCAACAAGGAAAGATATCTCAATGATCAAAAACTTCAACCTCAATGTGATAATAGTTTTCATGACATCAACTTGAATAACTCAAAATGAATGTATTTCCACAGAATGACAATTTCCAATTCAAATGTATAACATAAGCTTAGCAATGAAAGGGATAGTACGAAATGGTAACCACGTCTAAATTCATGGGAATGACTTAACACGATAAGACATCATGTAATCACAACTACAAATAAGAATAATTTGACAATAAAAGAGGTAACATGACAATAACAGAGGTAACTACAACAATTAAAGCATATAAGAGCAATTTTGACAACAAAAGATAGAACATGTTTTAACAACGTCAAGTAAAGCATATAAGAGTAGTTTACAATGAAAGATGTAACATGATATGATAATGTCAATTAAATGCATGAAATAGACTAAGAGTCTAAACCAGTCGAAATACCACATATAAGCTCATGTACACCTTCGTTACCTCGTGTAGACGTCTTCCAAATAATTCAAATTACCCAATTAATCCAAATCCTAAGAGGTAGTTCCTCCACACAAAGTTAAGCATGATACTTACCTCAAACAAGCAACATCAATCTATTAATAAGCCCTTCCCGTGAAAATCCACTTCCGGACGACTCAAATCTAGCCAAAATAACTTAATATCATAAATAAAAGCCATAGAAAATAATTTCGCATAATAAAGATTTGATCTTTAACTAAATAAAAAAGTCAACTCTAGGCCCGCACCTCAGTACACGACAAAACTCACAAATTCTAAACACTCATTTCGATACGAGTCTAACCATACCAAAACCATTCAATTCCGACCTGAAGTCGGCTTTCAAACCATCAATTTATGTTTTAGAAATGTTTACTCAAGTCCCCAATTTCTCCATTTCAAATTATTAAACAAACACTAAAATCGAAGTTGGAATCATGAAATAATAACAAATCTGAGTAAAATATACTTACCCCAATCCAAGTAGTTAATATTCCCTCCAAAATCGCCCAAAACCGAGCTCCAAAACCTTGCAAGAAAAAGTAACTACATTCCGAAACAAGAAAAACAAAACGCAGCAGATGTCCTTGCTCGAATTAGGTCCTAGATAATCCCGAAACTCATGTTTGATAATCTCAATATAATTCTTACGAGATTACGCCAAAGATAGCCTCTTGAATCACCCAATTTAGCCTTAAAATAAGGGAGTTATGATGTTTTGAAGTTTTAAAGGAAATCTGAAAATTTCAGGGATATAAACGGTATTTTCGTAATTATGTACACCAGAAAAAAAGCCAGCAATAAGAAAATCTTCGTTTTAGCACAAAACTCATTCGGAACCTCCTGGACACAAACCATATATGTATTTCAATCATAAAATATGATACGAACCTGCTCGCGCACGCAAAACACCGCAAAAGTCATCTTAACACGATATTGGCCATGGTCTAAGTTCAAATCCTTAATTAGTTTCTCAACCAATGATCCATAACACACCCGAGCCTCTCGGGACCCCATCAAATTATATCAAAAAGTACAAATATATTATCCAAACTTGTCCCAAGCCTCAAAACACCCACAGAAACATCACAGCCAAGAATCGAGGCCCAAACTGAATAGAATTTCTTTTAAGTTGTTAAATCTCCATTCTTTCAAAAGAGCATTTGAATCACACTTAAACACTTCGGATTAATTTCAACATTTTCACACAAGTTCAATTCAACTATATAGACCTATCCATAGTCTCGAAATATCAATTGGAGTTCAATAACATGATAGTCAACTCTTGGTCAAACTTATGAACTCTTAAGTTCTTCAAATTGCCAACTTTTGACAAATAGTGTTGAATTCTTCTAGGAACTTCCCAAAAAAACCCGAACATATGTACAAGTAAAAAATCATCATACAAACCTATCGGCACAATCAAAATTCTATTCCGAGTCCGTTTACCCAAAAGTCATACCTTGGTCAACTCTTCAACTCTTCTAAAACGAGAATCATTCTTCCAAATCAATCTCGAATCGCTCAAAAACCGAGACCAACCATACACGCAAGTCATAATACATAATATGAACCTACTCAAAATCTCAATCCACCGATTGGAATGCTAAAGCGTAAAACGACTGGTCGGGTTATTAAACCAAATTGGGGGATTGTGTTTTTATTCTTGTGACCACATCGGTCGGATTGTGCTGTTATAACTGGGACCATTCCTGGCGAATTGTGTTGTTATGCATGTTACCATGTGTCACGCCCCTTTTCTATCGAAATGTGACAATTCTTTTAAACGGGTGCTAAAAGAGAAGAGTCGCCACCTAACAATTTTTAAGGTGCATTAGGGCACCTGTCTTCAAATAATTTTGTTTAACTAGTCTATGTCAGCAGAGATTAGGAAAGGGCTCAAATTACCTCAAAGAGAAGGTGTTAGGAACTCTTTGAGGTCCACAATTGTGGGTCCTAGCCGAAGTTTACGCTATGTGGGATTATCTGATTATAATTGTCCCATGTGATCATATAAATGAGATAAGATAAAGAATTTAAGAGTTTTACTATGATGTAAACAAGAGATTTGCACATAATTAGGTTGTATATAATCAGTACAAGTCTTTATAGCTTACATGATCGTTCTAAGTTCAAGCGACGAAGTGCAAACAATAAACATATAAAGGAGGGGGTCATATGCTTTCTAGCCTAAAGGATCACCCCGTGCAACATAACTAATACTTCGCAACTCCCTTAGGGTAGGGGTTGCTCATATTACTCAGTGGGCACAGACTATCATTTCCTGCTATCCAATTACTAGATCGCGTCTTATGCGTTCACTACACGTCCCATGCCTATGGTCCAACAACCTTTGGACCTACTATTTGGGTGGTTCTAGACTTTACTTAGGGTGCTCAAAATGATATAAACTAGGTGCACATTCAAACATGTAGGACTTCACATAAAGACAATAAATGGCCCAAGCTAGCCTCCACACATAAGAAACAAATGCACGCGGGCAAGTTAGGTTGTAGCCAGTTAAGACGCATTAGAGTTGTTAAGTCGTATAAGCATCATTTCTATGTGTTTCTGATTTCAAGTAACGTACATGCAGTACTACAGCTTTAGACCAACGAATTTGCAGCTTATAAGTATTACACACCCTATAGGCATGATATCTAAATTGCTTGCGCAACAAGGCAGTAAAACATTTTGAAAGCTTAGAATTAACAACGTTGATTTTATAAATAGTCTTTCTAGGCGAGTGAGAGTATCCTATGGGCATGATTTGTAGCAGTTGGCATTCGAACTTGATTTTATAAAACTTTATCCCTATAGGCATGTCATCTAGGTGGGGCTTTATATAAAAAGTAACAGAAGCAGCTGATTAATTAGTTAAAACCCTATAGTCATGGTATCTAGATAAGCATTAGAAAAGACATGTATTATTACGTCCTATAGGCATTCTCTCTAATGATTAAACAAGTAGCTACAGGCGTTTGACTCCTATAGACATGCTGTCTAATACCGCACAGTAGTAGACATGTACATCATTTACTCGAACTAACATGCTCTGGATAGTGTACAGGTATTAGACAAGTCAAGTGAAGTGTGTGATTTCCTATAGGCATCATTTCTATGTGTAGCACGTTAAACAAAATATAAAATAAAGCATGTAGACCCTATAGGCATGTTTTCTACAATTTTATGCAAGAATAGAGTATACTTGTTCCCAAAATTTCAATAACTCCCCAATTGTTTGTCTATACATCATTACAGGCCCATAATGAAATAATACACACTTAAAGATGATAAAATATAGATTGAAACAAGTACAGGCCCACTAAGGCAATTACAGGCCCAATACAAAGTAACCCAGGGTATCCTCAGGCCTTCAATAGCCTTACTCCCCGGATAAAATAATAGGCCTAAATTACAGGCTCATAAAACAAATAGAGTGTTCCTTAATCCAGTTCCCAAGTCTAACAACACATATGGCCCCTTCCAGGCCCAACAAAATAATTTACTTACCCAAATGGATGTCGAATTTAACCACACGGGTAACAAGCGACTCATAGAATTAATTAACAGCCTAAACACTTAGTTCTTAAAAATGTAACTAGCAGCAACTCTAATAAAGGCATATAAGATAAATCATGCTAAATTGGGAGAAATAAAAGATACATATGAGGCAAGTTTATGCTTTTCATTCCAGAAATAAAGTTTAAGAGCAACAAGATTGACCATCATAGGATAGTAAACTATGATGGCCGTGTCTTTCGTGCTACACATTATCTCTTCCATTGTGAGTTATTCTTATTTAATATCGTGGTTATACATTATCTCTCTCATTTTTGAGTTATTGGTGTTGAATTTGTGGAAGTCGTATCACGTTGAGGTAAAATTATTTATTGTTGAGACATCTTTCTTGTTGAGCATTTTACATTCATTGTTGTTGTTGATATTCTTGTATACAATGTGGTTGAGCCATGAGCTACTGTTTTGGAAACATTTATATTGTTGATTATTGATAAGTTGTGACATATGGGAACTTGTGGTGCGAGTTGTTATTGTGATGTGATATTGACATGCATGCGGCGGTATAAGGATATGGGTTAGTGTGCATGTAGCGACATAAGGTGGGACTTATGTGCATGTTGCTTGTAAGGGGATTACTTGAAGCCACACAGCGTAATAAGGTGGGCTAAAGTGTTTGTAGTTATTTCGAGAAAACTGTTTTAAAAACTATTTACATGTAAGGCTCATACGGCAGTATAAGGAAATATTGTGATTGAGATTGTGAATTTTGAATAAGAGGCGGTACCTCGATTGTGATTCTTGATATATACACAATGCGGTGCCTCAGTTGAAATTCTTATTTTACACGAGGCAGTACCTCGTTGTGATTCTTGTTGTTTATCTCATGTTGCAAAGGGTTATTTGGTGGGAACATTTCTTGTTGTTTTGATATTTCTTGTTCCATCAGTTGTTGTCTGTATATGATCATTGTGTTTCTTTCCAATTGTTTCATTTATATCATCTCTATGCTTACAACCCATTCATTACCATGTGTTATTGACTTGTTTCATTTTACATAATTCCCCGCTTTCTATTACTTCTTGTTATTACGTTTCCTTTCTATTTTTATATCCTACTAGGTGTCTTGACCCGGCCTCATCACTACTGTATCGAGGTTAGGCTTGATACTTACTAGTTACCATTATGGTGTACTCATACTACGCTTCTACACATCTTTTTGTGCAGATCCAGGTACGACTGTTCGTGTCGAATGTTAGTGATCGTCAATTCGCTGCTTTATAGAGGCTTCAAGGTATGCATGCCCGATATCCGCAGGCCTTGGAGTCACCTTCCTTTATCTTTACTTCCTGTTGTTTTTTCATTCAGACAGTGATATAATAGACACTTTATCTTACTCTATAGAGATTATAACTCAGTTCCACTTGTTTCAAGCTATTATTGAATGTTAGGCTTACCTAGTCATAGAGGTTAGGTTCCATCATGACATACTGGGGTCGTGATAAGTTGGTATCGGACATCAAGGTTCATAGGTATTACGAGTCATAAGCAGGTCTAATAGAGTCTTGTGGATCGCTACGGAGACTTCTGTACTTATATTCTAGATTCTACGAAACTATTAGAATAACATCACTCCCTTGATTCCTTATCGTGTGAATTGGTTGACTTCGAAAACTGAATCTTTAACTTTCTATTCTCGCACAGATGGCGAGGACACGCACTGCTGGTTTCGACGATCAGACACTTGTGTCCTCTGCTAGAGTCGCGAGAGGCCGGGGCCAGGGCAAAGGCCGAGTAGGGGCATGTGGTGCAGCCAGAGCACCTTCCCGAGTTGCGACAGAGGAGCCCCCAGTAGTTCTAGTTGGGGGACAGACACCCGAGGTGCCAATTGCCACCCTAGCACTTCAGGAAACCCTCACACAGTTCTTGAGTATGTTTGGTACTCTACCTCAGGAGGGGTTGATTCCACTTGCACTAGCCATATCTTAGGGTAGGGTAGAACTCAGATTCCCGCGGCCCGTACCCCAGAGAAGGAGGCCCATGTTGATCAGGTCCTAAAGCTTATACAAGTACAACATGTTGTTCCAGTGTAGCCCGCGGTTAGGGCAGAAACATCTGAGGAGGAGTAGCTTAGACTTGAGAGGTTCACGAGGTATCACCCTCCTACTTTTAGTGGCTTAGCTTCAGAGGATGCACGTGATTTTCTATAGGAGTGCCACCGTATTCTCCGCACCATGGATATTGTGGAGATGAGCGGAGTTTCTTTCACACTTTCTATCTTTCAAAAGTAGCATATTAGTGGTGGCGAGTGTGTGAGGAGGGTAGCCTAGCCGATACAGCTTCACTTACATGGACTCGGTTTTCAAAGTTATTCTTGAGAGAGTTTGTTCCCCAGACGCTTGGGGATGCACGACTTGTAGAGTTTGAGAAGCTTCGCTAGGGTACTATGACAGTGTCAAAGTATGTAGTCAGATTCTGTGATTTGTACAGACATGCACCTGCCTTGGTTTCTACAGTCAGAGAGTGAGTTTGTTGATTTATCGACGGGCTCAACTATGTTATTAGGTTCAGCATGGCTCGAGAGTTGGATATAGGTACCCCATATCAGTAGGCCTCGAGATATAGGAAGATTTAGTAGTGGCCACGCTGCGGCTACAACCCGTCATGGTAGAGTCTATGTGAGTCGTCTAGTTCACTAAGCACTTCCACCTTTTAGTGGTGCTCCAGTTATTCTGAGCCAATCCCAGCAACCACGCCTACCGAGAGCTTGCTTTGAGTATGGTGATACATGTCACATGGTTAGAGACTGCCCCAAACTCAAGAGGGGTGCACCTTTACAGACTGCTCAGGGTCCATGGCTTCAGTCAGGTCCACAAAATTCTTTGGCCATGATTGCTGCCCTAGTTCCTCCACTCGTATAACCACCTAGGGGTGGGGGACAGGCGGGTAGAGGTCACCCTAAAGAGGGAGGTCAAGCCAGATTCTTTGCTTTTCTAGGTAGGACAGAGGCATTCACTTCAGACGCAATCATTACAAGTATGGTTCCAATTTGCCATAGAGATGCATCAGTCTTATTTAATATGCGATCCACTTATTCATACGTCTAATCTTACTTTGCTCCATATTTGGATATATATCATGATTTTTTGAGTTCTATTATATATATGTCCACGCCTATGGAAGATTCTATTGCTGTGGACTGTGTGTATTGGTCATGTTTAGTTGTTATTGGTGGTTTTTAGACCAGAGTTGATGTATTGTTGCTTAGTATTCTAGACTTTGATGTTATCATAGGCATGGGCTGGTTGTCGCCCTATCGTGTTATTATGAATTTTTATGCCAAGATTGTGACATTGGCTATGCTAGATTTTCCACCGTTAGAGTAGAAGGGTGCATTGGATTATGTTCCTAGTAGGGTTGTGTCATTTCTAAGGGCTTAGCAGATGGTTGAGAAGGTGTGTGATGCTTATCTAGCCTTTGTTAGAAATGTCAGTGCTGATACTCCTACCGTTGAGTTAGTTTAGGTAGTGAGAGACTTCTCAAATGTATTTCCAATGGATCTTCCGGGCATGACACCCGAAAGGGATATCGATTTTGTTATTGACTTGTTGCCGGGCACTCAACCTATTTCTATTCCACTATATCGTATGGCCCCAACAGAGTTAAAGGGGTTAAAAGAGCAGTTTCAAGAGTTGCTTGATAAGGGTTTCATTTGGTCTAGTGTATCGCCATGGGATGCTCCGGTCTTATTTGTGAAGAAAAATGATGGTTCTTTGAGCATGTGTATTGATTACCGAGAGTTAAACATGATTACAGTGAAGAATAGGTATCCATTGCTTCGCATTAATGACTTGTTTGATCAACTACATGGTGACAGAGTGTTCTCAAAGATTGATTTGCGGTCAGGTTATCATCAGCTGAAGATTCAGGATCTGGATATTCCGAAGACTGCCTTTTGGACTCGGTATGGTCACTACGGGTTTCTTGTGATGTCATTTGGGCTGACCAACACCCCAGCAATACTTATGGACCCGATACACTGTGTATTCCATCCATATCTTGATTCATTTGTCATTGTGTTTATTGACAACATCTCGGTGTACTCCCGTAGCTGGGAAGATCATGAGCAACACCCGAGGATCGTGCTCCAAACCTTGAGAGAGCAAAAGTTTTATGCAAAATTCTCAATGTGTGAATTTTGGCTTGATTCGCTGGCGTTTTTGGGTCATGTAGTGTCGAGTGAGGGGATCAAGGTAGATTCGAAGAATATTGAAGCAGTTTAGACTTGGCCCCGACCGTCTTCAACTACTGAGATTCAGAGTGTCATTTGTTTGGCTGGGTATTATCGCCGTTTCATAGAGGGTTTCTCATTTATTACTGCACCTATGACCAGATTGACCAAGAATGCTGCTCCTTTCGTATGGTCTAAGGAGTTTGAGGTGAGCTTTGAAAATCTGATGACTACTATGACTACAACCCCGGTGTTGGTGTTTCCTACAGGTTCGGGGTCTTACACTATTTATTATGATGTGTCACGTGTTGGCCTTGGCATGGTGTTGATGCAAGATGTATGGTGCTTTCTTATGCATCTTGACAGCTGATGACTCATGAGAATAATGATCTGATGCACGACTTGGAATTGGCAGCTATTATTCATGCATTGAAGATTTGGCGACACTATTTGTAAGGTGTCCCTTGTGAAGTCTTTTCCGACCACCGGAGTCTACAATATCTATTCAAACAGAAAGATCTTATGTTGCAGCACCAAAGATGGTTATAGTTGCTTAATGACTATGATATCACCATTCTATATCATCCCGAGAAGGCCATTGTGTTGGCGGATGCCTTGGGCAGTTTAGCATATCTACCAGCAGTAGAGAGGCCACTATCCATGGATGTTCAAACCTTGGCCAACCAGTTTGTTATATTGGATGTTTCAGAGCCCATTTGAGTTCTTGCTTGCGTGGTTTCTCGATCTTATTTATATGATTGTTCTTGATACCAAACACACACACAAGTATATGTGGTTGTCAAGTAATAGAGTAGTGAGTAGAGTATCGTTCCATTCGAGACTTATGATTAACTTTTGACTGATTCAAACTTAAACAACTTATCGATTCAAGAGATTTCTCACAAAATGAGTAAGTGATTAATTTACTACCTAAGAAACTATCAAGCAATGAAAAAACTATAGATCAACCACAACACATAGGAAATTTAGGATAAAACTTAGTAGGAGAGGATATTCGAGAGTCATAGGCTAGCTAACAATCTTGTTGCGTTCTTGGCTTAATCTGACTAATTGATTTATCTGGATTGTTGATTGACATGGTTAATATTACTCGTAAGAATTTGTCATGTTCTTACTCGCCTATTCAAGATAACTCAATACCCATATTTCTATGGCATTAAGACTAACAAGAAGGTATTTACACTCCTTGTATTTAGACCAAGCAAGACAATTAGGTATATTTATATTCTAATTGCAAATTTGCTTCCCGATGCATGGGATCAAGAACATGCTCTGTTTAATCCTATATGCAATCTAGAATTCCCACTTTTGAGTTCAACTCTAGATTCGTAAGTAGTATTTCACTGTTAGCTACTCAGCAAAATAATTAAGAAGAAAATTAAATAAACAACCCAATATGATAAAATCAAACTCGTTAATTTAAACTTCAAACGTCAACATTCATGTAGCTCTCATGGCCCCAGAATAATAGGGTTCTTAGCCACTCATGTGCATACAATCATCAATAAAATGTTTTCAAATATTTAATCTATGAATACTAGAAGAAGAATGGAAGAATTGATCAAATTCGTGCTCCTGAGTGTTTCATACTTTTGATCCTCTCTCAAAGTCGCGTCGTCCTCCCCAGAATAGGTTTAGGTTGGCTTTTATATGAGTTGGGGCGTCTTGGGGTCAAAATAATCGAGTCCTGGTCGAAATAGGATAATTTCACGTCACTGGCGCCAAAGGTAGTGTGGGGCGCTAACCCTGGCGCTGTACACTTTAACATTCTGTTTTGTGCGCCACATGTACCTCCCCGCGTTACCTGGGGCGCTCAAATGTGCACTGTTGCCTTTTCTTCACATTCTCGCTCCAATTCGCATACTTTCATCTCAAATTGCATCTGAATGATTCCTACACATAGAAATACCACAAATTAGCACAAATCATTATATTATACATTCTAAATCTATGAGACATGAGCACAATGCTAGGCAATATACATAAAAATATGCATACTTTAAGCCGAATATCAACACCCACACTTAGATTCTTGCTCGTCCTCAAGAAATGGAACAATATTAACACCCTAAAACGTACATCTCACTATGAAAGAGCAATTCATATTTAACTCAATCACACATTCTACCTTTTGAGTATGGTCGATACCGACAATCAAGCATGAACACACGAATTTCACATTCTTCCCGTTTTTAGACTAGCCCAAGTATACAGAATGCGATTCAACGAACTCAAATAACCTCTCCACAACCACCCTACCTCAAGAGATGACTCATTACCACTAAGAATACTCAACTCATGCACTCACCCAACAAAACAAGTGTACAACATCACCAATCCGTCATGAGACCAAGTGCCCTCACCACAAGCAAAAGAGTGAATATATAAGTAGCCCATACGTTCAAATATGCCACTGAACATAAATTAAGGACATCACACAATTGAACAAAATTCGCTCATTCTCACAAAGAATTCATGTACATCCCGTGGTCGTACCATAAGCTTGCCCGTAATGTACATCTTTACTAATCTAAGCTAGACAAATCTAGAATCAATTAGGACTTTGAGGGTGTAATGTAGGCTAAGGGATGGGTAGGATAAATTTAGGACTAGTGACTAACCCTCCTAAGTAGTTTAATACACTAAATTCAAGAATCGAGCACTTTTCCTCTCAACCAAGTCACTTGCCACAAACCATACTCAATCTAGCCCTTTCTTCAATTAAACACTCCACATCCCCATTAGCACGCATTATTAAGATTAGGAGTTGTGTGGTCTCTTTTCTTCTTCTTCTTCGGTTTTGTTTTTTACACCCACTCTATATATTATGGCTCATCAGCTAGTGGTATGTTACATGATTTAGTGCACCTTATGGTCCTTTCCATGGTTCCACTCGATGGCCACTTCCCAAATCTCTTACCTTACTTCTTTTAGCGCCAAGTTCCTTTGGAGGTAAATATTCAACAATCTCAAATTAGGAACAAAATAGGGATACGACTTTTACTGTGGGTGCCAAAGAAAAGTTCTATAAGCTTAAAGGGGCTAGCAATGGAAAAAGTTTATTTGTGAGTTGGAAGCACCTCTATGGTCAAGCAAGAAACGCCTACGTCATCTCCTAGAGTAGCACAACTTAACAATTTCATTTCGATTAACACACGGGGCAAGTTCTAGACTACACACGATAGCACAAAATATCACCAATCCTCACACACACATTGCACATGACTCAATCAAGACGATTTTGTTCGACTCTCAAGTCAAGCAAGCATAGCCAGTTGAGAATTGTTAAGCAATAATGCACTAGGTGGCATACAAGTCAAACAACTGAGAAAAAGGTATCACAGAGTAGGCTTCTTAATTTACTTGGGCATTATAATTAAAATCAAATATTCAGGAAGACAAATTGCAGCCATAGGTTAATGTGCCAAGACCAAACATGTCAACAGGTACCTCAGAGCACCTCAGTTTTCTCCCTATCCTACTCCTAAAAAAATAAAAATAAAAACAAAACACACGGTTCGAAAAAAACCAAGGTATAATACCTAACTATGCTAACAAGAACAAAACAAAATCTTTTTGGTGTTTTAAATCGAACTTTAATCCGTCGAGAAAATTGTCCAACAGATCCATCGTCGGGAAAGGTCCAAGCTTTTTCTGATTTTTGTTTTTCTTTTTTTTTCTAGCTAATTAGAATGTCTGAGTTATAAACTAAGCTAAAATAATAACA
Organism: Nicotiana tomentosiformis; assembly: GCF_000390325.3. Lineage (NCBI taxonomy): Eukaryota > Viridiplantae > Streptophyta > Magnoliopsida > Solanales > Solanaceae > Nicotiana > Nicotiana tomentosiformis. Next base: position 76,451,221 of record NC_090820.1, on the reverse strand, counting down.
ATAAATAAATTTTTTATATAATTACAAGTCAAGAAATATTTCTCCCACCCCACACTTAAATAATGCGTAGTCCTCGATGCATAACAAATTCAAAACAAAGTAAGGTGGAAAGAAAGAACTCCCTGCTAGTCGGATTCCTCCTTCACAGAATGACCGCTAGCCATTGCTCCGGGCTCATCAACACCATCTGCTCCCAAACGAACCAAAGCCATGGTCCCCATGACCTCATCACCAATCTCATCCGTAGTGTCGGAGCCTTTCTAAGTGTTCTCATCCTATAACGGGTAAACGGGGCTGCCAGGTGCAATTCCAAACATATAATTGCAAGAACTAGTCAAATCATTACGTAAATGTATACGCTCCTTGTCTGATAAAAATAGCCATCATATACCTTTGAAAATTTGCAGGTGCACTACAGAGACCAAAGGGCATTTTCTTAGACACATACGTGTCATAGGGGAACGTAAAGGTAGTCTTCTCTTGGACCTCTAGAACTATAGAAATATGATTATACCCTGAATAGCCATCTAGAAAACAGTAGTATTCATGTCCAGCTAATCTATCAAGCATTTGGTCAATAAAAGGGAGGGGAAAGTGGTCCTTGCGGGTGGCGTTGTTTAATTTTTTATAATCTGTGCAAATTCTCCACCCAGTCACAATTGTTGTGAGAATAAAGTCATTATTTTCATTAACCATTACAGTCATCCCCCCTTATTAGGCACACATTGGACGGGGCTTACCCATTTGCTATAAAAGATTAGAAATACAATACCTGCATCAATCCTCTTAATCACTGCTTTTCTTACCACCTCTTTCATGACTGGATTTAAGCGGCCTTGGTGCTCTACACTTGGCTTGTACCCTTCCTCCATGGGGATTTTATGCATGCAGAAGGACGGACTAATGCTTCTAATATCAGGCATCATCCACCTAATTGCTCGCTTGTGCTCACGCAACACTCTTAACAGTTCTTCTTCCTGCAATTTAGACAAGTCAGAAGAAACAATAACAGCTAGAGTGTTAGAACCACCTAGATAAGTATATTGAAGGTGAGGGGGCAAGGGTTTAGGTTCTAAATTTTGAGCTTCTTCAATCGACGACTTTGTAGGAGGCCCACTCGGCATATTTAGGGCTCAAAGGGATTTAATCCCTACATGTAGGCATATGATGAGTCTAGTATATGCATCATCTCCTCAACCTCCTCATCAATCTCCAAGATATCGAACAATCTCCAAGATTCTAGATATACACTCGTATAGATAAGTGGCTCATCCACCTCCCCAACAGATATCATAGAGAGCTCCTCATAATGGCAAGGAAGGTGGATTGCCCTGTAGACATTAAAAACCACTTACTCGTTGTCCACCCTCGTAATCATTTTCCCTCTCTCACTTTAATAATTGCATCACCTGTAGCCAAGAGAGGTCGTCCCAATAAGATTGGACCTAGTTCATCAGCCTCCTAATCTAGGATAATGAAGTCTGCTGGGAAGATGAATTTTCCAATTTGCAGCAACACTTCTTCAATCACTCCTTCAGGGTAGGCTATGGATCTACCAACTAGTTGCAACATCACAGTGGTTGGTATTCGAGCTCCCAGACCCAATTGCTTGAACAAGGACAAGGGCATCAGAATTATGCTCGCCCCCAAATCACAAAGAGCAAGGCCTACATCAATATTACCAATCCACACAGGGATGGTGAAGCTGCCACGATCCTTAAGCTTTTGAGGGAGCTTGTTTTGGACCCTCGAAATGCACTCCTCAGTAAGTGTAACTGTATTGAATTCAGCCAATCTCCTCTTGTGAGCCACTATATCTTTGATCTACTTAGCATATTTTGGAATATCACGAAGTACATCTACCAATGGAAGATTTAATTGAACATGGCTCAACATAGAAAGAAATTTATTGAACATACGATCATCATTCTTCTTCTGTAATCTTTGGGGGAAAGGTGGTTGTGGCCTTGCAGCATTCACTGGCTCTGAACTTGCATCATCTTTCTTTGACTCATGTGTTTATTTAGGAATCAACTGCCCCTCAAGTATAGGCTTATCCTTTCTCATCATTGGCACTTCTTCTAATTCCCTCCTGTTTCTGTGTGTGATTGCATTAACTTTAGGGTTTTTCTCTGTATCACTAAGAAGAGCGCCTGCAGGCCTAGTATTTTTATTTAACGCTAACTGCCACATTTGTCTGTCAAGAATTCTGAAATAGATCATGAGTTGTTGATTGTCACATAACAACTTCTTCAACACGTCATTCGTACTCTCTTCTACTTATTGGGGTGGCTTCTGAGGTTGATTAAAATTTCTTTGGGGCCTATAATGATTATGAGTCATCTGATTTCCACCCGAGGAGAAGTTATGATGATTCTTCCAATTTGGGTTGTAAGTTTTCACATATTGTACATGATAATTTATCGGACCTTTGTTCTATTGCCCCATATAGTAAATAGATCCAGGATTCGTGGGACACATGTCACTCGTGTGACTGTCACCACATAATTCGTAGCAAGTAGACATCTGTTATACATGTTGCATCTGTTGTCTTTGGTGCATTGTCATTCTATTCATCTGATTTGCAAATTTTTCTATATCTACTCTCATGGCTGAGAAGTCATCAAGCTCAATTACACCCGCTTTTTGTTTGTTTAAGTGCTCTCCGTGATTCCCCATCTCCTTGCCAATTATTATCATTAGCAGTGAAATTGTTTAGCAGAAGTTGGATTTCACTATGCGGCCTTGCCATACAACTTCCCCCACAAGCTGAGTCAAGATTCATCTTTGATGTCTCGTCTAACCCATCAACGAAAGTGTGACCCAACACCTCATCAGTCTGACAGTGATGTGGGAATTCTCTGAGTAGCTTCTTGTATCTTTCCCAAGATTGATGAAGAGTCTCGCCATCCCATTGTTAAAACACAAGAATGTGTCTCCTCAACGAATTTGTCTTCTTAGTAGGAAAAACATGATTTAAAATTTTCTTGCTAGATCATCCCAAGTGTGGATCGAGTTCATGGGCTCCTTTTGCAACCATTCTTTAGCTTCCCCCACCATTACAAAGGGAAATAGTGTCAGCCTGATGTAGTCCTTGGAAACGTTTGTATTATTGTAAGTGTCCTTAATATCCATGAAGTTCTAAATGTGCCGCTGTGGGTCTTCATGAGATAGACCCACATATTGCCCTGTGGACTGAATCATCTGTGTCATATACTATTTGAGTTCCAAGTGACATGTGATATTAGGCTTCACAATAGCTTGAGTCATATTAGCAAGATTGGGCCTTGCGGCTTCTATCACCGGACGCTCTTCATTATCTGCCATCTCTAGTGTTTGTGGTTTAACTACGATGTCCAACACTATTTATATTCTAATTCTAGCTTCAACTTCCCTCCTCGCCATATGAAGTGTTCGTTCAATTTCAGGATCAAGAAGAAGGAGGTTGTTTGTGCTTCTACTCCTCCGCACTCAAGACAAGAGCATGTGTTAACCCAAACAAGGCAAACTAAAAATTAAAACTTGAACAAATAACTAATAAAAGCTTAACTCAGACAAGTAGCTAATTTCTAAGTCCCCGACAACAACGCCAAAAACGTGTTGCGCCAAAAAACACACGCAATTATACGTGGTTCTCAAGTAATAAAGTAGTGAGTAGAGTATTGTTCCCACGAAGACTTATGACTAACTTTTGATTGATTCAAACTTAAACAACTTATCGATTCAAGATATTTCTGACAAAATGTGTAAGTGATTAATATTCTACCTAATACACTACCAAGCAATGAAATAATTAGAGAACAACTACAACACTTAGGCAATTTCAGATAAAACTTAGTAGGAGAGGATATTCCAGAGTTATAGGCTAGCTAACAATATTGTTTCATTCGTGGCTTAATCTGACTAATTGATTTATCTGGATTGTTGATTGACAGTGTTAATATTACTCATAAGAATCTGTCGTATTCTTACTCGCCTATTCAAGATAATTCAATACCTATATTTTTATGGCATTAAGACTAACAAGAATGCATTTACACTCCCTGTATTTCAACCAAGCAAGACAATTAGGTATATTTCTATCCTAATTGCGAATCTGTTTCCCGATGCCCAGGATCAAGAACTTTCTCTATTTAATCCTATGTGCAATTTAGAATTTCCACTTTCGAGTTCAACTCTAGATTCGTAAGTAGTATTTCATTGTTTTCTACTCAGCAAAATAATTAAGGACAAAATTAAATAAACAACCCAATATGATAAAATCAAACTCGTCAATTTAAACTTCATACATCAACATTCATGTAGCACCCATGACCCCAGAATAATAAGGTTCTTAGCCACTCATATGCATACAATTATCAATAAAATGTTTTCAAATATTTAATCTATGAATACTAGAAGAATAATGGAAGAATTGATCAAATACGTGCTCCTAAGTGTTTCGTACTTTTGATCCTCTCTCAAAATCGCGTCGTCCTCCCCAAAATAGGTTTAGGTTGGCTTTTATATGAGTTGGGGGAATCTTGGGGTCGCAATAACTGAGTCCGAGTCAAAATAGGACAATTTCATATCACCAGCGCCCAAGGTAGCGTGGGGCGCTAGCCCTGGCGCTGGGATCTTTAACATTCTGTTTTGTGCGCCATACGTAGCGCCCCATGCTGCATGTGGTGCTCAAATGTGCACTTATGCCTTTTCTTCCCATTTTCTCTCCAATTCGCACACTTTCATCCCAAATTGTATCCGAATGATTCCTACACATAGAAATACCACAAATTAGCACAAATTATTATATTATACATCCGAAATCTATGAGAAATGAGCATAATGCAAGGAAATATACATAAAAATGCATACTTTAAGACGAATATCAATCGCATTCGAGTGCGTCAATATGACGACCCCTCTTTACTTGTCAAGGTCACAGTACAAAACGGAAATGCCAAGGAGGTTTCTATTGGAAATGATGTTGTGTTACGGATGCATGTCCGATTATGTATGCCCAATATGGATGGGTTACGTGAGATGACTCTTCAGGAGGCCCATAATTTGCGGTATTCCTGTCATCTGGGTGCCACTAAGACGTACCAGGAGTTGAGGCAGCACTATTGGTGGAGAAGAATGAAGAAAGATATAGTGGAGTATGTAGCTCGGTGCCTAAATTAACAGAAAGAGAAATATGAGTTTCATAGGCCGGGCGGTTTGCTTCAGAGGCTCAAGATTCCCAAGTGGAAATGGGAGCGTGTCACCATGGATTTCGCTATTGGGCTTCCATGGAATCAGAAGAAATTGGATTTAATTCCAGTAGTGACTACCTATTCTTCATAGAGCAGCTAGCTAAGATCTATATCCGCGAGATTGTCGGACTTCATGGCATGCCGGTATCCATCATATCTGACTGAGGCACGCAGTTCACATCGCATTTCTAGAGAGCTGTATAGTGTGAGTTAGGCCCACGGGTTTAGTTGAGTATAACATTTCACCCAAGATGGACAGACAGTCCGAGCACACCATTCAGATATTGGAGGAAATGTTTTATGCATGTGTTATGGGTTTCGGGAGTTATTCAGATCAGTTCTTTCTGCTTGTGGAGTTTGCCTACAACAACAACTACTAATTGAATATTCAGATGGCTCCTTTTGAGGCCTTATATGAGAGACAATGTTGTTCTCCAGTTGGTTATTTGAGCCGAGAGAGGCTAAGTTATTCGGCATACTTTTGGTTCGAGATGCCTTGGAGAAAGTCAATTTAATCTAGGATTGACTTCAAACAACCCAATATATACAAAAGCGTTATGGAGATTGGAAGGTTCGTGATGTTGCATTCATTGTTAGAGAGTGAGTCTTGCTCTGGGTTTCACCCATGAAGGGTGTGATGAGGTTCGGGAAGAAGGGCAAATTGAGCCCTAGGTATATCAGACTTTTTGAGAGGATTGGTGAGGTTGCCTACAATCTTGCATTGTCACCTACTTTATCTACAGTTCATCTAGTGGCTATCTTGGACAGATATGTCCAGAAATTTACAGTAAAGTACATTGCTTCAGTGAAGGTTAAATGGAGGGGCCATCCGCTCGTTATCCTCATCAATTCATCACTTCAGCTATGTCCTTATGCACGTTTGAGGACAGATATTTGTTTTAAGAGGGGGAAAATGCAAATGACCCGACCGGTTATTTTGTGTAATTATGCCCTGTTAACCCCTTTTATGCTTCATACATGTGTGTTTATGATTTTATGACTTGCGGGGTCGGTTAGTTGCCTTCGAGGAAGCTTTCGAGTTGATTTGGACCCTTTGATTTTAACTTAGAAGCTTAAAGTAGAAATGTTGATCAAACTTTGACTTTTGCGAAAATGACCCCAAAACGGTATTTTGATGGCTTTGATAGCTTTGCATCGAGATTTCAGAGTCGGACGCATGCCCAAAATGGATTTCGGAATTCCATAGATTGATTTGTATTGTTTTGCCGAAACATAGCAATTTAAAGTTGAAAGGCTTGACCGTAGGTTTAATTTTAGCTATCCAGCTCGAAATTGGATTTTGGGAGTAGGTCCATTATGCTATTTATAACTTGTCTGCAAAATTTGGTATCATTTGGAGTTGATAGGATTCAGGTGTTTAGTTATAATTCTAAAGATTCATGTACTTTACATTGAAATTCATGCGTTTTAGTGTTCGATTAGTATTTTTAGACACTCTATTGAAGGAAATCTTATGGAAGAACCTTGTAATCGAATTCGCACGCCTAGGGTTTAATTAAATGCTCAAATGAGCTAAAACTATGAATATCTTACTAATTTATGTTCAATTTTTCCATGTATCTAAATAGATCGAGGTTGCTAGGATTTTTGGAACTGTGTAGTGAATTAGGGAAAGCTCAGAGCGAGATATGAAGGCTAAACTCTTCTTCTAGTATCGGAATTCCTGAATCCTTGTAAAGCTCTATCATGTGTTGCCGAACTTGAAATGCTATTGATGTGGGGTATTCAAACTAGTAAAATTGATTCCCGTTTGGCATAACATGTTAGAACCCTCGTGTGTTAATGATTCTCTATTTTTGAGTTAATTATATTATGCCCCTTTTTGGGAAGAAGATCTTGTATGAGATCAATATGATTAAACACATATTTCTCCTATGATAAGACCTTGTAAACTTACAGTTGCTAAGGCCAAAGGTGCCAAATGGTTGATTTAAAAGGGAACTCTCTTGTACAAACTATTATCATTTTGGTAATCGGAAGTGTGGCATTGTGAATACACCTCTACCCGCATACATTGGGGTGACGAGGCGGGGCAACTTTGTGTAGAGTTGGGGTATTGTGAATACACCTCTACCCACCTATATCTGGGTGAGGCCCCTATGTAGAGTTTGTGGCATGATGAATGTACCTCTACCCGCATACATTGGGGTGAGGCGACAGGGCCGCATCGTGTAGAGTTTCTAGTATTGTGATTGCACCTCCAACCACATATGTTGTAGTGAGGCGGCAGGGCCACTTTGTGTAAAGGTAGTTGTAGAGGATCCCCGACTTATGAATTTAGAAATGTTATTCAAAGCTGTTAATATATTTTCTATGGCTTTAACGGCTAACTAAGACTTTTATTGTTACCATGATTCATTACATTCATGTTGTATTTCCAAGTCCTTGCATAGGTGTTTGGTTTTCGTACTAGTACTATTCGACATGTACTAATGTCTCTTTTCTCGGGGGCGCTACATCTTTAATGGATGTAGATGGTTCCATAGCAGGTGGTATTGATTAATGATAGCAGCACACCCTCTCCTCAGCTGACTTGGTGAGTCCCAATTCTTTCCGGGGTCTTGTATCTCTTGTTCCATGTACATTGTGTTTTGAGGTATAGCCGGGGCCTTGTTGCTGGCACTGTTGTAGCACTTTTTTGTTTCTGTTAAAGGCTCAGTAGACATAGTATGGGTTGTATACTATTTTGGGAAGGTTGAACTAAACATGTTGTAATTTTATTATCTGTCCCACTTTAACTATGCATATATAGTGTACTGTTTTGTGGACTTATTAATGACGTAACTAATGGAAGTGAACTGGTGTTATTCACATGACCTCTTAATGTTTAATTAATGAAAGCTATTCTCTTCTTTATTCATGGGTGAGTTATGTAGAAGGTATTGTACAAGCTTTCTCGGCCAGGGTATCTCGGTTGAGCGCCGGTCACGCTCCCCGAGGTCGGGGCATCACACAGTCTGAGCGCACCATTCAGATATTGGAGGATATGCTCGGTGCATGTGTTATGGATTTAAGGTGTTCTTGGGATCAGTTCTTTTCGCTTGAACAATTTTTCTACAACAACAACTAGCAATCGAGTATTAAGATGGTTTTTTATAAGGCCCTATATGGGAGATGATATCGTTCTCCAGTAGGTTGGATTGAGCCGGGAGAGGCTAAGCTATTCGGTACAAATTTGTTTTGAGATGCCTTGGAGAAGGTCAAGTTGTTTTAGGATCGGCTTCGTACAGCCCAATCTAGACAAAAGAGTTATGCGGATCGGAAGGTTCGTGTCACAGCCCTAATTTTCCTCCGTAGGATGTCGTGATGGCACGTACTCTCTACGACTAGGTAAGCCTAGCATTCAATAATAGTTCGACGGAAATAACTATCAGAAATAATAAAACAAGACTAATAAACTCGTATAATCTCCTAAAATAGAATCTCAACAATACACTTCCCAAAACATGTGGAACTGAGTCATAAGCTCTATAGAGTAAGCTAAAATGTCCATCACTGTCTAAATGAAAATACAACAGGAAGAATAGAAAATGGAAGATGAGTCTGAGGCCTACGGACGCCGAGCAGGCACAACTTGAAGTCTCTGTAAAGCAGCTAAATGACGATCACTAACGTCCTGCACGAGTAGACATACCTGGAATAGCACAAAAAGATGTGAAGAAGCGTAGTATGAGTACACCACAACGGTACCTAGTAATTATGCGCGTCAATATTACATGCCGCATGTGCGTCAATATCTACACGCCAAGCAGGCATACTTTGAAAATAGTTTTCCCGAAATAGTTACACGCCGCATGCGCGTTAATATCACACAACAATAAAAACTCGCACCACAAGTGCCCATATGTCACAACTTGCCAATAATCAACAATATCAATGTTTCCACAATATTGACCCATGGCTCAACCACATTGTGTACAAGAATATCAATAACAACAATGAATGTAAAATGCTCAACAAGAAAGATGTGTCAACAATATACAATTTTGCTTTAACGTGATACGACTTTCCACAACTTCAACACCAATAACTCGACAATGAGAAAGATAATGTATAACCGCGATATTAAATAAGAATAACTCACAATGGAAGAGACATTGTGTAACAATGACGTCAAATAATCGAAATCAACAATGAACGAGATAACATGAACAATTACTTCAAATAATGATAATCAACATTGAAGAGATCACATGTGACAATAAAAGAGGTAAAGAGTTCAACTAAAGCATTAGAGCAACTTATCAATTAGAATGTAGAATAAGTGTTAACGAGTCATTTAAGGCATGTAAGGATAGACTAACACAAGTAAGAATAAATTGACTATGATAATTTAGAACAAGATATGACAATTCAATTAAAGCATGGAAAGAGTCAAGTAGCCTAAACCGGTCAAAAACCATATATAACACATGTACCCACTTATCACCTTGTGTACACAGCTTTCACATGGCATGAATGACACATTGAATCACAAATCCTAAGGGGTAATTCCCCCACACAAAGTTAGGCAAGATACTTACCTTAATTAGGCCATTTCATCTCTCGGAAATAGCTTTTCCCCAAAATCTTGCCTCCACACAACTCAAATCTTACCAAAATCAACTTAATATCATCAAACAATGTAAGGGAAATCAATTACAATAGAAAATGATATGATCTTTAGATTTTTTCCAAAAAGTCAACAAAAGTCAACTTGGGACACGCCCGATCAAAACCCGGGTCCAATGGTAGATTCCTACTACTATGACCCCCAAGACTTCATATATGTGATTAGTTTATAAATCCGAGTCCAAATCGACTCACAAAACTCAAATTATTATTTTTCAAAAACATTACAAACTTTCACTTGGATTCACGTGATTTTGATACTAAAATCTAAGATACATTGATGAAATATGATTAGAAATAGATAAGAATCACTTACCCAAAGTTTGTAGATGAAAATGCCCTCTCAAAATCACCTCCTACCGAGTCTAGCGGTTCTAAAATGAGAGAATGTGAGATGAAATCCCGACTTCTAGCCCTTTTGATCAGTTGTTGATGTCTCAATTGCTACATAAGTTCACAATTGCAATGTATTACTCGCACATTTGGCCACATTCAGTCCTATGCGGAGGTCGCAATTGCATCTTTGGCTTCGCATTCGGAAAGCCTGTCTCCATCGCAAATGCAACTATTTTGTCGCAAATGCGAACTAGCCCTCTACCTGAACATCTTCGTAATTGCGAGCAAGGTATCACAATTGCGATACCTGAGGCCCCCCTGCTAAGCTCGCGATTGCGAACCTGGCATTCCCAAACGCGATTGCGAACCAGATTCTGCAATTCAGACCAAAACACTCTGATATAAGTCTAAAACTCATTACGAGTCTTAAGTAGGTTAAGTAGAGTCTTGCGTATCGGTCTGGAGACGTATGAACTTATCTTCGAGAGGCTACAGAACTGTTAGGAAAACTTTACTTCCTTGATTCCTTATCGTGTGAATTGGTTGACTTCGAAAACTGATTATTTGACTTTCTCTTCTCTCACAGATGGTGAGGACATGTACTGCTAAATTCGACGATCAGACACATACGCCCCCTGCTAGAGCCGTGAGAAGCCAGAGCATAGGCCGAGGAGGGGCACATGGTGAAGCTAGAGCACCTTCCCAAGCTACAACAAATGAGCCACCAATAGCTCCAGTTGGGGGACAGGCACCTGAGGCTCATGTTGCCACCCCAGCACTTTAGGACACCCTCACACAGTTATTGAGCATGTTTGGTACTCTAGCTTAGGTGGGGTTGATTCCACTTGCACCAGCCATAACTCAGGCTAGGGGAGGAGCTCAGACTCCTGCGGCTCGTATCCCATAGCAACGGGCCCATCTTGATCATATCCTAGAGGTTATACCAATACAACCTGTTGTTCCGATTCAGCCCGCAGTTAGGGCAGCAGCATTTGCGGGGGAGGATCATAGACTTAAAAGGTTGAACAAAAATCACCCTCCTACTTTCAGTAGTTTAGCTTCAGAGGATGCACATAATTTTCTAGAAGAGGGCCACCGTATTCTCCGCACCATGGGTATTGTGAAGACGAGCGGAGCTGCTTTCACTACTTTCCAGCTGTCAGGAGCAGTATATAAGTGGTGGCGAGTGTACGAGGAGGGTACCCAGCCAATGCAGCTTCACTTATATAGACTCTATTTTCTGAGTTATTCTTGAGAGTGTTTGTTCCCCAGACCCTTAGGGATGCATGGCGTGCGGAGTTAGAGCAGTTGCACCAAGGTACTATGATAGTATCAGAATATGCAATCAAATTCAGTGATTTGTTATGACATGCACCTACCTTGGTTTCTACAGTCAGAGAGCGAGTCGGTCGATTTATCAAGGGGATCAACTATGGTATTAGGTTCAGCATGGCTTGAGAGTTGGAGATAAATACCCCATATTAGCAGGTGGTAGAGATTGCACGAAGGTTGGAGGGTATGCAGGGCCTTGAGAAAGAGGACAGGGAGGCCAAGAGGCCTCGAGGTATGGGAGGATTTAGTGGTGGCCACGCTGTGGCTACAGCAAATCATGGTAGAGGCTATGTGAGCCGTCCAGTTCACTCCACACTTCTACCTTCTAGCGGTGCTCTGGTTATTCCATGATCTCAAGTTGCACAGTTTGCACAACTACATTCTAGTGCACCCCCTGAGCCAGTCCGAGCAGCTATGCCCACAGAGAGCTTACTTTGAGTGTGGTGATACTCGTCATATAGTTAGAGACTGCCCTAGACTTAGGATTGGTGGACCTCCATAGACTACTCAAGATCCACTGATTCAGTCTGATCCACAAACTTCTTAGGTCAAGATTGTCCTCCCAATTGCCGCTCCACCTGCACAACCAGATAAGGGTGGGGGATGGGTGGGTAGAGGTCGCCCTATAGGGGGAGGTCAGGCTAGATTCTATGTTTTTTTGGGTAGGACAGAGGCAGCCACTTCAAACGTAGTCATTACATGCATGGATTTGATTTGCCATAGAGATGCATCAGTCTTATTTGATCCGGGATCCACTTATTCATACGTGTCATCTTACTTTATACGTATTTGGATATATCTCGTGATTTTTTGAGTTCTCCTATTTATGTGTCCATGCCTGTGGGAGATTCTATTGTTGTGGACCATGTGTATCTATCGTGTTTAGTTGTTATTGGTGGTTTTGAGACAAGAGTTGATCTATTGTAGCTTATTTTGGTAGAATTTGATGTTATTTTGGGCATGGACTTGTTTTCCCCTATCAGGCTATTCTGGATTGTCACACCAATACTGTGACATTGGCTATACCAGGTTTGCCACAGTTAGAGTTGAGGGGTGCATTGGATTATGTTCCTAGTAGGGTTGTGTAATTTCTAAAGGCTCATCGGATGGTTGAGAAAGGGGTATAATGCTTCTCTAGCCTTTGTGAGATATGTCAGTGTTAATACTCCTACTATTAAGTCAGTTCTGGTAGTGAGAGAGTTCCTAGATGTATTTTCAGCAGATCTTCCAAGCATGCCGCCCGCTAGGGATATCAATTTTGGTATTGATTTGTTGTCGGGCACTCAACCCATTTCTATTCTACCATATCATATGGCCCCAACAGATTTAAATGAGTGAATGGAGCGGTTGCAAAAGTTGCTTAATAAGGGTTTCATTCGCCCTAGTGTGTCGACGTGGGGTGCTCCAGTTTTGTGTGTGAATAAGAAGGATGGTTCTTTGCGCATGTGTATTGATTACCGGTATTTGAAAAAGGTTACAGTGAAGAACATGTATCCATTGCCGCATATTGGTGACTTGTTTGATTAGCTACAGGGTTGCCAGAGTGTTCTCAAAGATTGATTTGCGATCAAGTTATCATCAGCTGACGATTCGGGATTCTGATATTTCGAAGACTGCCTTTAGGACTCGATACGGTCACTATGAGTTCCTTGTGATGTCATTTGGGTTGACCAACACCCCAGCAACATTTATGCACTTGAAGCATATTGTATTCCAACCATATGTTGATTCATTCGTCATTGTGTTTATTGAGGAAATGTTGGTATAATCTCGTATCTAGGATGATCAGGAGAAGCACCTGAGGATCATGCTCCAGACCTTGAGAGAGAAGAAGTTTTATCAAAATTCTCAAAGTGTCAATTCTTGCTTGATTTAGTGGCATTTTTGGGTCATGTGGTGTAGAGTGAGGGGATCCAGGTAGAACCGAAGAAGATTGAAGTTGTTCAGAGTTGGCCCCGACCGTCTTTAGCTACTGAGATTTGGAGTATCCTTGGTTTGGCCGAGTATTATCGAGTAGAGGGTTTCTCATCTATTGCTGCACCGACGACCAGATTGACCCATAAGGGTGCTCCTTTCAGATGGTCCGAGGAGTGTGAGGAGAGCCTTCAAAAGGTCAAGGCTACTTTGACTACAACACTGGTGTTGGTGTTTCCTACAAGTTCGGGGTCTTATAGTATGTACTGTGATGCTTCATATGTTGGCCTTTGTACGGTGTTGATGCAAGACGGTAAGGTGATTGCCTACGGCTCTCAATAGCTGAAGACCCATGAGAAGAATTATCCGGTTCACGAAATGGAATTGGAAGCTATTGTTCATGTATTGAAGATTTTGCGGCACTATTTGTACGGTGTTCCTTGTTAGGTCTTTATCGATCACCAATGTCTACAACATCTGTTCAAATAGAATGATCTTAACTTGCGGCATCAGAGATGGTTAGAGTTCGCCCTCCTCGGCCTCTGCCCTGGCCTAAACTAGAGTACCAAACATGCTCAAGAACTATGTGAGGGTCTCCTAAAGTGATCGGGTGGCAAAAAGCGCCTCGGTTACTTGTACCCTAACTGGAGCTATTGGTGGCTCCTCTGTCGCAGATCATGAAAGTGCTCTGGCAGCACCACGTGCCCCTCCTCTTCTTCTGCGCCGACCCTGGCCTCTCGCTACTCTATTAGGCGGTGCGGGTGTCTGATCTTCGGATCTAGCAGTGCGTGTCCTCACCATCTGTGAGAGAATAGAAAGTCAAATATTTAGTTTTCGAAGTCAACTAATTTGCACGATAAGGAATCAAAGAAGTGATGTTTTCCTAACAGTTCCATAGCCACTCGAATATAAGTTTAGACATCTCCGTACCGATCCGCAAGACTCTACTAAACCAGCTTATGACTCGTAACACCTATGAATCTAGAGCTCTGATACCAACTTGTCACGACCCCAATTTTCCTCTGTGGGATGTCGTGATGGCATCTAGTATCTACGAGTAGGTAAGCCTAATGTTTAATAATAACTTGGCAGAAATAATTAAAAAAATACAAAATCAAGTATGATAAACATATATAATCTTCTAAAAGTGACTTTTAACAACACATTTCACAAAATCGGTGGAACTGAGTCATAACCTCTATAGAGAAATACTATAATGTCTAAAACATCAATATCTGAATGAAACTACAACAGGAAGTAAATATAAGGGAAGGTGACTCCGAGGCCTGCGGACGCCGAGCAGGTATTCCTTGAAGTCTCCGAAATTAACCTAACAGTCAATAACTAATGTCCGGCATGAGCAGACGTACTTGGATCTGCACAAAACGATGTGCAGAATCGTAGTGTGTGTATATCACAACAATACCCAATAAGTATCAAGCTTAACCTAGGTAGAGTAGTGACAAGGCCAGATCAAGACACCTACTAGGATAAAATAAATAGAATGAAAATGTAATAATAAGAGTTAACGGAAAGCAGAGCAATAAGTAATGTGAAGCAAGTTAATAAACTGCAAGTACCAAGAGGGTTGGAAGGTTTAGAAGCTAAACAAATCAAAGAAAATATGTTTCGTCGAAATGGCAAGTTTGGAATGTTATAACTTGTATTTATGGGGTGATACTAGGGTGATTAAAAAGCTATGGAGGTGATATTATGAGGTATTTTAGTCGTATTATAGTCATGTGTTATGTTTTGAAGTCAAACAAGTTGGTCGACAAATGTTGTCACAAGTTACATTCATAATTTTATTTAAACTTTAGGTCTAATGTTACTGAGTGTAATTGGGATAAATGATAAGAGGAGGACATTTAGGCCTTTGATTGTGTAATGATTGAAATAGCAGGGATTTCATGATTTGCACGGGATTAGAATACCCCCATAAGATGAATCACGTTGAGATGCTATAGTGACAATGTATAGTAAATCCAGCAAATAACTTTAGATGTTCCCAGATGAGATGTGAGCCATAGTGACAATGTATTACCCAAGAGGTTTCAAGTTATCAGTGGTAGATTATAGATCAACATTAAGGTGAATCAACAATAGATGGATAAAAGTTAAGAAGTATGAGATGAGATTAGGCTGTCATTCTTAAGATGAACAAAATGAGGAAGCATTAGAGGGCGTATATTTATACATAAAGGATAAGAAGGGAGAGAGTAACCTGGGGTTAGGTAGTAGACCTCGGTAATAATAAACCGAAGTAAGTGTTATGAAATTGTATGACCTACCAAGACGCAGTAAAGCCATAAGGATAGATAACTGAGGCTATGAAACAAAATATAGCAATAGTCGTAAGTTCAACAAAGTACCAAGCGAAGAACATAAGTACACCTATAGATGCCTAGAGGGACAAATTGTCATAGTGATGTATATGTTCACAAAGTGAGGCTTGGAGAGATTGAATAAAAGCTAGAGGAAAAAGGGAGAGAAGAGTCGCATAGGTATGCGAACAAGGAAAGAGTCGTACAGACTGCATGACAAAAGGTAGAAATAATTAAGATATTGGAAGAAATCCTAACGCAAGTCGTGGTGTCAAATAGGCCTAAAGGGGGGAATACGGTAGGCTTTAGATTTATTCGCAGAACTGTAGCCTATAAGGGTAGCTGTTGATGCCCAATTTTTCCGTCATATTTTATAAATATCATGTATATTTTCAAAATATTAAGTTTACATCATCACCAATTTATAAGAGTCATATAAGTATTTTCTATAATTTTTCATATTTTTAGGGCTTTAAAATTTATTTTCTTGCATTTAAATTATTCAAATTTTATTTTGTGATAAATTAATCATGCAAATTTATTATTGCACCCACATATATGTTTTATAATATTTTACTTTATTTTCATATAATTACATTTGTATTGTTTTCTATTTACATATTTTTTGCAGGAATAGGCTATATTCTATACATAATTATATTTCCTACATTATTTATGCTAAAATATAATTCTTTTATATTTTTATAATGCTAATCTATTATTTTCAAACATTTAAATGCATAAGTAATATTTGTATTATTTATTAATTACTTTTTATAAATTATTTTCTACAAATTTTGTATATTTAATTTATAGCCAAATATAGGGCTAAGTTCGGACCAAATTACAGGTCCAAATACCCAACCTATTTATTTAATCCCTTAGCACCCAAACCAATGACCCATTACCTTTGACCCGCCCAGTTTCCTATTTAATCTTCGCCGTTTATCTCAAATGACACGGCCCATAATAAATCCCTCATTCTCCGTATATCCCCATAACCAAACCCTAAAGACCATTCCCCCAAACCGGCCTTCTTTGCACTCTCTCTATTCCTCTTTTCTTCTTCACGAACCCTAGCCGTCGTATCTGTAAATGCTCTCCAAATCCTACCCCAAAATGGAATCAATCCATGATCCACATTCCTATTTTGTGATATTTCCCTATTATGTACCCGCCTATTGACTTTGATCTTCAAGGATTCAGACGGTGTTTCGTCTATATGCACTTGAAATGAGGTGATTCTGGCACTCCTAGTTTGATTTACATTTGGTTGAACCCAACTAGGGTTTGGTATCTCCTTCTCCTTTATTCATTCTGATTGCATGAGATCTTTTCTTTCCTTTTCTATGTTTAAATTGATTGGTTTCCATGATTGTATGTTTAAATCGATCGTTGTATAAACCCCATTTCCCCGCTTCTCCTCTAAGGCTGAACGACTACTGCTATGACTACTACTGCCACTATTCTCCCTCTCTCATTCCTCCTATACTATTATGAGATTTTGATTTTTGGTCGGCTAAAATCTAAGGATTTCCCCGCTTCTCCTCTAAGGCTGAACGACTACTGCTATGACTACTACTGCCACTATTCTCCCTTTCTCATTCCTCCTATACTATTATGAGATTTTGATTTTTGGTCGGCTAAAATCTAAGGCCAGCAGATTCTGTTGATTAACCTCCTCCAGTGCAAGCACTACTCGGAGTCCATTTCGACGCTCCTATGAACTCTGAACCACTGGGGTTTAGGGTTTCATCCTTCTCCCATAATCGCAGCTATTCTTGAGATTTTGAGTTCTTTATCCTTTGTTTAGTTTTTTCGCAACTGGTTACTTTCTTATACTCTCGTAATTTCATTACCAAATGCTTGTGTGCATTCCTTTGGGTGTTTAATTATATGACACTTCAAGCTTGCTCTAATTCTAATTTATCGCATAGTTAGCTAAATCGATTCATGACTATTACTTGTTTTGCAATTAAACCTAATTGATATTTATTGTACTTTGTTTGGATCCTTGAAAATTGCATCTGCCCAGAATTGTTTTTTTCTTATTGAATCCCTTATGCATCATCTGCTGTTCTGCTGCACATTATGTGATGACAATGTCTAAATGCTTAGCCTAATATATTTTTCCTTGACATTACTAGCCTCAATGCATTCACATTGTAGATGTCCAACTTAATTAATTGCTTATCTTCACGTTTAAGTCTAATTAACTACTCAAGATTGTTGCTTATGATAAATCCTTCATTTAGAATCTCCTAGGAAATTAATGCATGTTTAGAACCAATATGAATGTGTATATGCTAAATCGTTCATGTATACCTGCTATTTCCATGAAATCAACTTGTGAGTGCATGAATTCCATATGCCAATATTATTGCAATACCAAGGCAGACTTCTTCTTTTCTTTGATGTTGTGTGCTCACTGATCGTTTGAGACTCCTAGGGTGAATTCCAATCCATGTTTAGCTTACTTCTCTTTATGTCCACTAAGATAAGTCCCCGCCCTCTTTACATGATGCATGCTTACTTTAATTACCTGAAGGCCAGCCTCTTCTCATCTGAATGCTCACTTCTTGATTTCAAAACCTATGTGTGGTAAACTGTATTTGCCTGACTATTTCATATGTTATGCTCTGTGAATTAGTTGTTCTCATTAGGCTCTCATGTTAAAGCTTCCACACTAAGACTGTATCTCACTGGTTCCTGCATGTGACGCTACTAGATTTTCATGTTCAAACCCCTGCCTAAAGCTCTTTAAGATAGTTATGGACAATGCTTTGTTTTGAAACTTGGTTTGAAATAACCATGTTGCTCTTAAACTCTGTTTCTGTAATGATAACCATAAACTTTCCTCATATATGCTTTGTTTGCCTTCCAATTTAGTATGATCCAGTCTATATGTCTTGGCCAGAGCTACTGTTAGTCACAACTTAAGACCTAAGTGTTTAAGATTTAGATCTGTTTAATTAATTCTTTACGGAGTTTGTCACCTGTGTGGCTAAGTATGGCGTCCTTTTGGGTAAGTAAGTTATTCTTTTGTGCCTGGTATGTTGGGCCTTCTTTGGTATTGGAGGTCTGAAATATACTTTCCGCACTTGGAGTTTGGGCCTGCTATTCATGCGAAGTTCAAAGCCTATTTGAAGGCCCATGTGTATTACCAGGTTATTCTATATTTGTAATTGGGTTTGTGATTGTTCAATATAGTCTTTAATAACTTGTAAAGATGAATGATGGGAAAATTAGTGAAAAGGGGGTTGGGGTATTCTAATGATTGCATAAAAGTGTAGAAAATATGCCTATGGGGTTTATGTGTTTTATTTTGCTATTTCGTTTAGCATGCGTTATTTGTCATTTCGTTTAGCGCGCTTTATTTCTTTACACTAATAGAATCATGCCTATAGGAATCACACACACTTCACTCATACACTATTTAAAGCATGTTAGTACTCGCCATACTTGTTTTCTATGCCCATTATTGTGCACACTTAGACATCATGCATGTCGGATACAATAACGTTGTTTTGCTAACGCTAATTTAGATACCATGTCTATAGGGTTTCAACTAATTAATCGGTCACTTTTATTGTCTTGGTACGCTGTAAACCTGGATATCACGACCACATAGTCTTAATTAATTAATCAACTACTTTGTTACTTCATTGTGTTACGATACATAGAAATCATGCCTATAAGGATAAAGTCAATCGTGTCTATCAACTATTAGAAATCCTGCCTATAGGATGGTGTCACTCACATAAGTAGGTGTTAATCCTGGGCTCTCGAAGTTGTTTTACTACCCTATTGCGCAATATTAGATATCATGCCAATAGGGTTATAATTTCTTAATTTGCAAATCCGTTAGCCCAAACCTGTACTACTGCCTGTATAATGCTGGGAATCATAATCACCTAGGAACTATGCCTATAGGACTTAACAACTATATGTTTTTGTAACTTTAAAATCATCCACTACCTAAATCTGTCGCGTGCATTTGCTGCTTATATGTGGGGGTTAACTTGAGGCTTTTCTTGCATTTATGAAGTCCTATAACTTTTGAATGCGCGTTAGTTTTATCATTTTTGAGCATTCTATATAAAGTCTAGAACCACCCAAAGAGCAGGTCCAAAGCCTCATGGACCATATTGATGGGACGGGTCGTACACGCATAGGACAAGGTTTAGAATTGAATTAGAATGCTTCAGTACACCTATAGATGCCTAGAGGGATAGATTGTCACAGTTATTTATATGTTCACAAAGTGAGGCTTGAAGAGATTGGACAAAATGTAGATGAAAAAGGGAGAGTAGAGTCGCATAGGTGTGCGTACAAGGAAAGAGTCGTAAAGGCTGCATTTCAGAAGGTAGCAACAATTACGATATTGGAAGAATTCCTAACGCAGGTCATGGTGTGAGAAAGAGGCCTAAGGGGGGAATGCCCTGGGCTTTGGATTTATTTGCAGAACAGTTGCCTAAATAAAAAGAACAGTATAAAAGTATTAATATGAGTTTTAGGTTATGAGACTGTATGCACATCAGTCAACATTCGGGGTGAATGATTTTACACCAAATAGTTTTGTACGTAAAAGTATGTCGTAAGTCCGTTGATGTATGCTCGGAAATTAGATCATATTTTAAAGTACATAAAGTAAGTTAATCATGTTACTTTGGAGGTTACACATATTTATGATCATGAACTGCAAGTACCAAGAGGGTTGGAAGGTTTAGAAGCTAAACAAATCAAAAAAAATATGCTTCGTCGAAATGGCAAGTTGGGAATGTTATAACTCTTACTTTTGGGGTGATACTAGGGTTATTAACAAGCTATAGAGGTGATATTTTGAGGTATTTTAGTCATATTATAGTCATGTGTTAATTTTTCAAGTCAAACAAGTTTGTCGACAAAAGTTGTCGCAAGTTACATTCACAATTTTATTTAAACTTTAGGTCTAATATTACTGAGTGTAATTGGGATAAATTATAAGAGGATGACATTAGGCCTTTGATTGTGTAATGATTCAAATACTAGGGATTTCATGATATGCACGTGATTAGAATACCCCCATAAGATGAATCACGTTGAGATGTTATAAGATAATGTTATTGAAGTATAGTATCATCCCTCGATGGATCCAGCAAATAACTTTAGATGTTCCCAGATGAGATGTGAGCCATAGTGAAAATTCCTATATTGGGAAAGTCGTATATGCTGCATGACAGAAGGTAGAAATAGTTACTATATTGGGAAAATTCCTAACGCATGTGGTGGTGTGAAAGAGGCCTAAATAGGGGAATGCCTTGGGCTTTGGATTTATTCGCAGAACTGTTGCCTAGAAGGGTAGTTGTTGATACCCAATCTTTCCCTCATATTTTATAAATATCATGTATATTTTCAAAATATAAATTTTACATCATCACCAATTTACAAGATTCATATAAGTATTTTCTATAATTCTTCATAATTTTATGGCTTTAAAATTGATTTTCTTGCATTTAAATTATTCAAATATTTATTAATTATCCTTTGAAATTATTTTTTGTTATAAATTAATCATCCAAATTTATTATTACACCCACATATATATTTTATAACATTCTTATTCATTTTCATATAATTACATTTGTATTGTTTTCTATTTACATAAG
The DNA here is from genome assembly GCF_000390325.3 of Nicotiana tomentosiformis. NCBI lineage: Eukaryota > Viridiplantae > Streptophyta > Magnoliopsida > Solanales > Solanaceae > Nicotiana > Nicotiana tomentosiformis. The sequence goes on along the minus strand of NC_090820.1, from coordinate 76,429,801 downwards.
TTTTGTAGTAATAGACTATATTCTATACATAATTATATTTATGACATTATTTATACTAAAATAGAAATTTTTATATTTTTATAGTGTTAATCTATTATTTTCAAAAACATTTAATGCATAAGTAATATTTTATTATTTATTAATTACTCTTTATAAATTATTTTCAAAATATTTAGTATATTTAATTTATAGCCCAATATAGCGCTAATTTTCGGATCAAATTACAGTCCCAAATACCCAGCCCACTTCTTTAATCCCTTAGAAGCCCAACTAAATGACCCATTACCTTTGACCCGCCATGTTTCCTATTTAATCTTGGCCATTTATCACAAATGATCAACGACCCATAGTAAATCCCTCATTCTCCTTATATCCCCATAACTAAACCCTGAAGACCATTCCCCCCAACCAGCCTCCTTTGCACTCTCTATATTCCTCTCTTCTTCTTCACGAACCCTAGCCACCGTATTTGTAAATCCTCTCCAAATCTGGCCCCAAAATGGAACCAATCCATGATTCACTTACCTATTTTGTGATATTTCGCTATTGTGTTTGCGTCTGTGGTGTTACTTAGTTCTCGGCCTATTTTTGCAAGAACTTCCTTTCAAAATATGGCTTGATTAACTTTGATCTTCAAGGATTCAGACGGTATTACGTCTACAAACACTTGAAATGGGGCGATTTTGGCACTCCTAGTTTGATTTACATTTGGTTGAACCCAACTAGGGATTGGTATCTCCATCTCCTTTACTGATTTTGATTGCATGAGATCTTTTCTTTCCTCCTATATGTTTAAATTGATTTTTTTCCATGATTTTCTGTTCAAATCGATCGCTGTATAAACCCCATTTACCCACTTCTCCTCTAAAGCTGAACGACTACAACTACAACTACTACTACCACTATTCTCCCACTCTCCTTCCTCATATACTATTATGAGATTTTGATTTTTGGCCGGCTAAAATCCAAGACCACTGGATTTTGTTCATTAACCTCCTCCAGTGCAAGCAGTGCTCGAAGTCCATTTCGAGGCTCTTGTGAACTCTTAAGCTATGGGGGTTTAGGGTTTCATCGTTCTCTAGAAATTGCATCTATTCTTGAGATTTTGAGTTCTTCATGCTTTGTTTAGTTTGTTCGCAACTGGTTATTTTCTTATACTCTCGTAATTTCATTACCCTATGTTTGTGTGCATTCCTTTGGGTGTTTAATTATATGACACTTCAAGCTTGCTCTAATTCTGATTTTTCGCATAGTTAGCTAAATCTATTCATGACGTTTACTTGGTTTAAAATTAAACCTGATTTATGTTTATCGCACTTTGTTTGGATCCCTGGAAATTGCATCTGCCTAGAATTGTTTTCTTCTTGTTGAATCCCTTATGCATCATTTGCTGTTCTGCTGCAAATTATGTAATAATACTGTCTAAATGCTTAGCCTACTATGCTCTTCCTTGACATTACTAGCCTCAGTGCATGCCCATTGTAGATGTCCAACTTGATTCATTGCTTATCTTCACGTTTAAGTCTAATTAACTACTCAAGACTGTTGCTTATCATCAGTCCATGACTTAGCATCTCCTAGGAAAGTAATGCATACTCAGTACCAATATGAATGTGTCGGTGCTAAATCATTCTTGTATACCTGCTATTTCCCTGAAATCAACTTGTAATTGTATGAATTCCATATGCCAATATTGTTGCAATACAAAGGCAGACTTCTTATTTGCTTTGATGTTGAGTGCTCACTGATCGTTTGAGACTCCTAGGGTGAATTCCAATCCATGTTTAGTTTACTTCTCTTTATGTCCACTAAGACAAGTCCCTGCCCTCTTTACACGATGCCTGCTTACTTTATTTACCTAAAGGCTAGTCTCTTCTCATCTGAATGCTCACTTATTGATTTCAAAACCTTTGTGTGGTAATCTGTATTTGCCTGACTATTTCATATGTTAGGCTATGCGAATTAGTTGTTCTCATTAGGCTCTCATGTGAAAGATTCCACATTAAGACTGTATCTCACTGGTTCTTGCTTATGACACTACTAGATTTTCATGTTCAAACCCCTGCCTAAAGCTCTTTAAGATAGTTCTGGATCATGCTTTATTTTGAAACTTTGTTTGAAATAACCCGGTTGCTCTTAAACCCTGTTTCTAGAATGATAACCATAAACTTACCTCATATGTGGTTTGTGTACCTTCCGATTTAGTATGATCCTATCTATATGTCTTGGCCAGAACTGATGTTAGTCACATCTTAAGAACTAAGTGTTTATGCTTCAGAGCTATATAATTAATTCTCTGCGGAGTTTGTCACCTATATGGCTAAGTTTGGCATCCATTTGGGTAAGTAAGTTATTCTTTTGGGCCTGCTTTGGTATTAGAGGTCTGAAATACACTGTCCACACTTGGAGTTTTGGCATGATGTCCGTGCGAAGTTCTAAGCATATTTGAAGGCCCAGATGTATAACTGGGTTATTCTATATTTGTAATTGGGTCTGTGATTGCTCAATATAGTCTTTAATAACTTTTAAAGATGAATGATGGGGAAATTAGTAAAAAGAGGGCTGGGGTGTTTTAATGCTTGCATAACAGTGTAGAAAACATGCCTATACGGGTTATGTGTTTTATTTGTTATTTCATTTAGCATTCCTTATTTGTCATTTCGTTTAGCGTGCTTTATCTCTATACACTAATAGAATCATGCCTATAGGAATCACACACACTTCACTCATACACTATTGAAAGCATGTTAGTACTCGCCATACTTGTTTTCTATGCCCATTATTATGCACACTTAGACAACATGCATGTAGGATACAATAACATTTTTTGCTAACGCTCATTTAGATACCATGTCTATAAGGTTTCACCTGATCAATCGGTCACTTCTATTCTCTTGGTACGTTGTTAACATTGATATCATGACCACATAATCTTAATTAATTAATCAAATACTTTATTACTTTATTGTGTTACCATACATATAAATTATGCCTATAAGGAAAAAGTTGTATAAAGTCAATTGTGTCTATCAACTGTTAGAAATCCTTCTTATAGAATGTTGTCACTCGCATAAGAAAGTGTTAATCTTCGGCTCTCGAAGTTATTTTACTGCCCCATTGCACAGTATTAGATATCATACCTATAGGGTTGTAATACCTTAATTTGTAAATCCGTTAGCCTAAAGATGCACTACTGCCTGTATAATGCTGGAAATCAGAATCACCTAGGAACCATGCCTATAAAACTTAACAGTTACAATGTTTCTTAACTTTGAAATCATCCACTGCCTAAATCTGTCGCGTGCATTTGTTGCTTATGTGTGGGGCTTAACTTGATCCTTTTCTTGAATTTATGTGAAGTCCTATATGTTTTGAATACGCGCTAGTTTTATCATTTTTGAGCATTCTAAGTAATGTCTAGAACTATCTCTCATGGTTGGAGGACGACCTAACTGGGAACGTCAAGCCGGGAGTCAATCTGAAAGATAGGCTCATAGATGAGGTGGCTGCAGCACATGTGAAGTATAAGAGGCTACGCAAAAGGGTGTTTGAGTCCGAAGTTAAGCATCTGGAACAACGTAAAGTTAATATGGAGGCTAAAAGGGAATGAAAGAGATTAACAATAAGCAACAGGGAGGTTAGAATATGTAGAACGTGGATTGATGGAACTAGAGGGGAAGATGAGAGAGAGGCTTTGGGATTGTCAAGGCATGGACGATGATGAAGGAGGGAAGCTAGAAAAAGCTTACTTCCTACTGGACATGCGCGATTTGGGAAATATGATTGATGGGGTTAAGAGAGACAGGCATGGAGAGGGTCCTTCAACGACCAAATAGGCTAGGAAACTATGTTCTTTATTGCTTTCTAGATTATATTAGATTTCGATGTAATAGGGCTTGATGCCATTAGTGACTGTATAATTATTATTTCGATTTAGTGAAAGATTGATTTGGCTTATATTCGTATTAATTGAATGAGGCAAATGTTGGAATTAATTTTTCTCCAAGTCTATGTGTCGTTTAGGTCTACCTCGGGCACAACGAGGTCCCCAAAATTAGGATGCGAATTATTGCATGACCTTATGTGATACATGCTTAAATATTCCAAACACTATTTACTTTATCTTACTGACTTGGTTACCTTTTTTATTTATTTATTTTGATTATTCCCATTCCCAAAGGTTGTCCTCCACCTCCTCCTCCACCTAGCGACCCAAAAAGTAAAGACAAAGGCAAATGGAAGATGGATGATTTAAGTGGTATTCGAAAAGACAATTCTACCATGGCAGAGAATGTTGAAACCTTAGATGGGAGAAGTACGCCAGGACATAATGAGTTGGTCTTATGTTGGAGTAGAAAATCCTAGAGTTGTAGGGTGAGCTTGAGCAGGTTCGAAATCTGGCAAACCTCTCTCTTACCCTAAATGTTCTTGACATTAATTAGCAAAACACAACCACTCAGAACCAAACATCACCACAAAACACACAAAACCAGAATCCACCACCCATAGCTCCGAATCATCCAACACCGCACAAGTATCACAATCCCGCACCTTTCAAAAACTTTAACCCACCACAAGTGCAAACACCTCAACAACACCACTATCGCCCGGCCCAATATCCGCAAACCACAACTTATCACACTCTTCGAAATGCACCACAACCTATCCCCGATCCCCTTCAAACCTCAATCATTGATCATTCATATACCCAAGTTCTAGGAAATCATCAAGGCAACCCTATATATGTGGAAATCTTACCCATACCCCGTAACAAAACTTATACATACCTAAGCTGACAGAGAAGGACCTGCTCATTCGAAACATGGCAGAAGAACTCAAGAAACTGACATGGAGAGTCTAGAGTGTTAAAGGTGGGAAGGGTGTTGAAGGTTTAAACTACGAAGATTTGTGTATCCAGCCAGATGTAGAACTGCCAGAAGGTTACAAACCTCCCAAGTTTGAGATATTTTATTGCACTGGTGATCTAAAGGTGCATCTGAGAACTTACTGCAACAAGCTTGTAGGAGTGGGTAAGAATGAACAAATCCGCATGAAACATTTCATGTAAAGTCTTACAGGAGACGCCTTATCTTAGTATATCAGATAGAATCCAAAGAAGTGGGCGAATTGGGTGAGCATGGCATCAGATTTCATGGATAGATTCATGTTCAACACAGAGAACGCGTTAGACTTTTTCTATATCCAACACCACAAGAAGAATCTGAAAGAAACCTTTCACGAATATGCTACTCGTTAGAGATCAAAGTCCGCCAAGGTAAGGCCACCACTTGAAGAAGAACAAATGAACAAGTTCTTTGTTAGAGCTCATGATCCGCAGTACTATGAAAGGTTGATGGTTATCGAGAATGACAAGTTCTCAGACATCATCAAGTTAGGAGAAATGATAGAAGAAGGAATCAAGAGCTATATGGTGACTAAATTCAAAGCACTGCAAGCAACAAACAAAGCCTTGCAATCAGGGGCCATTTCGAAGAAGAAGGAAATGGGTATCGTGATAGTAGCCCAAGGCCCTAAGTCTCCCCTTACATATCAAACATCTCCACCCACATATCAACCATCACCTGAAAAATGCCAATACCCTGCCACCACCTTCCATGCATGTAACACCCAACCTGCATATTACCATTCACCTCCACCCGCCTGCCAAAATTACCAAAAGCCACGACCAAACTTTAACCGCAGAGCTCCTAGTCAATACACCCCAATCGTTGAACCTAGAGCCCAACTGTATGGGAGACTAAAGGTTGCTAGATACATCATTCATATTCATGTTGTTGCTATTAAGAACTCTTCCTAGTGGTTAACCCCAACAAAACTTGTGCCTATCACTCAGGCATGAAGGGTCATACCATTCAAGAATTCCTCATGTTAAAGGACAAGATGTAGACACTAATCGACACCAAGGTTACACAGGAAAAGGAAGTTGCACTGAATGTCTGTAATTATCCTCTCTCGGATCATAGGGGCGAGGGAGTAAAGGTAATAGAAACTGATGAGGAATGGGATCACGAGGGATCCATTGGACTTATTCGAGAGAGGGATGCTCCTAAAACATCTCATGTCACTCTCTCGCCGACTGTGGTAGCTCTCACGCCGTATTATAAGTCTGATGTCGTCCCGTGGGATTATTTTGCATAGGCAATACGAAAAGGAAAAGCCAAAATGGAAGAGACAGGTACTTCATAAGGTATGACTAGAACTGGCAGAGTTTACACACCTGAGAATCTTGAAGGAACAAGCAAAGAAACTGCATCTAAGCCACCTATCATTGAAACGGGCATTGGCGATCTTTGGAGGAAGGTACAGGCGACGGAATACTCTGTTGTTGATCATCTGAATAAGACTCCCACCCATATATCCATTTTGCAAAATTCAGACACGTACAAGAATGCTTTAATAAAAGTGTTAAGCAAAGCTTATGTGCCCGCTTGTATCACAAACGGGGAGATAGCTAACATGGTTGGACAGGTGCTGGAGAGTCACAAAAATACTTTCCCCGAAGATAAGTTACCACCAGAAGATTTGAGCCACAACAAAGCATTGCATATCACTGTGCAATTTGAAGACAAGTTCATTGCCAGAGTCCTGATAGATGGAGGTTCGAACATCAGAAAAGTAATTCGAAAGATTTGTAAAATGATATAATACCTGAGGAAATTGTCAAAGAAGTAGAGAATTTTGATAACAAACCAAAGTCTAACTTGGAAGAAACTGAGGCAATTAACTAAGGGGATTCTGAACCGGTCAAAGAAACTCGCATAAGCATTCATCTATCACTGTTAGAGAAGGAAGAATACATTATGTTTCTAAAGGAATACAAGGACATATTCGCGTGGTCCTATGATGACTTGACTAGGTTAAGCACGTCCATAGTGTCTCACAAACTACTTACCAAACCCATGTGTCCGCCGGTAAAGCGGAAACTCAGAAAATTCAAGCCAGATATGAGTCAGAAGATGAAGGAGGAGGTTACCAAGAAAATTAAAGAAAAGGTCCTTCGAGTGGTCGAACACCCGACCTGGTTAGCCAACATTGTGCTAGTTCTGTAGAAAGATGGGAAAGTCAAAGTGTGTGTTGACTATCTAGATCTGAACAAAGCAAGTCTTAAGGATGATTTCTCATTGCCCAATATACACATTATGATCGACAACTACGCCAAGCATGAACTCCAATCCTTTTAGGATTGCTTCGCAGGATACCACTAGATTTTGATGGAAAAAGCGGATGCCGAAAAGATAGCCTTTATCATGCCATGGGGGATATATTGTTACAAAATGATGCTATTTGGTTTGAAGAATGCTAGAGCAACCTACATGAGGGCTATGGTGACTCTTTTCCACGATATGATACACAAGGAAATAGAGGTGTATGTAGAAGATGTCATCATCAAATCTAAGAAAAGTTCATAGCACACAGACTTGAAGATATTTTTCAGCCAACTTCGAAAGTACAATCTGAAGTTAAATCCTGCAAAATGTGCTTTCGGAGTCCCCGCTGGGAAGTTGCTGGGTTTAATTGTCAATCGCCTCGGTATTGAGCTAGACCCATCAAAAATCAAAGCTATTAAGGACTTGCCACCACCAAAGAACAAGAAGGATGTGATGAGTTTTCTATGATGCATCAATTATGTCAACCGTTTTATAGCACAGTCAACGGTGATATGTGAGCTGATCTTCAAGATTCTTAGGAAAGAGGCCGCGACGAACTGGACCGAAGAATGTCAGAAAGCTTTCGACAAAATTAAGGAGTACTTGTCCAAATCGCCCGTGTTGGTCCCGCCAGAGCTAGGGAGACCCATGTTTCTATATCTGTCCATGTTGGATGGAGCATGTGGTGAAACATGATGAAACCGAGAGGAAAGATCAGGCGATGTATTATCTGAGTAAGACATTCACACCTTATGAGGCCCACATTACTCTTTGCTGGAGTGCACCTATTGCGCTTTGACATGGATAGCCCAGAAGTTAAGACATTATTTTTGTGCATACACTACACGTCTCATATCAAGGATGGATCCACTAAAATACATCTTTCAAAAACCCATGCCTACAGGTAAATTAGCATAGCGGCAGATATTCCTAAGTGAGTTCGCATCATTTATGTGACATAGAAGAAAGACAAGGGGCAAGCATTGGCTGATCACTTAGCAGAGAATCTTGCAGATAGAGAATATGAACCATTGAAGACGTATTTTCCCGACAAGGAAGTGTCATTTGGAGGTGAAGATATTACCGAAACATATGATGGTTGGAGGATGTTTTTTGATGGAGCAACAAACTTGAAGGGAGTGGGCATTGGGGATGTCTTGGTATCATAAACCGATCAACATTATCATGTATCCGCAAAGCTCAGGTTCCCATGCACCAACAATATGGCAGAATATAAGGCATGCATCTTGGGAATCAGATTGGCCGTCGACATAAACATTCAGGAGTTGTTGGTAATCAGATATTGATCGTATCCCAATAGAGATTCATATGCAGCCAGCTTATTATGCTTATTTTGAAGAAGAGTTTGACGGAAATCCATGTTTCCACGATATCAATGAGTATTTGGAGAAAGGAGAAAACCCAGAAAATGCCACACACACTCAGAATCGCACGCTTCGAAGATTGGCCATCCATTTCTTTCAGAGAAGAGGAATTAAGTATAAGAGGACTCCTGACTTGGGATTGTTGCAATGTGCCGATGCCAAGGAGGCATCTAGATTGCTTGAAGAAATACACATAAAAACTTGCGGACCTCACATGAACGGGTTCATTCTGGCCAAGAAATATTAAGAGCATGGTATTTCTAGATGGCCGTGGACACAGACTACATCAAATATGTTCAAAAGTTTCACCAATGCCAGATACATTCTGATATGATACGAGTGCCACCCAACGAACTCATTGTAATGAGTTCACCCTGGCCTTTCTCTGCTTGGGGCATGGATGTCATCGGACCAATTGAACATGCTACTTCAAACAGACATAGCTTGACGTTGGTAGCTATAGATTACTTTACCAAATAGGTTGAAGTGTCTTCCTATAAGGCTTTGACTAAGAATGTCGTAGCAGATTATTTTCGGGATCGTATTGTTTGTCGATTTTGTGCACCTGAGTCAATCATTACTGACAATGCTGCCAATCTCAACAGTGATCTGATGAAAGCTATGTGTGAAACATTCAAGATCAAGCATCGGGACACTACAACATACATGTCGCAGATGAATGGAGTCATAGAAACCACCAACAAGAACATCAAAACATATTGAGGAAGATGTTGGAAGACTACAGGCAATGGCATGAGAAGCTACCATTTGCTTTGCTCGGGTACCGCACCACTCTTCGTACGTCAACTAGGGAAACCCCCTATCTACTGGTATATGGTACCGAAGCTGTTATCCCTACCAAAATGGAGATCCCTTCCTTAAGGATCATATGAGAGGTCGAACTCAGCGATGTGGAATGGATACGAAACAAGTATGAACAACTGGCTCTCATTGATGGTAACAGGATGAACGTAGTGTCTCCCGACCAACTCTACCAGAATAGAATGGCAAGGGCTTTCAAGAAAAAGGTTAGATCGAGGCAATTCACATAGGGGCAATTGGTGTTGAAATGGATCTTCCCCTATCAGGACGAAGCAAAAGGGAAATTCTCACCTAGTTGCAAGGCCCTTACATGGTTCACCGAGCACTGACATGAGTAGTTCTTCTACTTGCAGAAATAGATGGAGAAATATGGCCAAAACCTATCAACTCAGAAGCAGTCAAGATATATTATGTTGAAGATTATGATTGCACGTTCTATTTGATGTAACCTGAACTATGCTTGACCTGATTCCCGTTTAAGAAGGGATACGTAGGCAGCCTTGTGGGTTCGGTTACATCATAATAAAATCTTCATTCTTCCCTATGGGCAGAAATTGGGGCAAGATTTCAAGTTCGTCAAATCTCATTATATCAAGTATCACCAAAAAGTGTATCTCCAGAAGTCTGCATTTAACCTGGGGCATAATTTTGAGGAGGGTCCTCAAAATTTCGAGTTGAGGAGGTTGCAATGTCTCAAAAGCATGTCACTGTCGCCGATTTGACAAAATTATTTGCTTTAATGCATAATCACATATTTTGAACAACTGCATTTTTATATAAATGATTTGCCACAAATGCATATTTTCGAAATTTCATCTTTTTGAATAGCCAGATGTTACCCAGGGTAACTCGAACAAGGCATCAAGATACGGATCTAAGGCGAAATGAAGAATCAAATGCACGAACCAACCTTTCCCCCCAAACCTCACGATTTTTATTTGGATGCAAGCATAACGAAAATGACGAGCATGTACGTAAATACATAACAAGAAGCTATCTTTACTAACAGAAGTCACCAAGCTCAAACGCGCAAAGCTAAGGATGAATTTCTTTTTCTCATATTTAATCTTCGTCTTTCTCTGCATAGGGCTAACCACTGCCCTCAATTTTGCATGAGGCTAAGCACTGCCTCCATCATTGCATAAGGATAAGCACTGTTGTTTCTTGCATGAGACCAAGCAATGTCTCAATTCCTTGCATGAGGCTAAGAACTGCCTCCATTATGGCATAAGGCTAAGTATTGCCTTCTTTTGCATGAAACTAAACACTGTCTCCATTCTTTACATGAGGCTAAGCACTGCCTCCATTACTGCATAAGGCTAAGCACTGCCTCCATTACTGCATAAGGCTAAGCACTGCCTCCATTATTGCATAAGGCTAAGCACTACCTTCCCTTGCATGTGACTAAGCATTGTCTCAATTTTTGCACGAGGCTAAGCACTGCATCCATCATTGCATAAGGCTAAGCACTACCTTCCTCTGCACGAGCCTAAGCACTATCCCCATTATTGAATAAGGCTAAGCAACGCCTCCATTATTGCATAAGGCTAAGCGTTGTCTTTCCTTGCATGACTAAGGATTGTCTCCATTACATTGAACAAGGCTAAGAATTGCCTCCATTATTGCATAAGGCTAAGCATTGCCTCCATTATTGCATAAGGTTAAACATTTCCTTCCTTGCATGAGACTAAGCACTGTCTCCATTACATTGCATGAGGCTAAGCATTGCCTCCATTATTGCATAAGGCTAAACTCTTCCTTTCTTTGTATGAGACTAAGCACTATCTCCATTACATTTGCATGAGGCTAAGCACTGCCTCAACGATGCCTTCCTCTACATAGGGCTAAGCACTGCCCTCATCATATACAGGTCTAAGCGCTGCCTTGTCTCATTCTCGTATATGACTAAGCATCACCTTTTCCCTCTAGCAATAAATCGATATTGCCGCATCTTTGTATTTCATGGGCTAAACATCACCAAATTGTCCGAAGGTATCATAGTCTGAAGGCATCATCCTTATAGCCCAAGGACATCATGCCATGGCCTGAGGATCTCTCGAAGTTGCATATTATTATTCGAAGGCGTCATAGTCTAGAGGCACTATCCTCATGGTCCGAGGACACCATTTCATGATATGCAAATCCGTTATCATACGCTTCATGGCCCAGTACGTAATGGTCTAAGGACATCATCCTCATCGTCCAAAGACAACTCTCATGGTCCGTATGGAATTTGTATCATGTATAAATTTACGCAATAAGCTCGTATATAAGCGCGCATCGTCTTTTAACTTTTGCAGGTAACTAGGGATGTAACCGTTCTACAAACAAGAGTAATTCTCTCTCTTGTTCCCATTGACAACATGCACATCCTTCGATCATCTCAAATGTAACCCATGATCAGCAATTGATTACCCTTTATCCTGTAACAACTCAAATATTTTTCTTAAACCTTTGTAACGTTTAAATTCGCATTCATAGCCCCGCCCAAAATTATCCATTATTCATGACACCATCCTTTACAAAAGATCTTTTCTTGAAACGCATAACCAATTTTCATAATAACTCCATCGGTTTCATTCGCCATTGGATCCAGAACTATACACGACCTGATTCCCATAAAACTAGGGATATGTAGGCAACTCAAGAACCAGGGTTCAACCCCCATTGTTTTCAAAAACACATCATCCCCACTCATTTCGGACAAAATTGGTCATCGTATTCTTTACCCGACAACTCTTTCATCATTCCTGGGTAAAGAGGGGCAGTTGTTGATACCCAATTTTATTCTCATATTTTATAAATATCATGTATATTTTCAAAATATCAATTTTGGATCATCACCAATTTACAAGAGTCATATAAGTATTTTCTATAATTCTTCATATTTTTAAGGCTTTAAAATTGATTTTCTTTCATTTAAATCGTTCAAATATTTATTAATTATCCTTTGAAAATATATTTTGGGATACATTAATAATCCAAATTTATTATTACACCCACATATATGTTTTATAACATTTTACATCATTTTCATATAATTACATTTGTATTGTTTGCTATTTATATAATTTTTGCAGTAATAGCCTATATTCTATACATAATTATATTTATTATATTATTTATGTTAAAATAGCATTTTTTATATTTTTATAATTTTAAACTATTATTTTCAAACATTTTAATGCATTAATAATATTTTTATTATTTATTAATTAGTTTTGATAAATTAGTTTCAACAAATATTGTATATTTAATTTATTGCCCAATATAGGGCTAATTTTAGGAACAAATTAAAGTCCCAAATATCCATGCCACTTATTTTATCCCTCACCAGCCCAACCAAATGACCCATTACCTTTGACTCGCCCAGTTTCCTATTTAATCTTGGCTGTTGATCTTAAATGAACAACGACCCATAATAAATCACCTATTCTCCTTATATCCCCATAACCAAACCTTAAAGACCATTCCCCCCAACCAGTTGCCTTTGCACTCTCTCTACTCCTCTCTTTTTCTTCACGAACCCTAGCCGTCGTATCTTTAAATCCTCTCCAAACCTGGCCCCAAAATGGAATCAATCCACTATTCACTTACCTATTTTGTGATATTTCACTATTGTGTACGCGTCTATGGTGTTACTTAGTTCTCGCAGAGGCTATTCTTGCACTCCTAGTTTGATTTACAATTGGTTTAACCCAACTAGGGTTTGATATCTCCATCTCCTTTACCGATTCTGATTGCATAAGATCTTTTCTTTCCTTTTCTATGTTTAAATTGACTGTTTTCCATGATTGTCTGTTCAAATCGATCGCAATATAAACCCCCTTTCCCCGCTCCCCCTCTAAGGCTGAACTACTACTTCTACAACTACTACTATCATTATTCTCCCACTCTAATTCCTCCTATACTATTATGAGATTTTCATTTTTAGTTACAAGGCCACCAGATTCTGTTTATTAACCTCCTCCAGTGCAAGCACTGTACGGGGTCCATTTCGAGGCTCCTGTGATATCTGAAGCACTGGGGGTTTGTGGTTTCAACATTCCCTAGTAATCACAGCTATTCTTGAGATTTTGAGTTCTTCACCCTTTGTTTAGTTTGTTCACAACTGGTTAGTATCTTATACTCTCGTAATTTGATTACCCTATGATTGTGTGCATTCCTTTGGGTGTTTAATGTTATGCCACTTCAAGCCTACTCTAATTCTGATTTTTCGCATAGCTAGCTAATTGATTTATGATGTTTACTTGGTTTACAATTAAACTTGATTGATGTTTATCGCACTTTGTTTGGATGCCTGGAAATTGCATCTGCTAGAATTGTTTTCTTCTTGTTGAATCTTTTATGCATCATTTGTTGTTCTGCTTCAAATTATGTGATGACACTGTCTAAATGCTTATCCTAATATATTCTTCCTTGACATTACTAGCCTCAAGGCATGCCCGTTGTAGATGTCCAACTTGATTAATTGCTTATCTTCACGGTTAAGTCTAATTAACTACTCAGAACCCATTGGAATATGTCTATGCTAAATCATTCATGTATACCTGCTATTCCCCTGAAATCAACTTATGATTGTATGAATTCCATATGCCAATACTATTGCAATTTCAAGGCAGACTTGTTCTTTCCTTTGATGTTGTGTGCTCACTGAAAGATTAAGACTCCGAGGGTGAAATCCAATACATGTTTAGTTTACTTCTCTTTATGTCGACTAAGACAAGTCCCTGCCCTCTTTACATGATGCCTGCTTATTTTATTTTCCTGAAGGCCAGCCTCTTCTCATCTGAATGCTCACTTGTTGATTTGAAAACCTTTGTGTGGTAAACTGTATTCGCCTGGCTATTTCATATGATAGGCTCTACGAGTTAGTTGTTCTTATTAGGATCTCATGTTAAAGCTTCCACGTTAAGACTGTATCTCACTGGTTCCTGCCTATGATACTACTAGATTTTCATGTTCAAACCCCTGCCTAAAGCTCTTTAAGATAGTTCTGGACCATTCTTTGTTTTTAAACTTTGTTTGATATAACCTTGTTAATCTTAAACTCTTTTTCTGAAATGATAACCATAAACTTGCCTGATATGTGCTTTGTGTGCCTTCCAATTAATATGATCCTATCTATATGTCTTGGCCAGAGCACTTGTTAGTCACATCTTAAGAATAAAGTGTTTAAGCTTCAGAGTTATTTACTTAATTCTATGTGGAGTTTGACACTTGTCTAGGTAAGTTTGGCATCCATTTGGGTAAGTAAGTTATTCGTTTGGGCCTAGTATGTTGGGCCTACTTTGGTACTGGAGGTTTGAAATACACTGTCCGCACCTGGAGTTTGGGCCTGATGTCCGTGCGAAGTTCTAAGCCTATTTCAAGGCCCATATGTTTTACTGGGTTATTCTATATTTGTAATTGGGTCTGTGATTGTTCAATATGGTATGTAATAACTTGTAAAGATGAATGATGGGGAAATTAGTGAAAAGGGGTTGGGGTGTTCTAATGCTTTCATAAAAGGGTAGAAAACATGCCTATAGAGTTTATGTGTTTTATTTGCTATTTCGTTTAGCATGCCTTATTTGTCATTTCATTTAGCGTGCTTTATCTCTGTACAATAATAGAATCATGCCTATAGGAATCACACACACTTCACTCATACACTATTCAAAGCATGTTAGTACTCGCCATACTTATTTTCTATGCCCATTACTATGCACACTTAGACAACATGTTTGTAGGCTACAATAACGTTGTTTTGCAAACGCTCATTTAGATACCATGTCTATAAGGTTTCAACTAATCGATCAGTCACTTCTATTGTCTTGGTACGCTGTTAACCTGGATATTACGACCGCAGGGTTTTAGTTGATTACTTAACTACTTTGTTACTTTATTGTGTTACCATTCATAAAAATCATGCCTATAAGGACAAAGTCTTATAAAGTAAATTGCGTCTATCAATTGTTAGAAATCCTACCTATAGGATGTTGTCACTCGCATAAGAAGCTGTTAATCTTGGGCTCTCGAAGTTGTTTTACTGCCCCATTGCGCAATATTTAGACATCATGCCTATAGGGTTATAATGCCTTAATCTGCAAATCTGTTAGCCTAAATCTGCACTGCTGCCTGTATAATGCTGGAAATCAGAATCACCTAGGAACCATTTCTATAAGACTTAACTTTGGAATCGTCCACTGCCTAAATCTGTCGTGTGCATTTTCTGCTTATGTGTGGGGGTTAACTTGGGCCTTTTCTTTCATTTATGTAAAGTCCTATATGTTTTGAATGCACGCTAGTTTTATCATTTTTGAGCATCCTAGGTAAAGTCTGGAACCACCCAAATAGCAGGTCCAAAGCCTCATAGACCATAGGCATGGGACAGATAGTTCACGCATAGGACACAATTTATAATTGAATTAGAACGCTTCAGGTAAACAACTTTAACATAGTAATTGGGTAGCAGGAGATGATAGTATGTGCCCGCTAAATAATATGAGAAACACCTACCTTAAAGGAATTGAGAAGTATTATTTATATTGCATGTGGTGATCCTTTAGGTTAAAGAATTTAGGATCCCTTTCCTTTATATGATTACTGGTTCACATTTAGTCGTTGAATTTAGAACAATTGAGTTGTATCGTGTAACCTCTAAAGACTTGTACTGATTATCTACATAACTTAATTGTCATCATATTTTCTTTACACTTGTTCATAATAGAACCATTAAATTCTTTGTCTTCCCAGGCTTATATAATCACATAGCACAACTATAATCTAATAATCCACATAGTATGAACTTCGGCCAGGACCCACAGTTGTGGACCTTGAAGAGTGCCTAACACCTTCTCTTTGAGGTAATTGGAGCCCTTACCTGATTTTTGGTGACATGAACTAGTTCTAATAGATTTATTTTCAAATAGGTGCCCTAACGCACCTCAAAATCATTAGGTGGTGACTATTTTCTTTTAAAACTCATTTAAAAGAGTTGTCACATGTCGAAACCCGCTTTTGCGAGAAAATGGGTTGCGACAGAAATGACAGTATAAAAGTATTCGTATGAGTTTTAGGTTATGAGACTGATAAGCACATCAGTCAACATTCGTGGCTGAATGTTTCAGTCAACTTTTATTCGTAGATAAAAGTACATTGTAAGTCAGTTGATGTATGCTTGAAAATTAGAAAATCTTTCAAAGTACATAAAGTAAGTTAATCATATTACTTTAGAGGTTACAAATATTTATGATCATGAACTGCAAGTACCATGAGGGTTGGAAGGTTTAGAAGCTAAATAAATCGAAGAAAATATGTTTTGTCGCAACGACAAGTTGGGAATGTTATAACTCATACTTTTTGGGGTCATACTAGGGTGATTAAAATGCTATGGAGGTGATATTATGAGGTATTCGATTCATATTATAGTTATGTGTTATGTTTTGAAGTCAAACAAGTTAGGAAACAAAAGTCGACAAAAGTTGTCGCAAGTTACATTCATAATTTTACTTAAACTTTAGGTCTAATGTTAATGAGTGTAATTGTGGTAAGTGATAAGAGGATGACATTTAGGCCTTCGATTGAGTAATGATTCAAATAGAAGGGATTTCATGAATTGCAGGGGCTTAGAACACCCCCCAAAAGATGAATCACGTTGAGATGTTATAAGATACTGTTATTGAAGTATAGTATCATCCCTAGGTGGATCTGGCAAATAACTTTAGATTTTCTCCGATGAAATGTGAGCCCTGGTGACAATGTATTACGTAAGAGGTTTGAACTTATCAGTAGTAGATTATAGATCAACATTAAGGTGAATAAAAAATAGATGGATAGAAGTTCAAAAGTCTGAGATGAGATTAGGATGTCATTCTTAAGATGAACAAAATGAGGAAGCATTAAAGGACTTAGATTTATACATAAATGATAAGCAGGGAGAGATTAACCTGGGGTACGGTAGGAGACCACGATAATAATAAACCGAAGTAAGTGTTATGGTATAGTATGACCTACCAAGACATAGTAAATCCATAAGGATAGATAACTGAGGCTATGAAACAAAATATAGCAACATTCATAAGTTCAACAAAGTACCAAGAGAAAAACTTTAGTACACCTATAGATGCCCAGAGGGACATATTGTCATAGTTCTATTAATGTTCACAAAGTAAGGCTTGGGGAGATTATATAAAAGCTAGAGGAAAAAGGAAGAGGAGAGTCACATAGGTGTGCATACATGGACAGAGTCGTACAGGCTGTATGACAGAAGGTAGCAACAGTTATGAAATTGGAAGAACTCCGAACACAAGTCGTGGTGTGAGAAAGAGGCCTAAAAGTGGGATGCCCTATGCTTTGATTTTATTCGTAGAACAGTTGCCTATTTGGATAGGACAATATAAAAGTATTTGTATGAGTTTTAGGTTATGAGACTGATAAGCACATTAGTCAACATTTGGGGATGAATGTTCCAAAGGGGGGAGGAATAATGTTACACCCCATGTTTTCGTACGTCAATGTACGTCGTAAGTCAGTTGATGTATGCTCAGAAATTAGATCATCTTTGAAAGTATATAAAGTAAGTTAATCATTTTACTTTGGAGGTTACAAATATGTAAGATCATTAACTACAAGTACCAAGAGGGCTTGAAGGTTTAGAAGCTAAACAAATCCAAGAAAATATGTTTCGTCAAAATGACAATAGGGGAATAATATAACTCATACTATTGGGGTGATACTAGGGTGATTAACATGATATGGAGGTGATATTATGAGGTAGTTTAGTCATATTATAGTCGTGTGTTATGTTTTAAAGTCAAACAAGCGAGGATACAATGGCTACCAACGCCTGTATCCTGAACATCTGATGCTAGCAGTCTCTCACCATCTAGAATATACGCAAGGCTGCCCATACCCACAACCTTTATACGTAAGGCATCAGCCACCACATTGGCCTTCACGGATGATACAAAATGGTGATATAATAGTCTTTTAACAGCTCCAACCCCCTTTGTCGCCTCAAGTTGAGATCCCTTTGCTTGAACAAGTACGAAAAACTCCGATGATATGTGAACACCTCACACAACACGCCGTAGAGGTAATGCCTCCAAATCTTCAATGCATGAACAATGGCTACCAACTCTAAGTCATGCACAAGGTAATTCCTCTAATTTACCTTCAATTGCCACGACACGTATGCAATCACCCTGCCATCATGCATAAATACTGCATCGAGCCCAATACGTGATGCATCACAATACACCGTGTAGGATCTTGAACCTATGGGAAACAACAACATTGGCGTTGTAGTCAAAGCAGTCTTGAGCTTCTGAAAGCTCAACTCACATCATCTGATCACCTAAATTGAGCACCCTTCTGGGTCAGTCTAGTCAATGGGGCTGCTATGGATTAAAACCCCTCCATGAACTAGCGATAATAATCCACCAAACCTAGGAAAATCCGAATCTATATAGTTGAAGTAGGTCTAAGCTAGTTCTGAACTGCCTCGATGCCCCAAAAAGGAACCTGAATCTAACCAAAACTCACACTTTTAAAACTTGGTATATAACAGACTATCTCTAAGAGTCTGAAGTACAACTCAAAGATACTTCCCATGCACCTCTTGACTGCGGGAGTAGATCAAGATATCATTAATGAGTATGATCACAAAAGAATCCAAATTGGGCTTAAATACATAGTTCATACAGTCCATAAATGTTTCTATGGCATTTGTAGGAACCCATAATGCTCAAACCAAGTTCGAAAAGTTGTCTTAGGGACATCTGATGCCCTAATCTTCAACTAATGGTAGCTAGACATCAATCCTCAGCAATAGATACTTGTTCTTGATAGTGACTTTGTTGAACTGTCGATAGTATATACACATACTCATCGAACCATCTTACCCAAGGTGATACACTAGGTCTAATGAATCCTTTATCAAGTAAATCTTGCAACTACTCCTTAAGTTCCTTCAACTCAGGTGGGGCCATAGAGTATGGTGGAATAGAAATGGGTAGAATTCCCGCAGCCAAATTAATACAGAATTAAATATCTTTGTCTGATGGCATCCCCAGCAGATATGTAGGAAACACCTCTGGAAACTCATGCACAATAGGTACTGAATCATTGCAAGGAACCTCCACAATAGAATCATAAATATAGGCCAAATAGGCTAGACATCCCTTCTCGACCATACACTAAGCCTTCACATATAAATAAACCTACTGGTAGAATGGATAGGAGTCCCTCTCCACTCTAATTAAGGCAACACCGGCATGGCTAAGGTTACCGTCTTGGCATGACAATCCAATATAGCACAATAAGGTGACATCTAATACATCCCCAAAATAACATCAAAGTCTACCATATCATGAAGTAGGAGATCTACACTAGTCTCAAGACTCCCAATAGTAATCACAACCGAGCGATAAACTCGATCTACAGCAATAGAATCTCTCACCAGTATGGACACACACACATGAGCACTCAAAGAATCACGAGGCACAACTAGATATGATGCATAATAGGATGACATGAAAGAATAAGTAGAGCCCAGATCAAATAGAGTTGAAACAACTCTATGGTAAACTGGAACAATACCTGTGATAATGACGTCAGATGACTCGGCCACAGATCTAGCTGGGAATGCATAAAAACAAGACTGGGCCCCACCACCCTGAACTCTGCCTCTCCGGCAGCCTCTAACTAGTTGGCCTCCATCTCTAACAGCCTAACCTCCACCTTTCATGGCCTGAGCGGGCCGTGAAGCAACCAGTAACGGAACAATGTCATGAGAACTCTAATGTGGCATGCTACTGAACAATCTAGGATAGTACCTCCAGATGTGAGTTGTACCCCCATACTCAAAAAACCTATTTTGCTATTGCGGTTGCTAAAGCTAAAACTGACCTGAACGGGCCAGATAACCACGATGGTAGTTATGGATCCGAGGCACACTAATATGAGCTGATGGTCCACTATAGGCTGCCTGCCCAGGATAAGATACATAAAAACCGCGACTACCCAAGGCAATGTGGGATGCCTGAAACATTGACTGAAATGGCGTAGGAGGATAGCCTCTACAAAAAGTACCCTTGCATCCATACGAGGCACCACATAAACCACCAGAATGATGAGGCTTCTTATCAGACACCGGCCCCCTCTCCTGACCACGAACCATCTCGATCCGTCTAGAAATATCTACAGCCTCTGGAAAGAAATATCATCTCTATTCTCCTTGGCCATCTGTAGCCTGATGCTGAAATTAAGCCCATCAATGAATCTCCTCACTCTATATCTGTCTCTCGATAGGGAGTAAGACAATGGCATGGAGAGCTAGGTCCACAAATCGAGTCTTGTACTAGGTGACGGTCGTGCCACTCTACGTAAGGTGCGCAAACTGCCTGCGATACTCCTCTCTCAAAGTGAAAGGAATGACCTTCTCTAGAAATAGTTGTGAAAACGCATCCTAGGTATGTGAAGGCGAACCAACGGGTTTAGTCAACATATAATCTCTCCATCATTTCTTGGCAGAACCAGTCATCTAGATCACTACAAAGTCGACCCTATTAGTCTCAACAATACCCATGTTGCACAAAACCTTGTGGAAACGATCCAAGTAATCATGTGGGTCCTCAGAAGGTCCAGCGCTGAAATGAATAGGAAAGAGCTTGGTAAACTTAACCAGCCTCATCAAGGTCTCAAAAGACATAATGGTCCAATTTCCAGCCGGTGCTGCAACAACCGGCTAAACTACCCCAACTGCCTGGGCTGCTAGAGTCTGATAAAGGGGAGCCATCTGTGAATGGAGTGTGAATAGAGGAATTCTGTGCTCCTCCCCTAGCCTAAGAGATGGTTGGTGCCACAGGTAATGCACCGTTATGGGACACTCTCCATAAGGCCCACCAAGCGGACTAGAGCTTCCTGGAGCACTAGAGTGGCTATGAATCCCTCCGGGACCTGAGATGGTTTGACGGGTATGGTGTAAGCCCACCTCCTCCTCATGATCAATCTGAGGCTTCACTGCGGGTGCTGCTGCTCGAGCTCTAGGCTGAGCTCTACCTTGACCTCTGGCTCGGCCACATCCTCGGCCTCTGCCCGGCTACCAGATGGGGGTCCGGCTCCTGTCCGACTGTAGATGTTGTGCGTGTTCACGCCATGTGCGATAGAACAAGAATATAATGGTTTAATCATCAATGATAGAATGAAATCGCACGATAGAGAAAGAAAGAAGTGATTTTTTCCCTAAAACTTCATAGCCTCTAGAAGATAAGTACAGACGTCTCCGTACCGATTCTCCAGACTCTACTAAGCTTCCTCATGACTCATGAGACCTAGGCAACCTAGTGCTATGATACCAACTTATCACGATCCGGAATCCCAACCTCGGGGTCATGATGGCGCCTAACATCTACTTGATAGGCAAGCCCACGTGAATAGAAAATTTACTAATTTTAACAATTATTACAAGATAATAACAATGAAAATGATATAAGTATGAAGCATAATATGACAATACTGAATAGCGAGTCTAAACATAAACCTAGAAACTAGTGTCACGATTACATGAACATCTAGAGTGCTACAAACATGTTCTAAATAAAATACACTTTTTTGAAATTCAGAAAAACAGTAAATATAGGAGGTAGGGGGACTTCAGGGCTGCGAACGCTGTGTAGCTATACCTCAAGTCTCCATCAACAACTGAATCCTACGTAAAGATAGTGAACGCCGCTAGGACCCACTTTGGTATCTACACAAGAAGTGCAGATTGTAGTATGAGTACAACCTACCTCATGTACTCTAAAAGTATTGAGCCTAACCTCAACGAAGTAGTGACGAGATTAAAGTGAGCCACTTATATTAACATGTACGCATGAATAATAATAATAACAAGGAAAGAAAATAGGAAATGAATGCCTAGCAGTTAATTTATGACAATGAACTCAAACCTCGCTATCAGAAAACCTAGAATAACAAACCTCGTAATATCATATAAAAATGTTGAAACTAACACAACAATAACAACAAGTACAACAGACACAATCCATTGCGGCACACAACCTGATCCTACCGTAACATCCTTTATCATTATCAAATAACGTAAACAATCCTTTGCGGTGCGCCACCCGATGCCACCACATCATCATTAATAAATATCATAATCCTCCCTTATTCCACCATATCAATTTATCAATATCAAGTATTACATACACAAACCATTGCGGCGCGCAACCCGATCCCACCATATCATCATCTATCAATATCATAATCCTCCCTTATTCCACCATTTCAATTCATTTTCCTTCAACTCATGTTGTGGCGTGCAACCCGATCCACAAAGAATTTCAATAAATAAACAATCCAATAACTCAATTTAAAATCATCTCTACAATCAAAGGGTGACAATTAAGGTGTGCAAGTAAAATAGTTAAGGAAAGTAGCAAATAAGCACGGAGTCATGGAAGGGACGAACAATTAAATACAAGAATAATTAAATGGCAAATAACAATTTACGGCATAGAAAGCAATAAAAGAATGTAACAATTAAGGCATGGAATGATATAATTCATGAAATAATGAGAAATATGGGAGCAAATATCTTAACAACGTATATACACTCGTCACCTCGCATAAATTCCGTTTTCTCACATAATCCACATAACACATAATTCAAATTTTCTAATTCCATCAAGTCAAGGTTAGATCCAACACTTACCTCACTCTGCAATCAAATCAAAGCTCAATTGCGGCATTTCCTCTAAAATTCGCCTCCAAACCAATCGAATCTAACCAAATATAGTTCAAACAATTCAGAATAAGCTTTAGAAAATACCCACGAATGAAAAAGATTTATTTTTTAATAATTTTGGAAAAAGTCAACAAAAGTCAACCCCGAGCTTGCTTAGTCAAAACTCGAGATTCAGATCAAAACCCGATTACCCATTAACCCCCGAGTCTGCTTATGTGATTAGTTTCGAAATCCAACCTTAATATGAGGTCTAAAACTAAATTTCTCAAAATTCCCAATTTTTACCTAAATCCCCAATTTCAATCATGAAAAAGCGTAGATTAAAGGTTAGAAAATAATGGGTGTTAATGGAAATGGGAGAAAACGATTTCAAATCTACTAACCTCTGAAGTTGGGATGAAATTTCTCTTCAAAATCACCTCTAGGCCGAGCTTAAACTTGGAAATAGTGAAAAAATGGGTTAGAACCCGACTTTTAGAAGTTTTAAAAACTGGACATCATGTGTTCATCGCGTTCGTGAGGCATCTGACGTGGTCATGAAGCAGTAGCGGCCAAAGTCATTCGCGTTTGCGAGCTACTCTTCATGTTCGTGGAGGCTTACTCCTACCTGCCTTCGCATTTGTGGTTCTGCGTTCGCGAAGAGTAATGGCTAAGCTCCCTTCCCAAACCCCATAACCCTACGCGTTCGTGAAGGGTAAATTCCCTAGTGCTTCATGTTCATGACCAAGCCATCGCATTCGAGATGAATAAGGTCCGTCCCTATCCCAGTTTTCCTTTCGCGATCGTGAAGGACAAAGTTACAGACACCAGCAACAACAAACCAACAACTATCAAAGTCAAAAAATCGATCCGTAGCCTATCCGAAAATCACCCAAGCCCATAGGGCTCCAAACCAAGCTTGCACACAAGTGTACTAACATCATACAAACTCGCTCGCATGATCAAAATATTGAAATAACACCTATAACCATGAATCGGACATCAAATATATGAAATTTTCAACGAAACTTAATAACTTTCAAATTAACAACAGCGGTATCTGAAAACATATCTTGAGGACGCCCTAAAGAGCTCATGGTATCATTATGAATATACAAACCAAAACTATGAAGGCCAAGAAATATACATGCCCAGTTAAGATGGGATATGATTGAATCACGATGTCTAAAGACACGATCTAATATATCATTGTACCGAGTAGTTGGATCATAATCTCTTACCATAAAAATGGCTGCATGCGCGGCAGCACCAACTATGAGAAATCCACCAATCCACATGTGATGTGTGAACAATGACAGTTATGTACCATAGTCAGTAGCTAGATACGGATAAGGGGGCATGGAATACATATTGTGAGCTACAACAATGGTTAAAGAGCCTATCATAGCTAAGTAAAGAGATAATTGAGCATACCATGACGTTGTTAGGATCTCATATAGGCCTTTATGGCCCTGACCTATAAATGAACCTTTATGAGCTTCTAAAATATCTTTTAGTCCATGACTAATACCCCAGTTGGACCTATACATATGACCCGCTATCAGGAAAAGAATTGCAATAGCTAAATGGTTATGGGCAATATTAGTCAGCCATAGACCCCCAGTCACTTGATTTAATACTCCACATAAAGTAAGGATGTCCGCATATTTTGACCAATTCAAGATGAAAAATGGGGTTGTTCCCTCGGCAAAACTGGGAAAAGGTTGAGCCAAAAGATCTTGATTCAAGATAAATTTTATGAGGATTCATGGCAGTTCCATCTATCACTATATTGTGAAACACCAAATTGGCCCGTTCTGCTATAAGTACCTCCATATTCCGCTGGGTAGAATTTGACAATGGATTTGAGTCGGTGATTGTAAAACGTCCTTTTAACGGACGTTCGAATCTCATCAAATCAACTCCATTTTGCACCAAGTTTATTAGACAAGTCATAAATAGTAAATTGGACCCATACCATGTTCTAGAACAAAAATCTAAACCCGATAGCAATAAAGTCAACGTACGGCCAAACCTAGGATTTCTTTAAACCATGAAATTACTATTTTTCAACACATCACGGTAAATTAAGTTAGGGACTTCTAAATTTGATTTTGGGCATATGCCCAAGTCCCAAATCACGATACGGACCCACCGAGACTATAAAAATATTGATCTAGGTCCGTATGCATAAAATGTTGATCGTAGTCAACTCAAATAATTTTAAGGCTAAAATTCACATTTCCTTAAATTTTTCACAAAAACTTTTTTCGGAAAAAGCCACGTATTGCGCATGCAAATCGAGAATCACTAAATGGAGCTAATCAAGGCCTCGGAATATAGAAATAAAGGCTAAAACTCAAAATGACCTATCGGGTTATCACACCTAGGGTGTTTACAAGTCGTGTCTAGTAGAGTCATGTTTATAGGTGTGTTGCGCGCCACACTTTTAAACACAAGGCTACAGGGCATTATAGGATTATTGTCCTTACTTCTTCTCTAGATCGTGTGATAGAGCTATGTTTGAAGAATTCGGCCTTCTAACAAAATGTTTTATGTGTAGCGATGACGTCAAAGAGACTCACAGCTGCCCAGAGGGGCAAAGCCATTGCTGGCCAAGGTACTAGCAGAGTACCCTCTGAGTTAGATAAGCAAGAGGAGTCTAGACATGAGGTTCCATCTGAGGCTTCACAGACTTCGTCTGTTCAAGGAGAGGTTATGGGTGCTCTAGCTACCGCACCTCTAGCTCCTCAGCATGACTACTTCAGGGAGGCCGTCAGATTGTCGTCTAGCATTGCAGCTACTCAAGTCAGACGGTGGCATACTGGTCCTCAGGGTGATGATACGGGTGCTATGATTCGTTATTTCCTCAAATTAGAGCCTCCAACTTGCATTGGAGCTAGTACAGTAGCAGATCCCCAGGAGTTTCTAGACAGAGTAGACAGAACCCTCAGAATTATGCATGCCACAGATAGAGAGTCAGTTTAATTGGCACCATATAGATTACAGGATCTAGCAGCATGTTGGTATACCACTTGGGAGATGTCTAGGGGAGTAAATACTGCTCCATCTATATGGCGAGAGTTCTTAGAAGCATTCCTCTGCCATTACTTACCTACAAAGAGACGTAGAGCACAATTGGATCAGTTCCTGACATTGAGATAGGGGGTATGAGTGTTGTAGAAGACAACATCCGCTTTAATTCTTTGGCAAGGTTTGCTCCTGCAATTCTATCAGACATGGAGGACATGGTACATAGGTATGTAGTGGGACTTAGTCCTCACTTAGTAAATGAGTGTATGACTGTATCTATGAAGTCCGGTGTGAACATTGCACGTATTCAGGCATTCTCCACAACACTTGAGGAAAGGAAACAAAAGTAGAGGGCTGACAGAGATAGAAGCTCAAGTAAGAGGGACAAAAGGTTGTGAATAGTTTAGACTTCAGATAGAGGGCTTAAAGCGACGAGATTCAGTATCCAAAAATTATGGTGGTGTTATTAGTAGCATATCTTTCAGCCTATAGTTTCCAGGTACCGAGAGGTCTAGTTATGAGAATAAATAAGAGATAGAGGTGATGTGATGTCTCGCTTGAGGTTATAGAATAACATAAGGAAATCTATTGTGTTAGCAAGATTGAATGAAGGTTGGAAGTAGTATGAATAGATATGTGTAGGTCGTAAGCTAAAGTACGGTAGAGCGACAAGGTTTTTGGTAGATAAGAGTAAGGATAAGAAAAAGGCGAGTGAGAAGGTGAAGAGAATAGGTAAGGCCTCGGGATTAAGCCCATCAAAACAAGAGAGCTGATGGCTTCCGTAAGTTATAGAAAACTGCGTATCGCCTAAATGAACTTGGAGGAGTTTAAGACTAGGAGTATTTTGAAGAGATGGAATGCTGCCCTAGTAGTATAATAAGAGTGTAATTATAATAAATAATTAAAGGATGACGTTTAGGCCTTCGATTGAGTAATGATTCAAAGACAAGGGATTTCATGAATTGCACGTGATTAGAATACGCCCTATACGATGAATCATGTTGAGATTCTATAGGATACAATTATTGATGTATTATATCATCCTTAGATGGATCCAGCAAATGACTTTAGATGTTCCCCGATAAGATATGAGCCCTAATAACAATGTAGTACGTTAGAGGTTTCAAGCGATCAGTGGTAGATTATAGATCAACATTAAGGTAAATCAACAATAGATGGATAAAAGTTCAACAGTATAAGAGGAGATTAGGTTGTCATTCTTAAGATGAATAGAATGAGGAAGCATTAAAGGACTTAGATTTATACATAAAGGATGAGTGGGGAGAGAGTAACTTGGGGTTGGGTAGCAAGTCTCAGTAATAATAAACGGGAGTAAGTTTAATGGTATATTATGACCTTCCAAGACGTAGTAAAGCCATAAGGATAGATAACTGAGGCTATAAAACAAAATATAGTAATAGCCGTAAGTTCGAAAAAGTACCAAGCAAAGAACTTCAGTACACCTATAGATGCCCAGAGGGACAACTTATCACAATTTTGTATATATTCACAAAGTGAGGCTTGAGATTGGATAAAATCTAGAGGAAAAAGGGTGACAAGATTCACATGGGTGTGCGTACAAGGATAGAGTCGTACATGTTGCATGATAGAAGGTAGCAATAATTATGATATCGGAAGAATTCCTAACGCATGTCGTGGTACGAGAAATAGCCCTAAAGGGGGGAATGCCCTAGCATTTGGATTTATTTGCAGAACAATTTCCTAGATGGAAAGGACAGTATAAAAGTATTCATATGAGTTTTAGGTTATAAGACGGAATAGAACATCAATCAATTTTCGAGGATGAATGTTGTAATGGGGGGGGGGGAATGATGTTACACCCCATGTTTTCGTACATAAAAGTATGTCGTAAGTCAGTTGATGTATGCTCAAAAATTTGATCACCTTTGAAAGTACATAAAGTATGTTAATCATGTTTATTTATAGGTTACAAATATTTAAGATCATGAACTGCAAGTACCAAGAGGGTTGGAAGGTTTAGAAGCAAAACAAATCGAAGAAAATATGTTTCATCGAAAAGGCAAGCTGGGAATGTTATAACTCATACTTTTTCTATGAAGGTGCTATTATGAGGTATTTTAGTCGTATTATAGTTGTGTGTTAAGTTTTAAAGTTAAACGAGTTAGGAAACAAGATCGACAAAAGTTGTCGCAAGTTACATTCATAATTTTACTTAAACTTTAGGTCTAATATTGCTGAGATTTTATTTCAATTTATTAAGAATGACGGGGTGATATATCAACTAAATTAAATATATACAAGTCTAGTTTCCAACGCATTAAATGGTTGGCCAATACAACATCATAGTAGAGAGATATTCGTATTTTGACGAGACTACGCAAGCAGCTCCCTTTGGGTACCACGAGGTTGGTTGAGGATAATCTTGATATATAAAGTTGTAGCCTTCATATCTAAGGCTAAGATCTACCAAAATCAGACGTAAAAAATCTCTATAGGCATCCTTAATACGTCCTTTGGGTTTTGAATCAATTCCATCATCCGCAACTCAAAATCAAGACGCGAACACATTAACGCGATCCTTACAACATATGTAAGATTTGTCGTCCTCCTTTCTTCTTGTAACTCATGTTTTGGAAAGAGCTTGGTGGCGAAGGAAGCTTGTCACCTATGTAACGGACCTATTCTAATTTCTAGAATCGAATTCCGACCCCGATATAAAAAATTCCACTCCCCGGTCAAACTTTCAACTTAAATTTCCTATTTTTGCCATTTCAAGCCTAATTTAGCTACGGCCTTCCAAATAATTTTTCGGACACACTCCTAAGTCCAAAATCACCATAGGGAGCTATTGGAATCATCAAAACTTTATTCTGGGGTCTTTTACACATAGGTCGACATCCAGCCAACCTTTTTAACTTGAATTTTAAACTTTGAAACTAAGTGTTCCAATTCATTCCAAGACATCACCAAACCCGAACCAATTACCCCGCAAAGTCATATAACAAATGTAAAGGACAAATTGAGCAGTAAATGGGGGAACATGGATGTAATACTCAAAACGACCAGCCGGGTCGTTACATTCTCCCCTTCTTAAACAAACGTTCGTCCCCGAACGAGTTTAGAATCATATTTGGAGCCTCAAATAGGTGTGGATATTTGCTCCGCATCTTCTGCTCAGTCTCCTAGGTAGCTTCTCTGACTTTCTGGCCTCTCCACTACAACTTCACGGAAGTTATGTTCTTTGATCTCAACTTTCAGACCTGCCGGTCTAAAATGGCTACAGGCTCCACATCATAAGTCAAATTACCATCCAACTGCATTGTGCTGAAATCCAAAGCATGAGACGGATCCCCGACATGCTTCCGGAGCATAGATACATGAAACACTAGATGAACACACGATAGACTACGCGGCAATGCAAGTTCATAAGACACCTCTCCAATATTCTAAAGTATTTCAAAAGGCCCAATATACCGAGGACTCAACTTTCTCTTCTTCCCGAACCTCAACACGAACCTTCGTGTCGGCATAACTCTTCTGTCTAGACTGTGTCGTGTAGAGCCATTCCTGAATCAATTTAACTTTCTACGAAGTATCCTGAACCAAATCAATACCCAATAGCCTAGAATCACCCCGCTCAAACCAAACCACTGGAGATCGACACTGTTGTGACACCCCGAAAAATTACGAACTACTTAAGCGCTATTAAGAAAGCTGATGTGCGCTAATTATATTATTTTGTGTGCAGACAAGGACTATAATATATGTGATATCTATTTATCATGATAATATATGTATGAGGTGCATGAAGAATGGTTTATGGTCTAAGAAGAGCCCCAAGGCTAAGGCAAGTTTCAAGTGAGTTCGCACAAGACCTAACTCCAAACAAACATACCTCTCTATGTGTCTAGTTTCCACCGTTTCAAACCGTTTGTCATTTGGACACACCTACAAGATGTTATGACCAAATTACCAAAGGCTAGATATGCGATCAATTTCGCAACCGTAAAACGGTTCCGCGGACCGCATAAGCATCGCAAAGTGGAGCAGAGACGAAGAAACTATTATGCTGCAATTATGTTGTCGCATAGTTGATTATACTGCAATTATGCTATAGCATAATTATTATGCTGCAATTATGCTGTCGCATAATTATTATCCTGCAATTATGATGTCGCATGATTGTGCTGCAATTCTGTTGTCCACAAAACGATTATGCTATAGCACAATTGCACTACATAATTGACTTCGGGGGTCATTTTTGGAAATTTTCATATCCGATCCAATTTTGATATAAGGCCTTAGGGGGTCATTTTAGAAGGTAAAATGTGATTTTGTAGAGAGAGGAGAGAGCTATCTTAGAGAGAGAAAGAGAAGACCTAGCTATTTTGTTCATCAATTCTTGCTCAAGGCTTGAAGATTTCACAAGATCTTCATCTAATAGGTAAGATTCTACTCCCTAGCCCTAAATTTCTGGATTTTGATTAAAAGTAGGTCATGAGAAGTATGATTCTTGGGTGTGAGAGTATTATGTATACATATATGTACCAATAAGTTTTGTGGGGAGATTGTTGAGCTTAAATAAGTAAAAATTGAGTTGTGGGATGAAGGAAATCTTGTAGAAGAACCTTCTAGTTAAATTCTGCACACCTAGTGTTTGATAAAATGCTCAAATGAGCTGAGATCATGAATATCTTCCTAATAATTGTTCAATTTTGTTATGTCTTAAAATAGATTGGGATTGCTAGAATTTTCGGAACATTGTAGTAATTTAAGGAAAGCTCAAAGCGAGGTATGTTAGCTAAACTTCCTTCTTAGAATTGAATTCAATGATTTTCCCGTAAGTTTCAGGTATGGATGTCTCAAGTTCCTTATTCTATGTTCCGAGTTGTACCCAATAAATTTGAAAGACCCAAATAAGCAAAGTGTCGAGAATTATGTATTCAAAACGTGTTCCAAATGTTTCTATCACATTATGTTATCTTTTGGGAATGTGTTCAAGAAATATATTTGTATTAAAATGCTATGTCTTTGAGTGGTGTTTTAAAGGAAGGTTATGATGTCAAATTGTGTGAGAAAACGCAATATGCTTAAGAGTCTTATTGGAAATGTCTTATTGTTGATAACCTATAAAGATGGTTGGAAGTGAAATAAGTGAATTGGGGATATAAAGTGTGGCCAACGTGCCAAGAGTGAAAGTTATACTTGCGGTCAATGGTGCCCATGAAATGGGATGATGTAAGAAAGATCATGAAATGAGCTTTGATTCAACTATTCAAAAATTAACTTTGAAAATAGAATTGCCTAAAAGCTTATGAACTCAAGTGATGCCCATATGTGGATGTTTTAGCTAATGCTATGTTTAGTGAGTATTTTCAATATGTTTTGTATTCTTACATATTCGTGAGTTGAAATTGTATATTGTCCTTTTTGGGAAAAAGTAATTCAAGAAGAAATCCATTGTGTTTAAAGTCTTCATTACTAATGAACATAAAGTTGTGATTTCCGGGATATTGTATATGTTGATATTTAGGATGATGATACATGAAAGGAAAGATATGAAAGTGTGGAATATGAAATATGGCCATTGTGCCATGAAAGAACAATCATATGTATGGCCAAGAGAGCCAATGAAATAATAATGTTGTAAGTTGTTGAAAGTACGGAATACATGATATAGGGTGTGAAAGATTATGAGATGTACGTATTTGTACTTTTGTTTCCAATGTGTTATAAGCCCCTACGTTCTTGCGAGTAAAGGCTATGATGTTTCTAAATGTTATAAATGATTTTAATATTCTATGATAACCCATGGAAAGTACAAGAAAGTGATAGTATGAACATGAAATGTGACCGTTGTCTAAATGAGAATTTCGAAGTGTTTTATGTCCCAATGGTTTCAACTATCACTGTATACTCTCAAAGTAATATATGTAAATGACTTTTATTTTTAATTCCCCAAAATTCATGAACCTAGATAATGACCACAAGAGGTAAAGGGAGTGGATAATGAGATAGAAGGGAGATGTCCTTTGGTAAATGGCGATGAATCATAAGAAAAGGCATTGGGCCCATGTTCCATTGAAATCGACTTATTGATTTACCATACATGCGCTAATGTAATGAGTTGTATTTCTCCATGATGAGCATGAACATGAAGTATTCCAATGATATGAGCAATTACGACGTTAAATGTAATGACAAACTATGTTGCTTTTAGTTTATATATGGTATTACAATTGGGAATACACCTCCACCCGCATATATTGGGGTGAGGTGGCATGACTGCTTTGTGTAGGGATTGTGGTATTGTGGAATACACCTCCACCCGCATATATTGGGATGAGGCGGCATGACCGCTTTGTGTAGGGATTGTGGTATTGTGGAATACACCTCCACCCGCATATATTGGGGTGAGGCGGAATGACCACTTTGTGTAGGGATTGTGGTATTGTGATACACCTCCACCTGCATATATTGGGGTGAGGCGGTAGGACCTCTTTGTGTAGGGGATGTGGCATTGTGAAACACCTCCACTTGCGTATATTAGGGTGAGAAGGTAGGACCGCTTTGTGTAGGGATTGTGGTATTGTGACACACCTCCACCTGCATATATTGGGGTGAGGCGGTATGACCGCTTTGTGTTGAGATTGTGGTATTGAGATACACCTCCATCCGTATATATTGGGGTAAGGCGGCAGGGCAGCTTTGTGTTGGGATTGTGGCATTGTGGAATACACCTCCACCCATATTTATTGGGGTGAGACGACATGACCGATTTGTGTAGGGATTGTGGTATTGTGATACACCTCCACCTGTGTATATTGGGGTGAGGCGGTATGACCACTTTGTGTTGGGATTGTGGTATGGTGATACACCTCCATCCGCATATATTGGGGTGAGGCGGCAGGGCCGCTTTGTGTTGGAATTGTTGTATGGTGATACACCTCAACCCTCATATATTCGGGTGAGGTGGCAGGGTCGCTATGTGTAGAGGTCATGGTATTGTGATACACCTCCACCCGCAGATTTTGGGGTGAGGCAGCATGGCCGCTTTGTGTGAGGGTGGTTATAAAGGATCCCTGAATTAATATAAATAAATTTGAATCGAAGCTCTTAATAAATTTGCTTGATGTTAATGGCTATCTAAGCCCATTTATTGTTACCATGATTCATCATATTCATGTTGTATTTGAAAGCCCTTGAATAGGTGTATAATATGATATGTGAACACTAAGGACGGTCTACGAAATGTATATGTGTAAATTAAGGGAGGAAGGTGCCACTTTCGTTGGCATTGTTTGTACATGTTGTTACAATTACATTATATTATGTATTCCACGTATAGTTCATATGGCGCAGTTGATCCTAAAAGAAGGTTAGAA
The DNA here is from genome assembly GCF_000390325.3 of Nicotiana tomentosiformis. Classification (NCBI taxonomy): domain Eukaryota; kingdom Viridiplantae; phylum Streptophyta; class Magnoliopsida; order Solanales; family Solanaceae; genus Nicotiana; species Nicotiana tomentosiformis. The sequence goes on along the minus strand of NC_090820.1, from coordinate 76,396,311 downwards.
TGATGCAAGTATAATAAGACTTGAAATGTGATTTATTCGATGTTTCGTAGTTTCTTGATTTACTTTAATTGCCTCTTATTTGAGTTACCGTATTTTCATATGTTGTTTTGACTGCCTTATATACGAGTACTATTCCACATGTACTCACGTCCCTTTTGGTAGGGGTGCTACATCTTTTAATGGATACAGGTATGCTTCTACAGGATGATATGGATCTTTGAAAGGGATCTTCTTCACTACTCAGCTTATGGTGAGCCCACTACAGTTCTAATGGGTGTTTGGGTCTAGTTCGTTTTATGTATATAGGTATCCATTGTCATAGAAGCTTTATGTACATTGTGGGTCATGTAATTAAAGATTTGAGTTTCGTCATGTATTTATGTTCACAGTATTTACAGCATTTATAGAGCTGTGTAACCACCACGAGAAAGATAATATGGGCCATTGAGCCAAGTGTATTTAATATGAAAGTCAAGATTTTATTATGTTATGGTAACTCATGCATGAGTAATGATAAGAGTTTAATGAAAATTAGGCTTGCTCCACTAGGTTTACTCAGTTGAGCGCCGGTCGCGCTCCACGATTTTGTGGCGTGACAATCGTCTCCCATATAAAGCCTCATGCGGAGCCATCTGAATGCTCGACTGGTAACAGTTGTTGTAGGCAAACTACGCGATTGGCAGAAACTGATCCCAAAAACTTCCAAAATCTATAACACAAGCGCGTAGCATATCTTCCAATATTTGAATAGTGCTCTCGGACTGTCCGTTTGTCTGAGGGTGAAATGATGTAGTCAACTGAACTTGCGTGCCCAAGCCTCGCTGCACTACCCTCCAAAACTGGCACACCGTGTTGGCGAATGATCGCGCGGATATAAATCTCACCCAACCGCTCCAAAGAATAAGTAGTACCGATGGGAATAAAATGTGCGGACTTGGTCAACCGATCTACAATCACCCAAATAGCATCCAACTTCCTCAAAGTATGTGGGAGTCCAACTACGAAGTCCATGGTAATACACTCCCACTTCCACTTCGTGATTTCAAGTCTCTGAAGTAATCCGCCTGGTCTCTGATGCTCGTACTTCACCTGCTGGGAGTTTAACCATCGAGCTACAAACTCCACTATGTCTTTCTTCATTCTTCTCCACCAAAAGTGTTGCCTCAAGTACAGGTACATCTTAGTAGCACCCGGATGAATGGAATACTGCGAACTGTGGGCTTCTTCAAGAATCAATTCACACAACCCATCTATATTTGGCACACAAATACGACCCTGCATCCTCAACATCCCATCATCTCGAATAGTAACATCTTTTGCATCACCGTGCTGAACTTTGTCCTTTAGGACAAACAAATGGGGATCATCATACAGGCGCTCTCTAATGCAGTCATATATGGAAGACCGAGAAACCACACAAGCTAGAACCCGACCGAGCTCCGAAACATCTAATCTCATGAACTGGTTGGTCAAGGTCTGAGCATCAACTACAAGAGACCTTTCACCAACAGGAATGAATGCAAGGCTACCCATACTCATCGCCTTTCTGCTCAGGGCATCGGCCACCACATTGGCCTTCCCGGGATGATACAGAATAGTAATATCATAATCCTTTAGCAGCTCCAACCACTTCCGCTGCCTCAAATTTATATCCTTCTTTTTGAATAAGTGTTGAAGATTCCGATGATCTAAAAATACCTCACAAGACACACCATAGAGATAGTGCTTCCAAATCTTTAGTGCATGAACAATAGATGCCAATTCTAAATCATGAACAGGGTAGTTTTTTTCATGTGACTTGAACTGACGTGGAGAATAAGAAATCACCCTACCTTCCTGCATTAAGACACACCCAATACCAATTCGAGAAGCATCACAATACACTATATAAGAGCCTGAAGCTGAAGGAAAACTAGAACTGGAGCTATGGTCAAAGCAGTGTTGAGCTTCTGAAAGCTCTCTTCACACTCATTCGACCACCTAAATGGAGCACCTTTCTGGGTCAATTTAGTCAAAGGCGATGTAATAGATGAGAAACTCTCCACGAAGTGACGATAGTAACCAGCCAAACCGAGAAAACTCTAAATCTCAATAGTTGAAGATGGCCTGGGCCAACTTTGACCTGCCTCTATCTTCTTCGGATCCATCTTGATTCCTTCACTGGACACTATGTGTCCCAAGAATGCCACCGAACTTAGCCAGAACTCACACTATTTGGCATACAGTCTCTCCTCTCTCAACCTCTATAATACAATATCCACGTGATGTGCATGCTCCTTCTGGCTACGCGAGTACACCAGGATATCATTAATAAATACTACGACAAATCAATCAAGATATGGCTGTAATATACTATTCATCAAGTGCATAAATGTTATAGGGGTATTGGTTAGGCCAAAAGACATCACGAGAAATTCATAGTGACCATAACGGGTCCTGAATGTCGTCTTTAGAATATTCGAATCCCGAATTTTCAACTAGTGATACCCGGATCTCAAATCAATTCTGGAGAATACCCTCGCTCATTGAAGCTGGTCAAATAAATCATCAATACGCAGTAATGGATACTTATTCTTGATTGTAACTTTGTTCAACTGCCTGTAGTCGATGCACATCCGCATAGTACCATCTGTTTTTTCACAAACAGAATCGGTGCACCCCAAGGTGACACACTAGGACTAATAAACCCCTTATAAAGGAGTTCCTGAAGGTGATCTTTCAATTCTTTCAACTCAGCTGGTGCCATACGATACAGAGGAATAGAAATGGGCTGAGTGCGCGGCCCCAAGTCAATACCAAAATCAATATCCCTATCAGGTTGTATACCCGATAGGTTTGCAGGAAATACATCTAGAAAGTCTCTCACTATCGGTACAGAATCAATAGTAGGAGTGTCTATATCAACGTCCCTCACAACGGCCAAATAGGACAAACACCCCTTCCCAACCATTCGTTGGGCCTTTAAATAAGAGATTACCCTGCTGGGAACATAGTCTAGAGAACCTCCCCATTCGACCTTCGGCAACCCCGACATTGCCAACGTCACGATTTTTGAGTGATAGTACAGAATAGCATGAAATGGAGACAACCAGTCAATACCCAAGATTACATCGAAATCAACCATACTAAGCAATAAGAGATCAACTCTAGTCTCCAGTCCCTCAGTAGTTACCACACATGACAGATACATACGATCCACAATAATAGTACGCCCACCAGCGTATATACATGAACAGGTGAAACTAAGGACTCACGAGGCATATCCAGATAATGAGTAAAGTACGATGATACATACGAATAAGTGGAACCATGGGCAAATAATGTAGAAGCTTCCCTGTGGCACACTGAGACAATACCTGTGATCATTGCATCTGAAGCAACAAAATCTAGCCTAGCAGGAAAAGCATATAATCGAGCCTGACCCCCACCTGATCAGCCTCCCCCTCTTGGGCGACCCCTAGCTGTTTGAGTCTTTCTTCTTGTAGAACCGTTTTTCTTTCTTGGAATTTAGCTTGTTTTTTTTCTTGGAGGATCCTTCTCCGGTCTCCTTACTCTTTCCGTCATTTTTCCAGTTTTACTTACGCTTGAAGCTTGATCTCTTTGTACCACTTGATTCTGCCACAAAGGCATTATGTACAACTTTAGTAGTACCAAGTCGCTCGTCTTCAAGCTCCACATGACGGGCAACATAAGCAAAGATTTTGATGCTATCATTGTGGGTCAAGTTAACCTTCAGATGTTCCCAATTACTGGGAAGAAACCAAATTACTGCTTGCACCTGCTGCTAATCAGAGAGAACATGGCCAACACTTTTGAGTTGAGTAATCATATTTGACATTACCCTTAGATGTCACTTGACACTGTGATCATGATGTTTTTTGTACGTGTCAAACTTGATTGTCAGTTGTTGAAGGCGAGTCACTGTTGTACCCCCATATGCCTCTCTTAAATGTGCCCACATGGCTTGAGCAGTAGGATATTGCTCACATTCATGGATGAGATCATCTGCAACTGAACTTACAAAAATTCCACGTGCAGTGGAATTTTTCTTTTTTCAAATATTGTAAGTTTCCAAATCCCTCCATTCGTAATTTTCACCATTCAGTTTGTCACCCTTGTTCAAGTCAGCAATGATACTTTTCAATACCATGTCTGTTATTAGAGACAATAATACAAGTCAAACTCATCAATATATACCACAATCAATTTATGCATGTGTTTACACACTCAAGTAAATTAATTATAATATTAATTCTACATTTAGTATAGAATCGAAAGGTCACTACGTTTCAATTCATCATCTATTACTAAATACTTTAATTAATATTAAAATCACTTCTTAGTGTGTACTTTATTTCAAGTCTCAATTCATTATAAAATAAAATAATAAATAATATATGTAACTGGTGAAACAAACAACATAATTTAAAATTCATTAAAACAAAACATATAATAACAATTTACATGTTTGCTAGGACATCCATGTACCAATCGAATACTAACTCTTGAAAATATACGCTAAAAGGTGCACTAAGCCAAATATCATGATAATCTCAGTTAAAATTTCACCCCAAGGCTCTCGAAGAGAGTTCACTAAAATAGCTAATGCTTCCCAATCAGTAATTTCTATGTAATTAGCCAATTCAGCTCTTTTTAACTGAAAATGTGTACATATTCAGGAATGAAAGCATCGGGGCCCATTTTAAATTCCTTAAACTCCCTAAATTTCTTTTTTCCTTCCCTTCGTTCATCGCTTTGATCCCTTAACTCATTTTGCATCGCTCTCGGGACATTTCTGATGACTTCGGTCTCCGAATCTGAATCATTATAGAAATAACTCCTGCGACGACCCGAGCTAGCTGGGCGGGTGGTGAAGTAATTGGTGCTCAAGTTGTAGTCTAACTCCTCTGCTACACTGGACTTCCCGCGCGACGAGGTCGTTGCCTCCACATATGCCCACACTCCCTGCACTCAAAGCAACTCCCCGATACTGGTGGGGGTGGGGGACTGAATCGGGCCCCGAGAACCAGAATAACCACTAGAAGCACCCGATCCAAATGAACCCTGAACTGAAGCAGCACAGGATGAACTCTACGCTAGAAGGGAACTAAGAGATGACTGACCCTGATAAGAACTGTATGAACCATGGCTAGATGATGCACCACGGTGTATTGGACGACCCGTCTGAGCGTGTCTGTAAGGACGACCCCTGCCATGGTAGAACTGACCCCCTAAAGGAACACCATTGAAACAACTTGATCCACGAGGCCTCTTGGCCTCCCTCTCCCCTCGCTCCTGGCTACGGACCATCTTTATCTGCCAAGAAATGTCAACTAACTCATCAAAAGTAGCACCAGATACCTTCTCCCGAGTCATAAGTAACTGTAGCTGATATATGAGGCCATCAATGAACCTCTTAATCCTCTCCGTATCAGTGGGAACCAACCAAAAGGTGTGACATGCCAACTCAAAAAACCTCATCTCATTCTGTGTCACATACATGCCCTCCTGATGTAACTTCTCAAACTGTCTGCGCAGCTCCTCTCTACGATATTACGGAACGAACTTCTCCCAGAAGAGAATGGAGAACTCCTGCCATGTAAGTGGTGCTACACTGACCGGCCTGGACCTCTCATAAGCCTCCCACCATTTGAAGGCAGCCCCAGAAAATTGAAAAACAGTTAACGAGACCCTACTAGTCTCCAGAATACCCACTGTCTGAAGCATCTACTAGCACTTATCCAGGAAACCCTTAGCATCCTCTGAATCTCCTATGTTCATCATCAGCCATAACAAGGACTACCGGTGCCTGAGCAGCTGCAGCCGGCTGGGCTGGTAGTGCCCCCAGTATTAGAAGTCTCTGCACTACCTGCTCTAGAGTACAGGCAATAGAGATATGAGTACCTCTCCCAGCCTGAGAAGTGGCTGGTGTGACCTGAGCCGAAACCACCTAAGCAAGGCTAGTGCAAACTGTTAATATTTGGGCCAAAGCCTCTTAAAGTCCTGGAATCACAATGGGCACAGTTGGTGCCTGAGCTGGTCCCGTCGGCTCAACTATAACTAGAATCTTCTCCTGAGCTAGAGCAACTGGTGGTGTTATAGGTGCTGCTCCAACTGCTATACGAGCTACACCTTGACCTCTACCTCGGTCTCAACCTCCACCACGGCCCCAAACTCTCACGTCCCTAACTAGTGGCACTGGTGGCTGACCGTCCGATCCGGTAATATGTGTCCTCACCAACTGTGAGAGAATTGAATAATAGAAAGTAAAATTTCCTAAGGGTTTGACAGCCTCTCAAAGATAAGTACAGACGTCCCCGTACCGATCCGCAAGACTCTACTAAACCTGCTCATGACTCGTGAAACCTATGTAACCTAGGCTCTGATACCAACTTGTAACGACCCAAAATCATACCTGTCGTGATGGCGCCTATCTTAATACTAGACAAGGTGACCACAATTTCTTTTAAGCTTGAAAATATAATATCTAAATTTAATAGAAAACCCCACACGTACTGATATGAATACACTCCCAAAACCCGGTATCATTAAGTACATGAGCATATAAATGATAACCAAGTATGGCTACTAAACACACTGTCTAAAACATAGAACAGTATAAAAACTGAAAGGAAAGAGAGTCAAGGTATGCGGACGTCAAGTAGCTACCTCGATAATCTCCAACAGATAAAACTCCTAGAACTAGCAACCACCATGTCCGGAAGTACCTGGATCTGCACAGAAGATACAAGGTGTAGTATGAGTATAAACAAGTCAGCAAGTAACAATACTAAATAAAGAACTGAAAATAGTGACGAGTTTCATAGCTAAGTCCCATTACAGTAATTTCCAACATAAGAAGGTACGCATGGTTTCAAGCTCAACATTAAGACCTAACTAGTAATTTCATATCTAGTTCAAATGAAACAGAAAATAATATCTCTCAGAAATTTGCAAAACAGTGATATATGATAGCTGAAGTGAAAAAATAATGAAATCAATGCATATTATCAAATCAACAGTCACTCCGTCCTCCCTTTCTCTCCAACCTCACAAACACTCTTTCCTCACAGTCACTCATTCCTCTCAAACACTCAGCACTCGGTACTTGGCACTCACACTCAGTAGGTAACTACGCTCACTAGGGTGTGTATAGACTCCGGAGGGGCTCCTTAAGCCGAAGCGCTATAACAAGTCAATCATGGAATATAATAGTAAAACATGTTGCGGCATGCATCCCGATCCCATAAATATCCTCACAATCAGGCCCTCGGTCTCACCCTGTCATCAACCTCACAAGTCTCTCGGGCTCTCAGAAATCATGATAAGCAGCCCAAACAACAATGATATGATGCATCAATAATGAATAATAGAGACTGAGATGAAATGTGCAAGTAAAACAGTGACTGAGTGCAAAACAACAATTTAGCAGATAATTCAACAAGTACACGACCTCAGTGTAGTCACAAGTAAAACTGTGAGTGAGTGAAAATGTACAGATATCAACAGATTATTCAACCACACAGTTCCATGGAATTTATTAAGTCACAATTCCTACGGTGCACGCCCACACGCCCGTCACCTAGCATGTGCGTCTCCTCAAAACCAATCACATATCACAGAATTCGTGGTTTCATGCCCACATTACCAAATTTAGAACTGTTACTTACCTTAAACCGTCTAATTCTTTATTCTTCTATGCCTTTGCCTCACGAATAGGTTTCAAAATGCCTCAAATCTAGTCACAAATAATTTGATTCAGTCAGTACAAATTATAGGAATTAATTCCATATGAAAATACTAATTTTCAACAAAATCCGAAATTGCATTCAAACATCACCCGAAACCCGACAAAAATTACAAAATATGAATGCACATTCAACCACGAGTCCAACCATACAAATTTTACCAAATTCTGACATCAATTCGACCTCTAAATCTTAAATTCTTATATTGAAATCCCTAGGCCGAAATCCTCAAATTTCACCTCAAAACCCGTAATCTAGTTGTAATACACAATGATAATCCAATATTATTGACGAACAATGATCACAAGTGACTTACCTCAAGTTTTCCCGTGAATTCCCTCTGAACATTGCCCCAAAACCGTGTTGGAAAAGTCCAAATATGGCAAAACTTAGAACCCCTTCGAAATGTATACTGTCCAGGGGTTCCGCAACTGTGACTCACTTAGACGCTCCTACGGTCTCGCAGGTGCGAGAAACCAACCGCTTCTGCAACCGCCTCCGCTTCTATGGACCAGAAGTCCACTTCTCCGAATTCACTTTTGCGCCCAACTTCCCTTGCCTCCACATCTGCGACCTTGGTGTCGTTTCTGCGGACTCTCTTATGCAAGTTTCTATCCGCTTCTGCGATCCCAAGCTCGGTTCTGCGAGCTCGCACCTGCAAGCCAATTTCTGCAGTTGCAATTGCATTAGTAGGCAACAACAAGTTTTAATTGTTCTAAGTCCAAATTTGATTTGTTAACCATACGAAACTCACCCGAGGCGCCTGTACCTTAATCAAATATACAAACAAGTCCTAAATCATCATACGAACTTAGTCAAAACCTTAAATCATATCAAACAATGCTAAAACCACAATCATACTCCAATTCAATCTAAATGAAACTAAGAATTTTTAACTTCTACATTCAATGTCGAAACCTATCAAATCAAGTCCGATTGACCTCAAATTTTGCACACAAGTCATAAATGACATAACGGACCTATTCAAATTTTCCGAATCAGATTTCGATCCCGATATCAAAAAGTCAACTCCCCGGTCAAACATCCAATTTAATTTTCTAGTTTTGCCATTTCAAGCCTAATTTAGCTACGTGCTTCCAAATAATTTTCCGGACATGTTCATAAGTCCAAAATCACAATACGGAGCTATTGGAATCATCAAAACTTTATTACGGAGTCGTTCACACATAGGTCGACCTCCACTCAACCTTTTTAACTTGAGTTTTAAACTTTGGAACTAAGTGTTCCAATTCATTCCAACACCTCACCGGACACGAACCAATTACCCCGGCAAGTCATATAACAATTGTAACGCAAATATTGAGCAGTAAATGGGGGAACAGGGTTGTAATACTCAAAACGACTGGTCGAGTTGTTACAAATACCGATCAAGCCAAACAATACTCTAAAAATGTCATCTCGCGCGTATCAACCTCCGAACAACTCGAAACTAGCCAAAAGAAACTCAAAAACATCAAATAATGACAAAGGAAAGCAACCCAAATGATAAAGGTTGAATTTTTAATCAAATACTCAAAGACAACAAAAATGTCAAACTCGAGCCCGCATCTCGGAACCCAGCAAAATTCACAAATTCCGATAAATCATTTAAGTACGAGTCCAACCATACTATTTTAACTCAAATCCAAATTTAAACCGATGTTCAAAACTTAATTATTTACTTTACGAAAATTTAGACAACCCCCTGAATTTCTCTTTTGATATCATCAATCAAATGCCAAAAATGAAGATGGAATCACGGAATATATTCAAAACTGAGTAGAAAACACTTACCCCAATCCATGTGGTGAAAATTGCCTCCAAAATCGCCCAAATCCGAGCTCCCTAACACAAAATATGATAAAATAACTCAAAGGTCAGACATAGAGTACTTGTATGCACGGCCCAGTGGTACTCTACGCGATCGCGAAGGAAAAATCTGTCCAACTTTAAAAATCCCTAAGCGAACGCGTCACCGATCGCACGAACGCGAAGGTCATCAGGTCACCAATCGTCATGAACGTGACCCTACACATGCGAACGCGTTGCACAACTCACGCCTGCTACACTCTTTTACGCGAATATGTAACCCTCTCCGCGAACGCAATGAAAGAATCTATCCGACCCAATTTTGTTATATGCGAACGCGATAGCTCCATTGCGAATGCGATGAACAACCAGCTCCACGGACAAAACACACACCGCGATCGGGTATTTTCTCTCGTGATTGTGAAGCACCATAGAAACACCAGAAAACTAGTATCTTATGCAACTTCGAAAAGAACAGAAATCAATCCTAAACACACCCGAATCCCTCGGGACCCCGTCTGAACATGCCAAAAAGTCACAAAATATAACACGGACCTACTCGAGGCCTCAAATCACACATAACAAAATCAAAACCACGAATCACACCTCAATTCAAAGTTATTGAACTAATGAACATTTCCAAATTAAAAACTAATGGTGAACAAGCCTAAAGACTTTAGAATGACCTCATATTTTGCACACAAGTTCCAAATGACATAACAAATCCATTCCAACTTCCAGAACAAGTGTCTGAATCCGATAACAAAGAATTCAACTCTTGATCAAATCTATGAACTTTCCTAAGCTTAAAATTACCAACTTTCGCCAATTAGCGCCAAACCTTGTAAAAACATCCAAATGCAAATCCGGGAATACGCCCAAGACAAAAAATCAATATTCGGACCTAACGGAACCATCAATACCCCGATCCGTGGTCAAATATACAAAAGTCAAACTTGGTCAACTCTTCTAACTTAAAGTTTCCTAGTTGTGAATCATTATTCCAAATCAATCTCGAATCACCTATAAACCAAAACCTACGATTTACACAAGTCATAATACATCATATGAAGTTATACATGACCAAACACTCAAAAGAAATACAAATTCTCATAACGACCAAACGGGTCGTTACATTCTCCCCCACTTAAACATACATTCATCCTTGAACGTGCCAAGAGATTGTTCCATAGTCATGAAATCACCGTATAACCTATCTAGATAAGCCTGACAACACAACCTAACTGAAGATCCTTACTCTAACCTTGGTCCATAAACCTTGGAATCAAATCTCTAATATCCAAAACTCATCATAAGACCTGAATCTCGCATATATACATTGTATAAGTCTAAACAAGCTGTATCAAGCGATAACCATAATCCAAGATGTAATCATATGATATACCACATAACTCAGATACTCATAGCACCAATTTTCAACCGCAATAACTGCTCAATAACAAAGCCAGTACCAGTAACAAACCCCATATCAAATAAAACCTTGTCCCAAACCTTCATATGCTTCCAATGATGAGTGAAACACGCAAAAACTCAGAACCACTCATTAGATCAATCAGTTGTGGATCCTTGTCTTCCGATAAGAACCAAAGCAATATTTCTAAGCTGGCCAGCGACACTATTCTTCCAAACATACTGTAATCAAATCCGATAATACTCATTCCAGGTCCAATGATCTCGTCTCTTTAAATACAAGCTGATCTACTGACATGGCACACTAATACCACCTAAACCACAAACTGTGCAACCCGTGCACCAATAAGTAACAACTCAAATGTACCCAAAGATGGAAAGAGAATCAAAAGAAAGAACCTTCTTGTATGCTCAACAGACACCACCATAGGCACAATGCTATAAAACCATCACGCAAGGGAGAACCAAGACACATGAAGTCTACCCAAAGGATCATATCCCAATATAACTATGTCGCAGTGCGTGACCCAATCCAAACACCGGTCCACATGAACTACCTCAAGCCATGTTGCTCAAAATCAAAAACAAACATACGAAGTGCATAACCATAACCATGATAAAACGAATAGCACCATATACCACGAATGGGAAAGACCATAACCAAGGCGCAATCAACCATTTCACACCCCAAGAATTATCCGGCTCAAATTTTGCCACAAGGCCCAAACAGAAACGCATCATATGTGAAAATAGCCAATATATCACAACCCAATGAAGCATAGAATAGTAACACACATATCATATCTTAACACGAAAAAGCTTAACTCTAACTGAATAACACACCACATAACAATGGTCGTGTTGAGTCAACAAATCTGACCTGGTGTAGAATACACATCCTTATTAGGCCTACCAATGGGCCCCCAAATAAACTTTGGTCATCCAAAAACAGATAAATAACCTTCCAAAAGTCCACCATAACCTAACCGTAACACATACTATTAGCTGTCTAACTTTGACCATACCAAAAGTCCACCATAAACTGGCACATGAAACCTCAATTCCACACGTCACACCGCATGTATCATGCCATCCTATGAAACATTATCACCCTATTATCAACCCCAAATCACAAGCAGGACACACATTCCGTCAGCCAGAAACCTTTCAATTGACCCCCATCCAAGAGAAAATCACAACATCCAGCATACTTCTCATTCTTATCGAAAACATCCACCGAAAGCCGTGGTCGAAATCATCGCAAACTCTTTGAAACCATTAGAACAAAACCAAGCCATCAGAATTGAATCCCTCTAACCAAACCATGTCACGCAAGTTTCAAAACCCAAGAGTATTACCACAAATCACCAGCAAGCCTCACAATATCATGAGAACCAAAACACCCAATCATATCCATTACCATGCTGATCTAACCTACTACTATGTTGTCCTATTTCTCCGAGTCCCTTCAGAATTTCCTTCAAGTTAACACTTCTCCTTGCCAATATACTACGATCCTTAACCAAAGCTCACCACAAGCAGTCCTATTATGAAACCACATCGTCCAAAAGCCCGTAAGCCACTGTATTCCCTCTTAAGCACCCAAAAGTGCCACAACCGAGATACCCACTTTGAAGAGGCCTTCTGTGAATGTGAAATTGTTTCCTTTTACCTTTTCGATACTGAGATATAGAATCCATAATGATATAGAGATATCGCAAGTCCGAACACCATAAAATGTAAATCTCAGATCTTAGCCATTTACAAATCCGTGAATTCCTCACATACCACATATGAATCATGAACTCATTAGAACTTTCTCGAGAGTCATCCACCCTATACAAATCTCAAATGCACCTCCAATATGATCCGAATGACATGTTTCTATTAGCGCACAAACACCTCGAGAAGTAACCCACACCTCTAAGCAAATGAGTAAATCCCTACTCCATGCACACTACCTCCACCACGAATAGCAAACATAAATAATTACAAACATTTTAGGTATCCCATACAGTGTAACACATCATGCTTTAGGAATTTTCCTTACTCAAGTCATCCTCAAAATCAAACTCTTCAAGTCATAACTAATCCACAAGTATACCTCAGACCAAACTAATATAACACATAACCATGCAATCAAATCATCGATAGTAGACTCCCCACTTGGTTCGAAGCCATGGAAGATGACATCCGAAGACCCACAATACCTTTACTCCATTTCTGCCATAATACCGCATTGTAATTCAACTAAATCCTTCATACGCCCATGTAACATACACCACCAACAACAACAACAACCCAGTAAAATCCCACCTAAAGAGGGATGCAACGGGAGGACATCCTAGGGGGTCACCCATCCTAGTGCTACTCTCGCCCAAGCACGCTTAACTTAGAAGTTCTGATGGGATACGAAGCATTAGTGCTGGTATGATCGCATCCTCAAATCGTACCATAAATCTTAAAATACCTCAATTCACCTGCTACGCTCCCATTCATCCTCGTGACAGTCAAGTCAACTTCCTCAACTTATCCAAACTCAAACTGCAACACATATAACTCACTAGTAGAAAGAAAACATCCACATAATCAATCATAAGAATCACAAAACCTCAAAACATCCCGCATGAGATAACCCACCTGCTTAGGCTCAACCTGGCATCTCTTTGTTCCTTTACACGGCCATAAGCACTATGCAATCACTAAATCTTCTCGAGTCTAAACTCGTCAAATAGGCATAAGAACACAATTCATAACACAAACAAACAACTGAAAGATCCCTAACACACTCGTAACTCAGGACCGTACAACACGGCATAACAGAAATCAAGCACCCAATAGTCCTCTTTACATCACAAGCAAACTCTTCTCTTCACATCCAAGCCATCTGAACACGTCCTGCAGTCACACCATATTCATCATATAGCTATCCAACCACTCATCGAGCCATACATTCAACTCCCAGCGAGACTACTCGATATATAGGTCCAAAGGCACCTGCTTACACAACTGAAACTATCGAGCCAAAGTTGAAATTCAAAGCTGTTCTCAAGTCCTTCAAACTGGACCATCACCAAAACAAAGAAGACATATCTCACACCTCATCCATGGAATCAAAAGTTGTCGATGCATAGTTGATACTGAGCGCTCACATAACATACGAGCGAGTAGAAGGAATTCAAATAGATACGTTTCAACCTGAAACAATGCCACACGATAAGAAAAGAATGATGGGAAGTTTATCCAAGGTGCCATTTAGCCTCTCGAAGAGAGGTATGGACGCCAGCATACCGATCCGCAAGACTCTACTAGTCATTTGCTCTTGACTCATAGAATCTATGAACCTAGTGCTCTGCTACCAACTTGTCACGATCCAAAGGTCAACTAGGCATGATAGCACTAACCCAACCTGCTATGTAAGCCAAATAACTGTAAACACAATTAAATGATAAAATCAAAAGTCAAAAGGTGAAATACTGAATTTTATATAATTTCCCTAGGCCCGGTAGTACAAGTCATGAGCTTCTAAGACTTAGAATTTACAAAGCTGGTATGAAATAAATACATCATCTGTTTGAAATATACATAAATAGATTTGCAAATCTAAAGCTACCAAGGACAAGTAGCAGCTATAACCGGAACACAGGTACATCTTCAATGCCAGCTCCCGTCGTACAAAGCAACATCAGTTCCAAGATCTGCACGCAAGGTGCAAAAGCGTGGTATGAGTACAACCGACCCCATGTACTGAATAAGTAACAAACATAACATAAAGTTGAAAGAAGTGACGATCTAGGAGGATGGTCATAGTCCAACACCAATAGCCAATAACAACTTGTAATAATATATTAGAACATTAAAGGTAAATACTCAAGAGATATATGCTCAGCTCGTTCACATTTACCGAAAAGTGGGCATGTTTTTCAATTAAAATAGTCAATTCCAAATCTCACCACTGAAAAACAACTAAAAATGAGTTTACAAAGAAATGTATTCCCAATTCACAACACCATATAATAATTTCCGTTTACCAATTAGTGTGAGGAAAGTACATCTTTATGCCTACATGTCAATATACATGCCAAGTCGTCAATTATCATATACCGTCTAGCATAAGGGATATACATATCAATGCCTATATGACAAATATACATGTTACTTTTTAAATGTCACATTACCGTCTAGCATAAGGAAAATAGATCACTATGCCTACATGTCAAATATACATATCAATTCGTTAATGTCACATTAGCATCTAGTATGAGGAAAATTCATCTCTATGCCTACATGCCAAGTATGCATTGCCAAATGAATGATTCCACGGTGATATCCCTACGTACTCTAACCCTCAACATACTCGAGTTGTTTGTCTCAAATTCCCACTTCTTCACACACACACACACAATCACTCAGTAGTGTACAGGTTCCTATCTCATAAGCCCCTCACCAAAGCACGTGTATATATCATTTTGTCTGTGCTCACTGCTAGTATGTCTTTGGAGGGGCAGATCCTACCCAAGCGCTAATAAAATGCTATATCATCTACTACGGCGTGTAGCCCGATCCACAATAATAATTAAGCGAATAAGGCTTGCGACAACATGCTTCCCGATCCACAATAATAATAGTGATAAAGCCAATATGGCCTGCTGCGTCTTGTAGCCCGATCCATAACAATACTCTCAACACGGCCCACTTCAATCATCAACCTCTCAAGTTTCAAGGGCTCATAATCACATATGGAAAAAAATAATGATAACATGTGATGTAACGATGAATGATGAACATAGACTGAGACATGATATGCAAATGAAGAACCATGACTGAGTGTATAATTACAGTTAAATTAGATAACTTAAAAAATAAAAATAACCTCATTGGTCTTAATCGAATAAGCACATAGACTAAACATGATTTCTAACATGAATCACAACTTAGGTAATCAACAAGTAGGGGAAAACACGGATATAATAGGATATGATAGTAGAACAAGTCTAGTACTAGTCTAAAAATCAACATGAATCATGATTACCTTAGTTCACTCCCGTCACCTACATGTGGTTCACCTCAACACATCACAAATAACATGGTTCTCAGGGATAATTACCCTCAATTCCAAGTTTATAAATGTTACTTACCTCGAACAAGCCAAAATAAATACCGAGCAAGACCACCAATACTCTAGAAATGCCATCTCGCGCGTGTCAGCCTACGAACGGCTCGGAACTAGCCAAAAGCAACTCAAAAATATCAAATAATGCCAAAGGAAATCAACCCAAATGATAAAAGTTGAATCTTTAATCAAATACTCAAAGTCAACCAAAAAGTCAAACCCGGGAACACACAACAGAACCCGACAAAACTCATAAATTCTGACAACCCATTCAATTACGAGTCCAACCCTACTAATTTAACTCAAATCGAACGTCAAATTGATGTTCCAAACTCAATTATTTACCTTAGCAAAATTTAGACAAAACCCCCATATTATTTTTTGATATCATCAATCTAATTCTAAAAACGAAGATGGAATCACGGAATATAATCAAAATCGAGTAAAAAAACACTTACCCCAATCCATGTAGTGATATCACCTCCAAAATCGCCCAAATCCGAGCACCCCAACTCAAAATTTGTTAAAATAACTCAAAGGTCCGAAATAGAGTACTTATATGCACTGCCCCGTGGTACTCTACGCGATCCAGTAGTACCTTCACGGTCACCAAGCAAACTTCTGCCCAGCTTAAAAAATTCCTACACGAACGAATCACTGATCCCGCGAACGCGAAGGCCATCAGGTCACCAAATATCGCGAAGTTGACCTTACCCACGCTAATGCGTTGCACAACTCACGCTTGCCACACTCTTTTACACGAACTCGTAACCCTCTTCACCAACACGATGCACGAATCTCTCCGGCCCAATTTCCTTATACGCGAATGTGATAGTTCCATCGCGAACGCAATGAACAACCAGTTCCACTAACATAACACACATCGCAATCGCGTCTTATATCTCGGGATCGCGAAGCACCACAGAAATACCTGAAAACCAGCACCTTATGCAACTCTAAAAAGATCCGAAATCAATCTGAAACACACCCGAGCCCCTCGGGACCCCATTCGAAATGACAACAAGCCCTAAAATATAACACGGACCTACTCGAGGCCTCAAATCACACATAACAACATCAAAACCATGAATCGTGCCTCAATTCAAACTTCATTAACTAATGAACACTTCCAAATTCAAAAGTAATGGCAAACAAGCCTAAACACCTCGAAATGACCTCAAATTTTGCACACATGTTCAAAATGACATAAAGAATCTATTCCAACTCCCGTAACAACAGTCCGAATTTGATAACATTGAAGTCAACCAGTCAAATCTATAAACATTCCAAATCTTCAAATTATCAACTTTTGCCAATTATCGCCAAAACCGTGTAGAAACATCCAAATGCAAAACCGAGCATATGCCCAAGTCCAAAACCACCATCCGGACTTAAGGGAAGCATGAAAACTCCGATCCATGATCAAATACTCAAAAGTCAAACTTGGTTAACTCTTCCAACTTAAAGCTTCTTAGTTGAGAATCATTCTATCAAATTAATCCCGAATCACCTGAAAACCAAAACTGATGATTCACACAAGTCATAATACATCATATGAAGCAACTAATGACCTCAAACATACGAACGGAATATAAATTCTCAGAATGACAGGTCGGGTCATTACAATAATTGATTATGATTTCTATCTTCTAAATCGTGGGATTTGAAGGGAAATTCTTGGGGATTTTAACTATATTTTGAAAAAAGAAAATTTGAGATTTGATAGTCGATTTGGACTCTGGCTTTGACCGGGCGAGCCCAGAGTTGACTTTTGTTGACTTTTGGAAAATTATGTAAAGATCTTAACTTTATTAATCAAAATAAGTTTCTCTTTTATGTTCTGATATTATTAAGTCATTGTTGGCTAGATTTGAGCCTAGCGATGGTGAATTTTAAGGGAAAAGCATTTTTAGAGTATTGAATTGGCCTAATTGAGGTAAGTATCTGGCCTAACTTTGTGAGGGTAAATTACCCCTTAGGATTTCGTCTAATTGCATTATTTGTACTATGTGAAATGTGTACATAAGGTGACGAGTGTGTATACATGCATATATGTGGTAATTGACCGGATTAGACCATAGGCTACTAATAAGCCTTGTATTGGAGTTGTTTGTTATATGATGAACTTTTATTGTTCACTTACTCCCCGTACCTTTGTGTTATTGTTGAAATTCTTGTACACATTATTGTTGAGTCGTGGGCTATGTATTGTTGTGGCTTTGGTATTGTTGTTTGGGCGATGTTGTGGCATATGTACACATGTGGTACGGGTTGATTGTTGTGTTATGAATGAGATGTGCATGCAGCGATATAAGGATGGTGTGTATTTATGCACATGCGGCGAGATAAGGGGGATTATGCGCGTGTTACAAGCAAGGAAAAATACTTATTTGTGATGCACACGCGGCGAGATAAGGGGGATTATGTATGTGAAGTTATATAGGTAAAATATTATAAATGTAAAGTTCACACTGCGTCATAGGAGTGACTTGTGATTATGTTATGTGGAACTTCGGGGTGATTCTTGTGTTGGCACTACTCCACCGAGGCGATTCTTGGGTTTTATCTAGTGAGTGTCTCGACTTGAACCTCGTCAGTACGCCATGGAGGTTAGTCTTAATACGTACTGGGTACCGATTGTGGTATACTCATACTATGCTTTTGCATATTTTTGTGTAGATCCAAGTACCTCAGAGCGTGCGGGTCATTACTGAGCTTATTCTGATATGATTTGGAAACTTCAAGGTATACCTGTTGTTCCACTTGTAGGCCTCGAAGTCACCTTCTATTTTCCTTTATTATTGTTTATGCATTTCAAAATGTGATGTACACCTTGAGACTTATCGTGTTCTTCATGTAGAGGTTAAGACTCCATATTACTGGTTTTTGGGATGTATGACTAGTGTATTTTGCTTTAGGTTATGTTATGGCATTTTTCAATTTTAATTTAATAGTTAAGTTGGTTAACTCTATTGATATCACCATGTGTTAGGCTTACCTAATCATAGAGTCTATGGGCCATCATGATCCTTAAGGTGGAATTTTGGATTTTGACAAGTTGGTTTTAGAGCTCTAGGTACATAGGTTTTATCAGTCATAAGAAAGTTTAGTAAAGTCTTGCGGATCGGTATGGAGACGTCTGTACTTATCTTCGAGAGGCTACTGAACTATTAGGAAATCCCACTACTTTCATTCCTTATCGTGCAGATTTTTTGATTTCGGAATTCAAGCATTTGTCTTTCTATTTTATCACAGATAGTGAGGACACGAGCTTCAGTTACCGATGATGCTGCCCCCAGTGTTGGTGTTGTTAGAGTCCTGGAAGGCCAAGGTAGAGGCAGAGCACGTGCTTTAGCAAGGGGTGGTTCTAGGGTCGTGACTGAAGAGTTACCATTAGCTCCGGTTGGAGAACAAGCACTCGAGGCGCCAATTGCTACCATGGACATCAGGAGACTGTGGCACATTTTGTATGCATGTTCGGTACCTTGGCTCAGGCGGGATTGATCCCAGTTACACTAGCTACTTCTCAAGATAGGGGAGGAGCTTAGACTCTAGGTGTTACATTGGTGCAGCCCATGATTGCAGATCAGCCCGAGATTAGGCCAGTGGTGTCAAAGGAGGAACAAAATAGGTTAGAGAGGTTCAGGAAGTATTTTCCTCCTATTTTCAGTGGCGCAGCTTCTAAGGATGTACACGGATTTCTAGACCACTGTCATCATATTTTTTGCACTATGGGCATAGTGGAGTTGAGCGTGGTTGACCTTATTACTTTCTAGCTGACGGGACCGGCATATAGATGGTAGCAAGCCTTATGTCATGACCCAAACCGAAGGGCCGCGACGGGCACCCGGTGCCTTACTTAACTGAGTACCAATGTAATATATCTTTCTTATTATACCATCATGGGTAAGGTGGCTGGAAGGGCCATCATGAGGTAACGAGAATAAAACACAAGAGAATACTCGACATAGGATGACTAAACATGATATACAAACTTATACATGTGACATACGGGCATGTAGGATCGAAATGATCATTTGTATACTCAAAACATAGGTCGACAAGGCCATAAAATCATCCATATACATGAAATATGTATACAAGCCTCTAAGAGTACATAAACGTCATAAAGGTCGGGACAATGCCGTACCATACCAATCTATACATTTCCAAATCATACTGACCAAATAGGCAACTCCAAAGCATGTAGAGTGCACCAAAACCTTCTACTGAGCCGATACCCTACTAGGAGGACTTTCAACCTGTCTATCGGGACCTACAGGCATGAAACACAGCGTTCCTAGGCAAAAGTGACATCAGTACAAATAAAGTACCGAGTATGTAAGGCATGAAAGCAGTATATAAAAGACACGAAAGAAACATTGAGTAAAGAACTCAACCTGTAAGTCTGAATAGCTCTGTAAATCATGAAAAATTTAGAATGTCATGCATATATATATAAATGCCATATCATGCATAGGTATATGCGTACATAACATCATCAAGCATATGAGGGCATCCCATCATATCATCTCGGCCTCTATGGGCAAAATCATCAACGTATACCAGCTAATCAGGTGGTGGTGCGAATATAATGCCATAACCTTTCCCCATACCCCATATACATATAACATACACGTATATAACGGCATATGTTTAGGGGTCAATGTACATGTATAAATGAATGCAATGCATAAGAAGTAAGTCAATAAGTTCTCTCGGGATGTCATAATATCAATATGCCTTCGGTTAATATTATGAAATAAACTTCACCAACTTTTGTACTTTCTGAGACACATGAACAAACGATATAATACTAGGACACATGGGGAATCAAGAACATAGGCACCCCTAGTACCTTTAAGAATAGAGTTATTTGTGAAAGTTCTGCGTTTGCTTGTTTTTCTTATATCATATGGATCATCCCAAAAGGGACGAAATGATAGCCTTAATATACCTTTACTCCGTTGAGTCCTTAATACCTTCCATGAAATTCTTGAAACAACTCAACTCAATCTACCATAGCATAAGAAGATTCAAAATCAGTGATGAGTAAAGGCTAAGTCTTCAACTTAAACTAACAGCCCGTTTATGTAAATTTGGGCAGCATCTCCCCTGTAACAAGGGCCTTCTCAACTACCATGTACGAAAAACAACAACCAGAGCAATCCGGTAATATATAAGTATCAATAACAAGACACCATCTAACAACAACAAGTCACAACTACTTCACGACGAGTGGCAAGCTCCGATTGGAACCCGTATACCCCATATCAGCCCTTATAGACTTCTTACTTTAACTTAAAAGTATCATTAACATGATAATGAAGTCATTCATCAATAATTCCATCCTTATACCATATATTGATAACAAAAAACAATCAATCCACGACTCCGACTATCCTCAATTAGCAACTTTATTTTCTAGTTCATGCGTAGTCCATCAATTTAACTTAATCTACATCAAGACATCAAGATAACCTTAAGCACATGCAAGGACACAATATAGTTTACCTCCTACAGTAGCTTCAAGTCCAAATCCAAGTTTTATTTAGCTTATAACAGCCCTCAATGGCAATATAACACCATAGAAGTGACTTAAGCTAATCTTCACTTCCAATCTCAAGTTTCATATGATTCTTTCATCAATTCACTTGATAAACATATAGACATGAATAAGAATAGAAACCATATCATAATAATGTTATTTTCTCCAATTTCCATTCATAATAACATATATATATATATATATATATATATACATACATACATATATATATGTATATAGCATTTAAACAACCCAACAAAAAATAACAACATCTCTTCCCCTTTCAAGTGCTATCATGTAATCTTTCACTCCCACACCACAACCAACATGTAATTAACCTTAAACACAATCAAAATAATGTTAAACATACCTTAAACAGTAGATAAAATTTGAACCCTAAGATTAATTTAGCTCACCATCATCCTTATTCACATCACAACACCATAGAAGGGTTATTCTTCACCTTTGGCTAACGTTTATGTTGGATTATGGTGTATTTTTTTGCAATTTGTTTGGAGCCTTGGGGGAACTGTTTGGGAGGTTTTGGAGAGTGTGAGTATGGAAGGAGGTCTAAAAATGAACAAATCTCATCCCAAAAACGAGATAAAAATAGGTGAAGGTCGGCCACAAACCAAGTGTGTCCCATAAGGGTTGCCTGCGCAGTCTCGAAAAAATGTGAATATCTCTCTACTCAGATGTCATATTGGCAAACGGTTTAATTAATTAGAAACTAGACTCCTGATCTTCAATTTTATATGTTTATCATTCTCTAACTATAAGTATATTAGGACAAAAGCTCTGCTACATTTTACCTAATTTTCAGCACATTATGAATGTAACTTGTGATGACCTTTGCCAACTTTTGTTCCACAACTCGCTTGACATCAAAACGTAACACATGACTATCATACAACTAAAATAACTCATAACTTAACCTCCTTATCATGTGAAGAACCCTAGTCTCAGCCCAAAGTGCATGTCATAACATTCCAAACTTATCGACATTCGACAAAACTTATTTTTCTTCAATTTATTTAGATTCTATGCCTTTCAACCCTCTTGGTACTTGTTACTTATGATCTTAATGATTTTTAACCACCAAGGTAACATGATTAACTTACTTTATATACTTTCAAAGACGATTTCATTTCTGAGCTTACATCAATTGACTTACGACTACTCTCATGTACGAAAACATGGGGTGTAACACTTTATTGGGAGAGTAGGCCAACTGATGCAGCGCCACTTACTTGGACTCAGTTCACTAATTTATTTTTGATTGAGTTTGTTCCACAGACCCTCATGGATGTGTTGCGCATCGAATTCGAGTAGTTTCGCTAGGGGACTATGACTGTGTCTGAGTATGCTATGATGTTTAGTAAGTTATCTCATCATGCACCTGCTTTGGTTTCCACTGTTAGAGAGAGAGTCCACAGATTCATTGAGGGACTTGGGTATGGTCTCAACACGGGGGTTGGAGACTGATACTCCATTCCAGCAGGTTGTGGAGATCACTAGGAGGTTGGAGCGTATTCGCGATCAGGAGAGGAAAGATAGGGAGGCCAAGAGGCCTCAAGATTTTAGAGGATTTAGTGCTTCCCGCTTTGTAGTTTCAGCTCGTCATGGCAGAGGTTATATCAGTCGACCAGTTCAATCGGTACTCTAGGTTACTCTCAGTGCTCATTTTGGATAGCCATCTTCCATTGCACCTTCTGCATAGGTTTCCTATAACGATTATTCTAGCCTTCCGGGTCAGACTCAAAACCAACAACCATGCCCACAGAGAGGTTATTTTGAGTTTGGTGATACTAGGCACATGGTGAAGGATTATCTGTGACTTAGGAGGGGTGGACCTCCACATGGTACTCAGCCTATGGTTGATGCTCCAATTGCTACTCCAGCTACATACCCAGCTGGAGGTGGAGGACATGTGGGTAGAGGGCGTCCTAGAGAGCGAGGCCATACCCGTTGTTATGCTTTTCTTGGTAGGATTGAGGTTGTTACATCAGATGTTGTCATCACATGTATTGTTTCGATCTATCATATAGATGCATTAGTTTTATATGTTCCAGTTTCCACTTACTCATATGCGTCATCCTATTTTGCTTCATATTTGGATATGTCTCATTATTCTTTGAGTAACCCTATTTATATGTCTACTACAGTTGGGGATTCTATTGTGGTAGACCATATCTATCGTATGTGTTTGGTCACTATCGGGGGTTATGCGACTAGGGTTGATCTTCTGTTACCCAATATGTTAGACTCTGGTATGATCTTGGGACTGGATCAGTTGTCACCCTATCATTCTATTCTTGATTTTCACGCTAAGACTATGACGTTGGCTATGCCGGGGGTTGCCAAGGTTGGAGTAGAGAGGTACATTGGGTCACGTTCCTTGAAGGGTAGTGTCTTTCCTGAATGCACAACGGATGTTTGAGAATGGGTGCTAGATAGACTTGACCTTTGTGAGGGATGTTATAGCTGATACTCCTACTGTTGAGTCAGTTTTAGTAGTGCGAGAGTTTTCAGAAGTATTTCCAGCAGTCCTACTGGGCATGCCACCCGAAAGGGATATTGATTTTGTTATTGACTTGGTGTGGGGAACTCAGCCCAAATCTATTTAGCTATATCACGTGGCACCAATAGAGTTGAAGGAATTAAAGGAACAACTTCACGTGTTACTTAATAAGGGTTTCATCAGACCAAGTGTCTCACTTGGGTGCTCCAATTCCATTTGTGAAGAGGAGAGACGGGCCAATGAGGATGTGCACTGACTACAGGCAGTTGAACAAGGTTACCGTCAAGGACAAATGCCCACTATCGCATATTGATTATTTGTTCGAACAAGTTCAGGGTGCTATGGTATTCTCGAAGATTCACTTGAGATCAGGCAGTAGTTGAAGGTCCAGGCTTGAGATATTCCGAATACAACATCCAAGACCCGCTATGGATGACCAATGACCCAACAACCTTTATGCACTTAATGAACAATGTGTTTCAACCGTATCTTGATTCCTTCGTCATCATGTTCATTGATGATATATTTGTGTATTCTCGCAGCCGGGAGGATCATGGGCAGCACATGAGGATCATTCTCCAGACTTTGAAGGAGAAGAGGTTGTAGGCTAAATTCTCCAAGTGCGAGTTTTGGCTTATTTCAGTGGCATTCTTCATCCATGTGGTATCCAGTGAGGGGATTAATGTGTATCCAAAGAAGTTTGAGGTAGTTTAGAGTTTGCCCAGGCCTTCTACCGCTACTGAGATCCGGAGATTCCTGGTTTTGGTAAGGTATTATCGTCATTTCAATAATGGTTTTTCATCTATCGTAGATCCTTTCACTATATTGACTTAGAAGGGTTCCCCATTCAGGTGGTCTGACAAGTGTGAGGAGAGCTTTCAAAAGCCTAAGACTACCTTGGCTAT
This sequence comes from Nicotiana tomentosiformis, assembly GCF_000390325.3. Lineage (NCBI taxonomy): Eukaryota > Viridiplantae > Streptophyta > Magnoliopsida > Solanales > Solanaceae > Nicotiana > Nicotiana tomentosiformis. The sequence goes on along the minus strand of NC_090820.1, from coordinate 76,371,236 downwards.
AACTCTAGTTTTTGTTTTGCCTACTGATAAGTGGTGATTTTACCATTTATTCTAGTCTTTTTTCTTTAGTTTTTGTGTCCTTTAATTATAAAATGAGGTGATTTATGGTGTGCATTGCTAGATTTCCAGGTAAATGAAGTCACAAAGAGAATTGAAATTAAATGACGTGGAATCTTACAAAAAGAGTGAAACAAGTGCAAAACCGTCTAGTGAAATTGCATCTGCGACGAACAGTCTACATCTGTGGTCTCGCATCTGCGAGAAATGGTGCGTATATGTAGAATAAGGCATGCAATGCAGAACTCGCACTTGCGAGTGGAGAACTGCTTTTGCGGTAATGCTCCTGCATGAATTTGTTCACTACTGCGATTGCGCTTCTGCGCTTGAAGACCACTTATGCAGATGCACTTCTGCGTGTTTCTGACCGCTTCTGCTGAACATCAATTTTCCACCATCATTGCTTCTGCGAGCGGGCATCCGCATCTGCGGAACCGCACCAGAGAGGACACTTCTTCAGGTGCGGTCAACGGGTTTCGGACCTGGACACTTCTGTTATTTCACATTTTCTTCTTTCCAAACCCACAAATACACTATCTAGCTTATTTGTAAAATATCTTTGGCTTATTTTTCATTCTCTTGACTAGAGAACACAAGTATTGGAGCTAGGGTTCTTGCACACACACTTGGGACTTGAAGATTTGAAGATTTTGGTTTAGACTTTCTTACCCGTTTATGTTTATTATTTCATTTCCTTGCTTGTATTATATGTTTAAGTGAGTAGTATTTTTTCCAACACTTGAATCTTGTTTATATGAATATTCGTATTTAAAGTGTTGATTAAATATCTTGTTATGCTTGTGTATGGAACGATTTTTATTTATTATCAAGTGAGTTATTATTTCTTTAATTATTCTTGTTCTTTAATGTTTACAAAGGGATTAGCTAACCCTACGACTCTCCCATTCACTTAGAATTAATTTTGGGGAAGATAATTTGGGGTGGGGAAAGATTAATTAATAAGAACTTGGGGCGTTAACCCTCACTTTATAGATTATACCTAGGGATAGGATTGAATTACTTGTAGCCATATTCGGGTGTGCTTAATCTCTTAATTGTTTTAGGGATAATTCAATTAAGATGTCTTGTAAGTCTTCGGAAGAAGCTAATATACAACTATTACCCGAGGCTAATTAACATAAACTTGCTCATATTTGTAAAATCGTGAAATACATTTGATCATTACTTGAATAATTACCAATGCATCCATGCTTGTAGCCATTGATCATTTTACTTGCTTTCTAGGTTAGTTTACATTTTTGCAATTAGTTATAAATATTTTCTCAAAACCTTTCTAAGTGATTGGCTTAGCATAATAAGTAACAATTATTGTACACGCCTAATCGCCTACAAATTGTTCTCTGTGGGATTCGACCCCAACTCATAGTTGGGTAAATTATATTGCATGCGACCATATCCATTTACTTTTTAGTAGTTTATGTGGATGTCATCACCTTCAACATCGGGTTCTTATTTAGTTTATTGTGATGCTTAACAGATTGGCATTAGGTGTGTGTTTATACAAAAGGATATAGTGACTGCTTATGCTTCGCATCAGTTGAATCCCCATGAGAAAAACTACCTACTACACGATTTAGAGTTGGCATCCATTGTTACGTGCTCAAGATTTGGAGGAACTATCTCTATGGTGTGTCTTGTGAGGTATTCACGAATAATAAGAGTCTACAACACTTATTCAAGCAAAAGGAACTGAACTTGAGGCAACTGAGGTGGTTAGAGCTACTAAAGGACTATGATATCACTATTCTTTATCATCTTTGGAAAGGCCAATATGGTGGCCGATGCTTTGAGTAGGAAGCCTAAGAGAATTTGTAGTCTTGCTTTTATTCCAGTTGGGGAGAGACCGTTAGCTTTGGATGTTTAGGCTCTGGCCAACAGGTTCGTGAGGTTGGATGTTTCAGAGCCTAGTCGTTTTCTTGCTTGCGTGGTTTCACGGTCTTTTTGTTTGAGCGCATCAAGACGCGTCAGTCTGATGATCCCCACTTCCTTGTCCTTAAGAACACAGTGCAACACGGTGATGCCAAGGAGGTGACTATTGTTGATGATGGGGTATTGAGGCTTCAGGGTCAGATTTGTGTGCCCAATGTTGATAGTTACATGAGTATTTTTTAGGAGGCCCATAGTTCGCGGTATTCCATTCATCGGGCACCGCGAAGATGTGCCATGATTTGAAGCAGCACTACTGGTGGAGAAGAATGGAGAAGATATTGTGGAGTATGTGGCTCAGTGTTTGAACTATCAGCAGGTTAAGTACGAGCATCAGAGGCCGGGTGGTTTGCCTTAGAGGCTTGATATTCTAGAGTGGAAGTGGGAGCGTATCACTATGGATTTTGCAGTTGGACTTCCATGGACCTTGAGAAGATTCGATGTAGTGTGGATCATTGTGGATAGACTGACCAAGTTTGTACACTTCATTCTAGTTATGACTACCTACTCTTTAGAGCAACTATCTCAGATTTATCTTTGTGAAATTATTTGACTTCATAGTATGTCAGTGTCTATTATCTCGTATCGAGGCAGGTAATTTACATTGCAATATTGGAGAGACGTGGAGCGTGAATTGGGCACATAGGTTGACCTGAGTATGACATTTCATCCATGGACGGATGGACAATTTGAGCGCACTATTCAGATCTTGGAGAATATGTTACATGCATGTGCCATTGATTTCGAGGGCTCATGGGATCAGTTTCTACAGCTAGCAGGGTTTGTCTACATCAACAACTATCAGTCAAGCATCCACATGGCTCCATACAAGGCCTTATATGGGATGTGATGTCGTTCTACGGTTGGCTAGTTTGAGCTTGGGGAGGTTAGGTTATTGGGCAGTGATTTGGTTCGAGATGCTTAGAAGAAAGTGAAGTTGATTTAGGATCGGCATCGTACAGTTCAGTCCAGGCAATAAAGTTATGCTGATCAGAGGGCTCATGATGTGGAATTCATGGTGGGGGAGAGGGTTCTACTCAGAGTTTCACTCATGAAGGGTATAATGAGGGTCGGAAAGAAGGTCAAGTTGAGTCCTTGGTATATTGGTCCTTTTGAAATTCTTGAGATAGTTGGTGGAGTGGCCTACAGACTTGCATTGACACCCAGCTTATCAGGAGTTCACCCGGTGTTCCATATTTCCATGCTCCGAAACTACTATGGTGATCTGTATCATGTGTTAGATTTTAGCTCGGTGCAATTGGATTAGGATTTGACCTATGTTGAGGAGTCGGTGGCTATTTTGGATAGGTACGTCCGGAAGTTGAGGTCGAAGAATATTGAATAGGTGAAGGTTCAATGGAAAGGTCAATCATTCGCGGAGGCGATTTGGGAGACCAAGATTGATATGCAGAGCCGTTATCCTCGTCTTTTTGGCACTTCAGCTATATCTCTATACTCATTCGAGGACGATCATTTGTTTAAGAGGGGGAGAATGTAAAGACTTGACTGGTCGTTATGTGTATTTGAGCCCCATTTTTCCTTTTGAAGTTTCCCTATGCATATTTGAGGTTTTGATGACTTGCGGGGATGGTTAGTGTCATTTCGTGGAGGTTTTGGTTTGAACTGGATTAATTGGTTCTTAGTTTGGAAGCTTAAGTTAGAAATATTAACCGAGCATTGACTTTTGTGAAAACGACCCCACAACGGTATTTTGATGGTTCCAATAGATTTGTATGGTAATTTTGGACTCGGGTGTATTTCCGGAATTGAATTCGAAGGTCCCCAGGTTGAATTGGCTCTTTTTCCCAAAGGTTGGCAATTTTAGGGTTTTGAAATTTCCTGGTTTGACTATATAGCTATCGGGTTCGAAGATTTTTGGACTTGGAATAGGTAGGTTTTGTATTTGGATCTTGTCTGCAAAGTTTTTTGTCATTCCGGTTGGTTTGGTAGGAATCAGCCGCTTGGTATGACTTTTAGCGAGTCTTGAGCTTCAATTCGATGTGGAACCCTGGGGGCTAGGGTGAGTTTTGAACGCAATTCGAATTGGTTTGGACTTAATTCCTAGCTGTTGATGTACTGGTGTTGCAGTTATCACAAATGCAAGCACTAATTTGCATTTCCGAGTACCGCATTTGCAAATGGAACATCACATTTGCGAAGGGGGTTGGGAAAGGTAGACTTCGCATTTGCGAAGCCTCCATCGCAAATGCAAAAAAAAAGGGGTTTGGGACTAGGTAGGTCGCAAATGCGAAAGGGACTGACTTTGCAAATGCAAAGTTAGGGTCGCATTTGCGACATCCCTTGTGTTCAGTAGGCATTGCATTTGCGATGTAATGGTCGCATTTGAGGGTTTCGCTTTTGCAAACCCCAAGTCGCATTTGCGACATCCGTAGCTAAACAAAAGGTTGGAATTTTTGGGACTTTGTCTTATTTTTTCACCTTTTTGGAGCCCTAGACTCGGTGGGAGGAGATTTTCATCCAGAGCTATTGGGTAAGTGATTTTGACTCAATCTTGATTATATAACATGATGTTTTATGATTTCTAACATCTAAATCATGGGATTTGAAGGGAAAGTTTTGAGAATTTTTTACAATGTTCTGAAAAATAAATATTTGAGATTTGAGAGTCGATTTGGACTCGAATTTAAAACCTAACACATAGATGGACTCATGGGGTTATAGGTAGTCGAGATCTACTATTCAAGTCGAGTTTTGACCAGGCGTTTTGGGTTTGACATTTGTTGATTTTTACTAAATTGTGTAAAGATCTTAACTTTGAAATTGGTTTCTCTTGCATTGTTTGATATTATTAAGTCATTTTTGCTAGATTTGAGCCAAGCAAAGATGAATGTTTAGGGGAAAGCATTTTTAGAGTATTGAATTGGCCAAATTGAAGTAAGTATCTTACAAATCTTTGTGTGGGGGAATTACCTATTATAATTTTGTCAAATTACATTATTTGTATTATGTAAAACGACGTTTACATAAGGTGATGAGTGTGTACATGGGCGCATATGTGGTAATTGACCGGATTAGACCATAGGCTATTAATATACCTTGAATTGGAGTTTTGTTTTATGTGGTAATTGACCGGATTAGACCATAGGCTGTTATTGTTGTAATTCTTGTACACATTTGTGTTGAGTTGTGGGCTATGTATTGTTGTGGTTTTGATATTGTTGTTTAGGCAATGTTGTGGCATATGTGCATGTGTGGTGCGGGTTGATTGTTGTGTTGTGAATGAGCTTATCATGCGGCGACATAAAGGTGGTGTGAATTGATACGCATGCGGCAAGATAAGAGGTCTCATGCATGTGTTGCAAGTAAGGAGAAATACTTCATTGTGATGCACACACGGCGAGATAAGGGGGCTTATGCGCGTGAAGCTATATAAGGGAAATGTTTTTAATGTGAATCTCACGTAGCGTCATAAGGGTGACTTGTGATTATGTAATATGGTACTTCGGGGTGATTCTTGTTGTTATTCTTGTGTTGGAATGGGTTGGTGATTTGAACAAGTCATTATTTTCTTTAACTAATTTCACTTTGTATTTTGTGTCTTTTGGTTGATTTGCCCTGTAATCACATGTCTACCCTTTGTTGCCCTTTATTCGGTTATGCTTTCCTTTATTAGTTTTATATTGATATTCTGCACAGGTTACTGTCTGGTGAGTGTCTCGACTTGAACTTTGTCACAACTCCACCGAGATTAGTCTTGATACTTACTAGGTACTGATTGTGGTGTTATCATACTACACTTCTGCATATTTTTGGGTAAATCCATGTACCTTAGAGCGTGCATATCATTAGTGAGCTGATTCGGAGTGGCTGTGGAGACTTCAAGGTATACTTGATGATCCGCTCGCAGGCCTCGAAATCACCGTCTAATGTTCCCTTATTACTATTTATGAATTTTAGATAGTGATGTTGTGATGACCCGATAGGTCATCTTTAAATTTAATATTCAATTTTGTGCTCTGAGACCTCTAATAGCACCATTTAGTATTCCTCGACTTGCGTGCACAGTCCATATATTATTCCGAAAAGCTTTTATGTGAAAAACTGATAAAAATGAGAAAATAGTGCTTTAAAACTCACATAAGTTGACTTTGGTCAACATATTGAGCAAACGGACCCGAATCAGTGTTTTGTCAATCCCGGTGGGTCCGTATCGTAATTTGGGACTTGGGCGTATGCCCGAAATTTAATTTGGAGGTCTGTAGCTTGAGTTATCGCCATTTATTGAAAATTAGAAGTTTGAAAACTTAAGGATTTCAAAATTTGACCATAAATTGACTTTTATTGATATCGATCTCGGATTTCGATTCTAAAGTTGGAATAGCTTCGTTATGTCAATTGGGAGTGACATGCAAAAAGAATTATTATTCTGGACTGTTTCGACGTGTTTCGGCGAGAGTTTTAGAATTGAAATTTTCATAAATTCATTAAGTTCGAATCGAGATTCGAATTGTAGTTTTGTCGTTGTTGGATGTGATTTGAGACACCCGAGTAGGTCCGTATGATATTTTAGGACTTGTCGATATATTTGGTAGAGGTCCCGGGAGCCTTGGGTGAGTTTCGGATGGTTAGCGGATCAAAATTTTGGACTTAGAACAATGCTGGAAGTTTCTGCCTACTGATGCAATCGCACCTACGGAATTGTTCTCGCAGAAGCGATCTTGGCAAGAGAATATTCGGGCAGTGGGCTGGCGAGGCACTGGTCACAGGTGCGAGGGAATTTCCGCACCTGCGAGACCGCAGATGCGGACAAGGCATCGCAGAAGTGTAAGGTCCGCAGAAGCGGACAGCTTCTTTGCAGAAGTGACTCCGCAAAAGCGGACTCTTGTCCGCATGAGCGAAGGAGGTGCAGAAGCGGAAGAAAGACTGCACAAGCGAAAGAAAGACCACAAAAGCGGTTGCGCAGAAGCGGTTAAAATTTCACAAATGTGAAAACACCGGCAGTGGTTAAACGAGGGGTTCTGAGGTTCTTATTCATTTTTGGACTTCAAACACACGGCTTAGGGGCGATTATTCAGTGGGATTCACGGGAATTCTGGAGGTAAGTCACTTGTGATCATTGTTAGTCAATAATATTGAATTATCATTTAGTATTTCGACTAGATTACGTGTTTTTGAGGTGAAATGTGAAGATTTGGGCCTATAGATTGAAAATAAGATTTGGGTATTTGAAGGTGACGAGCGCAAAACACACACTTAAATATGCATGCTATTCAAATATAGTATAATATAATATCGTATTCACAGGGATTGGAGTTAAACAGTATTTTCGTAGTTTATAGCTTGGTTGCTATCCAAGATGATCAACAGTTGAGAATTATGTGATTAAAAACTAAAATTAACTAAGAATCTAGAGCTAATTGACTCTGACAACAAAAGTAAGCAAGGAAGATATCAATGGGAGAAAATAGGGGTTGATTGGATAGGTGCAAGGTAATTGTCTGGGATTTATCTCTAGTTAATTCACTTCTATTGTTCAAGTGAGACTCTCGAATTCATTCAATTATTAGTTCATACATTTAGTAGAAACTCCTCTCTCTACTAAGTCTCAACCTCAGAATGTGAACCAATTTAAGCTCGGTGAAGATATGCAAGAGTTCGTAGCGGATTGTTCCTTAGGAGAACCTCTCTCGATTATTCTCCTAACTAGGTCTAAACAATAATGCAACTAGTCTCTTTCGATTACTAAAACGAATTAATGTATTCAACCAACAACATAATGCAAAGGAATCACAAGTTATGCCTCTCTCGATTACATGAACGTGTGAATATAGATGAGACAATTAAAACATCCAAAATGATTCAATACATAAAAACTAGTGTTATAATACGCAAACAAATATCAATACACCAAATCCATCAAACGCTAAAGAGAACTACTCCATAGCTATGGAGTAATCCATCACAAATATGAAGAAAAACATAAAACGATCCAAACTCTTGTCTTGAGTAAGGATTGAATGATGAATTCCTTGTGATTTCACTTCTCCAGCTTCTCTTTAGCCTCCTTAGGTCTTAGATGTGTCAAAATTCCTAAAACTATCATTTTTACTTGTATTTATACCAAGTAGGGCCGGGCCCAAACGAAACAACCTTTTCCTACGCGAATTAAGACAATTTCTCTGTACAATTTGTACAGGCACACCGCAGGGGATTTGTACTTTGACAGGAGCAAGAATTTGCACAGGCGCGGTGTGCCACGCGCCGCACTAGCGTAGTTTTCTCAGAGTCTGGCTTTTTGCTTCGATTTTGACATCCAGACTTGGTCCTCGACCCCTGAACGCAATCCCGACTAAATCCCTTGGGATTTTACTCAGACTTCAAAACTCCAAATCACTCGAATTCGCTCTGTAACTTCTACATCAATCGGAATCACTCCTACAAGGCATAAAACAAACAATAAGTGCAAAATACTAGCGATTAAAGCTCAAACACAATTAAAGTGTAGTAAATTAGAGTGCAACAAGCGACTAAAACATAAGATTATAGCCTACTATCAACACCCCACACTTAAACCATTGCTCATCCTCGAGCAATAAAACTACACTTTATAAAGACACGACCTCTTTACATAACTCTCCTAACTCATCATACCAAGAATATTTAAAATAGGCCAAGCACAATAGTGTAACATTCTTGCCTCAAGATTTGACTTAAAAGCACCACGCGTTATTTTTAAACCGCTTGCTTACTCTAACAAAGAGGTCAATTACATTACCTTCCTTCGTAAATCAAGTGCCCTCAGAACAGTAGAAATTAAGAACAATTAGAAACTCAAGATAGAAAGAATTCACTAACTCTCATAAACAATATTCATATGCCACAAACGATGAACCATAGGCTTGCTCGTAGTGTACTACTTAACTAATCGAGCTCATTCAATCAAGGATGAAGTAGGACTTTAATAGGTCGTAATGTAGGTTGTGGGATGGGCAGGATACATTTAGATATAAGAGTGACTCCACTTCCCTATGCACTTTAATACATACATTTCATTGTTCAAAACCCCACACTTATGTCAAATAATAACTCCACCTTTACATCAATATACATTAATTCCCAACTTCTTTAAGCACAATTAAATCAATATTTACTACTATCATGGAATATTTTGCACAATCATACAATTTTTTTTCCTTTTCAATTCAAGTGGCTCTTACTTTTTCAATACAATGCACCTTTCTTCTTATTTCATTCGTTCTACTCAAAAGCCAAACCAACCACCCCACACTTCAACTTTTACAAAGTTCATAACAAATTTAAGTGCTCACGAGAGTTTAAAGGTTCAAATAGATGGTCAATTCAAAACAAATGGGTAAGGCTTGTAATATGGTTGCCAAAGAAACAATATTACAAGCTCAAAGGGGTTAACTACGATACATAACAACTAGGTAGGTAAGAGCATATAACTAGTTCAACAAAGAAATGCCTAAATCACTTCCAAGACTGAACAACACTACTATTTCACATGGCAAACACACGGGGCAAGTTCTAGAAATCAAATACAGTGCATAGAATACACAAAAACTCACACACACATGGCACCTAACTCACTCAAGATCAGACTATCAAGACACTCTAGTCAAAGCAGTTACGCAAAGTTAAAATAATATAATTTAAGGTGCTTATGCAAGAGTCCAAAACTGATCACAACAAAAGCACTCACTTTTCTCAAGGTATATTAGAGTCAAGAGACATTGCTTTCAATTCAAAACACAGCACAAGGTTACCTACTACTAACAAAAATTAAAAACTAACTACACCCGGTTCAAACAAAACCCTTGAAAAAGAACCGCGGCACAAAGAAAACCCAAGGGGGAATTATTACACTACCTAACAAAATAAAATCTTTTTTTCTTTTGCTTTCGACTTTAATCCATCAAGAAACCCGTCGAATGGCATCCATCGTCGGGAAAAGTAGACAATTTTTAATTTTTATGGTTTTTCTCATTTTTCTATCATTTTTCTATCTCTAACTACTTAAACAACAAAACTAAATTACTAACACAGATACATACAACATACAATTTTCCCCACCCCACACTTTAAGTTGTGGCATGTCCCCATGACACTAAATTAAAAAGCATAAGGTAAAAGAAACTTCTCTGAATTTTCAGTCGGGGTCTGAGTCAAAGTCGGGCTCTATTCCACGCGCCCGAACCAATGCACGCATCCATGTAGATAGCTTCTTCTCAGCCTTGTTGGGGTACACGCCATACTTTTCTTTCACTGCAGCCTTCTCTTTTGAACCCTTCACCTTCCACTCAACACTTGTAGTTGTCTTCTCCTTTATCACTCTTGTCTCTACATTTATCTCGAACATCACAGTCTCTTCACCCACTCTAAGCATTCGTTTTCTATCATGTATATCAAATATTGCTCTACCTGTTGCTAAGAATGGTCTTCCTAAGACAAGGGGGACCTCTTTGTTCTCTTCTATCTTCACCACTATGTAATCTACAGGAAATACAAACTTATCTACCCGAACTAAGGCATCTTCCACTATCCCCTTGGGTATGATAGTTGTTTGGTCTACTAGCTGCAAAGATATTATTGCAAACCTTATCTTTCCAATCTCATTCCCGAGCTTCATTTAAATAGACAAAGGCATTAAACTAATTGAGGCACTCGAATCACATAAATACTTATCAAAATTTATAGTGCCTAAAGAGAAAGGTATAGTAAAACTCTCTGGATCTCCACACTTTTTTGGGAGTTTGTTTTGCAAGATTGTGCTGCAATGCTCTATGAGCTTGACTACTGGTGTTTCTTCTATCTTTATCTTCTTTGTAATCTTGGCATAAGCTTGCATTTGAGAGGGCACCTCTATGAATGGCAAATTTACATTAACTGGTTTCAGCATATCCAGAAATCTCTCAAATTGCTTGTCCAGCTTCTCTCTATAATGCTTTTGGGGAAAAGGTAAAGCAGGCATGTGCTTGCTCTCTTCAGATTCATCCTTTCTTGAATTCTCTTCCTTCTTGTTTTTATCAGTTCCCTTCTTGCCTTTCTTCTTCCTATCAACTTCATTTTTCGGCTACTCCCGACATTCATTTTCAGGTACCACCTCTTTTTGGAAAGTGGTGGGCTCTTTCACTACTTGTCCACTTCTCAGAGTTACATCATTTATAGTCCCCTTGGGATTTCTTTTAGTATCAACTGGCAAAGTACCTGGGATCCTTTCAGACAATATGGTGGCAATTTGTCCCACTTGTTTCTCCAAGTTATGCAGCCCTGTGCCAAGTTCTTTAATAGCTGCACCATGAGAATCTAACCTCTCATCTATCTTGACAATAAAGGACTTCATCAGATCTTCTAGCCCAAGCTGATTGGATTGTTGAGGTTGAAACTGCTGCCTTTGCTGATTTTTGAAGCCTAGAGCTCCTTGCCCCTAGAATCTAGAGTTCTTTTGTTGCCATGCATTTGCAGTACCCCCAGGTGAACTCCATGAAAACCGGGTTGCTTCTGACCCATTGCATTGAAGTTTTAATTCCCCACAACATTTACTTCCCTAGTTGAGGCCTGACACTCATGAGTAGCATGTCCTCTTCCACAAATATCATAAGTTGTGTTTTTCTCACTTTGTATTGAAGCTAAGGTCAGCTTCCTTGTCTCTTTAGCCATGGCATCAAGTTATACCTGCATTGATGTGTTAACATAAACCTGGTGAACACCATTCGCCCTTCTTCTTTCAGTACTTTCAGAGGCCACTGATTTACATCTTCAGACAACTCATCAAGAATAGTGACTATATCCTCTGGTGTCTTTTTCATCAAAGGGCATCCAGCTGCATTACTCAATGTTCTACATGAGGCCCGTGTCAAACCATCCCAAAAATCCTGGAGTTGCATCCAGAGTTCAATTATGCTATGTTGACACTTTCGAACTAATTCCTTGAACCTCTTCCATGCTTCAAACATAGTTTCAGTCTCTTTCTGGCAGAAGTTATAGATTTCTCTTCTAAACTTGCCCGTCTTAGCTGAGGAGAAATATTTATCACGAAATTTTCTGGTCATCTCCTCCTATGTCCTAATTGATCCTTGGGGTAAGCTCCTAATCCACTGTTTTGCGTCATCTTTGAGTGAGAAGGGGAATGCCCTTAAATACACTGCATCTTGTGACACACCATTGTATTGGAAGGTGTTCATAATCTCCTCGAAGTCCATTTGATGTGTATTTGGATCTTCGTTTGGCTTCCCTCTGAAGACACAAAAACTCTGAAGAGTTTGGAATTTGAAATTGTTCGCAGCCACTGAAGGTCATGTAATACTTGATAAGCCTTAGCTGTAGACCGGTATAGCGTAATCACCAAGTGGTCTCCCAGCTCCGGGAGCTATGTTTCCAAAGTGGTCTGCACCCACTGGTCAATTCTGAGCAATTCACGAGCCCTCTCCTCTTCATAGACAAGTTGTGCATTTCCAAGAGCATCTTCCTCCGCATCTCGTGCAGCTTTTTCCAGTTGTTGGGCTGCCTCTATTGCAGGCAAATAAACATTATCATCATCTCTAGACATATTTTCTTTGGTTGAGGATTGTCCAATCTTTTCTATATTCTCGGGGGAATTTCTTTCCTTCCTTAGTTGTCACATTTGTTTCTCTATTTCTGGTTCGTATGGTATTACTTCCTTCCCAGAAGATTGAGTCATACACCAACTTAACCTGCAGCCTGTGCATAGTCAAACAACACCAAGTGTAAAAATAAATAAAAGAAAAGAAAAATTTCTGAATTAGCACTATAAACTATTTCAAACACTATTGATTGTCAATCCCCGGCAATGGCGCCAAAATTTGACGAGCGCAAAACACACACTTAAATATGCTCGCTAGTCAAATATGGTATAATATAATATTATATCCACATGGATTGAGGTTAAATAGTATTTTCGTAGTTTATAGACTGGTTTCTATCCAATATGATCAACAATTGAGAATTATGTGATTAAAACTAAAATTAACTAAGAATCTAGAGCTAATTGACTCTGACAATCGCAACAAAAGTACACAAGGAAGATATCAATGGGATAAAATAGGGGTTGATTGGATAGGTGCAAAATAATTGTCTGGGATTTAACTCTAGTTAATTCACTTTTAATGTTCAAGTGAGTCTCTCGAATTCACTGAATTATTAGTTCAAACGTTTAGTATATATTCCCCTCTCGATTAAGTCTCAACCTCATAATGTGAACCAGTTTAAGCTCGGTGAAGATATGTAAGTGTTCGTAGTGGATTGGACTTTAGGAGAACATCTAACGATATTCCTCCTAATTAGGTCTAAACAATAATTCAACTTGTCTCTTTCGATTACTAAGGAGAATTAATGAATTCAACCAACAAGATAATGCAAAGGTATCATCAGTTATGCCTCTCTCGATTAAATGAACGTGTAAATTTAGATGCAACAACTAAAACATCCAAAATGATTCAATACATAAAAACTAGAGTTATAATATGCAAACAAATATCAATACACCTAATCCATCAAACCCTAAAGAGAACTACTCCATAGATGTGGAGTAATTCATAACAAATATGAAAAAAACATAAAACGATCCAAACTCGTGTCTTGAGTGAGGATTGAATGATGAATTCCTTGTGCTTTCGCTTCTCTACCTCCTCTTTAGCCTCCCTAGGTCTTAGATGTGCAAAAATCCGAAATATAACGTTTTTACATATATTTATACCAAGTAGGGTCGGGCCTAAATGAAACCACCTTTTCCTACGCAAATTAGGCTAATTACTCTGTAAACTTTATACAAGCGTGCCGCATGGAGCCACGTGCCAGGTAGGGAAGCAGTGGGAAACTTCAGAGAGCTTGCACTTTAACAAGAGCAGGAATTTCCATAGGTGCGGCACGCCACGCGCCGCGCTAGTGTCATGTCTTAGAGTCCAGCCTTTTGCTTCGATTTTGACATCCAGACTTGGTCCTCGACCCTCAAACGCAAAATCCCGGCTAAATCCCTTGGGCTTTTACTCAGACTTCAATGCTCCAAATCACTCGAATTAGCTCCATATAATTTACATCACTAGAAATCACTCTTACAAGGCATAAAACACATAATAAGTGCAAAACATTAGCGATTGAAGCTCAAACACAATTAAAGTGCAGTAAATAAGAGTGCAACAAGCGACTAAAATACGAGATTATAGCCTACCATTCGAAGGTCGAGTTGATGTCGGAATTTGATAAAATTTGTATGGTTGGACTTGTGGTTGAATGGTCGTTCACATTTTGTAACTTTTGTTGGGTTTCGAGACGTGGGCCCATATATAGTATTTTTATATAGAATTGGTTTCTATAATTCGTGTTGAGTATATTGAATTGTTTGCGACTAGATTCGAGGTATTTGGACACCATTTCGCAAGGCAAAAGTTTATTGGAATCTTGAGTTGGTTGCGAAGTGAGGTAAGTGTCGTGGTTAACCTTGACTTGAGGGAGTAGGACTTGTTTGTCTATTTGCTACGTGATTTAATGTGCGGGTACAATGTATATGTGAAGTGACGAGTACTTATGCGTTGTGGTTGAGTTTAAGCATGCGGGTGGAATTTGTTCATTATGAATAATCCTATTTAATTAAGATATTACTGCTTAAGTTTATTATTGTTTATTTGATTACTATTCATGAAATTATTGCTAATTTAGTTATTGTTGAATATTTTGGAATGCGAAGTTAGTATTCTGGTATTAAATTGATTGATAAGTATAGATCATCGCATTTAAAATACTCTTCCGAATTTATATTATCATTGTCATGGTGAGGAAGAGTGTAAAAGCACGAAGTGTGATGTCGTGCCATTTTCACATTATTAGTTATTGATTTATAAAGTGAGGAAGAGAGTTAAATCATGAAGGATGATGCCGTGCCATTTAAATTATTTATTCATCATATTGTGGCAAGAAGGAGAGTTAAAGCATGAAGGGTGATGTCGTACCATTCATATTATTTATTTATCATTTCATGGGAAGGATGAGCGTAAAAGCACGAAGGGTGGTGTCATGCCATTTTTATATTTCAGCTACCTATTTAGTTGTTGGTGAACTATTTGGCTGCTACGTGACACTTCCCTGGCTGAAATATTTATACTATTTCCCTTCTTATGTTCCCTCCAAAATTTGTAAAATTGTTAATTACTGTGTTCAATATTGCTTCGTATATGTATATACTTGCACAGGTTGTTTACGTATGTGTCTTGTCATAGCCTCGTCACTACTTCATCGAGGTTAGGCTCGACCCTTACGAAGTACATGGGGTCGGTTGTACTCATACTATACTCTGAACTTCTTGTGCAAATTTGGAGTTGGTCCCAGCGGCGTAGCATAGACTTGCTCGGATTCAGCTATCCAAAGGAAACTTGAGGTATAATTTCACAGCGTCCGCAGTTCTGAAGTCCCCTTCTACTTTATCTTAGCTGTGTATTATCTCTCAAACAATTTAAATTTTATTCAAACCTTTATTTGTATTATTCTAGTAGCTCGTGCACTTGTGACACCATATTCTGGGATGTATTTGGATGATTTGGTTGTTATGATCTTCCGCACTTTATGTCAGTAATTGACATCCGTTTAATTTTATTTGTTTAAAAATAGTTAAGATTATTCTAACGTTGGCTTGCCTAGCAAGTGAAATGTTAGGCACCATCACGGTCCCAAAGGTGGGAATTTCGGGTCGTGATAGATGTACACCTTGAGACTTATCATGTTCTTCTTATAGAGCTTATGACTCCATATTACCGAATTTTGGGTTGTATGACTATTGGGAAGAAATCTTTAAGGAACAACTCGAAAGTTTTGTAATTTCTGAAAAAGAAATGAAGGTGTCCATCTTATCAAGTCTCTTTACGGATTAAAACAAGTACCCAAACAATGACATGCAAAATTTTACAATATGATGTTGTCAAATGGTTTCAAGATTAATGAGTGTGATAAATATATTTATATTAATAATACTTCAAATCAAGTAGTTATTATTTTTTTATATGTGGATAATATATTGATAACATTTAATGAAATTTTCACATAAATAATAGAAAGCGTATACTAACTAGCAAGTTTAATATGAAAGACTTAGGAGCTGCTGAATTAATTTTGAGAATTAAGATCCACATGATTCTCAAGGTCTAGCAGTATCTGAATCTCATTTGACTAAAATATAACTTTATAAGTTCAAGTATTTAGATTTTAAAATCGCAAGGACTCCGCTTGATATAAAAATTAATCTTGTAAATAATAAAGGTCACAGCAAATTTTAAGTGGATTATGCTCAAGTATTACAAGGTTTGTTGTACATCATGAATTATACCTAACTAGATATAGCTTGTGCGAAGTAAACCGAGTCGATACAAGGTTAATCCCGATCAAGCTCAGTGGATGGAAATATAACATATTTTGGGGTATTTAAAATACACCTAAAATGTTGCTTTGCACTATAATAAACTTCATATAATTATTGAGGGGAATAGTGATGCAACTTGGATTACCAAATCAACTGAAATTAAATCCACAAGTGAATACATTTTTATCATTGGCGGAGGAGCAGCATGTTGTATGTCATCCTAGCAGACATGCATCGTCCTCTCTACAATAGAGTATGAGTTTATAGCTTTAGACAAAACTGGTGAAGAAGCTGAATGGCTCCAGAATTTCTTAGAAAATATTTCATTTTTGCTTGGCACGTATATGCATACAATTATGACAGTCAAGAAAAAATAGGAATGGTGAGACTGTTATATATAATGGAAAATCTCGTCACATCTGATGAAAAAATAATATCATTAGACAATTACTCTTTAGTTAAATTATCACAATGGACTAGGTAACGTCAAGAGATAAAGTGTCGGTCCACTTATAAAAGCCCTGACTAGCAAGGCAATTGAAAGAACAAAAAGGAGAATGAGACTATGAACGAGGACAAGTCATTATGGTGTAACTATACCTATATGAATGAAGATCCCAAGATCTAGGTTCAAATAGAACAAAAAACAGTTATGAATAGAGGTCTAACATTGATATACTCAACCCATTCTTATGATAAGACAATGTCCAATAACAAAGATAAAACATTAATCCTTTTGAATGATTTTTAAGTTTGAGATTAAACGAGAAAATAATATATCTATGAGTTAGATGTTTAGGAATCACCTATGTGAGTGTGAAGTGTAAGCTGCTTCAAGGAACATAATTGTAAAGAGAATTCTCTACTCATTCATAAAATCAGATGGTCTTCATGGATAAAACATATACAACAATGAGGACTAAAGACAATCAAAATAATGTATGACTTATATTGTCTAGATAATCATCAAATATTGACAGTTCAATAATATAGCATCTACCGATTGATCGAGTATATCCAATATGTGTTTACTACAAAAAGTTCTAAGAAAAACCTACTTATCTAGTTGTAATTAATTCTTAGTTATGAACCATACAATGTTTTCATGTTTTTAAATATATGGGCATATCTTATTCATGTGGGAGATTATTGGGTTTTTTAAAGGTCGGAATGGAAAATAGAAAAGGCACAACCAGGATAAAGGCACCTATTTTATAGAAATAGCAATTTACGCATACAGTAAAATACATATTATAGTAAAACTTCTCTATAACAGTATCCTTATATAACAATCATTCACTATACAAGCTAAATATTCTTCGGAATCAATTTTAAGTTGTATTTTACCCCTCTTTAACAATTTTTACCTATAAAAGCAACATCTATATTTATAACAAAACTGACTTTATAAAATTACTCTTCTATAATAGTCATGTAGAATCTCTATTACTAATAACAATTCTAAAAATCTATACACGTTCTTTCTATTGAATAATGTGTCCTGCATAATACATAAGATTTGAAGATCTGCTCATGATATATTTTCCATTGAATAAATACCAAAATATATTTAGATACAAAACTCTACTGTTAAATTCTTAGATTGCCTTCAACGGAAAGCTATTGCATACCCTTTTGGGGAATGTTTAGATACAAATCTTCACCAATTCAAGTGTTATATCGCTAGCAAGATAATGAAATCTACGAAACAAGCTAAAATTAAAAAGTTCTTTCATCAATGTTACGACCCCAAATCCCATCAATATCGTGAAAGCACCTAACACTGCTTGTTAGGCAAGCCAACATTCAATATACAGAAATAAACTTCAATAACAATAAGAAAATAGTCTCAAAAGCGGAATATCATAAATAAATGTAGCAATATAACAATGCAATTGAAATAACATCATAGAACTTGTGTCAACGAGTACGTGAGATCTATAGAGTAAAAAGTACAGTGGTATGAATAATGTGTAACACCCCGAAAAATTTCGAAGTACTTAAGTGTAAAGCCCGATAAAGATTGCAAGGAAAATAATATTTCATGGTGCCGGACTAGGCTTGGAATATTTGGGTTGAACAATGCACCGGAAAGTAAAGGAAAATTTTTGGCGGAAAAGTACATTTTTGCGGTCCATTATGCGACTGCAGAACCACTCTACGGACTGCATAATGGCCGCAGAGTAAGGCAGTTAATTGGGTCAGTTGGAAGCAACTATGCGGTCTACTAAGCGACCGCATAACTATTATACGGTGTATTATGCGACCGCATAGTGACCGCATACACAGACAGTTCTTTTGGCTATTTTGTAAGCAATTATATGAGCGATATGCGATCCGCATATCGATTATGCGATCGCATGCCTTGTTCCGGAGCTCCGTTTTTATGTTTTTAAAACTCGACCCTATTTCGTTAAATACACTCTTTGGGCCATTTTTGAGACATAATCTGATATTTTAGAGTGAGAGATAGAGACCTAGAGTGAGAAGGTGTTCTTCAATAATTGTTCTTCAATTCTTTCTCAAGTTTTGGAAGATTAAGAAGGAAAGCTCACTAGGTCTTCATCTTAGAGGTAAGATTCTACACCCTAAACCCTAATTTCGAAATTTTCTGAAAATGGGTAACTAGCAAGATAATTTTTGGGCATGAGAGTTATTTATTTTACATGCATGTGTTATCAAAGGGTGTAGGGAGATTGTTGAGCTAAAAATGGTAAAGATTGGGTTGTGGGATGTTGGAATTCTCCATAAAAGGACCTTGAAACCTTGTGAATACCTAGTGTTTGATAAAATGCTCAAATGAGCTAGAAGCATGATTATCTTCCTAATTATGATTCAATTTGTTATATTTCTAAAATAGATTGAAGTTGCTAAGAATTCCGGAACGTTTTAGAGTTTAAGGAAGCTCAATTGAGGTATGTTGGCTAAACTCTTCTCTTATAATTGAATCCCACGATATTCATGTAAATTATGTAAGTCCCAAATGATTCATTATGAAATTGGCTATTCCGAGTAAGATTTGGTTGAAAGATATATGTTCAACAAGCATCCCAAATGCTCTATTCATGTTATGTTACCATTTGAGGTTGTGTTAAAATATGGGTTGTGCATTAATAATATTTCGACTTTAAGTCACGTTCAAATGAAGGCTATTATGCCAAATTTTGTGAAATATCTCTATGTGCCTTAGACTCTAAATTGCTCACATGTGTACTACACACCTTGATTTGAATTGTATTTGTTTTTTATGATGATAATGATGTTTGAAATTGATAAGGTGAGCATGAAATACTGAGTATGGTCAACGTGCCAAGAATGATCTTAAAATTATGGCCACTAGTGCCAATGAAATAAAAAGATGTGAAAGTATTATGAAATGCGATGATTGATATAAAAAGGTTGATGTCTAAAATAAGACAGCCTAGCCGATCGGGTCATGATCGGACACCATGCCACATACATGGTGGGGATTGTGCTGGAAATTGATATTGACAGTAATTGTGGTTGATTCTCTAATGAGATAGCCTAGCCGATCGGGTCGTGATCGGACTCCCTGCTAAATTTACGGTGGTATTGGTATTGATAGTAATCGTGGTTGATTCTCTAATGAGATAGCCGAGCCGATCGGGTCGTGATCGGACTCCATGCTAAAAGTATAGTGGCATTGGTATTGTGAACAATGGTATATCGATACTAAAAATCTCCCAATGTGAGATATGGAAATTAATTTGAACACTGTCTTGATCCTGAATTGAGGTTTGATGTTGATTAGGGCTCTCAACATATCCTCAAATATCTGAATAGCCTGCTCGGACTACCCGTCTGTTTGAGGGTGAAATACGGTGCTCAACTCAACCTGCGTGCCCAACTCATGCTGAACAGCTCTCCAAAAGTGCAAAGTATACTGAATCTATCAATCTATGATAATAGACACGTGAACACCATGAAAGTGGAAAGTCTCCGTGATGTAGATCTTAGCGAACTCCTCTGAAGTGTAGAGAGTCGTGACTGGAATAAATTATGCAAACTTGGTCAGTCTGCCCACAATAACCCAAACAACATCAAATATCCTCAAAGTCCATACTGATGCGCTCCCACTTTCACTTGTGTATCTCAATCTTCCGAAGCAACCCAATAGGTCTCTCACGCTCATACTTGACCTGCAGACAATTCAAACATCGAGCAACATATCCAACAATGTCTTTCTCCATCCTTCGCCACCAATAATAATGATTCAAATAATACTACATCTTCGTAGCTCCTGGATGAATAAAATATTGTGAGCTACGAGCCTCCTCAAGAATAAACTCTCTCAAACCATCTACATTAGGAACACAAATTCGGCCCTGAAGCCGCAATACACCATCATCACCAATAGCCACTTCCTTAGCACCACCTCATTGTACCATGTCCTAGAGGACAAGCAAGTGGGGATCATCATACTGATAAGCCTTAATGCGCGCTCAAACAAGGATGATTGAGATACAACACAAGCAAGAATTATTCTAGGCTCTGATATATCCAATCTTACAAACCTGTTGGCCAAAGCCGGAACATCTAGAATAAATATAGAACTTCCCATACTCTCCGCCTTTTTAATCAAGGCATCTTCTACCATATTGGCCTTTCCCGGAAGATAAATAATGGTGATATTACAGTCCTTCAATAGCTCCAACTACCTTCGCTGCCTCAAATTCAAATCCTTTTGCTTGAATAGATGCTGAAGACTCCGATAATCCATATAAACCTCACAAGGCATTCCATATAAATAATGCCTCCAAATCATGAGCGTGTGTGCAATAGCTGCTAACTCTAAATCGTGCATAGGGTAGTTCTTCTCATGGGTCTTTAATCAACGCGTAGGCAACCACCCGGCAGTCCCGCATCAACACACGCCCAATGCCAATGTAATGACCAGACTGATCTTTTTGAGCATTTACATTCAGCTCGGTGGTTCGAGGTCATGAATAGCTTCATATTTTGTATTATGACATGAGTGCATTGTCGATTTTGGTCTTCGAGTTGTTCGGAATTGATTTAGAAGAATGATTCCTAAAAAGGAAGCTTTAAATTGGAAGAGTTGACCAAGTTAACATTTATGTATATGAAATCGGATCGGAGTTTTGATGGTACTGTTAGGTCCGGATGGTAATTTTTGACTTGGGCATATGCACGGAGTTCCATTTGGATGTTTCTAGATGGTTTTGGCGCTAATTGGAAAATGTTAACAATTTAAAGGTTTGAAAAGTTGATAGGTTTGACCGTGTGTTGACATTGATGTTATGGGGTTCATATTGTGGTTTCAGGAGTTGGAATAGGTTTCTTATATCATTTGAAACTTATGTGCAAAATTTGAGGTCATTTCGAGTTGATTTGATATGGTTCGGCACGAGTTTTTGAAGTTGAAAATTCAAAAGTACATTAAGTTTGATTTGAGGTGTGATTCATGAATTTGATATTTTATGTGGGATTTGAGGCCTCAAGTAGATCCGTATTATATTTTGGGACTTATTAGTATGTTCGGACGAGGTCCCAAGATGTCAGGTGAGTTTCGGATAGGTTTCGGTTGTGTTGCGCTCGTTTTTTATGTTTCGATTTTTCTTTAAGCATAAATTATACTATATTAATTAAATGAGCTCAAAATTCTATTTTTATTGAAGAATTATATCCTTATTGTAATTACGGAGCCATATCAAAAAGAATCGATGAATTTGGACATCGTATGAGGGAGTTCTGCTCATTTTAGTGTCGGAGAAGAAAGTTGGTCCTGGTGCTTCGTATCTGCGAAGTTGGGTCCACATCTACGATCCCGGAGGTACGAAAAATGGTCCGCAAAAGTAGAAATGACAGCTGAAAAACTGAAAGTGTGGATTTTTTGGCGTAAAAGCGGAAATCCCTAGGTATAAAAAGTTCAGACTACGTTCATTTGGTATTTTGAGCATATCTTGAGTTTTAGAGCCCCGATAGAGCTGCTTTTCGCAGCGTTCTTCTAGACTTTTCATGGGGGTCAGTATCTAATCTCAATTTTTGTATTTTAACTTGATTACACTAATTCATTAGTTAATTAATACATGTTTTGATAGGAGAATTGTGGGCTTTTTCAAAAACCTTTCTAAATAAAATAATTGGGTTTTGAATATTGATTCGGAGTCGGAATTGGATGAAATTAGTATGATTGGAATCATATTCGAATGGGTGGTTAGAATCTGTATGTTTTGTCAAGTTTCGAGGAGCGAGACCTGGTTGACCTTTTGGTTGACTTTGAGTTTTTGATTAAAGATTCGACATTTTTCGCTTGGGTTTGTTTCCTATGACATTATTTGATGTTTTTGAGCTGCTTTTGGTTAGTTTCGAGTAGTTTAGAGGTTGATTCCCGCGGAATGGAATTTCTGTAGTATTTTTTGGCTTGCTCGGTATTTGATTTGGCTTGTTTGAGGTAATAATCTTACCTAAACTTGGTTCAGGGACTAGTTTCCTTACTCATTTGTGATAGTTATGTGCTATGGGTGGCGCATATGTGTGGGGTTTAGCCCATGTACAAGCACCGGGATATTTATCTATGCTCGTTTAGTGCTTAGGCTATGATATACCTTGAATTGATGGTTAAGCTTTATGCTGTGATGTTTCTCATATTTGTAACCCTGATATGAGCTATTAGATCCACGTTTGAGGTTACATAGAGACAAATCTCCTTATTGAACCTTATAATTTCTATTTCCCTAATGAAATTGCTGGTTTGAGCTATGATAGCACACTTTGCACATGCATTCACATTAGCATGTCATTTATACCCGTCGAGGAATATGAAATCTGATATTCATTTATCATACACATGTATTCTTTTATATTTGCTTTCTGTGTGATATGATTTGGACTGGTAGCCTGTGACCACGCCGGGAGGATTGTGATATTGAGCCTCTGACCATGCCAGATAGATTGTGATTATTGGCATGTGAGTTGTTCGTGCAGCACGCGAGTTGTCCATGAGGTTGATGTTATTGGCATGTGAGTTGTCCGTGAAGCATGTGAGTTACCCGTGCAGATCTAGATATTCATATAATTGGTACATGAGTTTTCCATGTAGCACGTGAGTCATCCGTGCAACACGTGAATTATCCGTGCAACACATGAGTTGTCCGTGCAGCGTGTGGATATGGATCCATCCCCATAGAATCACCCTCTCATGTTTCTCTCTTGATGGTGTACACTCGTGTGAGAAACCTACGGGTTTCTAGTTAATGTGAGCTATGGGAGAGCTGGTTACTGGTTTGGTTTGAGTACTGAGATTCTATTTTGATCGGGTTGCGCGCCACAACAGATTGATATTGAGTTAGTGCACTTCATCTTTACTTGCAATTTCCTTGGTTGTTACCTGTTTTATTTGCATATTTTCCTTATATGATAGATTGTTGTCTGAGCAGAATCCGTTGAGAAAACTAAGAGACCATTGTGGCTTTACGTGAGATTTCATGATTTGATTATATTTTCTATTTTGTACGGTAAGGTCCCGTAAAATTTTGCAAAGGAAAAATAATGTTTCGTGGTGCCGAATTGGGCTTACGTGTTGAACAATACACTGGAAAGTAGAGGAAAACTTTTTGACAGAGAAATGTGTTTCTGTGGTCCATTATGCGACCGCAGAATCACACTGTGGACCGCATAATGGCTGCAAAGTGAGGCACGTGCGGGCCGGTTTTGGATGCCATTCAGCGGTCAACTATGCGACTGCAGAACAGGTCTGCGGGCCGCATAGTGATCGCAGTGTTTTGGCAGTTTTGTACACCAATTATGCGGCCGATATGCGGACCCAATATCAATTATACGACTGCAGACCTTGTTTCAGAGCTTCATTTTTGGGTTTTTACAACCCGATCCTACTTCGTTAAATAGACGCAATGGTCTATTTTTGACTAAATATATTACATTTTAGAGTTAGAGAGAGTGCCCTAGAGTGAGAAGGTGTTCCTCAACAATTGTTTTTCAATTCTTGCTCAAATATTGAAAGATTAAGAAGGGAAACTCACTTGGTCTTCACCCTTGTAACACCCTGGAAAATTTCACAGTACTTAAGTGGTAAGCCCGGTAAATTTTGCAAAGAAACTAATGTTTCATGGTGTCGGACTAGGCTTACGTGTTTGAGGATTGTAGAAATGCACTGGAAAGTAAAGAAAATTTTTGGGTTGAACAATGCACCGGAAAGTAAAGAAAATTTTTTGGGTTGAACAATGCACCAGAAAGTAAACAAAATTGTTTGATGGAAAAGTGCATTTCTGCGGTCCATAATGCGACCGCAGAATCACTCTGCGGACCGCATAATGGCCGCAGAGTGAGGCAGTTAATTAGGCCAATTGGAAGCAATTATGCGGTCAACTATGCGACCGCATAACTGTTATGCAGTGCATTATGCGACCGCATAGTGACCGCATACACAGACAATTCTTTTGGCTATTTTGTAACCAACTATGCGACCGATATGCGGTCCACATGAGCTAGAACCATAATCATCTTCCTAATTTTATTTCAATTTGTTATATTTCTAAAATAGATTGAACTTGCTAAGAATTCCGGAACATTTAGAGTGTAAGGAAGATCAAGTGAGGTATGTTGGCTAAACTCTTCTTTAAGAATTGGAATTCCCAATATCCTTGTAATTTTCGAGATGTTGATTATAAATGGAGTATTCCGATAAGTTTTATGGTGAAGATATATGTTCAATTCATGTTTCAAATGCTCTTATCATATTGCATTATAAGTGGGGATTATGGTGTAGAGATTGTGATTGTGATACACCTCCACACGCATATATATATTGGGGTGAGGCGGCATGACCGCTTTGTGTAGGGAATATGATATTGTGGGACTGCACCTCCACCCGCTTACATTGGGGTGAGGCAGTACGATCGCTTTGTGTATGGTTTTGGTATTGTTGTGGCACCACCACCCGCATACATTGGGGTGAGGCGGCATAGCCGCTTTATGTTGGTATTGGTATCGTTGATGCATTTCCACCCGCATACATTGGGGTGAGGCGGCATAGCCGCTTTGTGTGGGTTCTTGGTATTGTGGTTATACATCCACCCATATACATTGAGGTGAGGCAGCAGGGCAACTTGATTTGAGTTGTGGTATTGTACGTACACCTCCACCTGCCTACATCGGGTGAGGCGGCAGGGCCGCTTTGTGTGAAGATGGTTATAGAGGATCTTATCCTAAATCCTATAAATGTTGTTGATATCTTTTAATAAGATTGCTATGGTTGAGACGAATATCTATATTATTCTATTGCCGCACTGGTTCATCATAATTATCTTGTATTTCTAAATTCTTAAATTTGTGTTTAGTTTTCATACTAGTACTATTCGACGGTACTAACGTCCTTTTTGTCGGGGGCGCTGCATCTTTAAATGGATGCAGTTGGTTCCATAGTAGGAGACATTGATCAGTGATAGCAGTACACCTTCTTCCCAGCTGACTTGGTGAGCCCCACTTTATCCCGTGGTCATGTATCTTTTGTTCTTTATTTATTATGGTTGAGGTATAGCCGGGGGCCTTGTTGCCGGCATTATCATTGTACTCTTCTTTATCTATAGAGGCTCCGTAGACATAGTGTGGGTTGTGTATTGGTACTAGGAAAGACAAACTATGCTATGTTGTGGTTGTAATACTTGTCCATTTGAGACTTTAAAAATGGTGAAAGTTATGGTAAGCAATTGGTAATTTAATACACGACCACTTTATTGTTTAATTAAGGAAAACATATATTCTCTTTATTCATGAATGAGTTTGGGTAGAAGAAATCTAACAGGCTTGCTCGGTCGGGTTCACTCGGTTGAGCGCTGGTCGTGTTCCACGGTTTGGGGGCGTGACAAACTTGGTATCAAAGCCTAAGGTTTTAAAGTGTCCTAGGATGTCTCGGTGCCGTGTCTAGGAGAGTACTTATTATTGGTGTGTTGTCGACCACATCTATAATTAGGATGCTACATGGGCATTGAGGAATAATACCCTTCTTTCATGTTCTCGATCGTACGATAAAGCTGGTTGTAAGACTGTTCCTCCTTTAACTCCTGCATTGCTCTAATTTTCAGTACATGGCACCTAAGAAGAAGGCAAGAACTGGACAAAGATCCAATGTCACCCCAGGAGTGACAGTTGACCCTATAATTGATGATGCGGGTGAGCACCCGAGGAGTGAGAATATTCCTCCAGTTACTACACTGCCTAACTCTACTACAACTGATCAGACCGCACCTGCCCTACACCTACAGAAGGTGCAACAATTCCTCCAACTGATGTTCCAGTTCTAGCTCCAGCTCCAGCTTCTGATTCTGGTGTGTCTGATATTGATATTAGGGTAGCCATACAAATATTGACATAGATAGTGGCTTCTCAGGCCCAGAGATCGAGTGTTGAGCCTACTCTTTCCAGTCATCCAGGAGAATCCACTAGTTCTAGGGTGAACAAGTTTCTATAGTTAGATCCTCTAGTGTTTACGGGTACTGATCCTGAGGAGGACCCCCATGACTTTGTTAATGAGATGCACAAAACTCTCCGGGTTATGCATACCAAAGAGACGGAGGGAGTAGAGTTGGCCTCTTACCGCCTGAAAGGGGTGGCCTATTCTTGGTTTGAGTTGTGGGAGGAATCCCGTGAGGAGGGAAGCCCTCCGGCAAGGTGGGGTGAGTTCACAAATGCCTTTATGGATCATTTCTTGACTGCCGAAACTAAGGCAGCTCGTGCCACTGAGTTTGAAAGCCTGAAGCAGGGTAGTATGAATATGTGGGAGTACCATATGGAGTTTGCGTGCCTGTCCAAGTATGCTATTCACATGTTACCCACTATGGATGCTAGAGTACGCCGGTTTGTACAGGGCCTTATCCCCTTGGTTATCAATGAGGCCTCTACAGCTGCCTTAGATTCTGATATGAACTATGGCAAGATGGTGGAATTTGCTCAAGCCACAGAGACTCGCAAATTGAAAAATAGAATGGAGCGTCAGAGTAGTAGCAAGGCCCGGTCCGCGGGCAACTTTGTTGGTTATTCCGATTGTAGTGGTGGTAGGTCGGCATTCAGAGAAGCGTCATCAGGACCATCCCAATCATTCGCCCAGTCTTCGATGGGTGCACAATCATCTGGACCCAGTCAGGGCAACAGGGGACCCCACCAGTAGGGTCGGCCAGACAGAAGGTTTCAGCAACAGAGGCTTCCATGCCCTAAGTGTAGGAGGATGCACTTTGGGTCCTATTTCATGGACCTACCAGTATGCTATGGGTGTGGTTTGCGGGGTCACATTCAGAGAGATTGCCGCTCGTCCCGCCGAAATATGGGCAGAGGCGCGGCACACCCAGTTAATTCTGTAGCTACTACATCCACAGCACCTCCAACTCGAGGCACCCCAGTACGCGTAGGGCGTGGTGCAGCTAGAGGTGGTGCACAAAAATTGGGAGGACCTAGCAGATTTTATGCTATGTGGATACGTCGGGAATCAGAGGCTTCTCCGGATGTTGTCACAGGTATATTGACTGTCCAATCTCATGATGTATATGCTCTTATTGATCCCGGTTCCACTTTGTCATATGTCACTCCTTATGTTGCTATGGAATTTGGGATAGAACCAGAATAGCTTTATGAGCCATTCTCTGTATCTATTCCGGTTGGTGAGTCTATTTTGGCCGTGCGGGTTGTGTTGTCACATTGCGTGGTCGAGACACCGTGGCCAATCTTATTGAATTGAGAATGGTCGATTTTGATGTGATAAAGGGGATGGATTGGCTTTATTCTTGTTTTGCCAAGCTTGATTGCCGAACCAGTACTGTTAGGTTTGAATTTGCAAATGAGCCAGTTATTGAGTGGAAGGGTGATAATGTAGTGCCAAAGGGTAGGTTTATTTCCTACCTTAAGGCCACAAAGATGATAAACAAGGGATGTATTTACCATTTGGTCCGGGTTACGGACACCGATGCAGAGGCACCTACACTTGAGTTTGTGCCTGTTGTGAATGCATTTCCAGGAGTCTTTCCGGATGAACTCCCTGGGATCCCACCAGACAGGGAGATTGATTTTGGGATTGATGTGATGCCAGGCACACATACTATATCCATTACACCCTACAGAATGGCACCGGCAGAATTGAAGGAGCTAAAGTAACAATTGAGAGATTTGTTAGAAAAGGATTTTATCCGGCCTAGTGTTTCACCTTGGGGCACACCGGTCCTTTTTGTAAGAAAGAAAGATGGGTCACTGAGAATGTGTATTGACTATCGGCAACTTAATAAGGTCACAATCAAGAATAAGTACCCACTGCCAAGGATAGATGACTTTTTTGATCAAATGCAAGGTGGTAGGTACTTCTACAAGATTGATTTAAGATCCGGGCATCACCAATTGAAGATCAGGGAGCGGGATATTCCGAAAACAGCTTTAAGAACCCGATATGGCATTTTGAATTTCTGGTGATGTCTTTTGGGCTAACAAATGCCCCAGCAGCCTTCATGGATCTTATGAATTGCATTTTCAAGCCATTCCTCGATTCTTTTGTGATAGTGTTTATTGACGATATTCTTGTATATTCACAAAATCGAGAGGACCATGTCGGTCACCTCAGGGCAGTGTTGTAGACTCTGTATCAACACCAGTAGTATGTGAAATTTTCAAAATGTAAATTTTGGCTCGAGTCAGTGAGGGGATTAAGGTTGATCCTTAGAAAATTGTGGCTGTGAAGAATTGGCCGAGGCCTACAACTCCAACAGAGATTCGCAGTTTCTTAGGCTTAGCTGGATATTACAGAAAGTTTGGGTAGGGGTTTTCTACTCTTGCCTCTCCATTGACTAAATTGACGCAGAAGGCAATTAAGTTCCAATGGTCATATGCTTGTGAAAAGTGTTTCCAGGAATTGAAAACAAGATTGACTACGGCGCCGATGTTGACTCTATCCAACACATGATTTAGAACTTGCGGCAGTGGTATTTGCATTGAAAATTTGGCGTCATTATTTAAATGGGATCCATGTTGATATATTCATGGACTATAAGAGGGTATATGCAATACAACGATTCATTATTGTTGCAGTTGAAAGAGGGTATTCATAAACATAAGACCATGGCCTTTTCTCTTGGCATGGATGATGGTACACTAAGGTACCAAGGGAGACTCTGTGGTCCAAATGTGGATGGTCTCCGGGAAAGAATTATGACTGAAACTCACACTTGTAGGTATTTTGTGCACCCAGGTTCTACGAAAATGTATCATGATCTTAAGGAGGTCTATTGGTTGAATGATATGAAGAGGAATGTGGCAGATTTTGTGGCAAGATGTCCAAATTGTCAGCAAGTGATGGTCGAACACCAAAGACCTGGTGGGTTGGCACAGAACTTAGAAATTCCAATGTGGAAATGGGAAATGATTAATATGGACTTTGTGGTAGGATTACCGCGCACTCTATGCAAGTTTGGCTCAATTTGGGTGATTGCGGATCGACTCACGAAATCAGCACACTTTTTGCCGGTTAAGTCTACCGACACAGTGGAGCAGTATGCTCAGTTGTATATCAAAGAAATAGTCAGATTGCATGGCACCCCAATTTCCATCATTTCTGATCGGCGGGCACAATTCACTGCTAATTTGTGGAAGAAATTTCAGCAAGGTTCAGGTACTCAAGTGAATCTTAGTATAGCCTTTCACCCGCAGACTGACGGGCAGGCAGAGCGGACTATTCAGACGTTTGAGGATATGTTGCGCGCTTGTGTTATAGACTTCAAAGATGACTGGGATGATCATTTACCACTCATAGAATTTGCATATAACAATAGCTATCATTCTAGCATTCAAATGCCACCGTTCAAGGCTTTATATGGTAGGAGATGTAGATCTCCCATTGGGTGGTTCGAAATTGAGGAAGCAGAGATGATAGGGCCAGACCTAGTGCATCAGGCTATGGAAAAAGTTAAAATCATTAAGGAGCAGCTGAAGACTGCTCAGAGTCATCAAAATTCCTATTCGGATGTTCGTCGTAGAGATTTGGAATTCAAATAAAATGATTGGGTATTTTTGAAAGTTTCCCCCATGAAGGGTGTAATGCGATTTGGTAAGAAAGGGAAATTGTGTCTGAGGTATGTCAGACCGTACAAAATCATCCAGAGGATTGGTGAGGTAGCATACAAGCTTGAGCTACCACCTGAGATGTCATTAGTACACCCGGTGTTTCATGTGTCTATGTTAAAGAGAGTAGTTGGAGACCCGACAATCATTGTTCTAGTTGAGACTATTGAGGTAAATGAAGAATTGACTTATGAAGAGATTCCAATTTCTATTATTGATCGGCAAGTCGGAAAGTCGAGAAACAAAGAAATTGCATCCATGAAAGTGCTATGGCGAAACCAACAGGTTGAAGAGGCTACTTGGGAGGCCGAAGAAGAAATGAAGAAAAAGTATCCTTATTTATTTGAATAACCATGTAATTATGAGTTGTGCCTTATGAAAATGCTAAGGGATATTCCTATGGAATATGTATGACTTGTACATTTGGTGTTAAGGGTGTTCCGTTCTGGTAATATAATTGCATGTGAGGCCACAGTTGGTGTTGTTTTGTATTATGTTACGTTGTTGGATTATGTATATGCTGTTAGGATGTGTTTCTGGGGCTCTCTGACAGGTGGATAGGCCTAATTTCAAGGGAAACTCTCGCGAAATATTTGGAAATTTAGGGAGTTAGTCAAATTTGGGGCTGCTAGTTTGTGGTATAAAACAAACTAAGTTGCATAAGATGCTAATGATGGATTTTTACCCTCATTCGAGGATGAATGATCCTAAGTGGGGGGAGTATGTAATACCCCCGAAAATTTCGAAGTACTTAAGTGGTAAGCCCGGTAAAATTTGCACAGAAAATAATATTTTATGGTGTCGGACTAGGCTTACGTGTTTGAGGATTGTAGAAATTATTCGCCGTGAGCTTGCGAGCCGTGGTGAGCTTGTGAATTCCCGGATATCACTGAAAATCCCTTTACTTGTACACATGACTTTGATCTCTGAGGAGGAAAATGAAGAAGAAGATAATTTGGTTGCATTCACATGTGATTTTCCATCGCCAAAGTGTAGAGAGAGAAGTATGTTTGCTAATAATACGGGGAAAAGTATTTGAGATAGGTTTTTAGGGATTTGAAGGAGCAATTAGGTACACATAGGCGCATATAAGAGTCTTAGGCACATTGAGCTTTCTTTCACAATTTGGCATAATAACTAGCAGTTGAGACATAATTGAATTCATAATATTTCGACACATGGTCATATTTGAATACTATTTCGAAGGATAACACAATGTGATAAGAGCATTATGAAAACATTTTGAACATATATCTTTTGACAAAAAGTTTATTTTGAACATATATCTTTTGACACAAAGTTTATTTAGAATTCGAGCCAATCATAACTACAACTTACGAGGACATCATGAGATTTGATTCTACCAGAGGAGTTTAGCCAACATACCTCATTTTGAGCTCCCTTAAGTACTACAATGATCCGGAAACTCTAGCAAACTCAATCTATTTAGAAACAAAACAAAATTGAACTGTAATTAGGAAGATACTTGGGGGTTCATCTCACATGAGAATTTTATAAAACACTAGGTCACACTAGGTCCTCCTAAGGTGGATTCCTTCATCCCATAACTCAATATCTACCCTTTTGAGTTCAACAACCTTTCCACAACAAAATTAGTACATGCAAGCATAGATAACACCCCATACCTAAGAATCACACTTCCCATTACCCATCTTATACCCCCAAACTCTAAATTGAAGACCAGGGTATGGAACCTTGCCTCTTGGATGAAGATCCTGTGAGTTTTTCTTGTGAATTATCCAAGTCTTGAGCAAAGATTGATGAACAATTAGCATATGAATCCCCCTCACTGTAGACCACTTTCCTCTCTCTCTCTCTAAAATATCAGTTAGGACTAGCCAAAATAAACTCCAAGTTGTTTTTATAAAAATGGGATCGGGTGAAATTTTCAAAACTTAAATTCTACGAAGTCGGGTCTGTGGTTGCAGCTCGGACCGCAAAACAAGTATGTGGACCGCAAAGGGAACAGCAGAAAAGGTCCCAAAAATTGGGCAGGGCTGGACAGGTCTGCAACAGATCTGCGGTCCGCAGATAAGTTCTGTGGTCGCATGATGGACCACAAAACCTCCTTCCGAAGTCTTCTCATGTTGGTTCTGCAATGGATTGTGCAGCCCGCGAAATCGTTATGCAGCCGCATAATGGACCGCATAATGGCCTTCAAAAATAGCTCAACTTATGCTTTACTCTATGGACGATCTGCAGCCCACAAAGTTGTTCTGCGGTCGCATAATGGACCGCAAATATGCCATGGTATGAAAAATGATTCTTTCAACTCTCCGATATACTGTACAACCCACAAAGTTTGTACCGCGGTGAGCAACCTTGCCGCAATGAATTTCTACAACCCTCAATCACATTACTCTACTTCGGCGCCACGAGACCCCGGATTTTAGGTGAAATATTACGGGGCCTTACATCCTCCTCCACTTAATATCATTCGTTCTCGAATGAGGGTCAAAATCTGTCATTAACATCCAATGTGATTCAACTCTTAATTCACACTCCCGAAGTTCTAAATTTTGACTAACTCCCTAAATCTCCAAAAATTTTGGCAGAGTTTCCCCTATAACTGGTCCTATCCACCTGTCAGAGAACCCCAGAAACCAAACCTAATAACATATACATAATCCAACGATGGAACATAACATGTAAACAACACTAACCGTGGAATCATAAGCAATTTATTACCAAAAAGGAACACCCTTAACATCAACTGTACAAGTGAAACATAATTCATAGAAGGTAAACTCTTAACATTTTCATAAAACTCAACTTCATAAATACATAGTTATTCAAGCAAATGGGGGTACTTCTTCTTCATTTCTTCCTCGACCTCCCAGGTGGCCTCTTCAACCTGCTAGTTTTGCCATAGCACTTTCATGGAGGCAATTTCTTTATTTATCAGCTTTAGGACTTTCCTATCAAGAATAGCAACTGGAATTTCTTCATAAGTCAATTTCTCAATAACCTCAATAGTCTCAACTGGAACAATAAGCGACGAGTCTCCAACCACCTTCTTCAACATGGATACATGAAACACCGGGTGCACTGAAGACATCTCTGGAGGTAGTTCAAACTTGTAAGTCACCCGACGAATTCTCTGAATGATTCTTTATAGTCTGTCGTACCTCGGACTCAACTTCCCTTTCTTACCAAACCGCATTATACCCTTCATGGGGGAAACCTTCAAGAATACCCAGTCATCATCTTTGAACTCCAAATCCCTATAACGCATATCCGAATAGGACTTCTGAT
Source organism: Nicotiana tomentosiformis (assembly GCF_000390325.3). Taxonomy (NCBI): domain Eukaryota; kingdom Viridiplantae; phylum Streptophyta; class Magnoliopsida; order Solanales; family Solanaceae; genus Nicotiana; species Nicotiana tomentosiformis. The sequence goes on along the minus strand of NC_090820.1, from coordinate 76,337,515 downwards.
AGCTCTGAGCAGTTTTCAACCGGTCTGTAATGATCTTAACCTTCTCCATAGCCAGATGCACGAGGTCTGGCCCTACCAACTCTACTTCCCCAATCTCAAATCATCCAATGGGAGATCTACATCTCCTACCATATAAAGCCTCGAACGGTGCCATCTGAATATTAGCATGATAACTATTGTTGTAGGCAAATTTGATGAGTGAAAAATGATAATCTCAGCTACCTTTGACGTCAAGAACACAAGCGCGCAACATATCCTTAAGTGTCTAAATTGTCTTCTCTTCCCGCCCATCAGTTTGCGGGTGAAAGACTATACAAAGATTCACCTGAGTACCCAAACCTTGTTGAAATTTCTTCCAAAACTTAGCCGTGAATTGTTACACTCGTTCTGAGATAATAGAAACTGGAGTGCCATGCAACCTGACTATTTCCTTGATATATAACTTATCATATTATTCCGCTATGTCAGTAGCCTTTACATGTAAGAAGTGAGTTGATTTTGTGAGTCGATCCACAATCACCCAAATCGAGTCGAACTTACGAGGATTGTGAGGTAGTACTACCACAAAGTCCATATTTATCATCTCCCACTTCCATATTAGAATTTCTATGTTCTGTTCTAACCCACCGAGCCTTTGGTGTTAGGCCTTCACTTGTTGACAATTCGGACATCTTGCCAAAAAGTCCGCTATATTCCTCTTCATATCATTTCACCAGTACACTTCCTTAAGGTCATGGTACATCTTTGTAGAACCTGGGTGCACGAAATACCTAGAATTGTGAGGCTCGGTAATGATTCTTTCCCGGAGACCATCTACATTTGGAACACATAATCGCCCTTGGTACCTTAGTGTACTGTCATCCATGCCAAGAGAAACAGCCATGGTCTCATGTTTATGAATCCCCTCCTTCAACTGCACCAACAATGGATCGTTGTATTCCTTCTCCTTGACCTCCACAACAAGCGATGATTCATCCCTATTTTTCACAATCAGCCCTCCTTCACTGGAATCTGTAAGGTGAACTCCCAAACTAGCTAACTAATGAACCTCTGACGAGTGCAAAACACACACTTAAATATGCTTGCTAGTCGAATATAGTATAATAAAATATCGTATCCATAGGGATTGGAGTTAAATAGTATTTTTGTAGTTTATAACTTGATTGCTATCCAAGATGATCAACAATTTAGAATTATGTGATTAAAAACTACAATTAACTATGAATCTACAGTTATTGACTAATGACATACAAAGAAAAGTAAGCAAGTAAGATATCAAAGGGGGGAAATAGGGATTGATTGGATAGGTGCAAGATAAATGTTTGGGATTTAACTCTATTTAATTAACTCCAAAGGGTCAAGTGAGTCTCTCGAATTCACTAAATTATTAGTTCAAACGTTCAGTAGAAACCTCTCTCTCGATTAAGTCTCAACCTGACCATATGAACCAATTTATGCTTAGTGAAGATATGAAAGAATTCGGATTGGCCTTTAGGAGAACCTCTATAGATTATCCTCCTAACTAGGTCTAAACAATAATTCAACTAGCCTCTTTCGATTACTAAGAATAATCAATGAATTTAACCAACAAGATAATGAAAGAATATCATGGGTTATGCCTCTTTCGATTACATGAATATGTGAAAATAGATTCAACAATTAAAACATCCAAAACAATTCAATACATAAAACTAGAGTTTATATCCACAAACAAATATCAATACACCAAATCCATCAAACCCTAAAGAGAACTACTCCACAGATACGGAGTAATTCATCACAAATAAGTTTAAGTTAGAGGAAAGCATAAACGATCCAAACTCTTTTCTTGAGTGATGATTGAATCATGAAATCCTTGTGCTCTCGCTTCTCCCACTTCTTCTTAGCCTCCTTAGGTCTTAGATGTGTCAAAAGTCCTCAAAATATAGGGTCGGGCCCAAACAAGCACACCTTCTCCTTCACGAAATTGGAAGCATTGTCTTACATAATTTTTTTAACATCCTTTTGTCTATAATATCTATTTAATTATTTTTAAAAAATAAATCTATTGGGCCCACTTAGCCCATTTAGCCCGCGAGCCGGGACCGTTTATCCCGAGACCAAACAGTCCCGGTCCCGAGCCGGTTCCTACAAAAAGATCACTTAGCCTATTTAATTTGGGACCGGGACCGGCCCACTTGGCCCGTTTAGGCCGTGGACCGGCCCACTTGCCACCCTTAACCTCGTCACTACCTCGTCGAGGTTAGGCTCGACACTTACGAAGTACATTGGGTCGGTTGTACTCATACTACACTCTGCACTTCTTGTGTAGATTTTGGTACTGGTCCAAGCTGTCCGTGAGGTGCACTAGCTTGGATTATCATATTCGGAGACTTGAGGTAGATCTGCTGATGTCCGCAGACCTCGTCGCATTTTTCCTCTTTTACTGTTCATTTCATTCAAAACCGTTGTATTTATTTCAGACTCTATTTGTAGAACTTCTAGTAGTTCGTGTACTTGTCACACCAGATTCGGGTTGTATTTGATATATCAGATGTTATGATTTTTCGCACTTTACTTCAGAACTCATTTAAGTTATTTCAGTTTCTTCATTATTATTTAATTCAAACTGTTAAAAATGGATAAACCGTTCTAACGCTGACTTGCCTAGCAAGTGAAATGTTAGGTGCCATCACGATCTCGATGGTAGAATTTTCGGGTTGTGACAAGAGGAAATGATCTCATATGACCAGTTACAATTTGAATAGATGAAATGACTTTATAAATTTAAAATTTCCTATTTGATTTACCAATCTCTTCTGAAAAGTGTTATATAAGTGAAATAACATTTTTAATTGGTTCGATTTGGACTATATAAAACTTTTGGGGGTTGAGGGTTATGATTAAAAGCTAATGAGGGGACACCGTATACAGATCTAGTTGAAGACGCTAATTGATTTATCTTTTAAGAATGACTTTAATAACTACTTGGTTACTGTTTTTTTTTTCATAGTCTTTTCTATTTTATTTTTAATAATGTTATGGTTATATTTTTTCTGAGCCGATAATTTATCAAAAATACTTTCTCTACTTTCACAATACTATATTCCCAGACCTTACTTATGAAATTACATTAACTTTTTTTGTTTGTTTGTTTTCGATTTTACTAGGATAAAGTGGATTATTGGCTGCAATTTCCATCTAGAAATATGGTGCTCGCGCATTAGGCCATGCATTTTGCGTAGTGTTCTACCTCCCATGCGTGCCCAGTGCGCGGTCGCACGCAAGGGTGACGTCCGACTCGATTCTTCATTTCTCTTTTTGAATGCAATAGTGTCCGTTGATCCCCGAACTCGATTCCAACTTAATTGTTTGACTTTTACTCAGACTTCAAAGCTCCAAAATAGCGTGAATTCATCCTATAACATCTACATAGCGTGGAATCACTCCTACAAGGCATTAAACATATAATTAGTTCAAATTACTAGCGATTAAGGCTCAAACTCAATTAAAGTACAGTAAATTAGAATGCAACAAGCAACTAAAACACAATTATAGCCTACCATCAACACTCCACACTCAAACCATTGCTCGTCCTCAAGCAATCGAACTATACTTTATAAAGACACGACCTTTCTAAACAATTCTCATTACTCATCATACCAAGAATATTTAAAATCGACTAAGAAAAATAGTGTAACATCCTAGCCTCAAGATTTAACTCAAAAGCACCACACATTATTTATAACCTGCTCACTTACCCTAACATAGAGGTCAACCACATTACATTTCCTTCATTAATCAAGTACCCTCACACAACAATGGAGAGTAGTTCCACACTCAATAGAAAATAAGAACAATTAGGAAGTCAGGATATAAAGAATTCGCTCTCTCTCAAAAACAACATTCATATGCAACAAAAGACGTACCATAGGCTTGCCCGTAGTGTACTACTCTACTAATTGAGTTCATTCAGTCAAGGATTAAGTAGTACTTTAATTGTTTGTAATGTAGGCTACGAGGCGAGTAGGATACATGTGGATATAAGAGTGACTACACCTCTCTTAAGCACTTTCAATATATATATACTTAACCATTCAAAACCCCACACTTATGTCAAACCATAACTCCACCTTCACATCAATATACATTAACTCCCTACTTCATTAAGCACAATTACATCAAGTAACCGCTATCAAGGAATATTTTCACAATCATACACTTATTTTTTCTTTCTTTTTTAATTCAAGTGGCTCTTTCTTTTTCAAAATAGTGCACCTTTATCCTTAGTTCAATAGTTCCACTCAAAAGCCAAACCAACCACCCCACACTTAAACTTTTACAAAGTTCATAACAATTCCAAGTGCTCATGAGAGGTGAAAAGGTTCAAATAAATGGTCAATTCAAACAAAATGAATCAGGCTTGTAGTGTGGTTACCAAAGAAACAGGATTACAGGCTCAACAGGGTTAACTAAGATACATAACAATTTGGTGGGTAAACGCATATCATTGGCTCAACAAAGAAATGCCTATATCCTTTCCAAGACTGAATAAAACTACTATTTTTCTTTGCAAACACACGGAGAAAGTTATAGACATCAAATGCAATGCACAGAATACACAAAACCTCACACACACATGGAACATAACTCACTCAATGTTGGATTATCAAGACACTCTAGTCAAAGCAGTTAAGAAAAGTTAAGATCATACAATTTAAGGTACTTATACAAGATTCAAAAACTGAGCCTAAGTGTCACAACTAAAGCACTCACTATTCTCAAGGTATAACATAGTCAAGAGACATTGCTTCAATTTAGCTCTAAACACAAGACTTCCAATTCCTAACCAAAAATAAAAACTAACTACACCTGGTTCAAACAAAAACCCTTGGAAAAGAACCGCCACACAAAGAAAAACCAAGGGGTACACTACCTAACAAAATAAACTCTTTTTGTCTTTTTCTTTCGATTTTAATCCCTCAAGAAACCTGTCGAATGATATCCATGTCGGTAAAAATCGAAAGTTTTAAAATTTTTATGGTTTTCCAATTTGTTTTTCTATCAAACTACTACAACTAACCAATTTAATATAAATACAACATACAAATATCCCCCACCCCACACATCAAGTTGTGATATGTCCCCATGACACACAATTAAAAAGCATAAGGTAGAGGAAACTTCCCTGAATATCTAGTCGGGGTCTGAGTCAAAGTCGGGCTACATTCTTCGTGCCCGAACTAGTGCACACATCCATGCAGACAACTTCTTCTCAGCCTTCTTGGGGTACACCCCACACTTGTCTTTCTCAATCACTAGGACCTTCTCTTTTAAGCTTTTCACTCTCCGCTCTACACTTGCAGCTCGCTTCTCTTTTCTCACCCCAATCTCGACGTTCATCTCAAAAGTCACCATTTCCTCACCCACTCTAAGAATGAGCTTTCTATCATGTATGTCTAATATTGCTCGGCCTGTCGCTAAATATGGTCTTCCTAAGATAAAGGGGACCTCGTTGTTCTCCTATATCTTCACTACAATGAAATCTAGAGGAAATACAAACTTATCTACCCGAACTAAGACATCTTCCACTATCCCCTCAGGTATATAGTTGTTTGGTCTGCCAGCTGCAAAGATATTGGCGCAGACCTTATCTCTCCAAGCTCATTCTCCTACTTCCTGTAAACAGACAAAGTCATTAAATTAATTGAGGCACCAGAATCACATAATGATTTATCAAAATTAAGAATGCCTAACGAGCAAGGTATAGTGAAACTCCCTGGATCTCCATACTTTTATGGTAGTTTGTTTTGCAAGATTGCGCTGCAATGCTCTATGAGCTTGACCACTGAGGTCTCTTCTATATTCTTCTTCTTTATAAGGATCTCCTTCAAGAATTTGGCATAAGCTGGAATTTGTGAGAAAACTTTTGTGAATGGCAAATTTACATTAACATGTTTCAGCATATCTAGAAATTTCTCAAACTACTTGTATAGCTTTTATCTATACAACTTTCGTGGAAAAGGTAGAGCAGGCATGTGGTCGCTCTCATTCCGATATTCCTTTATCAAAGTGTCCTCCTTCTTCTTTTTCTCAGATCTTTTTTTACCTTTCTTCTTCTTATCAACTTCATTTTTCAGTTGCTGCTCAACTTGTTTTTCAGGTACACTCTCTTGTTGGACATGAGTGGGATTTTTCAGAACTTGCCCGCTTCTCAAGGTCACAGCATTCACTATTTCTTTGGGATTTCTCTTAGTATCAGCTGGTAGAGTAGTTGGGATTCTGTCAAACAATACAGTTGCAATTTTTCCTACTTGCTTCTCCAATTTTTGTAAACCAGTGACAAGTTCTTTGATAGCTGAACCACGAGCATCTAATCTCTCATATATCTTGACAATGAAGGACTTCATTAGATCTTCAAGCCTAGGCTGAGTGAAATGTTGAGGCTGGAACTGTGGCCTCGGCTGATTCACAAAAGCAAGAGCTCCTTGTCCTTGAAATCTGGGATTGCTTTGTTGCCATGCATTTGCAGTACCCCCAGGTGAACTCCATGAAAAACTAGGGTGCTTCTGACCTATTGCAATGAAGTTATAATTCCCAACAACATTAACTTCCTCGATTGAGGCTTAACACTCAAGAGTAGGGTGGCCTCTTTCACATATGTTACATGTTGCGTGGGGCTCACTATGTATTGAAGCTAAGGTCAGCTTTCTTATTTCCTTGGCCATGGCATCAAGTTGTACCTGCATAGATTTGTTAGCATCAACTTGGTGAACACGAGTTTATCTTCTTCTTTCCGCAATCCAAGAGGGCCACCGATTTGCGTCTTCATATAACTCATTTAGAATTGTGACTATCTCCTCTGGAGTCTTTTTCATCAATGAGACTCCAGCTGCATTGCTCAATGTTCTGCGAGTGGCGGGTGCCAATCCATCCCAAAAATCCTGGAGTTGCATCCAGAGTTCAATTCCTCTATGTTGACACTTTCGCACTATCTCCTTAAACCTCTCCCAAGCTTCAAATAAAGTTTTAGTCCCGTTATGGCAGAAGTTATGGATTTCTCTTCTAAACTCGCCCGTCTTAACTGATGAGAAATATTTGTCAAGAAGTTTTCTGGTCATCTCATCCCATGTTCTAATCGATCCATTAGGCAAGCTTCGAAGCGAGTGCTTTGCATCATCTTTGAGTGTGGAGGGGAATACCCTTAATTAAACTACATCTTGTGATACGCCATTGTATTGAAAGTTGTTCATGATCTCCTCGAAGTTCATCACATGATTGTTTGGATCTTCGTTCATCTTTCCTATGAAGACACAGCTGTTTTGAAGAGTTTGAAGCAACCCTTGTTTAACTCAAAATTGTCAGTTGTAACTGGAAGTGGTCTCACACTTGATAAGCCTTGGTTGTAGAATGGTCTAGCATAATCACCAAGTTGTCTCTCAGCACCAAGAGCTATATTTCCAAATTGGTCAACACCCAAAGGTTGATTCTGAACAATTCTCCGAAACCATTCCTCCTAGTAGACAAGTTGTGCATTTCGAAGAACTGTCTCTTTGGCATCTCATGTAGCTTTTTCTCTTTGTTGGGCTGCCTCTCTTGCAGCCAAATCAACATTATCATTATCTCTTGCCATAATTTCTTTGGTTGAGGATTGCCCAACCTTCTATGTATTCTCGGGGAGATTTCTTTCCTTCCTCAATTGTCGCAGTTCTTTCTTGATTTCTGGTTCGTATTGGAGCATTTCCTTTCCAGAGTATCAAGTCATGAACCAATCTAACTTGTAGCCTGCGCACAATTAAGTAACACCAAACGTAAAAAGAGAAAAAATAAAATAGAAAGAAAAATTCCTGACTTAGCACTACAAACTATTTCAAACACTATTAATTGCCAATCCCCGACAACGATGCCAAAATAGACGAGCGTAAAACACACAATTAAATATGCTCGTTAGTCGAATATAGTATAATAAAATATCGTATCCACAGGGATAGGAGTTAAACAGTATTTTTATAGTTTATAGCTTGGATGCTATCCAATATGATCAACAGTTTAGAATTATGTGATTAAAAACTACAATTAACTAAGAATCTACGGTTATTGACTAATAACAAACGAATAAAAGTAAGCAAGGAAGATATCAACGGGGAAAAATAGGGATTGATTGGATAGGTGGAAGTTAAATATCTGGGATTTAACTCTATTTAATTCACTCCTAAGGGTCAAGTGAGTTTCTTGAATTCACTCAATTATTAGTTCAAACGTTCAGTAGAAACTCCTCTCTCGATTAAGTCTCGACTTCACCATATGAATAAATTTATGCTCACTGAAGATATACAAGAATTCGCTGTGGATTGGTCTTTAGGAGAACCTCTCTCGATTATCCTCCTAACTAAGTCTAAATAATAATTCAACTATCCTCTTTCGATTACTAAGAAGAATCAATGAATTTAACCAACAAGATAATGCAAAAATATTACAGGTTATGCCTCTTTCGATTACATGAACATGTGAAAATAGATGCAAAAATTAAAACACCCAAAACGATTCAATACATAGAAGCTAGAGTTAATATCCACAAACAAATATCAATACACCAAATCCATCAAACCCTAGAAAGAACTACTCCATAGATATGGTGTAACTCATCACAAATAAGTTTAAGTTAAAGGAAAGCATAAACGATCCAAACTATTATCTTGATTGAGGAATGAATCAAGAAATCCTTGTGCTCTTGCTTCTCCCACTTCTTCTTAGCCTCCTTAGGTCTTAGATGTGTCAAAAGTCCTCAAAATACCATTTTCCATGTATATATAACAAGTAGAGCCGTGCCCAAACAAATACACCTTCTCCTTTACAAAATGGGACTTTTCCTAGATAGGACGTGCATGGCCGTGCACCCGGGATGGTGCTTGCACATTGCGTAGTGTTCTGCCTCCCATGCGCGCCCAGTGCGCGGTCGTGCACCTGTGTGACGTCCGGCTCAATTCTTGTTTCTCTTTTTGAATGTACTAGTATCTGTTGATCCCGAACTCGATTCCAACTTAATCTCTAGGCTTTTACTCAGACTTCAAAGCTCTAAAATAGCGTGAATTCATCATATAACATCTACATAGCTCGGAATCACTATTACAAAGTACTAAACACTTAATTAGTGCAAAATGCTAGTGATTAAGGCTCAAACTCAATTAAAGTGCAGTATATTAGAGTGTGACAAGCAACTAAAACTCAATTATAGCCTACCATCAATCTCCTTGGCCAATGGCCTTTGATAAGCCTCCAAGTGAGCCAAACTACCCATAGATTTCCGGCTAAGAGCATCCGCCACAACATTAGCCTTCCTCGGATGATATAGATTATCAATGTCGTAATCCTTGAGTAACTCAAGTCATCATCTCTTCCTCAAATTTAATTCCTTCTTTTTGAAAATGTATTGAAATCTCTTATGGTCCATGAATATATCCACATGGACCCCATACCAGTAATTATGGCAAATCTTCAATGCAAATGCCACCGCCACAAGCTCTAAGTCATGTGTTGGATAGTTTCTCTCATGATTCTTGAGTTGCCTAGAAGCATAAGAGATTACCTTATCATGTTGAATCAATACACTCCCAAGCCCGATCCTTGAAGCATCACAACACACAACAAATCCATTTGTACCTTCCGGTAGGGTCAACACCGGCGCGGTAGTCAATCTTGATTTCAACTCTTGGAAGCTCTTTTCACAAGCATCTGACCATTGGAACTTAACTGCCTTCTGCGTCAATTTAGTCAACCGAGAGGAAAGAGTAGAGAACCCCTCCACTAATTTCCTGAAATACCCAGCTAAGCCCAAGAAACTATGAATCTCTATTCGAGTTGTAGGTCTAGGCAATTCTTCACCGCTGCAATCTTCTGAGGGTCAACCTTAATTCCTTCTATTGTGCTGATACAAAGTCTGCAGAACTGCCCTGAGATGATCGACAAGGTCCTCTCGACTTCGTGAATATACGAGAATATCGTCAATGAACACTATCACAAAGGAATCAAGAAAAGGCTTGAAGACTAGATTCATAAGATCCATGAAAACTATCGGGGTTTTTGTTAGCCCAAAAGACATCACCAGAAATTCAAAGTGCCCATACCGGGTCCTGAAAGCTATTTTCGGAATATCCTACTCCCTGATCTTCAATTGGTGATACCCGGATCTTAAATAAATTTTAGAGAAGTACATAGCATCCTGCAATTGGTCAAATAGGTCATCTATCCTTGGCAATGGGTAATTATTCTTGATCGTGACCTTGTTGAGTTGTCGATAGTCAATATACATTATCAATGACCCATCCTTCTTCCTTACAAAGAGGACTGGTTCGCCCCAAGGCGACACACTCGGCCGGATGAAACCCTTCTCTAATAAATCCTTCAGCTACTCTTTTAGCCCCTTCAATTCTGTCGGTGTCATTCTGTAGGGTGGAATAGCTATAGGTTGCATGTCTGGCATCATATCAATCCCAAAATCAATCTCCTTGTCTGGTGGAATCCTAGGGAGCTCATCAGGAAAGACCTACAAAAATAAATTCACCATTGGCATGAACTCAAGTGCAAGTGCCTCAACATCGGTGTCCGTAACCAGGACCAAATGGTAAATACACCCCTTGTTGATCATCTTCATGGCCTTAAGATAGGAAATAAACCTACCCTTCAGCACCACATCATTTCCCTTCCATTCAATAATTGACTCATTTGGAAATTCAAATATAATGGTTCTGGTTCGGCAATCAAGCTTAGCAAAACATGAATAAAGCCAGTCCATCCCCGTTATTACATCAAAATCAACCATCCCCAATTCAATGAGATCGGCCATGGTGTCACAACCATGCACCGTGATGACACTATCCCTATAAACCCACGCGGCCACAATAGACTCACCAACCGGAATAGAAGTTGTTCTGGTTCTATCCCAAATTCTATAGAAACATAAGGAGTGACATATGATAAAGTGGAATCGGGATCAATAAGGGCATATACATCATGAGATTGGACTGTCAATATATCTGTGACAACATCTGGAGAAAACACTGAACTCTGGAGACCCCTCATAGCATAAAAAAGGTTGGGTCCTCCCGAACTTTGTGTACTACCCCTAACTGCACCACGCCCTGCGGGTGCTGGAGTGCCTCAAGCTAGAGGAGGTACTGTGGATGTAGTAGCTACAGAACCGGATGGTTGTGTCGTACCTCTACCCACACTCTAGCGGGTTGAACAATAATCCCTCAGAATGTGGCCCCTCAACCCGTACCCGTAGCATATGGGTGGGTCCTTGTAACAGACCCCTAAGTGCATCTTCCCACACCTAGGGCATTGGGGCCTCCTCTGCTGCTAGAATCTCCCACCAGGCCAACCCTGCTAGTAAGATCCCTTGTTGCCCTGACCGTGCCTAAAACAGCTCCACTGTTGTTGAGTGGGCCCTGATGGTTCTGCATTGGCTGAAGACTGAGCAAAAGACTTGGATGACCCTGATGACCCTCCCCCGAATGCCGACCTACCACCACCACTACCAGAAGAACCACCAAAGTTTCCCGCGGATAGGGCCTTATTACTACCCTCTCACTCTATTCTATTCTTCAATTTACAGTTCTCTATGGCTTGAGAAAACACCACCATCTTCCCATAGTTCATATCAGAGTTCAAGGCAGCTGTAGCGACCTCATTAATAACCAAGTGGATAAGGCTCTGCACAAACCGGTGCACTCTAGCCCACTTAGTTGTAAACATGTAAATAGCATACTTGGACAGGTGCGCAAATCTCATATGGTACTCCCACACACTCAAGCTACCTTGCCTCAAGCTCTCAAACTTAGCGGCATGGGCTTCCTTGGTCTCGACAAGCAAGAAATAATTAATGAAGGCATCGGCAAACTCACTCAACCTCATCGGAGGGATCCCCTCCTCACGAGACTCCTCTCACTGCTCAAGCCAAGAATATTCCACCTATTTTAGGCGGTAGGAAGCCAACTCCACTGCTTCCGTCTCAGTAGCACGCATAACCCAAAGAGTCTTGTGCATCTCATCAATGAAGTCCTGAGGGTCCTCCTCGGGATTAGTACCCTTGAACAATGGAGGTTCTAACTGAAGAAACTTGTTCACCTTGGAACTAGCAGAATCCCCTGGCTAACTTGAAGAAGTAGGTGAAACATTCAATCTCTGGGCCTGGGAAGCCACTATCTGAGCCAACATCTATATGGCTCCCCTAAGGTCTCCCTCAAAAACACCGGGACTGGAATATCAGCTAGAGGAATCGTTGCACCCTCAGTAGGCATAGGAATTGGTGCAGTCTAAGCAGGAGTAATAGAATCATGCAGTGTAGTAGTTGGAGGAATAGCATCGCCCCTCGGGTGCTCACCCACATCATCAGGTATAGAATCAACTGCCATTCCTGGGGTGGCATTGGCTCCTTCACCAGTTCTTTCCTTCTTCCTAGGTGCCATATACTAAAAATTCGAGCAATGCACGAGTTAAAGGAGGAACAGTCTTATAATCAGCTTTATCGCACGATTTAGAACATCAAAGAAGGGTGTTATTCCTAAATTCCCAAGTAGCCTCCTAACTATAGATGTGGTCGACAACACACCGATAAGAAAAACTCTACTAGACACGACTCCGAGACATCCTAGGACACTTTAAAACCTTAGGCTTTGATACCAAGTTTGTCACGCCCTGACCTTAGGGAGTGCGACCGACGCTCAACCGAGATAACCCGTCCGAGCAAGCCTATACAATACCTCCTACCCAAACTCACCCATGAATAAAGAGAAGATCTATTTCATTAATTAGACCGGGAGAAGATCATGTGGGTAACAATAATCCATTACCATTAGTTACATTATTTACAAGTCTCAAAATACATCCACTTTCATAGTTTGAAGTGGAACATGTGGTACAAATACAACATTACTAGTCTGACTTTCCCGACACCAACATACAACCCACACTATGTCTACGTAACTTCTAATAAGTACAAAAGAATACTATGATAGTGCCGGCAACAAGGCCCCGGCTATACCTCAAAACATAATACACAAGGAGCAAAAGATACACGACCCTGAAATGCAGCGAGGCTCGCCAAATCATCTGGGAAGAGGGTGTAGAGCTATCACTGATCAAAGCCGCCTGCAGTGGAACCACCTGCATTCATTAAAGATACAGCGCCCCCGGAAAAAGCGACGTTAGTACATATGGAATAGTACTAGTACGAATTACTAAACACCCTCTCAATATAAAGAGTAACAAAACAAGGGAGAACAATCATAGAATCAATGAGAGCCTCAAACAATACCAAGACATCAAGTTAGGAGCAAGATAAGATTTCAAGTGAATTTTCGTATTTTGTTTTGGGGGATCTGTAGCACCGATATACCACTGTGTCTATAGCACTGGATCCGATCACCACCCTATCGGCTCGACCATCTCACTCAAAGACATCCAATCACCATCACAATAACAATGTCAATCACTATCTCAATCACAATCTTAAGCACAATCACCACCATGTGTGTGGAATGGCGTCTGATCTCGACTCGATCTGCTAGGCCGTCTCACCAGAATGTTGTGTGGATCAAAATCACCCTTTGCTAGCAATCATCTTATCCCATTTAAAGGGAATAATCTCATCACATCAATCTCATTGAAATTAAGGGGAATAATCACAATCCACTCCTACACTGGCACGTGTAGTTTCGGGGTTAGGTTATTACAACCTACCCTTCCTCGATGACTAGCGATACTCATAAATGTTTATTATATAAAGGACTTTCAGCTGATTTCATAGTCTTTTACTCATCTTTTAATTTTATTAGCAGTAGTGGCCACAATGCAATATCATTCTTCGCATGTCAATCGGATATCATATTTCTTGTTCACCCCTTTCACTTTCAAACATCATCATGATTATCAACAACAAAGCATCTCTAATTAGGACTTTTGGTACACATAGGAGCAAATAAGAGTCTTATGGGTCATTTGGTAGGAGGTATAAGAATAGTGCTGAATAGAGTGTATTAGTAATGCTAGTATTAGTAATGCTGACATTAGTTATACTGGCATTAGTTATGCTGAGATTATTTTTTATCCACTGTTTGGTTTGGTGTATTACAGCATTGCATAATTTTTAAAAAATTGGGTGTTTACAAAAATACCCTCCATAATTTTGAACTTTAGTTATAAAAATCAACTACATAGATAACATAATAAGAAATTCTTCCAACAATGAGAGAAAACAATGATTAAAGAACAAACCATTTCAAAAGGAAGCACCAGAAATGAAATTACCAGAACTAAGAACTAATTTTACAAAATACCTCAAATATTAGTTCTTGAATATAGAAACACGCCCCCAACAAACAAAGAAACCAGTAGTTAGTGCCTTCACTACATGAGTCATTCAAAGAGGGGGAAAAGAACAAAATCACTAAAAATCCTTTTACTTGTACACGTGACTTTGATCTTTGAAAAGGAAAATGAAGAAGAAGATAATTTGGTTGTATTCACATGTGCTTTTCCATCGCCAAAGCGTAGAGAGAGAAGTTTGTTTGCTAATAATATGGGGAAACGTATTTTTGATGGGTTTTTAGGGATTTGAACGAGCAATTAGGTCTTTAACCATGTTTATGAAAGTATAAAAACCCTTACATTACTAATGTCATGGTTTTCTATGCATTGCTTAAACATATAATAATACCAAGTATGATGTATAACTAATACAAATATTAGTTATACACAGGTTGAGAAAATGTATCAAAATAGGTATTAGCAATGCACAGAGCTAATGCTTGCATTATTTTTTCTAATACCTCCTACCAAACGACCCCTTAGGCATATTGAGCTTTCTTTCACAATTTGGCATAATAACTAGCAATTAAGACATAATTGAATTCATAATATTTCGACACATAGTCAAATTTGAATGCATTCTTGAAGGACAACACAATATGATAAGAGCATTCGGAACACATTTTGAACATATATCTTTTGACACAGAGTTTATTCAGAATAGTCAAATTTATAAGGAACTCGGAACATGAGGCTTAAGAGTTTGAGCCAATCATAACGACAACTTACGAGGACATCATGAGCTTCGATTCTACAAGAGGAGTTTAGCCAACATACCTCGTTTTGAGCTCCCTTAAGTACTACAATGATCCGGTAATTCTAGAAACCTCAATCTATTTAGAAACATAACAAAATTGAACTGTAATTAGGAAGATACTTGGGGATTCAGCCGACTTGAGCATTTTATAAAACACTAGGTAGGCATTATGATTTCAAGGTCCTCCTATGGCGGATTCCTTCTTCCCACAACTCAATATCTACCCTTTTGAGCTCAACAACCTTTCCACAACTTTGTTAGTACATTCTTGCATAGATAACACCCCCATACCTAAGAATCACACTCCCAATTACCCATATTCTACCGCCAAACTCGAAATTGAAGACTAGGGTATGGAACCTTACCTCTTGGATGAAGATCTTATGAGTTTTTCTTGTGAATTCTCGAAGTATTGAGTAAATATTGATGAACAATTAGATTAGGAATCCCCCTCTCACTCTAGACCAATTTCCTCTCTCTAAAATATCAGTTAGGACTAGCCAAAATAAAACCCACGTTGTTTTTGTTAAAATGTGATCAGGTCAAATTTTCAAAACATAAACTCTACGAAGTCGGGTATGTGGTCGCAGACCGGACCATAAAATAAGTATGCGGCCAACAAAGGGGACAGCAGAAAAGTTCCCAAAAATTGGGCAGGGCTGGATAGGTCTGCGACAGATCTGTGGTGCATAGATCAGTTTTGCGGTCGCATAATGGACCGCAGAACCTCCTTTTGAAGTCTTCTCATGCTGGATCTATGATGGATTCCGCATCCCATGAAATGATTATGCGGCCGCATAATGGACCACATAATGCCTTCAAAATTAGCTCAAGTTATGCTTCACTCTGCGGCCCGCAAAGTGGTTCTGCGGTCGTATAATGGACTGTAGAAATGCCATGGTCTAAAAAATGATTCTTTCAACTCCCTGACGTACTGTACAACCCACAAAGTCTAAACCGCGGCCAGGAACCTTGCCGCAATGAATTTCTACAACACTCAATCGCATTATTCTACCTCGGCGTCATGAAACCTCGGGTTTTAGGTGAACTTTTACGGGGCCTTATACTTTATCACTTGGATTTATTTCCTCTGGCATTATTTGATGTTTATGCGTTCCTTTTAGCTAGTTTAGAGTGGTTTGGAGGTTTATTAATGCGGGATGGAGTTTCTGGAGTATTGTTTGGTTTGCTCGGTGGTTTGCTCGGTATTAGATTTGCCTTGTTTGAGGTATCAATCTTACCTAAACTTAGTTGAGATACTAGTTCCCTGAGTTATTTGTGATAACTATGTGATATGGGTGGAGCATATGTGTGGCATTGAGCCCATGTGCAAGAACCGGGGTATTTATCCTTTCTCGGGGTAGTCCTTAGGCTGTGATATGCCTTGAATTGATGGTTAAGCTTTATGCTATGATGTTTCTCATGTTTGTAACCCTTCTATGAGCTATTTGATCCATGTGTTGGGGTTATATAGAGGATAATCTTCTTATTGAACTTGACAATTGCTATTTCCATGATGAAATTACTTATTTGAGCAATTATAGAACACTTTGCACATGCATACACCTTAGCATGTCATTTATACCAGTCCATGAATGTATTTTTGTATATTTGCTTTTTGTGTGATATGATTTGGACTGGTAGCCTGTGACCACGTGGGTAGATTATGTTGTTATGTTTGTGACCACGCTGGGCGAATTGTGATATTGTGCTTGTGACCACACTAGGCAGATTGTGATATTGAGTCTGTGACCATACCGGGGTGTGATTATTGGTACATGAGTTGTCCGAGAAGCATGTTGATTTCGATCCATCCCCCTAGGGTCACTCTCTCATGTTTCTCTCTTTATGGTGTACATGCATGTGAGAAACCGATGGGTTTCTAGTTGATGTGAGCTCTGGGAGTGTTGGTTATTGGTTTAGTTTGGTTACTGAGATTCTGATATGGGCCTAAGAGTGGTGATGTGAATTCTATTTGGATCGGGTTGTGTGCCGCATTGGATTGATATTTGGTTTTTGCATTTCATCTTTACTTGCAATTTTATTAATTCTTACCTGATTTATTTATATATTTTCCGTATATGCTGGATTGTTGACAGAGCAAAATCTGTTGAGAAAACTGAGAGTACCAATATTGTTTAATCTCTAATTTCATGATTTGATTATATTTTCTATTCTATACGTGGTGGAATTATAAATTGTACAGGTGATAGCTAGTATCATTTACAATTCTTGCTTTTATTACCTCAGTGTGGTTAGTTATGATATTTATTGAGTTCATGGGGTCGGTTGTACTCATACTACTATTCTGCACCTTGCGTGCAGATCTATGAGTTGAGATGTTGTGGATGACAGGAGTTGGCACTAAAGAAGTACCTACATTACGGATATAGCTATCACTTACCCTTGGTAGCGTTGGATTTGAATTCTGTTAATGTACATATATTGTGTTTATTTCATATTAGCTTTGTAAATCTAAGTCTTAGTTGGTCATCACTGGTACTATCGGTCCTTGGGTTATTGAATAGAGTTTTAGTTATTTCATTTATCGATCCCTTATTATTCCCATTTGAATTCTATTGCCTTTTAGTTGGCTTACCTAACGGGTTGGATTAGGTGCCATCACGACTAGTGGATTTTGGGTCATGACAAGTTTGTATCAGAGCTCTAGGTTCATAGATTCTACAAGTCATGAGCAATCGTCTAGTAGAGTCTTGCGGATCGGTATGATGACGTCCATACCTATCTTCGAGAGGCTACATGTCATGTAGGAAAATTTCCCATCTTTATTTCTTTATCGTGCGACATTTATTCAGCTTGAAGCGTATCTCTTTAAAATCCTTTTACTAACTCGTATGTGATCTTGAGCATTCGGTATCAGTTGTGCATCAACGGCTTGTGATGTCCTGGATGAGGTGCGAGATATGTTCTCGGTGTTGTGTTTATGGGCCAATCTAGAGGACTTGAGGCTAGGTTTAGACTGCAGCTTAGGCTTGGTAGTTTCAGTTGCGTAAGTGTGTACTTTTGGGCTTATATGTTCGGTGGTGTCCCTAGAAGTGGGATTTATTGCTCGGTGAGTGGTTGGAAGGGTATATGATGAGTATGATGTGATTGCGGAATGTGTTCAGATGGCTCGGATGTGACAAGAAGAGTTTTCTTGGGATGTGAAAAGGACTATTGGGTGATTGATTTCTGTCTTGATATGTTGTACAGTCTCAAGTTATCAGCGTGTTGAGGGATCTTTCATGTTGTTCATTTATGTCTTGTTAGTGAGTTTAGACTCGGGAAGATTTAGCGATTGCATAGTGTTTGTGACATGGTAGGGCGTAGGGAGATGCCACTTTGAGCCTAAGCATGTGGGTTATCACCTACGAGGTAGTCTACGGACGTGTGATTCTTATGATGTTTTGTGGAGAGTTTCTTTCTACCAATGGGTTATATGTGTTGCAATTTGAGTTTGAATCACCTAAGGAAGTTGGCTTGACCGTCATGAGGATGATTGTGAGATTAGCAAATGATTTGAGATATTTTTAGGATAAAAGCTACATGAGCTTATGGAAGATTTAGTTGAATAACAGTGCGGGTTTATGGCAGTAATAGTGTAAAGGTATTATGGGTTATCAGATGTTGTGTTCTATGGCTTTGAGCCAAGTGGGGGAGTCGTCTATCAACGATCAGATTGCATGGTTATGTGTTATATTATTTTCGGTCCGAGGCATATTTGAGGATCGGTTGCGACCTAAAAAGGTTGGCTTTGAGGATGACTTGAGTAAAGGAGTTGTTGGATGCATGATATGCTATACATTATGGGGATACTGGAAATCTTGTAATGATTCGGGTTATTATTCGTAGTGGAGGTAGTGTGCATGGAGTAGGGATTCACTCAGTTGCTTAGAGATGTGGAGTACTTCTTCTGGGGTTGGTGTGCTATTAGAGCACAGGTCATTCGGCTCGTTTGGGCAGTGCATTTAGGATTAGAATAGGGTGGATGACTCTCAAGAACGTTCTAATAGGTTTAAGATTCATATGTGGTATTTAAGGAATTTTCGGATTTGTAAAAGGCTAAAATCTGAGATTGGCGATGGATGGTGTCGGGACTCGTGATGTTTCTGTAACATTATGGATTCTACATTTTTGTAACAGATAGGTTAAGGAAATAACTTTAGATTCGTGTAAGGTCTCTTCAGACTGGGCATGGTAATGGATATGATCAGTTCTTTTGGTTCTTATGATGTTGTAGGGCTTTGCCAGTTCTTTGTGAAAATACTTTTGGGTTTGGCAACCTGCGTGACTTGGTTGAGTTAGAGGGATTCAGTTCTGATGGCTTGGTTATGTATAAATGGGTTTAAAAGAGTTCTCAATAATTTTGACTATGGGTTGGTACAGATGTTTTCTTCAAGTATAAGAGGTATGGTGCATGATCTGATTTTCTCTTGGATAGAGTCAAGTGGAAGGTTTCTAGCTGACAAAATATGTATCCTATTTGTGATTCAGGGTTGATAATGGGGTTTTCATGTTTTCTTATGATGGCATGATGGATGCGGTGTGACGTGTGGGATTTAGATTTGCATGTGCAAGTTTGTGGTTCAATGTTGAAGGGAAAGTCACGAGTTCTAGACAACATGGACGACTTCAGATATTTAGAAGAGTTCTGGCACTATTTTGATATCACCTGAGGAGAACATGTATTTCATAAAGGCATACTAGGTTTTGACCTGCCTTGACTAGTATTACGGTAATCGCCTGGTTGATTGACTACTGATGTTCAGATTTTAGCGATGCAGCACAAAAGAATTATGGAAGTATTTCTTGTAAGATGATTGTGTGTGAGGGATGTGTTAGCCTTATGAGTGGTGAAGTTGGGATTGGACTTAGAGATTCGTGTATTCTAGGGATTTGAAGATGAGAAGGGTTCTCAAAGGCAGGTTATTCCTTGGTTGAAGACAGTGAAGGTATATTAAGAGGTTGACGACTTAGTGTATGTATTGTGGATGGGTTATTGTGGACTTTCGGAGGTTATCTATCTATTTTGGGAGGATCAGCATTACATTGGAAGCCATTGGTAGGCCCATTGAGGATATGCATTCTACACCGAATCAGATTTGTTTACTCAACACAACTATTATAGAAGGGTGTGTCATCGGTTAAAGTTGTTCTTATTCATATCTTATATGTTCGGGGTGTTTCTCTACAGTGATACGATGGTTTATGAGACTATTGACTATTTACACTCATGATGCAGTTCTGTTTGGGCCTTGTGGCAAAATTCTAGTGAGATGGTTCTTAGGGTATTGAATAGTTAATTGTGCGGGTTATGGTTTACCTATTTGTGGTATATTGTGCTATCCGTTTCTCCATGGTTATGATCATGCACATCGTGTATTTGTTGTTGATATGCATATGGTTGTTGATTTTGAGCATCATGGTTCGAGGTATTTCATGTGGACCGGTGTTTGGATTAGGTCGCTCATCACTGCGGAGTTATGTTGGGATATGATCCTTTGATTTTATCGTGTATGATTTGGTTCTCCTTTGTGTGATGGGTTCATATCAGTGCACTTATGGTGATAATTGTGTTAGCTTGCGGAACGGTTCTTTCATTTGATTCTCTTTCCATTTTTGGGTACATTTGAGTTGGTGCTTGTTTGGTACACAGATTGCACGGTATGTTGTTGTAGATAATATTGGCATGGCATGTCGGTTTAACAACTTGTACTAGATGCGGTGAGGTAATTGGACATGAAATGACTGCTAAAAGATTTGATTAAGGTATGTTTGGAAGAATAACGTCTCTAGTCAGCTTAGAATTTAGAAATGGTCCTTATAGGGCGAGAAAGCTCCACGGCTTGCTGATATGATGAGTGGTTATGAGTTTCTGCATGTTTCTTTCATCATTGGAAGTTTACAAAGGTTTATAACAAGGTTTTGTTTGATATGAGGTTTATATCGGTACTGGGTTTGTTATTGAGCAGCAATTATGGTCGGAAGTTATTGTTGTGAGAATCAGGGATATGTGGTATATCATTCGATTATATCTTGGGTTATAGTTATGGATTGATACAGCTTTTTCAGATTTGCACAATGTATGGATGCGAGAATCGGGTCTTATAATGAGTTCCAGATGTTGGAGTTTTGATTCTAAGGTTTATGGGTTGAGGTTGAAGAAAGGATCTTCTAGTAGGTTGTGTTGTAAGGATTATATGGATTGCGGTGACGTGGGATCACCCATGGGTATACGTACGGGGAGGTTATACCGTGATTTGATAGCTTTGGAGTGACCCTTGGCACGTTCGAGGATGAATGTATGTTAAGTGGTGGAGAATGTAACGGCTCGAACGGTCATTTTGAGCATTTGCATTCAGTTTGGTGGTTCGAGGTCATGAATAGCTTCATCTGGTGTATTATGACATGCGTGTATCGTCGGTATTGATCTTCGAGTTGTTCAAAATTGATTTGGAAGAATGATTCCTCAATAGGAAGCTTTAAGTTGGAATAGTTGACCAAGTTTGACTTTCATGTATTTGACCTCAGATCGGAGTTTTTACAGTACCGTTAGGTTTGGATGGTATTTTAAACTTAGACGTATGCCCGGAGTTGCATTTGGAAGTTTCTAGAAAGTTTTGGCGCTAATTGGAGAAAGTTGACAATTTGAAGGTTTGGAAAGGTTATAGGTTTGACCGGGCATTGAATTTGATGTTATCGTGTTCGGATTGTGGTTCTAGAAGTTGGAAGAGCTTCGTTATGTCATTTGGAACTTGTGTGCATAATTTGAGGTCATTTTGAGTTGATTTTATATTGTTCAGCACGAGTTTTGGAAGTTGAAAATTCAAAACTTCATTAAGTTAGATTTGAGGTGTGATTCTTGGTTTTGATGTTGTTATGTGGGATTTGAGGCCTCAAGTAGGTCCGTATTATGTTTTGGGACTTATTGGTATGTTCGAATAGGGTCCCGAGGAGCTCGAGTGAGTTTCAGATTGGTTTGGGTTGTGTTGCACTCGTTTTTGATGTTTCGATGTCGTTTCTTCAAGCATAAATGGTACCATATTAAGAAAATGAGCTCCAATTTCTGTTTTTATTCAAGCATTAGATCTGTATCATAATTACAAATACATAGCAAAAAGAATCGTCAAATTTGGATATCGTATGAGGGAGTTATACTCATTTTAATTGTCGAATTTGGACATCGTATGAGGGAGTTATACTCATTTTAGTGTCGGAGAAGAAAGCCTGTGCAGGTGCTTCACACATGCGAAGTTGGGTCCGCACCATCTGCGACCCCGTAGGTGCAAAAAATGGTCCGCAAAAGCGGAAATGATAGCTGGAAAACCGTAGGTACGGATTTTTGGGCGCAAAAGCGGAAAACATTGTATATAAAATAAATCAAACTACACTCATTTGGTATTTTGATCATATCATGAGTTCTAGAGCTCCAATTTAGGTGATATTTGTGGCGTTCTTCTCGTATTTTTATGGGGGTCAGTATCTAACCTCAATTTTTGTATTTTAACATGATTACACTAGTTTATTTTTTAATTAATCCATATTTTTATTGGAGAATTCTGGGTTTTTATCAAAAACTTTTCTAAAGAGAATAATTAGGTTTTGAGCATCAATTCGAAGTCGGAAATGGATGAAATTAGTATGGTTGGACTCGTATTCGAATGGATTATCAAAAATTTTAAGTTTTTTCATTTTGCAAGGTACGGGCCCGAGTTGACCTTTTGGTTGACTTTGTATTTTTGATTAAAGACTCGACCTTTATCGCTAGGGTTTGTGTTCCTAAGACATTATTTGATGTTTTTGAGTTGATTTTGGGTATTTTTGAGTGGTTCGGAGGTTGATTCGTGCGGGATGGTATTTCTAGAGTATTATTTGGCTTGCTTGGTATTTGATTTGACTTATTTGAGGTAATAATCTTACCTAAACATCATTGACGTACTAGTTGTCTGAGTTATTTGTGATAGCTACGTGCTATGGGTGGCGCATATGCATGGGGTTTAGCCTATGTGCGAGCATCGAGGTATTTATCCATGCTCGGGGTAGTGCTTAGGCTATGATATGCCTTGAATTGATGGTTAAGATTTATGCTATGATGTTTCTCATATTTGTAACCCTCCTATGAGCTATTTGATCCATGTTTGAGGTTACATAGAGGCTAATCTCCTTATTGAACTTGATAATTGCTATTTCCGTGATGAAATTGCTGATTTGAGCTATGATAGCATACTTTGCACATGCATACATCTTAGCATGTAATTTATACTAGTCCAGGAATATGAAATCCGACATTCATTGATCATATACATGTATTTCTTGTATTTGATGTTTGTGTGATATGATTTGGACTAATAACCTGTGACCATGCCGGACGCATTGTGTTGTTGTGCTTGTGACCACGTCGGGCGGATTGTGATATTGTGCATGTGATCATGTCGGGCGGTATATGATATTGATCCTGTGACCACGCCAAGCGGGTTGTGAATATAGGCACATGAGTTGTCCGTGCAACACATGAGTTGTCTGTGCGATTGATGTTATTGTCACATGGGTTGCCTATGAAGCACATGAGTTGTCTGTGAACATCCAAATATTGATATTATTTGCACGTGAGTTATCCGTGCAGCACATGAGTTGTCTATGCGCTTGATATTATTAGCATGTAAGTTGTTCGTGCAGCATGTGAGTTGTCCCTGCAGCGTGTGGATATGGATCCATACCCCTAAGGTCACCCTCTCATGTTTCTCTCTTGAAGGTGTACACGCGGGTGAGAAACCGACGAGTTTCTGGTTGTTGTGCGCTCTAGGAGAGCTGGTTATTGGTTTGGTTCGGTTACTGAGATTCTTATGTGCGCCCGAGAGCCGTGATGTAAATTCTATTTAGATCGGATTGCTCACCACATCGGATTGTTTCACGCCCCAACCTCGGCAAGCGCGACCGGCTCTCAACCGAGTTAACCCAACCGAGCAAGCTTGTTAGATACTTTCTACCCAATTCACCCATGATCAAGACAAGACGTGATTTCATTAATTAGACGGAAGGAATTTCATACATAAAACATTAAACTGTTTCATTAGCTATTGCGCCTTTAAGTCTCAAAATACATATTTCTTATAGTTCGAATGGAATAAATGATCAAACACAACATAACTTATTTAGCATTCCCAACACCCATGTACAACCCACATAGTGTCTACGGAGCCTCTAAAGATACAAAAGAGAGTAAGGATGGTGCCAACAACAAGGACCCGGCTATACCTCAAAAAGTGACCATAATATAAACAAAAGGTACCATACATGACCCCGAAATAAAATGGGGCTCACCGAGTCCGCTGAGAAGAGGATGCAGCACTATCTGTGATCAACGTTGTCTACTACGTAACCATATGCATCCATTTAAAGATATAGCTCCCCCGACAAAAGGGACGTTAGTACCGTCGAATAGCACTAGTATGTAAAACTAAACACCAATTCAATAGAATGAATAATAATACAAGAGGAACAGTCAAGAATCAAATAATATTAAAACAACAAGTTAAGGATCATATACGTTTTCAAGTCAATTTCCATATTATTAGGTTGGGTGATCTTTAGTACCGATATTCCATAATTCACAATACCTCTGTATTCTTCACGGAGTTTGATCTCGACCTGATCGGCTTGGTCATCTCACTTGAGAAATTACCACAATTTCATTAAAATCTCCAGCACAATACCACCATGTGTGCGACATGGCGTCCGATCACGGCCTGATCGGCTAGGCCATCTCATTTGAGACATTACCACAATTTCAACCACAATACCATCGTGTTCTTACATGGAGTCCGATCTCAGCCCGATTGGATAGGCCATCTCATTTGAGACATTACCTTCTTTAGTCAATCATCTCACATTGTACTCCTTAACAATTACCAAGTCATTCTTGGCACTTGGTTGTATTTCATAGTTCCAGTACCCTTTTCCACGTTCAAATATCATTATCATTATCAATCATCAAAAGGGCTTCCCATTCAAGACATTAATTCATATATGAGCAATTTAGGAAATCTTAGGCACATAGAGGCCTTTCATACAATTTGGCATAACAACCTTTATTTCGGTCTTGACATAAAGTTTTAACATTCCTAACACACATTCCACATTTTGAACATATTCTCAAATTACAAGATGACATGATGAAGCATTTAAAATGAACATTGTATAGACATCCTTCAACACAACCACATTAGGAAAAGCCAATTCAATAATGATCAAGGACTTACTCCAATTACATGAACACCATGGGATTCGATTCTAAGAAGAAGCGGGTTTAGCCAACATACCTCAATTGAGCTTCTCAACTCTAAAATGATCTGGAATTCTTAGAAACTTCAATATATTTTAGAAATATAGCAAGTTGAACCAAAATTAGGAGGATGATCATGGTTTTAGCTCATTTGAGCATTTTATAAGGTTCTAAGGCTCTTTTGTGGAAGATTTTATCATTTCCCAACACACTCTCTACTATTTTTAGCTCACAATCTTCCCACATACTTCAAGGATACATGCATGAAAGATAACAACTCCCACACCCAATAATTTCCTCTCTAATTACCCCATTTTTACAAAATTTCTAAATTGAGAGCTATGACATAGATTCTTACCTTTAGGGTGAAAACTCCCTTTGCTAATCCTCAATGATTGAACAAGAATTGATGGATAATGGTTAAAGATTTCTTCCCCACTCTAAGAACTATCTCTCTCACTCTAAAATATCAAAAATGTGCTCAAAATGATCTATGGGGTATGTTTTAACAGAATTGGGTCGAGTTTAAAAACCCCAAAAATGAAGCTCCGAAACGGGTTCTGCGGTCGCATATACGACCGCATAATGGTTATGTGGTCCGTGAAATGACCGTGAAATTGGGTGCCAAAACTGGGAAAAAACCTGACCTGGTCTGCGGTCACTATGCGGCCCGTAGACCAGTTCTGCGGTCGCATAATTCACCGTAGAACGGTTTTGCGGTCGCATAGTGCACCGCAGAACCTCCCTTCGAGAAATCCCAAGGCAGGATATGCGACAAGAATGCTGTCCTCGAAACGGTTATGCGGTCGCATAATGGCCGCGAAATTGACATAAAAATTCCCATAAACCTGCCCCACTCTACGACCAGTTAGCGGTCCGCAGAGTGGTTCTGCGGCCGCAGAATGGGCCGCAGAAATGTGTACTTCTTTACTACTATTAACCTCTACGCCTACTTTGGTATTACAGAATCTGGGTTTTTAGGAAAACTTTTACAGGGCCTTACAGATAGGTATTTGGTTTGTAGTTCATCTTTACTTGCAATTTCCTTAGTTGTTACCTTATTTATTTGCATATTTTCCTTATATGATGGATTGTTGAGTGAGCAAAATCTGTTGAGAAAACTGATAGTACCAATGTGGCTTTATCTGTGATTTCATGATTTTATTATATTTGCTATTCTGTATGTGCTGGAATTATGAAATGTACAGGTGATAGCGAGTATCATTTATAACTCTTGCTTCTATTACCTCGCTGAGGTTAGTTATGATACTTATTGAGTACATTGGGTCGGTTTTACTCATACTACACTTCTGCATCTTGCGTATAGATCTATGAGTTGAGATGTTGTGGATGATGGGAGCTGGCACTGAAGATGTACCTACGTTCCGAATATAGCTATCACTTACCCTTGGTA
The DNA here is from genome assembly GCF_000390325.3 of Nicotiana tomentosiformis. Taxonomy (NCBI): domain Eukaryota; kingdom Viridiplantae; phylum Streptophyta; class Magnoliopsida; order Solanales; family Solanaceae; genus Nicotiana; species Nicotiana tomentosiformis. The sequence goes on along the minus strand of NC_090820.1, from coordinate 76,310,716 downwards.
CCGTTAGATTTGAATTCAGTTTATGTACATGCCAAACATATGTTGTATTTATTTCATATCAGTTTTGTAAATCTAAGTCTTAGTGGCTTATGACTTGTACTGTCAATCCTTGAGTAAATGAATAGAGTTTCAATTATTTCATTTATTGATCCCTTATTATTCCCATTTGAGTTGTGTTGATTGTTAGTTTTATTAGTTAGCGGGTTGGGTTAGGTGCCATCACGACTTAGTGAATTTTGGGTCGCGACAACCAACCCGCAAAGCATTACAATAAACCATATATGATCCTGATCCTGAAGGTTAAACCAATATTGGAGTCGTAGTCACAGCTGTCTTCAGCATCTAAAAGCTCTCATCACACTTATCCGACCACTTAAACAAAATGCCCTTCTGAGTCAACTTAGTCAATAGGGTGGCAATAGATAAAATAGGGTGGGAATACACCAATATATCATCGATGAACACAATGACAAACATATCCAAATGAGATTGAAATACATTGTTCATAAAATGCATGAAAGTTGTTGGGGCATTAGTCAACTTAAACGACATCACCAAAAACTCATAATGCACATAACGAGTCAAAATATAAGTCTTAGGAATGTCCAAAGCTCTAATCTGCAACCAGTGATACCTCGTTCTCAAGTCAATCTTCGAAAACACCCTGTCACCCTAAAGATAATCAAATAAGTCATCAATGTGCAGTAATGGATACTTGTTCTTGATGGTCACCTATTTCAACTGCTAATATCCAATATGCATTCTCATAGACCCATCCTTCTTCTTAACAAACAACACTAATGCACCCCAAGGTGAAATGCTAGGCCAAATGAACCTCTTATCCAACAACTCTTGCAATTGTTTCTTCAATTCCTTCAACTCTATTGGAGCCATTCGATACGGAGGAATAGAGATAGGTTGCATGATGCCAAATCAATGTCGAAATCAATATCTCCATCGGGTGGCATGCCCAGTAGGTCTGCTGGAAGCACATCCAAAAACTCCCTCACTATTGGAACTGTCTCAACAATAGGAGTAATAGAACTAACATCTCTAACCAAGGCAAAATAAGCCCAACATCTCTTCTCCACCATCCATTGAGATTTCAAAAATTAGTTCACTCTACTTAGAGTGCAACTAAGAGAACCCTGCAACTCCAACCTCGGAAACCCCGGCACCGCTAATGTCATGGTATTAGTGTGACAATCAAGAATAACATGGTATGGAGATAAATAATCCATACCCAAGATTATGCCAAAATCCATCATATCTAACAATAGCAATTCCGCCCTAATCTCAAAACCACAAATAGTGACCATACACGACCAATAAACTTGATCCACCATAATAGAATCACCAACAAGTGTAGATACATCCACAAGAAGCAAAGTATGATAACACATATGAATAAGTGGAACCAGGATGAAACAACACTAAAACATCCTTGTTGCAGACAGAAAAAATATTTGTAGTAATTGCATCACAAGCAACGACATCGGTCCTCCCTGAGAAAGCATAGTATCTGGCCTGACCTCTACTAGACTGAGCTCCCCCTCTAGGACGACCACATCATGTATGACCTCCACCAAGAGTTGGTTGAGCAGGTGGTGTAGCAACTTGTGTGAGAACCATAGTCTGACCTCCCTAATACACCGGACCTCTGCTAGATGGGAGCAATACTAGAAGAATCAGGTACTGATGAACCATGAACATATGGAGTGCGATGAGAACCTTGTGCAGGAAGTGCACAGAATGAATACTGCATAGAAGCTCCTCGACTTAGTGGTGATGATTGATAAGCTGGCCTGCTAGAATGACCTCCTCCAAATCGACCTCGGTCTCCAGGAGACACCACTAAAACTCCCTGAACATTGGGACCTTTTGTCCCTACCTTGTATCATCTCTCTTGTCTCAGTGTGAATGCATCTAATACGATGCACTATCTCCATAACCTGGTGAAATATAGTCCCGCTCCCCACCTCTCTAGCCATATCAATGCAAATATCATGGTGTAATCCATCAATGAATCTCCTCACTCTCTCCTCCTCAATGGGTACCAAAACAATAGCATGACGGGACAACTTTGTGAACCTCATCTCATACTCAGTAACAAACATCAGACCCTGCTAAACGTACTCAAATTTCCTCCTCAACTTCTCCCTCCTAGTGCGGGGTATGAAATGCTCCAAAAAGACCCTGGAGAATTGAGCCCAGGTACGAGGAGGTGATCCTTCTAGTTGACCCATCTCGTAAACTTTCCACCATCTCTTGGTCGGACCCTGCATCTAGAAGGCAGTGAAATAAACTCCATTGGACTCCACTAGTCCCAAATTGCATGGAATCTCATGGAAACAATCTAAGAATTCCTGGTCATCCTCTTAAGGTGTACCAATGAAGTGATGAGGATGCAACTTGGTGAACTTATCGAACCTCTTTAGCTCATCAGCTGACATAGCGAGCCTATGGTCAGGCTGCGCGACAATAGTAGTTGATCTCCCCCAACTGATAATATTGTGGGACTATGATAACTATCGGCCACCTGCTCTGTGGCACGGGTAGCTGAAATCTGTGCTATTCCCCCTGACCAGGAAGTAGCTAGTATAGTAGGAAATTCCACAGCTTGATCCAAACTCTTGAACAAACCAACTATACGGACCAAAGCATCCTAAATAGTTGGTTAAACAAATAGGCGGTGGGGAACCTAAACTGGTACCTCTAGCTCATCATAGTCCCGAATATGCTTCTCAACAGGAGCTACTAGTGGCTCCACACCAGCCGCTCGAGCAGGGCCTCTAGCTAAGGCACATGCTCCACCCCTTACTCTTCCTCGACCCCATCCTCTCACAGCCCTATCCTGGGGTACCGATGCCTGCTCAGCTGCACCCGGCGATCGTGTCCTCACCAACTGTGAGAGAATAGAAGAATAAAGATTTAGACTCTAGATAAATAAATCCGCATGACAGAGAATGAAAGAAAGAGAGAAGTTTTCCTAGAATCCCTGTAGCCTCTTAAAGATAAGTCCTTTGTACCAATTCACAAGACTATACTAGACTTGCTCATGACTCGTGAGACCTAAGCAACCTAATGCTCTAATAACAACTTATCTCGACCCTAAATCCCACCAAAGAAGCAACGGCGCCTAACACTACTTGCTAGGCAGACTAACATTCAATATACAAAAATAAACTTCAATAACACTAAGGAAATAGTCTCAAAAGCGCAATAAGATAAATAATAGTAGCAATATAGCTCTACAACTGAAATACCCGTCTAGAAGCTGGTGTCAACGAGTACATGAGCTCTATAGAGTAAATAAGTACAGCAGTCTGAATAATAATATAATACTATTTGAAGTACATAAACAGTAATAACAAAGATAAAGGAAGGGTCTCCAAGGCCTGCAGATGGAAACAACAGTGCTACCTTGAAATCACCAATGGCTACCAGTGCAGCTCTCTATCAATCTGCTTTATCAGCAGCACTTGAATCTGTACATAAAGTACAGAGCTTAATTAGTATGAGCACAACTCCTTCCATGAACTCAGTAAGTGGCAAGTCTAACCTCGGATTAAACATAGTGATGAGATTGGCAAAGTCTACTACCCACTTCCAATAATTAACTATAACAATAACAACATAATAACAATAATAAAGGAAAAAACAACTCAATAATAACAAGCTCAACTTAGTCACATTAACGGAAAATAGGCATGCTTTCCAATCAAATCAATTAAGTCATGCATCTCAAGATATAAAACATCAACTAGCATGAGAGAAAAATATCTCTATGCCTGCATGACAAGTAACAATGCCAAAACCAACAAATTCATAGTTGAATCCTCAAGTAAGAACAAACCTCAACATTATACGGGTGCCTAGTATAAAGCTCCTCACTCAACACATACCAAGTGCCTGCACTCACAGGGTCCAAATACCATGGGTTATCACATGACTTTGGAGGGACGGATCCTAGCCCAAGTGCATAATATGATCAAAAGTCAACGATCATTATAACTCAGCCCAAATGGTCTGGTGCACGCGTCACCATATTATCAATCCTAGTCAGCCCTAGGGGCCTGGTGTATGAGACTTCTCAATATCAATTTCAATAACGGCTCTATAGCCCCAGTTTAGTTATTAATCCACTCTAATCACAATATGCCAATATCTCACTGTATCAGAGATGATTATACCGCACAAATTATACCAACGTGCCACAAGTCCACTCAACCCGTAATACTCAAGTAAGGAATCCAACAACATGTGAGATAACATGTACGAAGTATACAGAAATGGTGAAATAACATGTGGATATAATATCATGAGTTAGAAGTATGATTGCAGTCAAAGAAAACAACTCAAGATAGAATAATAGCCCTATCATGTCTCAAATGGGTAAGTACATAGCCTAGACATAATTTCTAACATGAATAATAGCTCAAGTAGTCATACAAGTAGAGAAAATACAGTAACACGAAGTCACGATAGCAAAACAAGGTCCATAATAGCCTAAAGTCTTCCCGAATCATGATTAACCATGAAGTACGCATATACGCTCGTCACCACATATGTGTGTCACCCCAACACATAGCAAGCATTGTAGTATACGAGAAAAATACCCTCAAGTCAGGCCTAGGCAAGATACTTACCTTAAAGTGCGAGAATCAATACTCCAAAAAGCCTTCTTACGCGAATCAACTTTCAAATTGCTCGAATCTAGTCAAAAATCAACTCAATAACATCAAACACGGCTATAGAAACTGATTTCAAGTAATAAAGCTCCAATCTTTATCAAATAGCAAAAAAGTCAATTAAAAGTCAACCCGGACCCGCTTCCCGAAACCTGACAAAAGTCATCAATTTTGACTACCCATTCGAATACGAGTCCAAATATATAAATTTTATTTAAATCTGACTCCTATTCGAGTTTTAAATCTCTATTTTCACTTTCCAAAACTATAATAAAAATCCCCAAATTTCACCTTTTTAAATTTCACCAACAGTAATCTAAATCAATGATAGAATCATGAAAAATCAAATCCAAGTTAAAATACTTACCCAATTAGAGTGAGTGAAAATCGCCTAAATAATCGCCCCAATCCGAGTTCCCAATCTCAAATTATGATAAATGAAGTCAAATCCTCGATTAACAATGCTCTTCCTAGCGATCTCGCTTCTGCAACCTATATGTCACTTTTGCGATATTGCATATGCAAAAAAATCCGTACAAATGCGGATCCAACTTAATACCCCGACTTGCCGCTACTGCGGCCTTACTTGCACTTCTACGGACACGCTTCTGCAAATAGAGCTCGCACATGCGCAAGCGCACCTGTGGACACTGCTGCCCTCGGCCATCCTTCGCATCTGCAACCCTTAGTCCGCATCTGCGGACTCGCACCTGCATATCAAACCTCGCAGGTGCGAAAACACCAAACCAAAACTGCTAATCCAACTTTAAGTGATCTGAAACCCATCCGAAACTCACGCGAGCCCCTCGGGATCCCGTCCAATCACACCATGCACTCCCAAAACATAACATGAACCTACTCGAACTCTCTAATCGTATAAAATAATATTAAAATCATAAATTACACCTCAATTCAAGCTTAATGAACTAATAAAACATCCAAACTCATGCCGAACCTTGTCTAACCAACTCGGATAACCTCAAATTTTGCACACAAGTAAAAATGACATAAAAACCTATCCTAACTTCCGAAACAACAATCTGAACTCGATAATATCAAAATCAACTCCCGGTCAAAGTTATGAACCTTCCAAACCTTCAAATTTCCAACTTTTACCAAATAGAGTCAAATCAACCTAGGTACCTACAAATCCAAATCTGGACATACGTCTAAGTCCTAAATCACTACACGAACATATTGAAACTATCAAAGCATCGTTCTGAGATTGTTAACGCAAAAGTCAAACCTTGGACAACTCTTATAACTTAACCTTCCGACCTTGGAACTAAGTGTTCCCATTCACTTCAAAACTTTTCTGAAACTAAACCAGCTATCCCCGCGAGTTACAAAACAACAAAGAAGTATACATTAAGCATCAAATAGGAGAATGTGGCTCAAATACATAAAATGACAGGTTAGGTCGCTACAATCAATCTTGAAAGGATTCATTTTTCTAGTATCTTTAAAATGTGCGCCTTAGAGCTTAAATCTTTGTACATCAAGTTATGAATTTATTAATAATACATTATTTTTTTAAATATTTAATTAGTAAATTCTGTGTATCTTTTGAGATTTTTTATTTGAATAATTCCTTGTCTTTTACATGTAACATTAAAATAGGAAAAAAATTAATTGTTTGATAATTATTTTCTTTAACGGCCTAAAGATATTAACCGTCAAATACTGTTATAGGTGTCTAATAACCATTCACTATAAAAAAATATATCGGAATAAACAATGCTGTTATAGAGAGGTTTGACTGTATCATTTATTAAAAGTTCTGATATAATAAAATTTTATTTTCCTAGAGAAATCAAATGCGTACTAGGAAGAAATTCCATCAAATGTTCACTCAATATATATCCAATAGGTCGAACTGAACCTAATTATATTTTTGAAATGGAAGACATATATGTATATATATATATATATGTGTGTAAATATATATATATATGTAAACCATTAAATTTTAAATAAATATTAAAATCATTGCATAAATAAATATGTTACTTCCCATGCCAACATATTTCATTGTCATCATCAACATCCAGAAAACCGTATACTTTGGAAGAAGCTTAACTTCTAGATTTTCGGAATGAGTTTTGATTGATCAGATAAGAATATACTTCAACAGATGATATGACTTTAGATACTTCCACATATAATATAGCTAGAAATCAAATTTGGAAAGGATGAACAATCAATTCTAAACAATTTCAAATTTCCAACTTTCACCAAATAGAGTCAAATCAACCTAGGTGCCTCCAAATCCAAATTCGGACATACGTCTAAGTCCAAAATCACTACACGAACATATCGAAACTATCAAAGTATCGTTCTGAGGTTGTTTATACAAAATTCAAACCTTGCACAACTCTTATAACTTAAGCTTCTGATCTTGGAACTAAGTGTTCTCATTCACTTCAAAACTTCTCCGAAACCAAACCAACTATCCCCGCTAGTCACAAAACAACAAAGAAGTATACATGAAGAATCAAATAGGAGAACGTGGCTCAAATACATAAAATGACCGATTGGGTCGTTACAATCAATCTTGAAAGGATTCATTTTTCTATTATCTTTAAATTGGGCGCCTTAGAGCTTAAATCTTTGTACATCTAGTAATGAATTTATTAATAATGTATTAGTTTTTTAATATTTAATTAGTAAATTATGTGTATCTTTTGAGATTTTTTATTTGAATAATTCCTTGTCTTTTACATGTAACATTAAAAAAGGAAAATAATTAATTTTTTGACAATTATTTTCTTTAACGGCCTAAAGATATTAACCGTCAAACACTGTTATAGGTGTATAACAATCATTCCCCATAAAAAAAAATATATCAGAATGAATAATGTTGTTATAGAGAGGCTTGACTGTATCATATATCGAAAGTTCTGATATTATAAAATTTTATTTTCCTAGAGAAATCAAACGCGTACTAGGAAGAAATTCCATCAAATGTTCACTCAATATATATCCAATAGGTCTAATTGAACCTAATTACATTTTTGAAATGGAAGACATATATGTATATATATCTGTGTAAACCATTAAATTTTAAACAAATATTAAAATCACTGGATAAATAAATACGTTCCTTCTCATGCCAACATATTTCATTGTCATCATCAACATCCAGAAAATTGTATACTTTGGAAGAAGCTTAACTTCTATATTTTGGGAATGAGTTTTAATTGATTAGATAAGAATATACTTCAACTGATGATATGCCATTAGATACTTCCATTTATAACATAGCTAGAAATTAAATTTGGAAAGGATGAACAACCAATTCAAATTTCCAACTTTCACCAAATAGAGTCAAATCAACCTAGGTTCCTCCAAATCCAAATCCGGACATACGTCTAACTCCAAAATCACTACACGAACATATTGAAAATATCAAAGCATCGTTCTGAGGTTGTTTACGCAAAAGTCAAACCTTGGACAACTCTTATAACTTAAGCTTCCGACCTTGGAACTAAGTGTTCCCATTCACTTCAAAACTTCTCCGAAACCAAACCAACTATCCCCACGAGTCACAAAACAACAAAGAAGTATACATGAAGCATCAAATAGGAGAACGTGGCTCAAATACATAAAATAACCGGTTGGGTCGTTACAATCAATATTGAAAGCATTCATTTTTCTAGTATCTTTAAAATGTGCGCCTTAGAGCTTAAATCTTTGTACATCTAATTATGAGTTTATTAATAATGTATTAGTTTTTTTAATATTTAATTAGTAAATTATGTGTATCTTTTGAGATTCTTTATTTGAATAATTCCTTGTGTTTTACATGTAACATTAAAAAGGGAAAATAATTAATTGTTTGATAATTATTTTGTTTAACGGCCTAAAGATATTAACCTTCAAACACTGTTATAAGTGTATAACAACCATTCACTATAAAACATAATATATCGGAATGAACAATGTTGTTATATAGAGGCTTGACTGTATTATTTATCGAAAGCTCTGATATTATAAAATTTTATTTTCCTAGAGAAATCAAACGCGTACTAGGAAGAAATTCCATCAAATGTTCGCTCAATATATATCCAATAGGTCTAAGTGAACCTAATTATATTTTTGAAATGAAAGACATATATGTATATATATATATATATATATATATATATATATGTGTGTGTGTAAACCATTAAATTTTAAACCAATATTAAAATCACTGGATAAATAAATACGTTCCTTCCCATGCCAACATATTTCTTTGTCATCATCAACATCTAGAAAATCGTATACTTTGGAAGAAGCTTAACTTCTAGATTTTGTGAATGAGTTTTGATTGATTAGATAAGAGTATACTTCAACAATGATATGCCTTTAGATACTGCCATTTATAACATAGCTAGAAATCATTGGAAAGCATAAACAACCAATTCTAAACCAATTCAAATTTCCAACTTTCACCATATAGAGTCAAATCAAAGCATCGTTCTGAGGTTGTTTACGCAAAAGTCAAACCTTGGACAACTCCTATAACTTAAGCTTCCGACTTTAGAACTAACTGTTCCCATTCACTTCGAAACTTCTCCGAAACCAAATCAACTATCCCCGCGAGTCACAAAATAACAAAGAAGTATACATGAAGCACCAAATAGGAGAACGTGGCTAAAATACATAAAATGACCGGTTGGGTCGTTACAATCAATCTTGAAAGGATTCATTTTTCTAGTTTCTTTAAAATGTGCGCCTTAGAGCTTAAATCTTTGTACATCTAGTTATAAATTTATTAATAATGTATTAGTTTTTTTAATATTCAATTAGTAAATTATGTGTATCTTTTGAGATTTTTTATTTGAATAATTCCTTGTCTTTTACATGTAACATTAAAAAGGGAAAATAATTAATTGTTTGATAATTATTTTCTTTAACGGCCTAAAGATATTAACCGTCAAATACTAATATAGGTGTATAACAACCATTCACTATAAAACATAATATATCGGAATGAACAATATTGTTATATAGAGGTTTGACTGTATCATTTATCAAAAGTTCTGATATTATAAATTTTATTTTCCTAGAGAAATCAAACGCGTACTAGGAAGAAATTCCATCAAATATTCGCTCAATATATATCCAATAGGTCTAACTGAACCTAATTATATTTTTGAAATGGAAGACATATATGTATATATATCTGTGTAAACCATTAAATTTTAAACAAATATTAAAATCACTGGATAAATAAATACGTTCCTTCCCATGCCAACATATTTCATTGTCATAATCAACATCCAGAAATCGTATACTTTGGAAAAAGCTTAACTTCTATATTTTGGGAATGAGTTTTAATTGATTAGATAAGAATATACTTCAATTGATGATATGCCATTAGATACTTCCATTTATAACATAGCTAGAAATTAAATTTGGAAAGGATGAACAACCAATTCAAATTTCCAACTTTCACCAAATAGAGTCAAATCAACCTAGGTTCCTCCAAATCCAAATCCGGACATACGTCTAAGTCTAAAATCACTATACGAACATATTGAAACTATCAAAGCATCGTTCTGAGGTTGTTTACGCAAAAGTCAAACCTTGGACAACTCTTATAACTTAAGCTTCCAACCTTGGAACTAAGTGTTCCCATTCACTTCAAAACTTCTCCGAAACCAAACCAACTATCCCCACAAGTCACAAAACAACAAAGAAGTATACACGAAGCATCAAATAGGAGAACGTGGCTCAAATACATAAAATAACCGGTTGGGTCGTTACAATCAATCTTGAAAGCATTCATTTTTCTAGTATCTTTAAAATGTGCGCCTTAGAGCTTAAATCTTTGTACATCTAGTTATGAATTTATTAATAATGTATTAGTTTTTTTAATATTTAATTAGTAAATTATGTGTATCTTTTGAGATTCTTTATTTGAATAATTCCTTGTCTTTTACATGTAACATTAAAAAGGGAAAATAAATAATTGTTTGATAATTATTTTGTTTAACGGCCTAAAGATATTAACCTTCAAACACTGTTATAAGTGTATAACAACCATTCACTATAAAACATAATATATCGGAATGAACAATGTTGTTATATAGAGGCTTGACTGTATTATTTATCGAAAGCTCTGATATTATAAAATTTTATTTTCCTAGAGAAATCAAACGCGTACTAGGAAGAAATTCCATCAAATGTTCGCTCAATATATATCCAATAGGTCTAAGTGAACCTAATTATATTTTTGAAATGAAAGACATATGTATATATATATATATATATGTGTGTGTGTGTGTGTAAACCATTAAATTTTAAACCAATATTAAAATCACTGGATAAATAAATACGTTCCTTCCCATGCCAACATATTTCTTTGTCATCATCAACATCTAGAAAATCGTATACTTTGGAAGAAGCTTAACTTCTAGATTTTGTGAATGAGTTTTGATTGATTAGATAAGAGTATACTTCAACAATGATATGCCTTTAGATACTGCCATTTATAACATAGCTAGAAATCATTGGAAAGCATAAACAACCAATTCTAAACCAATTCAAATTTCCAACTTTCACCAAATAGAGTCAAATCAAAGCATCGTTCTAAGGTTGTTTACGCAAAAGTCAAACCTTGGACAACTCTTAAAACTTAAGCTTTCGACTTTCGAAACTTCTCCGAAACCAAACCAACTATCCCCGCGAGTCACAAAATAACAAAGAAGTATACATGAAGCACCAAATAGGAGAACGTGGCTCAAATACATAAAATCGAAAGTTCTGATATTATAAAATTTTATTTTCCTAGAGAAATCAAACGCGTACTAGGAAGAAATTCCATCAAATATTCGCTCAATATATATCCAATAGGTCTAACTGAACCTAATTATATTTTTGAAATGGAAGACATATATGTATATATATCTGTGTAAACCATTAAATTTGAAACAAATATTAAAATCACTGGATAAATAAATACGTTCCTTCCCATGCCAACATATTTCATTGTCATCATCAACATCCAGAAATCGTATAATTTGGAAGAAGCTTAACTTCTATATTTTGGGAATGAGTTTTAATTGATTAGATAAGAATATACTTCAACTGATGATATGCCATTAGATACTTCCATTTATAACATAGCTAGAAATTAAATTTGGAAAGGATGAACAACCAATTCAAATTTCCAACTTTCACCAAATAGAGTCAAATCAACCTAGGTTCCTCCAAATCCAAATCCGGACATACGTCTAAGTCCAAAATCACTATACGAACATATTGAAACTATCAAAGCATCGTCTGAGGTTGTTTACGCAAAAGTCAAACCTTGGACAACTCTTATAACTTAAGCTTCCGACCTTGGAACTAAGTGTTCCCATTTACTTCAAAACTTCTCCGAAACCAAACCAACTATCCCCACGAGTCGCAAAACAACAAAGAAGTATACGAGAAGCATCAAATAGGAGAACGTGGCTCAAATACATAAAATAACCGGTTGGGTCGTTACAATCAATCTTGAAAGCATTCATTTTTCTAGTATCTTTAAAATGTGCGCCTTAGAGCTTAAATCTTTGTACATCTAGTTATGAATTTATTAATAATGTATTAGTTTTTTTAATATTTAATTAGTAAATTATGTGTATCTTTTGAGATTCTTTATTTGAATAATTCCTTGTCTTCTACATGTAACATTAAAAAGGGAAAATAATTAATTGTTTGATAATTATTTTGTTTAACGGCCTAAAGATATTAACCTTCAAACACTGTTATAAGTGTATAACAACCATTCACTATAAAACATAATATATCGGAATGAACAATGTTGTTATATAGAGGCTTGACTGTATTATTTATCGAAAGCTCTGATATTATAAAATTTTATTTTCCTAGAGAAATCAAACGCGTACTAGGAAGAAATTCCATCAAATGTTCGCTCAATATATATCCAATAGGTCTAAGTGAACCTAATTATATTTTTGAAATGAAAGACATATATGTTTATATATATATATATATATATGTGTGTAAACCATTAAATTTTAAACCAATATTAAAATCACTGGATAAATAAATACGTTCCTTCCCATGCCAACATATTTCTTTGTCATCATCAACATCTAGAAAATCGTATATTTTGGAAGAAGCTTAACTTCTAGATTTTGTGAATGAGTTTTGATTGATTAGATAAGAGTATACTTCAAAAATGATATGCCTTTAGATACTGCCATTTATAACATAGCTAGAAATCATTGGAAAGCATAAACAACCAATTCTAAACCAATTCAAATTTCCAACTTTCACCAAATAGAGTCAAATCAAAGCATCGTTCTGAGGTTATTTACGCAAAAGTCAAACCTTGGACAACTCTTATAACTTAAGCTTCCGACTTTGGAACTAATTGTTCCCATTCACTTCGAAACTTCTCCGAAACCAAACCAACTATCCCCGCGAGTCACAAAATAACAAAGAAATATACATGAAGCACCAAATAGGAGAACGTGGCTCAAATACATAAAATCGAAAGTTCTGATATTATAAAATTTTATTTTCCTAGAGAAATCAAACGCGTACTAGGAAGAAATTACATCAAATATTCGCTCAATATATATCCAATAGGTCTAACTGAACCTAATTATATTTTTGAAATGGAAGACATATATGTATATATATCTGTGTAAACCATTAAATTTTAAACAAATATTAAAATCACTGGATAAATAAATACGTTCCTTCCCATGCCAACATATTTCATTGTCATCATCAACATCCAGAAATCGTATACTTTGGAAGAAGCTTAACTTCTATATTTTGGGAATGAGTTTTAATTGATTAGATAAGAATATACTTCAACTGATGATATGCCATTAGATACTTCCATTTATAATATAGCTAGAAATTAAATTTGGAAAGGATGAACAACCAATTCAAATTTCCAACTTTCACCAAATAGAGTCAAATCAACCTAGGTTCCTCCAAATCCAAATCCGGACGTACGTCTAAGTCCAAAATCACTATACGAACATATTGAAACTATCAAAGCATCGTTTTGAGGTTGTTTACGTAAAAGTCAAACATTGGACAACGCTTATAACTTAAGCTTCCGACCTTGGAACTAAGTGTTCCCATTCACTTCAAAACTTCTCCGAAACCAAACAAACTATCCCCACGAGTCACAAAACAACAAAGAAGTATACATGAAGCATCAAATAGGAGAACGTGGCTCAAATACATAAAATAACCGGTTGGGTCATTACAATCAATCTTGAAAGCATTCATTTTTCTAGTATCTTTAAAATGTGCGCCTTAGAGCTTAAATCTTTGTACATCTAGTTATGAATTTATTAATAATGTATTAGTTTTTTTAATATTTAATTAGTAAATTATGTGTATCTTTTGAGATTCTTTATTTGAATAATTCCTTGTCTTTTACATGTAACATTAAAAAGGGAAAATAATTAATTGTTTGATAATTATTTTGTTTAACGGCCTAAAGATATTAACCTTCAAACACTGTTATAAGTGTATAACAACCATTCATTATAAAATATAATATATCGGAATGAACAATGTTGTTATATAGAGGCTTGACTGTATTATTTATCGAAAGCTCTGATATTATAAAATTTTATTTTCCTAGAGAAATCAAACGCGTACTAGGAAGAAATCCCATAAAATGTTCGCTCACTATATATCCAATAGGTCTAAGTGAACCTAATTATATTTTTGAAATGAAAGACATATATGTATATATATATATATATATATATGTGTGTGTGTGTGTGTGTGTGTAAACCATTAAATTTTAAACCAATATTAAAATCACTGGATAAATAAATACGTTCCTTCCCATGCCAACATATTTCTTTGTCATCATCAACATCTAGAAAATCGTATACTTTGGAAGAAGCTTAACTTCTAGATATTGTGAATGAGTTTTGATTGATTAGATAAGAGTATACTTCAACAATGATATGCCTTTAGATACTGCCATTTATAACATAGCTAGAAATCATTGGAAAGCATAAACAACCAATTCTAAACCAATTCAAATTTCCAACTTTCACCAAATAGAGTCAAATCAAAGTATCGTTCTGAGGTTGTTTACGCAAAAGTCAAACCTTGGACAACTCTTATAACTTAAGCTTCCGACTTTGGAACTAATTGTTCCCATTCACTTCGAAACTTCTCCGAAACCAAACCAACTATCCCCGCGAGTCATAAAATAACAAAGAAGTATACATGAAGCACCAAATAGGAGAACGTGGCTCAAATACATAAAATGACCGGTTGGGTCGTTACAATCAATCTTGAAAGGATTCATTTTTCTAGTATCTTTAAAATGTGCGCCTTAGAGCTTAAATCTTTGTACATCTAGTTATAAATTTATTAATAATGTATTAGTTTTTTTAATATTCAATTAGTAAATTATGTGTATCTTTTGAGATTTTTTATTTGAATAATTCTTTGTCTTTTACATGTAACATTAAAAAGGGAAAATAATTAATTGTTTGATAATTATTTTATTTAACGGCCTAAAGATATTAACCGTCAAACACTATTATAGGTGTATAACAACCATTCACTATAAAACATAACATATCGGAATGAACAATATTGTTATATAGAGGTTTGACTGTATCATTTATCGAAAGTTCTGATATTATAAAATTTTATTTTCCTAGAGAAATCAAACGCGTTCTAGGAAGAAATTCCATCAAATATTCGCTCAATATATATCCAATAGGTCTAACTGAACCTAATTATATTTTTGAAATGGAAGACATATATGTATATATATATATGTGTAAACCATTAAATTTTAAACAAATATTAAAATCACTGGATAAATAAATACGTTCCTTCCCATGCCAACATATTTCATTGTCATCATCAACATCCAGAAATCGTATACTTTGAAAGAAGCTTAACTTCTATATTTTGGGAATGAGTTTTAATTGATTAGATAAGAATATACTTCAAGTGATGATATGCCATTAGATACTTCCATTTATAACATAGCTAGAAATTAAATTTAGAAAGGATGAACAACCAATTCAAATTTCCAACTTTCACCAAATAGAGTCAAATCAACCTAGGTTCCTCCAAATTCAAATTTGGACATACGTCTAAGTCCAAAATTACTACACGAACATATTGAAACTATCAAAGTATCGTTCTGAGGTTGTTTACGCAAAAGTTAAACCTTGAACAACTCTTATAACTTAAGCTTCCGACCTTGGAACTAAGTGTTCCCATTCACTTCAAAACTTCTCCGAAACCAAACCAACTATCCCCACGAGTCACAAAACAACAAAGAAGTATACATGAAGCATCAAATAGGAGAACGTGGCTCAAATACATAAAATAATTGGTTGGGTCGTTACAATCAATCTTGAAAGCATTCATTTTTCTAGTATCTTTAAAATGTGCGCCTTAGAGCTTAAATCTTTGTATATCTAGTTATGAATTTATTAATAATGTATTAGTTTTTTTAACATTTAATTAGTAAATTATGTGTATCTTTTGAGATTCTTTATTTGAATAATTCCTTGGCTTTTACATGTAACATTAAAAAGGGAAAATAATTAATTGTTTGATAATTATTTTGTTTAACGGCCTAAAGATATTAACCTTCAAACACTGTTATAAGTGTATAACAACCATTCACTATAAAACATAATATATTGGAATGAACAATGTTGTTATATAGAGGCTTGACTGAATTATTTATCGAAAGCTCTGATATTATAAAAATTTATTTTCCTAGAGAAATCAAACGCGTACTAGGAAGAAATTCCATCAAATGTTCGCTCAATATATATCCAATAGGTCTAAGTGAACCTAATTATATTTTTGAAATGAAAGACATATATGTATATATATATATATATATATATATATATGTGTGTGTGTGTGTGTGTGTGTGTGTAAACCATTAAATTTTAAACAAATATTAAAATAATTGGATAAATAAATACGTTCCTTCCCATGCCAACATATTTCTTTGTCATCATCAACATCTAGAAAATCGTATACTTTGGAAGAAGCTTAACTTCTAGATTTAGGGAATTAGTTTTGATTGATTAGATAAGAGTATACTTCAACAATGATATGCCTTTAGATACTGCCATTTATAACATAGCTAGAAATCATTGGAAAGCATGAACAACCAATGCTAAACCAATTGAAATTTCTAACTTTCACCAAATAGAGTCAAATCAACCTAGGTGCCTCCAAATCCGAATCCGAACATACGTCTAAGTCCAAAATCACTACACGAACATATTGAAACTTTCAAAGCATCGTTCTGAGGTTGTTTACGCAAAAGTCAAATCTTGGACAACTCTTATAACTTAAGCTTCCGACTTTGGAACTAAGTGTTCCCATTCACTTCAAAACTTCTCCGAAACCAAACCAACTATCCTCGCGAGTCACAAAACAACAAAGAAGTATACATGAAGCATCAAATAGGAGAACGTGGCTCAAATACATAAAATAACCGGTTGGGTCGTTACAATCAATCTTGAAAGCATTCATTTTTCTTGTATCTTCAAAATGTGCGCCTTAGAGCTTAAATCTTTGTACATCTAATTATGAATTTAGTAATAATGTATTAGTTTTTTTAATATTTAATTTATAAATTATGTATATCTTTTGAGATTTTTTATTTGAAAAATTCCTTGTCTTATACATGTAACATTAAAAAAGGAAAAATATTAATTGTTTGATAATTATTTTCTTTAACGGCGTAAAGATATTAACAGTCAAACACTGTTATAGGTGTTTAACAACCATTCACTATAAAAAAAAATATATCGGAATGGACAATGTTGTTATAGAGAGGTTTGACTGTATCATTTATCGAAAGTTCTTATATAGTAAAATTATATTTTCCTAGAGAAATCAAACGCGTACTAGGAAGAAATTCCATCAAATGTTCACTCAATATATACCCAATAGGTCTAACTGAACCTAATTATATTTTTGAAATGGAGGACATATATGTATATATATGTGTGTAAAACATTAAATTTTAAACAACTATTAAAATCACTGGATAAATAAATGCGTTCCTTCCCATGTCAACATATTTCATTGTCATCATCAACATCGAGAAAGTCATATACTTTGGAAGAAGCTTAACTTCTATATTTTGGGAATGAGTTTTGATTGATTAGATAAGAATATACTTCAACTAATGATATGCCTTTAGATACTGCCATATATAACATAGCTAAAATCAAATTTGGAAAGGATGAACAACCAATTCTAAACCAATTCAAATTTTTAACTTTCACCAAATAGAGTCAAATCAACCTGGGTACCTCCAAATCCAAATCCGGATATATGTCTAAGTCCAAAATTACTACACGGACATATTGAAACTATCAAAGCATCGTTTAGAGATTGTTTACGCAAAAGTTAAACATTGGACAACTCTTATAACTTAAGCTTCCAACCTTGGAACTAAGTGTTCCCATTCACTTCAAACCTTCTCCGAAACCAAACCAACTATCCATGCAAGTCACAAAACAACAAAGAAGTATACATGAAGCATCAAATAGGAGAACGTGGCTTAAATACATAAAATGACCGGTTGGGTCATTACAATCATTCTTGAAAGGATTCATTTTTCTAGTATCTTTAAAATGTGCGCCTTAGAGCTTAAGTCTTTGTACATCTAGTTATGAATTTATTAATAATGTATTAGTTTTTTTAATATTTAATTAGTAAATTATGTGTATCTTTTGAGATTTTTTGTTTGAATAATTCCTTGCCTTTTACATGTAACATTAAAAAAGGAAAAAAATAATTGCTTGATAATTATTTTCTTTAACGGCCTAAAGATATTAACCGTTAAACACAATTATAGGTGTATAACAATCATTCACTATAAAAAAAAATATATCGGACTGAACAGTGTTGTTATAGAGAGGCTTGACAGTATCATTTATCGAAAGTTCTCATATTATAAAATTTTATTTTCCTAGAGAAATCAAACGCGTACTAAGAAGAAATTCCATCAAATGTTCACTCAATATATATCCAATAGGTCTAACTGAACCTAATTATATTTTTGAAATGGAAGACACATATGTATATATATATGTGTGTAAACCATTAAATTTTGAACAATTATTAAAATCTCTGGATAAATAAATATGCTCCTTCCCATGTCAACATATTTCATTATCATCATCAACATCAGAAAATCGTATACTTTGGAAGAAGCTTAACTTCTATATTTTGGGAATGAGTTTTGATTGATCAGATAAGAATATACTTCAACTGATGATATGCCTTTAGATACTGCCATATATAACATAGCTAGAAATCAAATTTGGAAAGGATGAACAACTAATTCTAAACCAATTCAAATTTCCAACTTTCACCAAATAGAGTCAAATCAACCTAGGTACCTCCAAATCCAAATCTGGATATACGTCTAAGTCCAAAATCAATACACGAACATATTGAAACTATCAAAGCATCATTCTGAGATTGTTTACGCAAAAGTTAAACGTTGGACAACTCTTATAACTTAAGCTTCCGACCTTGGAACTAAGTGCTCCCATTCACTTCAAAACTTCTCCGAAACCAAACCAACTATTCCCGCGAGTGACAAAACAAAAAAGAAGTATACAGGAAGCATCAAATAGGAGAACGTGGCTCAAATACATAAATTGACCGGTTGGGTCATTACAATCAATCTTGAAAGGATTCATTTTTCTAGAATCTTTAAAATGTGCGCCTTAGAGCTTAAATCTTTATACATCTAGTAATGAATTTATTATTAATGTATTAGTTTTTTTAATATTTAATTTGTAAATTATGTGTATCTGTTGAGATTTTTTATTTGAATAATTCCTTGTCTTTTACATGTAACATTAAAAAAGGAAAAATATTAATCGTTTGATAATTATTTTATTTATCGGCATAAAGATATTAACCGTCAAACACTGTTATAGGTGTATAACACCTATTCACTATAAAAAATATATATCGGAATGAACAATCTTGTTATAGAGAGGTTTGACTGTAACATTTATCGAAAGTTTTGATATTGTTAAATTTTATTTTCCTAGAGAAATCAAACGCGTACTAGGAAGAAACTCCATCAAATGTTCATTCAATATATATCCAATAGGTCTAACTGAACCTAATTATATATTTGAAATGGAAGACATATATGTATATATATATGTGTGTAAAACATTAAATTTTAAATAAATATTAAAATCACTGGATAAATAAATATGTTCCTTCCCATGTCAACATATTTCATTGTCATCATCAACATCAGAAAATCGTATACTTTTGAAGAAGCTTAACTTCTATATTTTTGGAATGAGTTTTGATTGATTAGATAAGAATATACTTCAACTGATGATATGCCTTTAGATACTACCATATATAACATAGCTAGAAATTAAATTTGGAAAGGATGAACAACCAATTCTAAACCAATTCAAATTTCCAACTTTCACCAAATAGAGTCAAATCAACCTAGGTACCTCCAAATCCAAATCCGGATATACGTCTAAGTCCAAAATCAATACACGAACATATTGAAACTATCAAAGCATCGTTCTGAGATTGTTTACGCAAAAGTTAAATGTTGGACAACTCTTATAACTTAAGCTTCCTACCTTGGAACTAAGTGCTCCCATTCACTTCAAAACTTCTCAGAAACCAAACCAACTATTCCCGCGAGTGACAAAACAAAAAAGAAGTATACAGGAAGCATCAAATAGGAGAACGTGGCTCAAATACATAAATTGACCGGTTGGGTCATTACAATCAATCTTGAAAGGATTCATTTTTCTAGTATCTTTAAAATGTGCGCCTTAGAGCTTAAATCTTTATACATCTAGTAATGAATTTATTATTAATGTATTAGTTTTTTTAATATTTAATTTGTAAATTATGTGTATCTGTTGAGATTTTTTATTTGAATAATTCCTTGTCTTTTACATGTAACATTAAAAAAGGAAAAATATTAATCGTTTGATAATTATTTTATTTATTGGCATAAAGATATTAACCGCCAAACACTGTTATAGGTGTATAACACCTATTCACTATAAAAAATATATATCGGAATGAACAATCTTGTTATAGAGAGGTTTGACTGTAACATTTATCGAAAGTTTTGATATTGTTAAATTTTATTTTCCTAGAGAAATCAAACGCGTACTAGGAAGAAACTCCATCAAATGTTCATTCAATATATATCCAATAGGTCTAACTGAACCTAATTATATATTTGAAATGGAAGACATATATGTATATATATGTGTGTAAAACATTAAATTTTAAATAAATATTAAAATCACTGGATAAATAAATATGTTCCTTCCCATGTAAACATATTTCATTGTCATCATCAACATCAGAAAATCGTATACTTTTGAAGAAGCTTAACTTCTATATTTTTGGAATGAGTTTTGATTGATCAGATAAAAATATACTTCAACTGATGATATGCCTTTAGATACTGCCATATATAACATAGCTAGAAATCAAATTTGGAAAGGATGAACTACCAATTCTAAACCAATTCAAATTTCCAACTTTCACCAAATAGAGTAAAATCAACCTAGGTACCTCCAAATCCAAATCCGGATATACGTCTAATTCCAAAATCAATACACGAACATATTGAAACTATCAAAGCATCGTTCTGAGATTGTTTACGCAAAAGTTAAACGTTGGACAACTCTTATAACTTAAGCTTCCTACCTTGGAACTAAGTGCTCCCATTCACTTCAAAACTTCTCAGAAACCAAACCAACTATTTCCGCGAGTGACAAAACAAAAAAGAAGTATACCGGAAGCATCAAATAGGAGAACGTGGCTCAAATACATAAATTGACCGGTTGGGTCATTACAATCAATCTTGAAAGGATTCATTTTCCTAGTATCTTTCAAATGTGCGCCTTAGAGCTTAAATCTTTATACATCTAGTTATGAATTTATTATTAATGTATTAGTTTTTTTATTATTTAATTTGTAAATTATGTGTATCTGTTGAGATTTTTTATTTGAATAATTCCTTGTCTTTTACGGGAACATTAAAAAAAGAAAAATATTAATCGTTTGATAATTATTTTCTTTATCGGCATAAAGATATTAACCGTCAAACACTGTTATAGGTGTATAACACCTATTCACTATAAAAAATATATATCGGAATGAACAATGTTGTTATAGAGAGGTTTGACTATAATATTTATCGAAAGTTTTGATATTGTTAAATTTTATTTTCCTAGAGAAATCAAACGCGTACTAGGAAGAAACTCCATCAATTGTTCATTCAATATATATCCAATAGGTCTAACTGAACCTAATTATATATTTGAAATGGAAGACATATATGTATATATATGTGTGTAAAACATTAAATTTTAAATAAATATTAAAATCACTGGATAAATAAATATGTTCCTTCCCATGTCAACATATTTCATTGTCATCATCAACATCCAGAAAATCGTATACTTTTGAAGAAGCTTAACTTCTATATTTTTCGAATGAGTTTTGATTGATCAGATAAGAATATACTTCAACTGATGATATGCCTTTAGATACTACCATATATAACATAGCTAGAAATCAAATTTGGAAAGGATGAACAACCAATTCTAAACCAATTCAAATTTCCAACTTTCACCAAATAGAGTCAAATCAACCTAGGTACCTCCAATTCCAAATCCGGATATACGTCTAAGTCCAAAATCAATACACGAACATATTGAAACTATCAAAGCATAGTTCTGAGATTGTTTACGCAAAAGTTAAACGTTGGACAACTCTTATAACTTAAGCTTCCTACCTTGGAACTAAGTGCTCCCATTCACTTCAAAACTTCTCAGAAACCAAACCAACTATTCCCGCGAGTGACAAAACAAAAAAGAAGTATACAGGAAGCATCAAATAGGAGAACGTGGCTCAAATACATAAATTGACCGGTTTGGTCATTACAATCAATCTTGAAAGGATTCATTTTTCTAGTATCTTTAAAATGTGCGCCTTAGAGCTTAAATCTTTATACATCTAGTTATGAATTTATTATTAATGTATTAGTTTTTTTAATATTTAATTTGTAAATTATGTGTATCTGTTGAGATTTTTTATTTGAATAATTCCTTCTCTTTTACGGGAACATTAAAAAAGGAAAAATATTAATCGTTTGATAATTATTTTCTTTATCGGCATAAAGATATTAAACGTCAAACACTGTTATAGGTGTATAACACCTATTCACTATAAAAAATATATATCGGAATGAACAATGTTGTTATAGAGAGATTTGACTGTAATATTTATCGAAATTTTTGATATTGTTAAATTTTATTTTCCTAGAGAAATCAAACGCGTACTAGGAAGAAACTCCATCAATTGTTCATTCAATATATATCCAATAGGTCTAACTGAACCTAATTATATATTTGAAATGGAAGACATATATGTATATATATGTGTGTAAAACATTAAATTTTAAATAAATATTAAAATCACTGGATAAATAAATATGTTCCTTCCCATGTCAACATATTTCATTGTCATCATCAACATCCAGAAAATCGTATACTTTTGAAGAAGCTTAACTTCTATATTTTTGGAATGAGTTTTGATTGTTCAGATAAGAATATACTTCAACTGATGATATGCCTTTAGATACTACCATATATAACATAGCTAGAAATCAAATTTTGAAAGGATGAACAACCAATTCTAAACTAATTCAAATTTTTAACTTTCACCAAATAGAGTCAAATCAACTTAGGTACCTCCAATTCCAAATCCGGATATATGTCTAAGTCCAAAATCACTACACGAACATATTGAAACTATCAAAGTGTCACGACCCCAAATTCCCTCCGTAGGATGTCGTGATGGCACCTAGTCTCTAAGACTAGGTAAGCCTATCAATGCGGAATAATAATAAATATCTTAAATAAATAAACTACAATTCAAACAATTTTAAGTCCTAAAATCCGGTAGAAATAAGTCACAAGCTTATAAGAATTTATTCTCAATGTCTCTATGTGTCAAGGACTAAATAAAATATAAGGAAGTAACATAAAATGATAGGAGGGGACTCCGGAGTCTGCGGACGCTGGCAGATATACCTCGAAGTCTCCGTGCGCAGGTAACTCACTGACGTCTAGCTAGTAAAATGTACCAGGATCTGCACAAAAAGATGTGCAGAAAGCGTAGTATGAGTACACCACAGCGGTACCTAGTAAGTGCCAAGCCTAACCTCGGTAGAGTAGTGACGAGATCAGGTGAGGCCCTACTGGAATATATTAATGGCATGGTAAAATATTTATCAATGTAGTAAAATAAAATGACATTGTAAATGAATCAAATAGTATGTGACATTTAATGACATCAAATAATTACAAATAATATCTCGTGGAATCTAAACAGAATTTCCTTCAACTTTATGAAAATCACAACAATTAATCGAAAGCAACTATGGTCATAAATCAATATCAACAAGGGCACTCCCGAGGTACCACCTCGTAGTCCCAAATCATAAATAAATTCACAATATCTCATTTCCTTATATTACCGCGGGAGCCTTCACAATTTATTTAAAGAAAATATTTTTTCCCGAAATAGCATCCCGCGTTTTAGCCACTCTTATCACACCGCATGACTTCTAGTAGTCACCCCTACTAGCCACGCGTATCAAGCCACCCTTATCTCACCGCATGCTTTTCAACACCTAGACCTTATACCACCGCATGCGTATCAATATCACAATATATTACAATTTGCACCTCAAGTGCTCAAATAATTTAACTTGCCAAAATAACTCAACAACAATATTTTTCCACAATAAAGAGCTCACGGCTCATGTCAAAATAAATCATCAATAATAGTTTTCCACAATAAAGAGCTCACGGCTCATGTCAAAATAATTCAACAACAATATTTTTCCACAATAAAGAGCTCACGGCTCATGCCAAAATAAATCAACAATAATAGTTTTCCACAATAAAGAGCTCACGGCTCATGTCAAAATAATTCATCAATAATATTTTTCCATAATAAAGAGCCCACGGCTCATGTCAAAATAATTCAACAATAATAGTTTTTCACAATAAAGAGCTCACGACTCATGTCAAAATAATTCATCAATAATATTTTTTCATAATAAAGAGCTCACGGCTCATGTCAAAATAATTCAACAATAATATTTTTTCACAATAAAGAGCTCACGGCTCATGTCAAAATAATTCAACAATAATATTCTTCCACAATAAAGAGCTCACGGGTCCCTCACAATGAGTATAAAAATATTCAGGAGTAAATAATTTAGGAAAATAATATTTCAAAATCTTTACTACGTTGCTTCAATATCAAGTTTAAAAATGTCAAATACTTCATATTAATAATATTTAATTTTAAAAAAATCAACCTTCAAATAATGCACAGAATAAAAGAAACCAAGTTTCAACTAAACAGGTAAAACAATTAGTAAGAAAAGATCAAACAAATTTGAAGTATATATCTGAGATCAATGATGAAGAATATAACAAGATAAAATAATTTAATAAATGCGCAACAGTGATCTACACAATTTTAAAATATAATCTTTTGAAATTTATCCCGTGTACACACTCGTCACCTCGTGCACACGACTTTCAACACATTTCAATAATCACATCAATAACAATCCTAGGGAAAATTTCCCCCACACAAGGTTAGACAAGTCACTTACCTCGACTTGCTCCAATTTAATCAAGTATTATGCTTTTTCCTCGATTTTCTGACTCCGATCGACTTGTATATAGTCATAATTAATTCGATGCAGTCAACAAAAATTATAGTAATCAATTTCATAAGAAAATATTACATTTTTATTAAAATTCGAAATTAGCTCAAAATTTGCCTGGGGGGCCCACATCTCGGAATCCGGTGAAACTTATAAAATCCGATAACCCATTCAATTACGAGTCCACCCTTACCAATTTTACCAAAATCTGATAACAACTCGACCTCCAAATCTTAAATTTTCGTTTTTGGAAGATTTTGCAAAAAACTTGATTTTTCTTCCATAAATTCACGGATTCATGATGTAAATGAGTATGGAATCATGAAATATAATCAATATAGGATAAGGAACACTTACCCCAATGTTTTCCCGTGAAAATCGCCCAAGAACCGTGCTCCAAAAATCCAAAACGAAATGAATGAAATGAGCATTTTTAGTCCTTAAGTTTCTGCCAATCCGTCACTAAAAGTCCATTTTTCGTCACTAAAAGTCTACCAGAAATAGCTCTACCAGTCTTACTTCAATTGATCATAACTTTATGTACAAATGTCCAAATGATAAATGATTTAACTTTATGAAAATTAAAATCCACCGACTACAACTTTCGTGTTTTGTAATTATTCTTATTCTTTATGCATTGCGAGATATAAGCTCCCAAAGTCGGCTACATGCATCAGAATTTCTGGCGAAATTTCTAGCGAAACGGCTCTACCAGCCTTCATTCAATCCGTCATAACTTTCTGTACAAATGTCCAAATAATGCATAGTTTAACTTTCTGGAACCTATAATCATACTACTACAACTTTCATGTTTTGCGCATCTTCTGCTTCCTTATGAATTGCGAGATATAAGCCTCCAAAATTGGCTCCAAAACAGAAATTTCCAGCACTCTTTGTCCGAAATCCATTCCGTTTACCTTCCGAAATCTACCCGAGACCCTCGAGACCTTAACCAAATATTACAACATGTCCCAAAATACCATACGAACTTAGTCGAGCCTTCAAACTACATCAAACAACATCAATACGACGAATCGCACCTCAAATCAAAATCAATGAACTTTGAACTTTCAAATTCTATATCTTGTGTCGAAACACATCAAATCAATTCGGAATGACTTCAAATTTTGCACACAAGTCATAAATGACATAACAAAATTATAAAAAATTTCAGAATCGGATTTCGACCCCGATATCAAAAAGTCAACCCCTCGGTCAAACTTCCCAAAAATTCAACTTTCGGCATTTCAAGCCTAATTCTAATACGGACTTCCAAATAAAATTCCGATCACGCTCCTAAGTCAAAAATCACCATACGGAGCTGTTGGAATCATCAAAATTCTATTCCGGGGTCGTTTGCACATAATTTGACATCCGGTCACTATTTGAACTTAAACTTTTAATTTTTCATCAAAATTCCATATCTCAGGCTAGGGACCTCGGAATTTGATTCTGGGCATACACCTAAGTCCCAAATCACGATACATACCTACAAAAATTAACAAAACACTGATCCGAGTCTGTTTGCTCAAAATGTTGACCAAAGTCAACTCATTTGAGTTTTAAAGCTCTAATTCACATTTTAGTTCATTTTTCACCTAAAAACTTTCCGAAATTTTTTTTTCGCACTGCACACGCAAGTCGAGTAATGATAAATAGTGTTTTTTGAGGTCTTAGAATACAAAATTAATTATTAAATTTAAAGATGACATTTTGGGTCATCACATTCTCCACCTCTAAAACAAACGTTCATCCTCGAACGGAGTTAGAAAAAGTACCTGAGCTAGTGAATAAGTGTGGATAACAGCTGCATATATCAAGCTTGGCTTCCCAAGTCGCCTCCTCGACCAGATGACCCCTCCACTGAACCTTTACAGAAGCAATGTTCTTTGACCTCAGCTTTCGAACGTGCCTATCTAAAATAGCCATTGGTTCTTCAACATAAGATAGATCCTTGTCCAACTGAACCGAACTGAAGTCTAACACATGAGACGGATCACCGTGATATTTCCGAAACATAGAAACATGGAATACCGGATGAACTGTAGAGAGACTAGGTGGTAGCGCAATATACCTAGGGCTCAACTTTCCACTCTTTCAAGAATCTCTAAAGGCCCAATATACCTAGGGCTCAACTTTCCCTTCTTCTTAAACCTCATCACACCCTTCATAGGTGAAACCCGGAGCAATACCCGCTCACCAACCATGAATGTAACATCACGAACCTTCCGATCCGCATAACTCTTCTGTCTAGATTGGGCTGTACGAAGTCAATCCTGAATCAACTTAACTTTTTCCAAGGCATCCTGAACCAAGTCTGTACCCAAAAGTCTAGCCTCGCCTGGTTCGAACCAACCCACTGGAGACCGGCACCGCCTACCATACAAGGCCTCATACGGAGCCATCTGGATGCTTGACTGGTAACTGTTGTTGTAAGCAAACTCCGCAAGTGGTAAGAACTGATCCCAAGCACCCCCAAAATCTATCACACACGCACAAAGCATATCCTCCAGTATCTGAATAGTGTGTTCAGACTGCCCGTCCATCTGAGGGTGAAATGTTGTACTCAACTCTACCCGGGTACCCAACTCACATTGTACTGCCCTATAAAACCGTGAGGTAAACTGTGTACCCCGATCAGAGATGATAGATACTGGTACACCGTGAAGTCTGACAATCTCGCGAATATATACCTGAGCCAGCTGCTCTAAAGAGTAAGTAGTAATCACAGGAATGAAATGACCTGATTTGGTCAGCCTATCCACAATCACCCAAACTGCGTCCAACTTCCGCTGAGTCCGTGGGAGCCCAACAACGAAATCCATAGTGATACTCTCCCATTTCCATTCTGGAAAAACTAACTTCTGAAGCAATCCACTAGGTCGTTGATGCTCATATTTCACTTGTTGACAATTTAGACACCGAGCTACATACTCCACTATGTCTTTCTTCATCTTCCTCCACCAATAATATTGCCTCAAGTCCTGCTACATCTTCTTAGCACCCGGGTGTATGGAGTACCGCGAATTATCAGCCTCCTGGAGAATCAATTCACGAAAACCATCTACATTAGGCACACATAGCCTACCCTGTATCCATAATACAACTTCATCTCCAATAGTGACTTCCTTGGTATCGCCATGCTAAACTGTGTCCTTAAGGACAAGAAGATGGGGGTCATCATACTGACGTTCCCTGATACGATCATAAAGTGAAGACTGGAAAACCACGCAAGCCAAAATCCGACTCGGCTCGGAAACATCCAATCTAACAAACTGGTTGGCCAAGGCCTGAACATCCATGGTTAAAGGCCTCTCTGCTACCGGTAAATATGCTAAGCTACCCAAACTCTCCGCCTTACGACTCAAGGCATCGGCCACCACATTGGCCTTCCCCGGATGATAGAGAATGGTGATATCATAATCCTTATGCAACTCTAACCATCTCCGCTGCCGAAAATTAAGATCCTTCTGTTTAAACAGATGTTGTAGACTCCGGTGATCAGTGTAGATTTCACAATGGACACCGTACAAATAATGCCGCCAAATTTTTAAGTCATGAACAATAGCTGCTAACTCTAGGTCATGTACAGGATAATTCTTTTCATGCACCTTTAACTGTCTGGATGCGTAAGCAATCACCCCACCGTCTTGCATCAACACTGCGCCGAGACCAATATGTGACGCATCACAATACACAGTATAAGATCCTATACCTATAGGTAATACCAATACTAGGGTTGTAGTCAAAGCTGTCTTGAGCTTTTGGAAGCTTTCCTCACATTCCTCGGTCCATCTGAATGGAGCACCCTTCTGGGTGAATCTGGTCTTAATAGTTATTCATAATCAATTACCGAATCATCAATTAACTTCATGTTAATGAAAATCTCATTTCAAACTTTCACAATACTGATAACGAGACACGAGGCATGAAGACCTTAAAATTATTTACCCAAATTAATGAGTCACATTTAACGCCACCTAGGTGGGCACCTACCTCGTAGGTTAAAAATTAATAATTACCACACGAATTTGACAACTATGCACAGAGAATTTCATATAAGAATTTTCAAATAAGCCTAACAGGCGTGACTCCCTATTAATACTATAGTACAAATTTAATTTCACAAGGGAGAACTCAAACACAAGAATTTTCCTCACAAGGATCTCATCCTTTTATAACTTCCATCGTAGCTCGTAGCCCGATTTAAACATATCAATTTATATAAAAATGTGAGGATCTCGTCCTCAGTTCTGAATCACAAGTAATATGCACATCGTGCCAATTGCAAATTTCTATTTTCTCCTTTTAAATAATTTCGGTTACACCAAATCACAACACATATTGAACCCCACACTGGTAGGGCATATAATTCATAATTTGCAATTAATTATTCGGAATTTACATCAAAATTTACCGAAATGAGTAACAAAAAGCCACATTTAGCCTCGCAGCTCTTATTAGTGACCAATACGAAATGATAGGTGTAGTTATCTCCATAAAATCTCCCAACAGGGGTAAACACATAAGTAAATTATAGAATTATGAAGCTCACTCATAAGTGGATCACAATAGGAAGACTCGTTTCGATATTGAGAACCGAATCAACTTAAGGAAATCATTCCTTTATATTATATCAAAGTCGTACCTGTAATGACATCAATTGATGTAGCGACCTCCGCCATACCATAAAAGAAATATATCAATGGCTGGGTCTTCACCTCAAGGACGCCTTTTACCCGTATGTCCTCCACCCCTAACTGGTCGTGTGGGTGGTGTAGTAACTGCATTGGGGCACGTAGCCTGAGTGATTTAATGAAATAAGTCTCTCCCAAGTTTGGGAAATTTTTCACCTGATGTTCCAGTATCACCGTATTCATAATAACCCCTTTGCGGGTTAGGCTGCTCATATTGAGTTTGTGCTAGACAACTGGAATAACCATTGTAGGAACTCATGTCGGTGGTACATTAAAAGAACTTACTAGAGCACCCCGAGTAATCCGATGTGTGGACTGGGCTGGACGACTGCCTGAGCCAAGTGGGCGATGTTGCATTGGCTGGCCTGCCCTCTTCATAGTCTTGCCACGAACACTGGTGGAGAATTATCTCTCCCAAGGCAAATTTCTTCTTTTGTTATGTTGACTCAACACTTTTGAGCGGGCCAATTGCCTTACATACTCTTAGATTCTTCTTTGGGGTAACCATTACCCCTATTTATACCCAACGATCACAAAAGTAGAGCTCCATACAGACAAATCTTATCACGAACCACATAGTCTAGACTCTCGTCAACAAGTGTACTTACTCCGAAGCACCCCAAAATCCGCAACAGTGACGTCCACGCTAAGTAGACCTTCTATAAATTTAGAGTTGTTTTTATAACTCCTTTGGTATTGAAGTATAGGATTATTAAGGAGGCGTACATACCGCAAGTCCCAACCTTTTCCTCTACAAAATCTCAGGTTTTAAACATGTGTAAATTTTAGGGAACCTTTCAGTACCACATATATACATTTCATGCCAAAACTGATATAATACATGACCCCGCAATCCACCCATTGGTAGTGGACGGCGTGAAGTCATAGGTCACAACGTCCGATGATCCACAATAATAACCTTCACAAGTCGTATAAATCAACCAGACGCCAATGTCCGTTGCACCCCGCACATGATTCACTAGGTGATCTCTCAATACGTCCACATCTTCAGTTGGAACCACACGTTAAGGCAATGTTTGAGCATCTCTGGCTCCCTCGTAGTACATCTGCGGCATCACGAACCGTCAATGCACAACTAATATTAAGTGTGCAATGTCATACACGAGTGGATACAAAGGAATATGAGATATATGCTTCAAGCTAAATCAATACCACACGATAAGGAATCAAAGAAGTGAATATTTTCCTAACAGTTCCATAGACTCCCGAAGATAAGTACAGACGTCTCCGTACCGATCCACAAGACTCTACTAAACCTGCTTGTGACTCATAACACCTATGAACCTAGTGCTCTGATACCAACTTGTCACGACCCCAAATTCCCTCTGTAGGATGTCGTGATGGCACCTAGTCTCTAAGACTAGGTAAGCCTATCAATGCGGAATAATAATAAATATCTTAAATAAATAAACTACAATTCAAATAATTTTAAGTCCCAAAACCCGGTAGAAATAAGTCACAAGCTTCTAAGAATTTATTCTCAATGTCTCTATGTGTCAAGGTCTAAATAAAATATAAGGAAGTAACATAAAATGATAGAAGGGGACTCCGGAGTCTGCGGACGCTGGCAGATATACCTCGAAGTCTTCGTGCGCAGGTAACCCACTGACGTCTAGCTGGTAAAATGTACCTGGATCCGTACAAAAAGATGTACAGAAGCGTAGTATGAGTACACCACAGCAGTACCCAATAAGTGCCAAGCCTAACCTCGGTAGAGTAGTGACAAGGTCAGGTGAGGCCCTACTAGAATATAATAATGGCATGGTAAAATGTTTATCAATGTAGTAAAATAAAATGACATTGTAAATGAATCAAATAGTATGTCACATTTAATGACATCAAATAATTACAAATAATATCTCGTGGAATCTAAACAGAATTTCCATCAACTTTATGAAAATCACAACAATTAATCGAAAGCAACTATGGCCATAAATCAATATCAACAAGAGCACTCTCGAGGTACCACCTCGTAGTCCCAAATCATAAATAAATTCACAATATCTCATTTCCTTATATCACCGCGGGAGCCTTCACAACTTATTTAAAGAAAATATTTTTTTCCCGAAATAGCATCCCGCGTTTTAGCCACCCTTATCACACCGCATGACTTCTAGTAGTCACCCCTACTAGCCACGTGTATCAAGCCACCCTTATCTCACCGCATGTGTTTCAATACCCAGACTTTATACCACTGCATGCGTATCAATATCACAATATAACACAATTTGCACCTCAAGTGCTCAAATAATTTAACTTGCCAAAATAACTCAACAACAATATTTTTCCACAATAAAGAGCTCACGGCTCATGCCAAAATAAATCATCAATAATAGTTTTCCACAATAAAGAGTTCACGGCTCATGTCAAAATAATTCAACAACAATATTTTTCCACAATAAAGAGCTCACGGCTCATGCCAAAATAATTAATCAATAATATTTTTCTATAATAAAGAGATCACGGCTCATGTCAAAATAATTCACATCAATACCAATCCTAGGGGAAATTTCCCCCACACAAGGTTAGACAAGTTACTTACCTCGACTTGCTCCAATTTAATCAAGTATTATATTTTTTCCTCGATTTTCTGACTCCGATCGACTAGTATCTAGTCATAATTAATTCGATACAGTCAACAAAAATTATAGTAATCAATTTCATAAGAAAATATTACATTTTCATTAAAATTCGAAATTAGCTCAAAATTTGTCTCGGAATCCGGCGAAACTTATAAAATCCGACAACCCATTCAATTACGAGTCCACCCTTACCAATTTTACCAAAATCCGATAACAAGTCGACCTCCAAATCTTAAATTTTCGTTTTTGGAAGATTTTGCAAAAATCTTTATTTTTCTTCCATAAATTCACGGATTCATGATGTAAATGAGTATGGAATCATGAAATATAATCAATATAGGATACGGAACACTTACCCCAATGTTTTTCCGTGAAAATCGCCCAAGAATCGGGCTCCAAAAATCCAAAACGAAATGAATGAAATGAGCATTTTTGGTCCTTAAGTTTCTACCAATCCGTCACTAAAAGTCCATTTTTCGTCACTAAAAGTCTACCAGAAATAACTCTACCGGTCTTACTTCAATTGATCATAACTTTATGTACAAATGTCCAAATGATAAATGGTTTAACTTTCTGAAAACTAGAATCCACTGACTACAACTTTCGTGTTTTGCAATTATTCTGATTCCTTATGCATTGCGAGATATAAGCTCTCAAAGTCGGCTGCATGCATCAGAATTTCTGGCGAAACTGCTCTACCAGCCTTCATTAAATCTGTCATAACTTTCTATTTTGCACATACGACTACAACTTTCATGTTTTGCACATTTTCTGATTCCTTATGAATTGCGAGATATAAGCTTCCAAATTTGGCTCCAAGCACGGAATTTCTGCAACAGAAATTTCCAACACTCTTTGTCCGAAATCCATTCTGTTTACCTTTCGAAATCCACCTTAGACCCTCGGGACCTTAACCAATAATTACAACATGTCCCAAAATACCATACGAACTTAGTCGAGCCTTCAAACTACATCAAACAATATCAAAACGACGAATCGCACCTCAAATCAAAATCAATGAACTTTGAACTTTCAAATTCTATATCTTGTGTCGAAACACATCAAATCAATTCGAAATGACTTCAAATTTTGCACACAAGTCATAAATGACATAACTGAGTTATAAAAAATTTCAGAATCGGATTTCGACCCCGATATCAAAAAGTCAACCCCTCGGTTAAACTTCCAAAAAATTCAACTTTCGGCATTTCAAACCTAATTCTACTACGGACTTTCAAATAAAATTCTGATCACGCTCCTAAGTCAAAAATCAACATACGGAGCTGTTGGAATCATCAAAATTCTATTCCGGGGTCGTTTGCACATAATTTGACATCCGGTCACTATTTAAACTTAAACTTTTAATTTTTCATCAAAATTTCATATCTCTGGCTAGGGACCTCGAAATTTGATTTCGGGCATACGCCTAAGTCCCAAATCACAATACAGACCTACAAAAATTGACAAAACACTTATCCGAGTCTGTTTGCTCAAAATGTTGACCAAAGTCAACTTAGTTGAGTTTTAAAGCTCTAATTCACATTTTAATTCATTTTTCACCTAAAAACTTTCCGAAATTTTTTTTCGGACTGCACACGCAAGCCAAGTAATGATAAATAGTGCTTTTCGAGGTCTTAGAATACAGAATTAATTATTAAATTTAAAGATGACATTTTGGGTCATCACACAAAACATCGTTCTGAGATTGTTTACGCAAAAGTTAAATGTTGGACAACTCTTATAACTTAAGATTCCGACCTTGGAACTAAGTGTTCCCATTCACTTCAAAACTTCTCTGAAACCAAACCAACTATCCCCGCGAGTCACAAAATAACAAAGAAGTATACATGAAGCATTAAATAAGAGAACATGGCTCAAATACATAAAATGACCGGTTGGGTCATTACAATCAATCTTGAAAGGATTCATTTTTCTAGTATCTTTAAAATGTGCGCCTTGGAGCTTAAATCTTTGTACATCTAGTTATGAATTTATTATTAATGTATTAGTTTTTTTAATATTTAATTTGTAAATTATTTGTATCTTTTGAGATTTTATATTTAAATAATTCCTTATCTTTTATATGTAACATTAAAAAAGGAAAAATATTAATCATTTCATAATTATTTTATTTAACAGCATAAAGATATTAACCGTCAAACACTATTATAGGTGTATAACAACCATTCACTATAAAAAAAAATATCGGAATGAACAATGTTGTTATAGAGAAGTTTGAGTGTATCATTTATCGAAAGTTCTGATATTGTAAAATTTTATTTTCCGAGAGAAATCAAACGCGTACTAGGAAGAAACTCCATCAAATGTTCATTCAATATATATCCAATAGGTCTAACTGAACCTAATTATATTTTTGAAATGGAAGACATATATGTATATATATATATATATGTGTGTAAAACATTAAATTTTAAATAAATATTAAAATCACTAGATAAATAAATATGTTCCTTCCCATGTCAACATATTTCATTGTCATCATCAACATTTAGAAAACCGTATACTTTAGAAGAAGTTTAACTTCTATATTTTGGGAATGAGCTTTGATCAGATAAGAATATACTTCAAGTGATGATTTGCCTTTAGATACTGCCATATATAACATAGCTAGAAATCAAATTTGGAAAAGATGAACAACCAATTCTAAACCAATTCAAATTTTTAACTTTCACAAAATAGAGTAAAATCAATCTAGGTACCTCCAAAACCAAATTCGGATATACGTCTAAGTCCAAAATTACTACACGAACATATTGAAACTATCAAAGCATCGTTCTGAGGTTGTTTACGCAAAAGTCAAACGTTGGACAACTCTTATAACTTAAGCCTCCGACCTTGGAACTAAGTATTCCCATTCACTTCAAAACTTCTCTGAAACCAAACCAACTATCCTCGCGAGTCACAAAACAATAAAGAAGTATACATGAAGTATCAAATAGGAGAACGTGGCTCAAATACAAAAATGACTGGTTGGGTCGTTACAATCAATCTTGAAAGGATTCATTTTTCTAGTATCTTTAAAATGTGCGCCTTAGAGATTAAATCTTTGTACATCTAGTTATGAATTTATTAATAATGTATTAGTTTTTTTAATATTTAATTAGTAAATTATGTGTATATTTTGAGATTTTTTATTTGAATAATTCCTGGTCTTTTACATGTAACTTTAAAAAAGTAAAAAAATTAATTGTTTGATAAACGGCCTAAAGATATTAACCGTCAAATACTGTTATAGGTGTATAACAACCAATCACTATAAAACATAACATATCGGAATGAACAATGTTGTTATAGATAGGCTTGACTGTATCATTTATCGAAAGTTCTGATATTGTAAAATTTTATTTTCCTAGAGAAATCAAACGCGTACTAGGAAGAAACTCCATCAAATGTTCATTCAATATATATCCAATAGGTCTAACTGAACCTAATATCTTATTGAAATGGAAGACATATATGTATATATAAGTGTGTAAACCATTAAATTTTAAATAAGTATTAAAATTACTGGATAAATAAATATGTTCCTTCCCATGTCAACATATTTCATTGTCATCATCAACATCCAGAAAATCGTATACTTTGGAAGAAGCTTAACTTCTATATTTTGGGAATGAGTTTTGATTGATCAGATAAGAATATAATTCAACTGATGATATCCCTTTAGATACTGCCATATTGTAACGACCCGACTGGTCGTTTCGAGTATTACAACCTAGTTTCCCCATTTACTTCTCAAATTGGGCTTTACAGTTGTTGTGTGACTTGCCGGGGTAAATGGTTCGGGTCCGGTGAAGTTTTAGAATGAATTGGAACACTTAGTTCCAAGGCTTAAAGCTTAAGTTAAAATAGTGACCGGATGTCGAGTTAGGTGTAAACGACCTCGGACTCAAAATTTGATGATTCCAATAGCTACATGTGGTGATTTTGTACATAGGAGCGAGTCCGGTAAATTATTTGGAAATCCGTAGTGGAATTTGGCTTGAATTGCCGAAAGTTGATTTTTGAGAAGTTTGACTCGGGGGTTGACTTTTTGATATCGAGGTCGGAATCATATTTTTGAAATTGGAACAGCTTTGTTATTCCATTTATGACTTGTACGCAAAATTTGAGCTCATTCCGGATTGATTTGCTATGTTTCAGCATCGAACCTAGAATGTTCGATGTCGATTCTTCAAGAATATGTGGTATCACATTAAGCAAATGAGATCCAAATTCAGTTTTGATTGAAGTATTAGATCCATATTGAAATTACGGAGCCATAGCAAAAAGAATCATTGAATTCGGACATCGTATGAGAGAGTTATACCTATTTTCATGTCTGGAACGATTTTTCCGTCGCCGCGAGCGCCCAGGGTAGCGTGGGGCGCTAGCGCTAGCGCTGGAAATTTTGGGTACTGGAAACTGCGCCACAGGCAGCGCCCCACACTACCTGTGACGCCCGAAACATCTGAGGGTCTATAAAACGGGTTTTTGACCATTTTTGACAAAAATAGAGTTGGAGAGCTCGGTTTAGGCGATTGTTGGGAGATTTTCATGGGAAAACATTCGGGTAAGTATTCCTTATCCTATATTGATTATATTTCATGATTCCATATTCATTTACATCATGAATCCATGAATTTATGGAAGAAAAATCTGATTTTTGTAAAATCTTCCAAAAATGTAAATTGAAGATTTGAAGGTCAATCCGATGTCGGAATTTGATAATTTTTGTATGGTTGGACTCGTATCGGAACGGGTGTTCAGATTTTATAACTTTTATCGGGTTCCGAGACGCGGGCCCCATGGGCTATTTTTGAGCTAAATTTCGGATTTTTATGAAAAATTAAAATTTTCATATGGAATTGATTCCTATACCTCATGTTGATTGTATCGAATTATTTTGACTAAGATTCGAGGTGTTCGGAGGCCGAATCACGAGGAAAAGGTTTATTGGAATAAAGAATTTGCTTGGATTGAGGTAAGTAACTCTTCTAATCTTGGAGTTGAGGATATGAACCCTGAATAAATGTATTTTGTGAATTGTTGGGAGGTGACGCACATGCTAGTGACGGGCGTGTGGGCGTGCACTATAAAAATTGTGACATAATTGTTTATGTGGAATGTTATAGTTAAATAACCTTGGTATTTTCCATGCGGTTTTATGTGTTAAAGACATTGAGCTGAAAAGCATATTATAAATCATGTTGAGGCTATGTGCCAGTATTATTGGGACCCACAGAGGTCATATTGCTGTGAATTAGTGTGTTAAATTGAAAATTCATACTCAGTCATATTCATTACATTGCATATCATAACTCAGTTTTATGACTCTATTTTGATGCATAAAAATATTTTGGGTCGAATGCCCTGTTTAACTGAGATTCCCGAGTGGCTTGAGAGGTTTATGATTGAGTGAGGCCGAGGGCCTGATTTATGTTTCATATTCATGGGATCGGGCTGCACGCCGCAGCATGTATGATATCGGTCGAGGGCCTGATTTGTTAGGATGAGTGTGGATCGGGGTTGCCCGCCTGCAGCATACCTGAGTGATTTATGCCATGATTTAGCTTGATATAGCGCTTGGGATGAAGGATCCCCTCCGGAGTCTGTACACACCCCTAGTGAGCGCAGGTACCTACTGAGTGCGAGTGCCGAGTGCCGAGTGCTGAGTGACTGGGAGGAATGAGTGATGGTGAGGTATGCCCGAGTGCCAAGAGTGATTGTGAGGTATGCCCGAGTGGCAAGAGTGATTGTGAGGTATGCCCGAATGGCACGAGTGACTGTGAGGTTTTTGCCCGAGGGGCTGTATATGACTGATGTTCTGCCCGAGGGGCTGTTTATGATTTTATCATTGAGTTGCATCGCATTGGCATGCACACATGACATACATGCATAGAGATGTATTTTTCCTCATGCTGTACAATATCACATCATTCATGAGTTTTCACACATTGTTGACAGATGGGCATAGTGATGCATTTATTTTTACACGGGTTATCCGTAAGGAAAATGAAACATCTTATTTATTATTGACAAGATTTTGGGAGAAATTTATTGTTTTCAAACTATTCATCTTCTTGGCAACTCCAGCAAACAATTTGGGTTTTTACTGATGTATTTGAAAGAAAGAACTACTATTTTTGAAATCATTATCTGGCTGAGTATTTTATCCCTAAGTTATTTCTGGTATTATTTGCTTTATGTTGTTATGGATTATTGTGTACTATTGGTTGTGGACCCGACCTTGGTAGAAGCTCGTCACTACTTTCAACCTACGGCTAGGTTTGTTACTAACTCAGTACATGGGGTCGGTTGTACTGATACTACACTTCTGCACATTGCGTGCAGATGTTGGCTGTTGTTGTTGCTGTGCTCGATGGTTGCGGGACTTGAAAATGTACCTGCATTACTGTTGTAGCTGCCTCTTGTTCAGGGTAGCCTTAGATTTATAAAAGCTCTGTTTATGTATTATTCAAACAGACTATGTATTTATTTCATTTCCGCTTTGTATACTCTATTCTTAGAAACTCATGATTTGTACTACTAGTTCTTGGGGAGATGTATCGGTTTTAGATATTTTCTTTTAATTAATTTCATTGGAATTGGATAGTTGGAAATTGGCTTACCTAACAGGTTGGGTTAGGTGCCATCACGACTAGTGGGATTTTGGGTCATGACAAGTTGGTATCAGAGCTCTAGGTTCATAGGTTCTACAAGTCATGAGCAAGTGTCTAGTAGAGTCTTGCGGATCGGTATGATGACGTCCATACTTATCTTCGAGAGGCTACAAGGAATTTAGTATAATTTCCCATCTTTCTTTCCTTTTCGTGCGGAATTGATTCAACTTGAAATATAACTCTTTGAATTCCTTCCACGTATTCGTATGAGCACATGAGCGCTCGGTATCAGCTGTGCATCGCCGGCTTGTGATTCTATGAATGAGGTTCGAGGTGTGTATTTTGTGTTTTGGTGATGGGCCAGTCTGGAGGACTTGAGGCCAAGTTTAGACCGCAGCTTAGGCTCGGTAACTTCAGTTGTAACTTGTACAATTGGACTCATATGTACGGTAATATCCCTATGAGTGGAAGTTGTAGCTCGATGAGCAGTGGAATGGCTTTTTGATGAGGATGATGTAAATGCGGAATGTGTTAAGACGATTTGAATATGATGAGAAGTGTTTTCTTGAAATGTAAAGGAAAGTCCATTGGGTGCTTGATTTCATAATTGATGTGGCGTACAGTCTCTAGTATGAATGTTTTGAAGGATCTTTCACATTGTTAAATTTTGGGGTAAAACTAAATTCTCACGTCTGGTTAATGAGTTTGGACTCAGATAGACTAAGTGATTGCATAGTAATTATGAATGCGAAAGGGTATAACAAGATACCAGATTGAGGCTAAGCAGGTGGATTATCCCCTGTGGAATAATCTACGTAGGAGTATTCTTTATGATGTGAGCAGAGAGTTTCTTTTCTACCGACGGGGTGTATGGGTGGAGATTTGAATCTGAATCTGGTTGAGAAAGTTGACTTGTGTGTTAAGAGGATGAATACGAGTTTAGAGGTTGATTGAGGTATTTTTTTTGGTTGGCGTTGTATGAACTTGGGAAGAAGTTTCATTGGACTGACTATGGCATTATGGCAGTAAGAGAGTATTGGTATTGTGATTTATGGAATATTTTAATCTATGGCTTTGAGCCAAGTGGGGGAGTCTGCTATTGACAATTTGAGTTCTTGGTTAGGTGTTAAATTTTAATTGTCTGAGGCATACTTGTGGGTTAGCTATGACTTGCAGAAGTTGAGATCGAGTATGACTCGAATAAGGAAATTCCTGGATAAGGATTATATTGCACGTATGAGTAAATGAAATTCGCGGGATGAGTAAGTTGTTATTGGTGAATGATGTAGTGCGCACAGAGTATGAATTTGATATGTGGTGTTAAAGTAGAGTTACTTCTTTGAGTGTTGTGGTGCTAATGGGACACGTGTATTTTGGCCCATTTGGGCGGTGCAATTAGATTTGAGCTAAGTGGGTGACTCCCGAGAAAATTCCAGTGGGTTTGAGAATTATATATAGCAATTGAGAATATTTTCGGACTTGTGTATGGATAAAATCTGAG
This sequence comes from Nicotiana tomentosiformis, assembly GCF_000390325.3. NCBI lineage: Eukaryota > Viridiplantae > Streptophyta > Magnoliopsida > Solanales > Solanaceae > Nicotiana > Nicotiana tomentosiformis. The sequence goes on along the minus strand of NC_090820.1, from coordinate 76,269,837 downwards.
ATTTGCGTTTGATGGTTACTGGACTTGCGAAAATTCTATATGACTAAGGATTCTACATTTTTGTATAAGGAAGGTAAGAAGAACAATTTCAAATTCACATAAGGTATTCTCAAAGTGAGTGTTATAGTTGTGGTATTTTTGAAGGTGCTTAAGAAGAATACAGTTGCTTATAGGCCGTAGGGCGTTGTGGTTCTTTGGTAAGGTTTGTAGGGTGAGTTGTGGTTAAATATCATGGTGTTTTATCAAGAAGAAGTATCAATCTGAAGAAAAATTCAGAAGGGACTCGAAGAAAATAGGACAACTGGGTAGTAGGTTGGATCAGTATGGTAATGGATATGATCGGTTCTTTGGGTGCTTATGATGTGTGGGTTTTCTATAGGTGCTTTGTGGCAATACACCTGGACTTGGCGACATGCGTGGTTTGTATGAGTTGGAGAGATTAGGTCCTAGTGGCTTGGTTGTGCAAATGGATTCCAAAGAATTATTGATGGTTTTTACCGGTGTGGAGAACTTGTTATGTATTGTGATTTCCTCCTGGAAAGAAGCAAGAGAAAGGTTTCTAACTAAAAGGGTATGTAAATTATTGGTGACTCAAAGTTGATAATGGGATCCTTGTGCTTGTCACGTAATGGCATAATAGATGCGGTAAGTTGTATGGGATTAAGGTTGGCGTGTGCAAGGTCACGGTTTAGCCTTGAAAGGGAGGTCATAAATTCTTAGAGGCATGAACAGTTTTCGATGTCTAGATGAATACTATTACTACTTGGTGTTGTATGAGAAGGGGGCGAATTTCAGAAGGCGCATGGTATTTTGACTTACGGATGTATAAATTGGTATTGCGATACTCACACTATTGATAGAATGCTGATATTCAAATTTTGACAAGTGGCACGGAAGAATTTTTTAAAGTATTTCTCGTGGGATGATCTTGTATTAGAGAGGTGTTAGACATTCGAGCAGTGGAGATGGAATCAAATATGGTGATTCACGTGTTCTATGGATTTGAAGATTGGGAGTTCTCAAGAGCAGATTGTTTCATGGTTATGGATTGTGAAGTGGTGGCCGGAGCTAGCCAGATGATAGAATGTGTTATGATCCAGTCATTATGGAGTTTCGGAAGAACTTTTATCTATTTGTGGGTAACCCGAGTTGATTTGGCGGTCCATTGGTAGGCCCAATTAAGATGTGTATTCTACACCGAGTCGGAATGGTTGGCTCCATACTGCTATAGTTGAGGGATGTGTCATTCGGTTGATGTTGAGCTTATTCGTGTTCTGAGATAATCTATGAGTTGCTCATTTATGTTACGAGGAGTTGTGATTCATTGGTTATGTGCACAGATGGTGCCGTCCTATTTGAGTTTTATAGTGGAATTTAAGCGTGATGAGTATTTAGGTATTGCATGATCGATTGCATAATGGTTATGTTCTTTCAGGTTTTGTGTGGCATTTTTGTCATTTGCCTCTCTGTGGTTATTGATTTTGAGCAGGGTGGCTCGGGGTATATTATATGGACCAACGTTTGGATGGGGACACACATTGCAGCAGAGCTATATTAAGGTATGAACCTTGTGTTAGAATCGGATAATGGTTCTATGGTGTATGATGAATTTTCAGGATTTCGTTGTGGCGGTAGTTATTAATATTGCAGGGCAGTTCTCTCATTTGAGTCATTTTTTCATGACTGAGTATATTTGAATTGTTGTGTATTGGTGCAAAGATGGCATGAGTTGTGGCTGTGAGTTATATTGGTGCGCCATGTCTGTGGAAATAGTTGTGTTTAGTAATATAAGGTCATTGGACCTCGAATGGGTACTATCATGTTTGATTACGGTATGTTAGGGAGGATAATATTAAAAGTCGGCTAAAAAAAGCGATTATGATTCTGGTTGGGCGAGAGAGCTCTGTGACTTGTTTATTTCACGTGTTTCTTTTATTATCAATAGGGTACAAAGATTTTTGGGATGAGGTTTGGCATGATATGAGGTTTTATACTAGTACTTGGTTGGTTGGAGTAATTACTATGATCGGGAATAGTGCTACGAGCAAGCGAGTTGTGTAATATGTTGGTTGATTATATCCAAGGTGATAGTTATAGCTCGATGCAACTTGTTCGGATTTATACGGTGTGTAAGTTTAAGACTTGTGTCTTGAAAGAAATTCTAAAGGTTGGAAATAAAATTCCAAGGTTTATGGGCTAGAGTTAAATTAATGAATTCAGTTAGATTGTGTTGTCAAGCCTATATGGAATAGGGTGACATGGGTTCACCCCCGAGTACGTGTGTGGTAAGATGGAACAGTGATTTGATGGCTTGGAAACAACCCTTGGCACGTTCGAGGACGAACGTATGTTTAAGTGGGGGAGAATGTAACGACCCGACTGGTCGTTTCGAGTATTACAATCCAGTTTCCCCATTTACTTCTCAAATTGGGCTTTACAGTTGTTGTGTGACTTGCCGGGGCAAATGGTTCGGGTCCGGTGAAGTTTTGGAATGAATTGGAACACTTAGTTCCAAGGCTTAAAGCTTAAGTTAAAATAGTGACCGGATGTCGAGTTATGTGTAAACGACCTCGGACTCAAATTTTGATGATTCCAATAGCTCCATGTGGTGATTTTGGTATTGGAACAGCTTTGTTATTCCATTTATGACTTGTACGCAAAATTTGAGTTCATTCCGGATTGATTTGCTATGTTTCGGCATCGAACCTAGAATGTTCGATGTCGATTCTTCAAGAATATGTGGTATCACATTAAGCAAATGAGCTCCAAATTTAGTTTTGCTTGAAGTATTAGATTCGTATTGAAATTACGGAGCCATAGCAAAAAGAATAATTGAATTCGGACATCGTATGAGAGAGTTATGCCTATTTTTGTGTCTGGAACGATTTTTCCGTCGCCGCGAGCGCCCAGGGTAGCGTGGGGCGCTAGCGCTAGCGCTGGAAATTTTGGGTACTGGAAACTGCGCCACAGGCAGCGCCCCACACTACCTGTGACGCCCGAAACATCTGAGGGTCTATAAAACGGGTTTTTGACCATTTTTGACAAAAATAGAGTTGGAGAGCTCGTTTTAGGCGATTGTTGGGAGATTTTCATGGGAAAACATTGGGGTAAGTATTCCTTATCCTATATTGATTATATTTCATGATTCCATATTCATTTACATCATGAATCCATGAATTTATGGAAGAAAAATCTGATTTTTGTAAAATCTTCCAAAAATGTAAATTGAAGATTTGAAGGTCAATCCGATGTCGGAATTTGATAATTTTTGTATGGTTGGACTCGTATCGGAACGGGTGTTCAGATTTTATAACTTTTGTCGGGTTCCGAGACGCGGGCCCCATGGGCTATTTTTGAGCTAAATTTCGGATTTTTATGAAAAATTAGCATTTTCATATGGAATTGATTCCTATACCTCGTGTTGATTGTATCGAAATATTTTGACTAAGATTTGAGGTGTTCGGAGGCCGAATCACGAGGAAAAGGTTTATTGGAATAAAGAATTTTCTTGGATTGAGGTAAGTAACTCTTCTAATCTTGGAGTTGAGGGTATTAACCCTGAATATATGTATTTTGTGAATTGTTGGGAGGTGACGCACATGCTAGGTGACGGGCGTGTGGGCGTGCACTATAAAAATTGTGACATAATTGTTTATGTGGAATGTTATAGTTAAATAACCTTGGTATTTTCCATACGGTTTTATGTGTTAAAGACATTGAGCTGAAAAGCATATTATAAATCATGTTGAGGCTATGTGCCAGTATTATTGGGACCCACAGAGGTCATATTGCTGTGAATTATTGTGTTAAATTGAAAATTCATACTCAGTCATATTCATTTCATTGCATATCATAACTCAGTTTTATGACTCTATTTTGATGCATAAAAATATTTTTGGTCGAATGCCCTGTTTAACTGAGATTCCCGAGTGGCTTGAGAGGTTTATGATTGAGTGAGGCCGAGGGCCTGATTTATGTTTCATATTCATGGGATCGGGCTGCACGCCGCATCATGTTGCATATTTATGGGATCGGGCTGCACGCCGCAGCATGTATGATATCGGTCGAGGGCCTGATTTGTTAGGATGAGTGTGGATCGGGGTTGCCCGCCTGCAGCATACCTGAGTGATTTATGCCATGATTTGGCTTGATATAGCGCTTGGGATGAAGGATCTCCTCCGGAGTCTGTACACACCCCCAGTGAGCGCAGGTACCTACTGAGTGCGAGTGCTGAGTGACTGGGAGGAATGAGTGATGGTGAGGTATGCCCGAGTGGCAAGAGTGATTGTGAGGTATGCTCGAGTGGCACGAGTGACTGTGAGGTTTTTGCCCGAAGGGCTGTATATGAGTGATGTTCTGCCCGAGGGGCTGTTTATGATTTTATCATTGAGTTGCATCGCATTGGCATGCACACATGACATACATGCATAGAGATGTATTTTTTCTCATGTTGTACAACATCACATCATTCATGAGTTTTCACACATTGTTGACAGATGGGCATAGTGATGCATTTATTTTTACACGGCTTATCCGTAAGGAAAATGAAACATCTTATTTATTATTGACAAGATTTTGGGAGAAATTTATTGTTTTCAAACTATTCATATTCTTGGCAACTCGAGCAAACAATTTGGGTTTTTACTGATGTATTTGAAAGAAAGAACTACTATTTTTGAAATCATTATCTGGCTGAGTATTTTATCCCTGAGTTATTTCTGGTATTATTTGCTTTATGTTGTTATGGATTATTGTGTACTATTGGTTGTGGACCAGACCTTGGTAGAAGCTCGTCACTACTTTCAACCTACGGCTAGGTTTGTTACTAACTCAGTACATGGGGTCGGTTGTACTGATACTACACTTCTGCACATTGCGTGCAGATGTTGGCTGTTGTTGTTGCTGTGCTCGATGGTTGCGGGACTTGAAGATGTACCTGCATTACTGTTGTAGCTGCCTCTTGTTCAGGGTAGCCTTAGATTTATAAAAGCTCTGTTTATGTATTATTCAAACAGACTATGTATTTATTTCATTTCCGCTTTGTATACTCTATTCTTAGAAACTCATGATTTATACTACTAGTTCTTGGGGAGATGTATCGGTTTTAGATATTTTCTTTTAATTAATTTCATTGGAATTGGATAGTTGAAAATTGGCTTACCTAACAGGTTGGGTTAGGTGTCATCACGACTAGTGGGATTTTGGGTCGTGACACATATATAACATAGCTAGAAATCAAATTTGGAAAGGATGAACAACCAATTCTAAACCAATTCAAATTTTCAACTTTCACCAAATAGAGTCAAATCAACCTAGGTACCTATAAATCCAAATACGGACATACGTCCAAGTCCTAAATCCCTACACGAACATATTGAAACTATCAAAGCATCGTTCTGAGGTTGTTTACGCAAAAGTCAAACCTTGGACAACTCGTATAACTTAAGCTTCCGACCTTGGAACTAAGTGTTCCCATTCACTTCAAAATTTCTCCGAAACCAAACCAACTATCCCCGCGAATCACAAAACAACAAAGAAGTATACATGAAGCATCAAATAGGAAGACGTGGCTCAAATACATAAAATGACCGGTTAGATCGTTACAATCAATCTTGAAAGCATTCATTTTTTTAGTATCTTTAAAATGTGCGCCTTAGAGCTTAAATCTTTGTACATCTAGTTATGAATTTATTAATAATGTATTAGTTTTTTTAATATTTAATTAGTAAATTATGTGTATCTTTTGAGATTTTTTATTTGAATAATTCCTTGTCTTTTACATGTAACATTAAAAAGGGAAAATAATTAATTGTTTGATAATTATTTTCTTTAACGGCCTAAAGATATTAACCGTCAAACACTGTTATAGGTGTATAACAACCATTCACTATAAAAATAATATATCGGAATGAACAATATTGTTATATAGAGGTTTGACTGTATCATTTATCGAACGTTCTGGTATTATAAAATTTTATTTTCCTAGAAAAATCAAAGGCGTACAAGGAAGAAATTCCATCAAATGTTCGCTCAATATATATCCAATAGGTCTAACTCAACCTAATTATATTTTTGGAATGGAAGACATATATGTATATATATTTGTGTAAACAATTAAATTTTAAACCAATATTAAAATCACTGGATAAATAAATTTGTTCCTTCCCATGCCAGCATATTTCATTGTCATCATCAACATCCAGAAAATCGTATACTTTGGAAGAAGCTTAACTTCTATATTTTGGGAATGAGTTTTGATTGATCAGATAAGAATATACTTCAACTGATGATATGCCATTAGATACTTCCATTTATAACATAGCTAGAAATCAAATTTGGAAAGGATGAACAACCAATTCAAATGTCCAACTTACACCAAATAGAGTCAAATCAACTTAGGTTCCTCCAAATTCAAATCCGGACATACGTCTAAGTCCAAAATCACTACACGAGCATATTGAAACTATCAAAGTATCTATCTGAGGTTGTTTACGCAAAAGTCAAACATTGGACAACTCTTATAATTTAAGCTTCCGACCTTGGAACTAAGTGATCCCATTCAGTTCAAAACTTCTCCGAAACCAAACCAACTATCCCCACGAGTCACAAAATAACAAAGAAGTATACATGAAGCATCAACTAGGAGAACGTGGCTCAAATACATAAAATAACCGGTTGGGTCGTTACAATCAATCTTGAAAGCATTCATTTTTCTAGTATCTTTAAAATGTGCGCCTTAGAGCTTAAATCTTTGTACATCTAGTTATGAATTTATTAATAATGTATTAGTTTTTTTAATATTTAATTAGTAAATTATGTGTATCTTTTGAGATTCTTTATTTGAATAATTCCTTGTCTTTTACATGTAACATTAAAAAGGGAAAATAATTAATTGTTTGATAATTATTTTGTTTAACAGCCTAAAGATATTAACGGTCAAACACTGTTACAAGTGTATAACAACCATTTACTATAAAACATAATATATCGTAATGAACAATGTTGTTATATAGAGGCTTGTCTGTATCATTTATCGAAAGTTATGATATTATAAAATTTTATTTTCCTAGAGAAATCAAACGCGTACTAGGAAGAAATTCCATCAAATGTTCGCTCAATATATATCCAATAGGTCTAAGTGAACCTAATTATATTTTTGAAATGAAAGACATATATGTATATGTGTGTGTGTGTGTGTAAACCATTAAATTTTAAACAAATATTAAAATCACTTGATAAATAAATACGTTCCTTCCCATGCCAACATATTTCTTTGTCATCATCAACATCTAGAAAATCGTATACTTTGAAAAGAGCTTAACTTATAGAATTTGGGAATGAGTTTTAATTAATCAGATAAGAGTATACTTCAACTAATGATATGCCTTTAGATACTGCCATATATAACATAGCTATAAATCAAATTTGTAAAGGATGAACAACCAATTCAAATTTCCAACTTTCACCAAATAGAGTCAAATCAACCTAGGTGCCTCCAAATCTGAATCCGGACATACGTCTAAGACCAAAATCACTACACGAACATATTGAAACTTTCAAAGCATCGTTCTGAGGTTGTTTACGCAAAAGTCAAACCTTGGATAACTCTTATAACTTAAGCTTCCTACCTTGAAACTAAGTGTTTCCATTCACTTCAAAACTTCTCCGAAACCAAACCAACTATCCCCGCGAGTCACAAAACAACAAAGAAGTATACATGAAGCATCAAATAGGAGAACATGGCTCAAATACATAAAATGACCGGTTGGGTCGTTACAATCAATCTGGAAAGGATTCATTTTTTTAGTATCTTTAAAATGTGCGCCTTAGAGCTTAAATCTTTATACATATAGTTATGAATTTATTAATAATGTATTAGTTTTTTTAATATTTAATTAGTAAATTATGTGTATCTTTTGAGATTTTTTATTTGAATAATTCCTTGTCATTTACATGTTACATTAAAAAAGGAAAATAATTAATTGTTTGATAATTATTTTCTTTAATGGCCTAACGATATTAACCGTCAAACACGGTTATAGGAGTATAACAACCATTCACTATAAAACATATTATATTAGAATGAACAATGTTGTTATATAGAGGCTTGACTGTATCATTTATCGAAAGTTCTGATATTATAAAATTTTATTATCCTAGAGAAATCAAACGCGTACTAGGAAGAAATTCGATCAAATGTTCGCTCAATATATATCCAATAAGTCTAACTGAACCTAATTATATTTTTGAAATGGAAGAAATATATGTATATATATGTATGTAAACCATTAAATTTTAAACAAATATTAAAATCACCGGATAAATAAATATGTTCCCAACATATTTAATTGTCATCATCAACATCCAGAAAATCGTATACTTTGGAAGAAGCTTAACTTCTAGATTTTGGGAATAAGGTTTGATTGATCATATAAGAATATACTTCAACTGATGATATACCTTTAGATACTGTCATATATAACATAGCTAGAAATCAAATTTGGAAAGGATGAACAACCAATTCCAAACCAATTCAAATTTCCAACTATCACCAAATAGAGTCAAATCATTCTAGGTGCCTCCAAATTCAAATACGGACACACGTCTAAGTCTAAAATCACTACACGAATATATTGAAACTATCAAAGCATCGTTCTGAGGTTGTTTACGCAAAAGTCAAACCTTAGACAACTCTTATAACTTAAGCTTCGACCTTGGAACTATGTGTTCCCATTCACTTCAATGCTTCTCTGAAACCAAACCAACTATCCCCGCGAGTCACAAAACAACAAAGAAGTATACATGAAGCATCAAATAGGAGAACGTGGCTCAAATACATAAAATGACTGGTTGGGTCGTTACAATCAATCTTGAAAGCATTCATTTTTCTAGCATCTTTAAAATGTGCGCCTTAGAGCTTAAATCTTTGTACATCTAGTTATAAATTTATTCATAATGTATTAGTTTTTTTAATATTTAATTAGTAAATTATATGTATCTTTTGAGATTTTTTATTTGAATAACTCCTTGTCTTTTACATGTAACATTAAAAAGGGAAAATAATTAATTGTTTAATAATTATTTTCTTTAACGGCCTAAAGATATTAACCGTCAAACACTGTTATAGGTGTATAACAACCATTCACTATAAAAATATATATCGAAATGAACAATGTTGTTATAGAGAGGCTTGACTGTATCATTTATCGAAAGTTCTGATATTATAAAATTTTATTTTCCTAGAGAAATCAAACGCGTACTAGGAAGAAACTCCATCAAATGTTCATTCAATATATATCCAATAGGTCTAACTAAACCTAATATCTTATTGAAATGGAAGACATATATGTATAAATATGTGTGTAACCCATTAAATTTTAAACAATTATTAAAATCACTGAATAAATAAATATGTTCCTTCCCATGTCAACATATTTCATTTTCGTCATCAACATCCAGAAAATCGTATACTTTGGAAGAAGCTTAACTTCTATATTTTGGGAATGAGTTTTGATTGATCAGATAAGAATGTACTTCAACTGATGATATGTCTTTAGATACTGCCATATATAACATAGCTAGAAATCAAATTTGGAAAGGATGAACAACCAATTCAAATTTTTAACTTTCACCAAATAGAGTCAAATCAACCTGGGTACCTCCAAATCCTAATTTGGACATACGTCTAAGTCCAAAATCACTACACGATCATATTGAAACTATCAAAGCATCATTCTGAGGTTGTTTACGCAAAAGTCAAACGTTGAACAACTCTTATAACTTAAGCTTCCGACCTTGAAACTAAGTGTTGCCATTCACTTCAAAACTTCTCCGAAACCAAACCAACTATCCCCGCGAGTCACAAAACAACAAAGAAGTATACATGAAGCATCAAATAGGAGAACGTGGCTTAAATACATAAAATAACCGATTGGGTCGTTACAATCAATCTTGAAAGGATTCATTTTTCTAGTATCTTTAAAATGTGCGCCTTGGAGCTTAAATCTGTGTACATCTAGTTATGAATTTATTAATAATGTATTAGTTTTTTTAATATTTAATTAGTAAATTATTTGTTATTTTGAGATTTTTTATTTGAATAATTCCTTGTCTTTTACATATAACATTAAAAAAGGAAAAAAATTAATTGTTTGATAAACGGCCTAAAGATATTAACCGTCAAACAATGTTATAGGCGTATAATAACCATTCACTATAAAAAATATATATCGGAATGAACAATGTTGTTATAGAGAGGCTTGACTGTATCATTTATCGAAACTTCTGATATTGTAAAATTTTATTTTCCTAGAGAAATCAAACGCGTACTAGGAAGAAACTCCATCAAATGTTCATTCAATATATATCCAATAGGTCTAACTGAACCTAATATCTTATTGAAATGGAAGACATATATGTATATATATATATGTGTGTGTAAACCATTAAATTTTAAATTAGTATTAAAATTACTGGATAAATAAATATGTTTCTTCCCATGTCAACATATTTCATTGTCATAATCAACATCCAGAAAATCGTATACTTTGGAAGAAGCTTAACTTCTATATTTTGGGAATGAGTTTTTGATTGATCAGATAAGAATATACTCCAACTGATGATATGCCTTTAGATACTGCCATATATAACATAGCTAGAAATCAAATTTGGAAAGGATGAACAACCAATTCAAATTTCCAACTTTCACCAAATAGAGTCAAATCAATATAGGTACCTCCAAATCCTAATACGGACATACGTCTAAGTCCAAAATCACTACACAAACATATTGAAACTCTCAAAGCATCATTCTGAGGTTGTTTACGCAAAAGTCAAACGTTGGATAACTCTTATAACTTAAGTTTCCCACCTTGGAACTAAGTGTTCCCTTTTACTTCAAAACTTTTTCGAAACCAAACCAACTATCCCCGCGAGTCACAAAACAACAAAGAAGTATACATGAAGCATCAAATAGAAGAACGTGGCTCAAATACATAAAATGACCGGTTGGGTCGTTACAATCAATCTTGAAAGGATTCATTTTTCTAGTAACTTTAAAATGTGTGCCTTAGAGCTTAAATCTTTGTACATCTAGTTATGAATTTATTAATAATGTATTAGTTTTTTTTAATATTTAATTAGTTAATTATGTGTATATTTTGAGATTTTTTATTTGAATAATTCCTTGTCTTTTACATGTAACATTAAAAAAAGAAAAAAATTAATTGTTTGATAAACGGCCTAAAGATATTAACTGTCAAACACTGTTATAGGTGTATAACAACCATTCACTATAAGAAATATATATCAGAATGAACAATGTTGTTATAGAGAGACTTGCCTGTATCATTTATCGAAAGTTCTGATATTCTAAAATTTTATTTTCCTAGAGAAATCAAACGCGTACTAGGAAGAAACTCCATCAAATGTTCATTCAATATATATCCAATAGGTCTAACTAAACCTAATTATATTTTTGAAATGGAAGACATATATGTATAAATATGTGTGTAAACCATTAAATTTTAAACAATTATTAAAATCACTGGATAAATAAATATGTTCCTTCCCATGTCAACATATTTCATTGTCATCATCAACATCCAGAAAATCGTATACTTTGGAAGAAGCTTAACTTGTATATTTTGGGAATGAGTTTTGATTGATTAGAAAAGAATATACTTCAACTGATGATATGTCTTTAGATACTACCATATATAACATAGCTAGAAATCAAATTTGGAAAATATGAACAACCAATTCTAAACCAATTCAAATTTTCAACTTTCACCAAATAGAGTCAAATCTACAAAGATACCTACAAATCCAAATACAGACATACGTCTAAGTGCTAAATCCCTACACGAACATATTGAAACTATCAAAGCATCGTTCTGAGGTTGTTTACGCAAAAGTCAAACCTTGGACAACTCGTATAACTTAAGCCTCCGACCTTGGAACTAAGTGTTCCCATTCACTTCAAAACTTCTCCGAAACCAAACCAACTATCCCCGCGAATCACAAAACAACAAAGAAGTATACATGAAGCATCAAATAGGAGAACGTGGCTCAAATACATAAAATGACCGGTTGGGTCGTTATAATCAATCTTGAAAGGATTCATTTTTCTAGTATCTTTAAAATGTGCGCCTTAGAGCTTAAATCTTTGTACATCTAGTTATGAATTTATTAATAATGTATTAGTTTTTTTAATATTTAATTAGTAAATTATGTGTATATTTTGAGATTTTTTATTTGAATAATTCCTTGTCTTTTACATGTAACATTAAAAAAGGAAAAAAATTAATTGTTTGATAAACGGCCTAAAGATATTAACCGTCAAACACTGTTATAGGTGTATAACAATCATTCACTATAAAAAATATATATCGGAATGAACAATGTTGTTATAGAGAGGCTTGACTGTATCATTTATCGAAAGTTCTGATATTATAAAATTTTATTTTCCTAGAGAAATCAAACGCGTACTAGGAAGAAACTCCATCAAATGTTCATTCAATATATATCCAATAGGTCTAACTAAACCTAATATCTTATTGAAATGGAAGACATATATGTATATATATGTGTGTAAACTATTAAATTTTAAATAAGTATTAAAATTACTAGATAAATAAAGATGTTCCTTCCCATGTCAACATATTTCATTGTCATCATCAACATCCAGAAAATCGTATAGTTTGGAAGAAGCTTAACTTCTATATTTTGGGAATGAGTTTTGATTAATCAGATAAGAATATACTTCAACTGATGATATGCCTTTAGATACTGCCATATATAACATAGCTAGAAATCAAATTTGGAAAGGATGAACAACCAATTCTAAACCAATTCAAATTTCCAACTTTCACCGAATAGAGTCAAATCAACCTAGGTACCTCCAAATCCTAATACGGACATACGTCTAAGTCCAAAATCACTACACGAACATATTGAAACTATCAAAACATCATTCTGAGGTTGTTTACGCAAAAGTCAAACGTTGGACAACTCTTATAACTTAAGCTTCCGACCTTGGAACTAAGTGTTCCCATTCACTTCAAAACTTCTCCGAAACAAAACCAACTATCCCCACGAGTCACAAAATAACAAAGAAGTATAGATGTAGCATCAAATAGGAGAACATGGCTCAAATATATAAAATGACCAGTTGGGTCGTTACAATCAATCTTGAAAGGATTCATTTTTCTAGTATCTTTAAAATGTGTGCCTTAGAGCTTAAATCTTTGTACATCTAGTTATGAATTTATTAATAATGTATTAATTTTTTAAATACTTAATTAGTAAATTATATGTATATTTTGAGATTTTTTATTTGAATAATTCCTTGACTTTTACATGTAACATTAAAAAAGGGAAAAAATTAATTGTTTGATAAACGGCCTAAAGATATTAACCGTCAAACACTATTATAGGTGTATAACAACCATTCACTATAAAAAATATATATCAGAATGAACAATGTTGTTATAGAGAGGCTTGACTGTATCATTTATCGAAAGTTCTGATATTGTAAAATTTTATTTTCCTAGAGAAATCAAACGCGTACTAGGAAGAAACTCCATCAAATGTTAATTCAATATATATCCAATAAGTCTAACTAAACCTAATATCATATTGAAATGGAAGACATATATGTATATATATGTGTGTAAAACATTAAATTTTAAATAAGTATTAAAATTACTGGATAAATAAATATGTTCCTTCCCATGTCAACATATTTCATTGTCATCATCAATATCCAGAAAATCGTATACTTTGGAAGAAGCTTAACTTCTATATTTTGGGAATGAGTTTTGATTCATCAGATAAGAATATACTTCAACTGATGATATGCCTTTAGATACTGCCATATATAACATAGCTAGAAATCAAATTTGGAAAGGATGAACAACCAATTCTAAACCAATTCAAATTTCCAACTTTCACCAAATAGAGTCAAATCAACCTAGGTACCTCCAAATCCTAATACGGACATACGTCTAAGTACAAAATCACTACACGAACATATTGAAACTATAAAAGCATCATTCTGAGGTTGTTTACGCAAAAGTCAAACGTTGGACAACTCTTATAATTTAAGCTTCCGACCTTGGAACTAAGTGTTCCCATTCACTTCAAAACTTCTCCGAAACCAAACCAACTATCCCCGCGAGTCACAAAACAACAAAGAAGTATACATAAAGCATCAAATAGAAGAACGTGGCTCAAATACATAAAATGATCGGTTGGATCGTTACAATCAATCTTGAAAGGATTCATTTTTCTAGTATCTTTAAAATGTGCGCCTTAGAGCTTAAATCTTTATACATCTAGTTATGAATTTATTAATAATGTATTAGTTTTTTTAATATTTAATTAGTAAATTATGTGTATATTTTGAGATTTTTTATTTGAATAATTCCTTGTCTTTTACATGTAACATTAAAAAAGGAAAAAAATTAATTGTTTGATAAACGGCCTAAAGATATTAACAGTCAAACACTGTTATAGGTGTATTACAACCATTCACTATAAAAAAATATATATCGGAATGAACAATGTTGTTATAGAGAGGCTTGACTGTATCATTTATCGAAAGTTCTGATATTGTAAAATTTTATTTTCCTAGAGAAATCAAACGCGTACTAGGAAGAAACTCCATCAAATGTTCATTCAATATATATCCAATAGGTCAAACTGAACCTAATATCTTATTGAAATGGAAGACATATATGTATATATAAGTGTGTAAAACATTAAATTTTAAATAAGTATTAAAATTACTGGATAAATAAATATGTTCCTTCCCATGTCAACATATTTCATTGTCGTCATCAACATCCAGAAAATCGTATACTTTGGAAGAAGCTTAACTTCTATATTTTGGGAATGAGTTTTGATTCATCAGATAAGAATATACTTCAACTGATGATATGCCTTTAGATACTGCCATATATAACATAGCTATAAATCAAATTTGGAAAGGATGAACAACCAATTCTAAACCAATTCAAATTTCCAACTTTCACCAAATAGAGTCAAATCAACCTACGTGCCTCCAAATTCAAATCCGGGTATACGTCTAAGTCCAAAATCGCTACACAAACATATTGAAACTATCAAAGCATCGTTCTGAGATTGTTTACGCAAAAGTTAAACATTGGACAACTCTTTTAACTTAAGCTTCCGACCTTGGAACTAAGTGTTCTCATTCACTTCAAAACTTTTCCGAAACCAAACCAACTATCCCCGCGAGTCACAAAACAATAAAGAAGTATACATGAAGCATCAAATAGGAGAACGTGGCTCAAATACATAAATGACCGGTTGGGTCATTACAATCAATTTTGAAAGGATTCATTTTTCTAGTATCTTTAAAATGTGCGCCTTAGAGCTTAAATCTTTGTACATCTAGTTATGAATTTATTAATAATGTATTAGTTTTTTTAATATTTAATTAGTAAATTATGTGTATCTTTTGAGATGTTTTATTTGAATAATTCCTTGTCTTTTATATGTAACAATAAAAAAGGAAAAATATTAATCGTTTGATAATTATTTTCTTTGACGGCGTAAAGATATTAACAGTCAAACACTGTTATAGGTGTATAACAACCATTCACTATAAAAAAAAATATCCGAATGAACAATGTTGTTATAAAGAGGTTTGACTGTATCATTTATCGAAAGTTCTGATATTGTAAAATTTTATTTTCCTAGAGAAATCAAACGCGTACTAGGAAGTAACTCCATCAAATGTTCATTCAATATATATCCAATAGGTCTAACTGAAACTAATTATATTTTTGAAATGGAAGACATATATGTATATATATGTGTGTAAAACATTAAATTTTAAATAAATATTAAAATCACTGGATAAATCAATATGTTCCTTCCCATGTCAACATATTTCAACATCCAGAAAATCGTACACTTTGGAAGAAGCTTAACTTCTATATTTTGGGAATGAGTTTTGATTGATTAGATAAGAATATACTTCAACTGATGATATGCCTTTAGATACTGCCGTATATAACATAGCTAGAAATCAAATTTGGAAAGGATGAACAACCAATTCTAAACCAATTCAAATTTTTAACTTTCACCAAATAGAGTCAAATCAATCTAGGTATCTCCAAATCCAAATCCGGATATACGTCTAAGTCCAAAATTACTACACGAACATATTGAAACTATCAAAGCATCGTTGTGAGGTTGTTTACGTAAAAGTCAAATGTTGGACAACTCCTATAACTTAAGCATCCGACCTTGGAACTAAGTGTTCCCATTAACTTCAAAACTTCTCCGAAACCAAACCAACTATCCCCGCGATCACAAAACAACAAAGAAGTATACATAAAGCATCAAATAGGAGAACGTGGCTCAAATACATAAAATGACCGGTTGGGTCATTAAAATCAATCTTGAAAGAATTTATTTTTCTAGTATCTTTAAAATGTGCGCCTTAGAGCTTAAATCTTTGTACATCTAGTTATGAATTTATTAATAATGTATTAGTTTTTTTAATATTTAATTAGTAAATTATGTGTATCTTTTGAGATATTTTATTTGAATAATTCCTTGTCTTTTACATGTAACATTAAAAAAGGAAAAAAATTAATTGTTTGATAATTATTTTCTTTAACGGCCTAAAGATATTAACCGTCAAACACTGTTATAGGTATATAACAACCATTCACTATAAAAATATATATCGGAATGAACAATGTTGTTATAAAGAGACTTGACTGTATCATTTATCGAAAGTTCTGATATTGTAAAATTTTATTTTCCTAGAGAAATCAAACGCGTACTAGGAAGAAACTCCATCAAATGTTCATTCAATATATATCCAATAGGTCAAACTGAACCTAATATCTTATTGAAATGGAAGACATATATGTATATATAAGTGTGTAAACCATTAAATTTTAAATAAGTATTAAAATTACTGGATAAATAAATATGTTCCTTCCCATGTCAACATATTTCATTGTCGTCATCAACATCCAGAAAATCGTATACTTTGGAAGAAGCTTAACTTCTATATTTTGGGAATGAGTTTTGATTGATCAGATAAGAATATACTTCAACTAATGATATGCCTTTAGATACTGCCATATATAACATAGCTAGAAATCAAATTTGGAAAGGATGAACAACCAATTTTAAACCAATTTAAATTTTCAACTTTCACCAAATAGAGTCAAATCAACCTAGGTGCCTCCAAATCCAAATCCGGATATACGTCTAAGTCCAAAATCACTACACGAACATATTGAAACTATCAAAGCATTGTTCTGAGGTTGTTTAGGCAATAGTCAAACGTTGGACAACTCTTATAACTTAAGCTTCCGACCTTGGAACTAAGTGTTCCCATTCACTTCAAAACTTCTCCGAAACCAAACCAACTATCCCCGCGAGTCACAAAACAACAAAGAAGTATACATAAAGCATCAAATAGGAGAACGTGGCTCAAATACATAAAATGACCGGTTGGGTCGTTACAATCAATCTTGAAAGGATTCATCTTTCTAGTATCTTTAAAATGTGCGCCTTAGAGCTTAAATATTTGTACATCTAGTTATGATTTATTAATAATGTATTAGTTTTTTTAATATTTAATTAGTAAATTATGTGTATATTTTGAGATTTTTTATTTGAATAATTCCTTGTCTTTTACATGTAACATTAAAAAAGGAAAAATATTAATTGTTTGATAAACGGCCTAAAGATATTAACCGTCAAACACTGTTATAGGTGTATAACAACCATTCACTATAAAAAAATATATATCGGAATGAACAATATTGTTATAGAGAGGCTTGACTGTATCATTTATCGAAAGTTCTGATATTGTAAAATTTTATTTTCCTAGAGAAATCAAACGCGTACTAGGTAGAAACTCCATCAAATGTTCACTCAATATATATCCAATAGGTCTAACTGAACCTAATTATATTTTTGAAATGGAAGACATATGTATATATGTGTGTAAACCATTAAATTTTAAACAAATATTAAAATCACTGGATAAATAAATATGTTCCTTCCCATGTCAACATATATCATTGTCATCATCAACATCTAGAAAATCGTATACTTTGGAAGAAGCTTAACTTCTATATTTTGGGAATGAGTTTTGATTAATCAAATAAGAATATACTTCAACTGATGATATGCCTTTAGATACTGCCATATATAACATAGCTAGAAATCAAATTTGGAAAGGATGAACAACCAATTCTAAACCAATAGTTTTAAAGTTACATTATGGATAGTACTAAGAACGTTTACCATTGACTACTCAAATTTAAATTCCAGATCCTGACACTTCTTATAGGTACAAATGACCTATAATTTCTACCACCGAAGTGTAAGTACCTACAATCATAATAGCAATGCCCATTATCACAATTCCCAGTATAACTACTAGCTCAAATCCTAGTATTTGATAAATACCAGAAATCTTCACGAAACACAAGCATGGGAGTATTATAGAAGCTGTGATACTCAAAAATGCCCCAACAAGTGACATGAGATATCCAAATAAGGGAATAGCTAAGGCTACAATAATAGTGCTAATAACTAAAGCTGTTCTGATAAGTATACTGAAGAGCCTTTTGTTGAAATTAATTGGAAGTTGATTTTCAAAAGAATTCACCAGAGGTTTTATCATTAAGCCATACTTGGCTATTGGATTGACCAGTGTGGTGTAAATTGCCACTTTTGAGCTAATTTTATTAGTGGGGAGGTTTAAGGTTATTTGGGAAAGTACAGTTGGACCAAACATGAGATACCCCACAATTGCCATTGATGCATAGCTTATGGTGCAAAGTAGAAAGCAAACCAACATGACCTGCCACAAAAGATTGCAATAAATTAAGTAGTCAGTACATAGCATAAAAGAAAGGAGTTTAACCTGTACACTTAGAGTATAAATAACTTTTATGCTATTATGTAATTTAAAACCTACTACAGGTCATTTTGTTTACGAATAATTCCACTTTTGCTCCTTCAATTATTAATAAATTCTTATTGATCCCTATAATAGTTGATTTGCACATTTAACCTTCTATTGACTAGGATATAAAATTTATGCTTCTATTCTTTTTATATAGGATATATGTTATAGTATTAGATTATGTTTAGAACTATATAATTTAGCCCGGAAGCGGAATTGGAATTTGAAGTTTATGGGTCTAGAGATTCTAGTTATTTTTAAGTTATTGGGTTATAAATTAGTAATTTGTATATATTCAATCAAATTTTTAAAACAAATACAGGGTTTGAACCAAAGCTAGTGGGTTCCACCAAACTTGCAAACCAAACACTAGCTCTAACCCTGATATAGCCCATAAATATAGAGTAATAGTGCAAATTTAACATAACTCGTTGGTAGTTTGAATGGGTTAAGGCCTAATAATTTGATAACTTTGTCAAGAGTACTGATCATAAACAGTGACCAAAAGAGATCAATTAATGCAAGGTTAATTGTGTTTAACTAGAAATCACAAGGACTAAAATGAGAATTTGTCAATATTTGAGAGACTAAAAGCACAAATTTCCTATTTTGTAACTAGTATGGATTGGTATCCTGCTAATTATTTTAAATAATATGTTATAACATGTTACGTATTATACTTAATAGTAAAATAATCTTTTACATTGTCATCATATATAACTTAATTTATAAAAAGAAATAAGTGTATAATAAAATATATGAAACTAATAATGCCTTGGTATTCATACCTTAGAGAACTTCTTTGGATTTATCATGGAAGTATATAATGTTGGAAAAACTGGATGAGCACAATAGCAGAAGGCATAGAGGCTAACAGCAGTAGGCATTCCTTTCCAGTTTATGAACTGAGTCCCATTTGCTTGAAATCCAAGCCCATCAAATACAGCAGCCCACAAGATGGACCCAAGTAGTACAATAGAGGCCACTACTCCACTAGCAGATATATAAGAAAGAATGCTCATATTATTCAACCAAACAGTAGGCAGAATAATGAGGCTAATAATAACCACAAAACTCTGTTTTCCACCAATGGTAACTCCAAATATTTGAAATTCTATGTCTCCGAATAAATTTTGTAAGTTATCTCCCTCTAAAATCAAGAAACCTGTTACCACCATATAAAGTTCCACATTCATCGTCGTGGAAACAAGCATTCTTCCACCCTTTCCGAATGCGCGTTCCCCGATATCAGGGTAACTTGTTATAGTTGGATCAATATCCATGCATCTTTGGATTAATAAGCTTGTGTAATAAGTAGAGATGGCGATAATGAAGAGAAATATCAAGCTCAACCATCCTCCTGATGCTAATGCGTAAGGTACTGAAAGTATGCCAACTCCTGAGGGAAAAACAACAATTACTATCTATCACTTTAACTACGAAAAATTTGGTCCAAATATTTGTCGCTTCAATAAATTTAAAAACAGACTAATATTTCTTTTCTATTTCAAATTGGGTATATAAATCGAACTGAAAAATCGCATCAAACCGAAAAGTCAAACTAAATTGATTAAAAAATCCGATTAGATTTAATTTGGTATTGAGTAATAAAACTTGAACAAAACCAACATATACATATATCATTTTATATATACTTCTAAATCTTTTTATAGAGTTTTCTTAAAAAAATATTTAGAAATATTTGAAATTCTCTCGTGGTACGTAATATGTTAGAGTTATCTTCTTGTATATTACTTGTTGTAGGACTATTTTGAATATTTCTTGTACTTATCCTATATGTAGATATATGTTGTAACTTTCTCTTATAAATACAAGAAAACAGAGAGCAACTCTCGTTTTGACCCTTCCATTTATCTCTTTCATCTTAATATTTAATAGAATATGGAGTCCATTTTTATTAACTTTAAATACTGGGTTGTATAATCATTTTCTTATCAAGTGTTATTGAAATGCGTCAATTTTTTTGTTCTTCCATATTCATATGTCAAGTCTACTAAATTCTTAATTTTTTTTTAATTTGAAGTGGTATTTCGATAATTTAAAATTAAATAGAATATAATTTAGGTATCATATTGATTTTTATGTTTTCTTAATAAATTTGGTTGACCTTGAAAATGGACATCAAGGAAAAATTATTGTCGGACGATAAAAAAATAACTATAATGTGTTACTAAGAAAATTCTCCTATAAGAATATTTTAATAGATCACACATTTATTAATTTTTTAAATTTTTACTAAATATATATTTACTTATAAAAAATTTAATAAAGTAAAATTGAAATAATATTCATGTAACAAGAAAATCTGAAAAACTCAAAAAATCCGACAAAATCAAACCAACCCAAACCGATATAATTGATTTGATTTAGTTTTGATAGCAACGAACCAGTCCATGTACACCACTTCCAAAGAAGGCATATTGTCATTACTTATATTCATTTAAGGAAAAGATAAAGATAATTTAGTCAAATACTTTTTATAATTACTGTTAAAAATGATATTTTAAAATAAACCTATAAAAACTTTCTGCCAAAACCTCCTGATCTAATGCAAAGTACTAAAAGTATGCCAAAAAACAACAACAATAATTTATTAAGACTTGTCTCAATCAGTCTATAAGTTTACAAGCGTAAACCTTGAAATGCTAAATTTTGCCATTTTCAAAATTAGAGGAGAACCTGACAAAGCATTGAGTCCATTGAAACAAGTTCTTGAAAAGGAGGTTGGTCCAGCTGAAACGAACTCATGTTGAACTTGAGGATCCTCTAGTCCTGTTTCTTCGCTGCTACCTTGGTTTTGCTTGTGATAGTTGTCATTGGCAACTAAGAGCCGCACTCTAATATTTGAGTAGTCATCTTCTGATTTAGGCTCCATGCTTAAGTACTCTTCTTCTGTTAGATGTTTTGCTTTTTCCTCTATTTTTATTATAATCAAAGAGAAGAAGAGGAAGATGAAGAGAGCTAGCGCAGTTCTTGTGGGAAAAAAGCAACCAGAATTGACTCTTATGTGATAAGAGATGACGTTGCTTTTTACAGTACGTGTACTTGACCTGTCATTTCAAAAATGAGAAAAGAAAAGGATAGAACTTTCGAAATGAAAATAAAAAGGATAAAGAATTTGAAATAAAAAGGACAAATATTTTGAAACATATTAGTTTTACCCTTCATTTCATTTTGGCCGAATATATACGTAAGCACTTAAACTTGGCACATTTTCACACTTAAACTTAAGCTTGTTTCTATTGGACATGAAGTGTACCTTTTGAACACTTAATACACATGTGGCACAATGAGTGATCTTCACTCAAATTTAAGCGCGTGAATATTTGGATGAACTTTTTTTCCTTTTCTTCTCTATTCTTTGCCACCCGAAACAACACTATTACCATCACCAACTAAGCTTAATTTACCTAAAAATTCACCTTTACCATTGCCAAAAATGAGTCCAAAATCACAGCCAATTCCCGTATCCATATTAACCCCGTCACCACCACCCAATGTGTTTTCCTGTATAGTTAATGCAATTTTGAGTTGAACTCTAATGGAGTTCACAGAAGCTTATAAGCAAACTGGCCTTAATGCATTTTCACTGTTTCCTTCGACGCCCATGTGATGAATTTCTTGTAATAAGTAGTAAAAACTTTCTGTAACTCTATACACAAATTATGATGGATTGACGACAATTGGGGAAAAAGGTGGTGAGGAATATTCGAACGACCACTTGGTGTGATGAAAATAATGCTTCGACGGGATGCCGGCGTTCCGTTTCCGACGAGGTTGTGGTGCAGATAGTTGTGCGGTGACCTATTTGGTGTTTAAATATGGTGATAGTTCGATATTGGCGGTGGCTTTTTTGGTGGTTCAGAAGTGGATTGGAAAAAAACGAAAAGATAAAATGGGAAAAGCCGCATGTCGACATTTAATTTGGTGTTTTACCATGTTAAGGTGCGTATACATCAGTCTTTTTATTTTTATATAGAAATTATCACTGAGGTGTTCAATAGGCACACTTCAAACATAGTTAAGATATCTAATAGGAACGAGCTTAAGTTTAAGTGTCGAAGTGAAAATCGGTGTCAAGTTTAAACGTCAAGTTTAAACGTCTGCATATGTATTTGGCCTTTTATTTTGGGAGAATCATCTTATATTTGCTCTTGACTCTAGTGTAACTTCAACCTGAAGCATAACAGATGTAATTTCGAATCAAAGTAAAAAGTAGACGGGTAAATCAAATTTTGAACTCTTTTTTTTTCAAAACGTTTTTATACGTGGAATCCACCCTATTTACACTAGAATTCTATTAAAGGTAAGGAAAATATGAAACAAGTTCCTAACCATAAAATAGAAAGAAACCTATACAAATAGTTGGTCAGAAATATTATTTATATTTTCTAGTCGGTATTACATAGATTGTACATTTATTATACATATTTATTTATATGCTATTCTCTCTGCACGTTATTTACCGGTAAAACGATACAGTTAAATTTATATGTGGTTTATAGACAAGTGAATCGATTTAATTCTAAAATGATAAATAAATTAAACAAGAATATAGAACTTAACGTTGAAATCAAGATAAAACAGTAGAAATCCTGGTTCCGGGAGCAGAGCTTCCAGAGGCAATAGTGACAGTATTAATAAGCAAGAAGATAAAATAGTTTTGAGCTTTTAACAGAGTATAGTATATGTTTGTCAGAAAATTCGTGTCTTTTACAATGGTTGTAGAGCTCACTATTTATAGTTGCACCTAGGGAACAAGCCCCTAGGATCAAACCCCTTCTTAAATGACAATTATAAGGGTCATTTAAGAATATGTAACGGTAGGTAATGAATGTCATATTCTCTGTAACGGACCGTGCAATTAATGCTATAGAATATTCTCCATTAAATGTTATCGGGTGGCAGGTATTTAATTCGCCTTTATGAATACCATTCCCTTCAGTAACAAGCGAGATCGTTGCCTTCGGACCTGATTGTCTTCTGTCTTTGGCTCCATGTGTCGCTTTATCATGCGATCATTTAATATGATAAAGCGACAGTATTAGTAAGCAAGAATTAGGAAGCAATAGTGACAGTATTAATAAGCAAGAAGATAAAATAGTTTTGAGCTTTTAACAGAGTATAGTATATGTTTGTCAGAAAATTCGTGTCTTTTACAATGGTTGTAGAGCTCACTATTTATAGTTGCACCTAGGGAACAAGCCCCTAGGATCAAGCCCCCCTTAAATGACAATTATGAGGGCCATTTAAGAATGTGTAACGGTAGGCAACGAATATCATATTCTCTGTAACGGACCATGCACTTAATGCTATAGAATATTCTCCATTAAATATTACCGGGTGACAGGTATTTAATTCGCCTTTATGAATACCATTCATTTCGGTAACAAGCGAGATCGTTGCCTTCGGACCTGATTGTCTTATGTCTTTGGCTCCATGTGTCACTTTATCATGTGATCATGTAATATGAATATATTTTACCCTATACAGATAGTCCTTCTACTTTTCAGTGGCATAACCTTGTATCACCGGAAAGTTGGTAGATACTTTTTTGACGAAACATTCTCTGAACCCCTGTGAAAGTTTCTGACGGTTGATTAGACGCACATCTCTTTGCATTTAATGCCCCGAACACGCGTCATCCCACGATTCAACACCACTTTTGCTGCTTATCGAGGTATTTATGGCCACGATTTTAGCCGCCTAATCCTTTACTTATACGCAACAAGCCCATTTACACTTCACAACGTTCCAAACTCTCTTAGACTCTCTTTACTCAACTCATACTTGTCTTCAATTTTCCCTAATCTTATTCTTCAGAAAAATCTTTTTCTCCCTTCTAAAAATAATGGCCTCCTCTTCCAGAAATCCCAGTTCCTCAAAGACCAAAAGCAATGCTGATGATATTTCCCCTCCCATGGTGAGCACCATTATTCCAAGAAAACTTATCACAACTAAGGACTTCGAAGAGAAGTATCCTTCCGCCAACCCTCGCACATGAGTTGTTGGCGTGTATCTTTCTTCCATTCGTTCTTCCAGTATTCCTGTTGTGAAGGAAGACTATCGTTGTCATGATTTAGACATCATCGCTCCTGATCTGTCGGAGCTAATAACCTTACCCAGGAAGGGTTTCACGTGTGTTTACACATATCCCTTCACTTTGGGCATGTTCTCCTTGAGAGGGGAGCTTGACTCCGTTATCGTGAAGTTTTGCATCTGTTACCAGGTATGCCTGGTATAGGTACATCCTTCTATGTGGAGGACAATTGCTATTCTTCGGTGTTTATGCCAAGAGACGTGAGAAGAGATATTCCTGGCTCTCCTAATGAACCTTTATTCCCTCAAGATTTTTCGCGGAAAAATAATAATTTTCAGCAAACATGGCCACCATGCTTTTTCTAACCAGTATGGATGATAACAACGACTGTGGATGGATGGAACGGTTTGTTGCAGTTGCCACCGGAGATATCATTCCGGCGATGACTCCATCCTTTCGGGAATTATGGAACTGTACTCGTAAGTTCATCATTTGTATTTTCTTCTAGTTAACGATTGCCCCATGCTTTTATTGATCCTTCTTCATTCACTTATTTCAACTACTAGGTGGACACTATCTAGGGTTGAAGGCTTGGACCAGTAGGTCCAGAAGATTTTGGATGTCACTATGCCCGAGACCCGCACATGGAAAGAACTGGCCCTTAAATATGGGTGGAAGGCGAAAAATCATGGTAGGTCAAACTCATCTTTTTTTACCTTTCGTATAAGAAAATTGATTAACCTGTCTCTCCTGTTGAACTCATGTCTAACCCAGGGCTCCGTTACCGTCCCCTAGGAGGTGTTTTGGCTGATCCCTCAGATGCGACGAGGTTGTTGCATGAGGCCTTTGCCTGAACTGGTATAGTTGGTCCTGCTTCCGGTGCAAGTGCTTCTTCTCGTAGTCCCCGGCCAGAGAACAAGCAACCAAAAAGACGACATTCCTCCACGACCGAGGGCAAAAATAAAATGGTGAAAGGTGTCACGCCCGAGCCATCCACGGATGCTATGGTGATGAGTGTCGCGTCCGAGTCAGCCATAGACATTGTGGTGATCGAAGATGATGGAGGAGAAAGTGATGAGGGGGCTTCTCTATATAGAAGATGATGACCTTCATCATCTCAACATAATGCTCAATCTATTGGGCTAGTTACGCCAATCGAGGATGACGCCTCGGCACTCTGAGAGGAGTATAATGTAGTGGAAGATGCTAATTCTCTCTTCCGAGTCCCAGTCGCTATTCCCGGTACCGTGAGGCTGGGTACCAGGGATTAATGAGAAACTAACAACTAGCACTACGGTTGCCGCAGCTGCTTTTCAACCTACAACGCCATCGGCTTCATCTCCTTCTTCACCAACTCTGCCTTCGCCACCAGCAACTGCTATATCATCTCCACCGGCCGTAGTTGTCCGAGAGGAGGATGTCCCTTTTCCTTATTCCCCAGTTCAAGTGGATTTGGGGCACAATTATTCTGCCCCTTCGAAGATCCCCAAAGGAGGAGGAGTGTCTCTCTCTCGGTTTCTACCGGATGCCATTTGCTATCTCGGTCGGTGGAACTTGCTAATTATCTGAAGCCTCTGGATTCATAAAAAGATAGGAATAAAATACATTCTCTCTCGAGAGGGTGTTTGTTGAACAACACCACGCACAAAGAAACAGCGGTACAAAATTTGTTTCCTATGTTGTTCTTTCTATCTTTGTTACGACACGGTTTTTAGTTTGTATTTCTATTTTGCAAGCTAACTTTCTTGCTTCCGAGGGCCCTCAAAGTTTGATTCTTGATAAAGAGGAACTCACCTTCGAGCGGGATCAACTCTTGGCCGAGCGAGACCAAACTGATGCTCGCCTCTCAGAACTGGAAGCACGAGTTACTGATGTCGTTGAATTGGAGGCTCAATTACAACAAAGAGAGCAAGAGGTAGTGACCCTTGGCCAAGAAGCTTCCATGTTAAGGGTACTATTCGAGGAGGCTAGGGTCAAATGAGTTGAAGTCCATAATGCCATTATTGCTGCATCTGATCGTGAGGTTGCCTCTGCTAAAAGATTGAATAATTTGGACTTAGCCTTAAAGTCCAAAGATGAAGAAGTTACTAATGCCGAGGAGAAGTATGTCCGGTTGGAAGAGAGGCATAAGGGGGTCATAGAGCACAATAAAGTTTTTAGCTCCACTGTCTGTGACCTCGATGTCAGCCTCTAGGCCACTAGATCCGAGCGGGAAAACCTTTCAACCGAGGTTGACCATCTTAAAGAAGAACTTCAGCACCGAGCGTCTTCCCTCATTGTTGAAAAAATATATTCTATGTATAGCATGAGGATAAAAACCTTAGAAGAGGGAAAAGTGGGCGTCATTGATTTTGATGCCGAAATCGCTAAGGCCCGTGATATTGAGTCAACTACCCGAAGGGGTTTTCCGGTCCGGCGTGATGATAACGACTCTTCTAGTTCTGGTTCTGAGTTCTCAGGAACTAAATAAGAACCGAAAGGTGATGATGCTGAAGACCAAGATGATGAAGGCTAAGATATTGAGTTAGAGGCGAATCCACCCACTTCTCCTGGGGTGCAGATGTTTCTCTTCCTCTAAGTTCCAAGATGCAATAGCTTAGCTTTTGCTTTTTTTTTCTATACTTTTGTACTCGTTCTTCTTGGCACGTTTGTTATAAATAGAAGTACTTTTTCGTTCAAGTATTGTACAAGTTTTTCTTTTTGCATTCTTTATTCTTTAAGTATTCTTTTTGTTCAAGTATTTGGATTCCGGGTATAAGTTCTTCCGAAATCAATCCTTTAACATAAGGGTTTCATAAAAGAGGGCTCTAATATGTTTACGGTGCTCTTGAAAAGGACGCCACCTGTTCATTACGACACTATCATTTGAAGTACTTGTTTAACTTTCAGATGATAAAATTAATTCATCGATAGGACATGAAACAAGATAAAAATAAAAGGACTTTACTTTATTCCTTCCATTTTCAAAAGTATATAAGCATTCATTGTGCTAAAAAAAATTGACATTACTTGTGGCTAACTTGTATAACTTGTTTCTACGGGGCTAGCCGCGCAGTCTCCGTTCCCGATAATACAACTTTGTTTCTGGGTATTGTATTCCTGGCCGATGTGGCAGTCATTGTTGATGTATTCTCATATCATTTCCCTTTAGTGTTTGAATGCGAAGAATGCGAATTTGAATATTGGAAGTTTTGCACCTTTGAAGATTCCACTAGTGAATGGTTAGATAATCTTAAGTTCGATAGCAAGCTTCAGTTCCCCTTAGGAACTTTTGCTATCGAGCCAAAGATTATCTAAAAATCCCAGTGGCTTGAACTTGTGAACGGTCGAGTAATCTTTGTTCGACAACAAACTTTATTTTTCGGTAGGAATTTTTCTACCGAGCAAAAGACTATCTAACCATTCCACAGTGGCTCGTTGCATGCATGCCTTGTCATTTAAAGGTCTTATTTCTGCTGATGAAGCTTCTTCCGTAGTATGCTTTCTGTTGCTGCCTTGTTAAACCTTGCCAGAAAAATTCAATTGGAACAAAACTTGGACGAAGGAAAAAAAGTGTAGCACATAATTTCAGTATAGGCGAGGCTCATTAGCAATAACATCATTAGAGGTGTGCCACATTCCAGTTTCTCGGCAACTTTACACCGTCTTTATTCTCCAATTCGTATGATCCTTTCCTAGTGACAACTGAAAACTGGTAGGGGCCTTTCTATGTTGGACCTAGCTTTCCTGCGTTGAGCTCCCGGATGTTCTGAGTTACTTTCCTTAAAACCATGTGTCCTACTTTGAAATAACGGAGGTTGGCTCTTTGATTGTAATATCTTTCCATTCTCTCCTTATTGTTTCCATTCTTATATGCGCCAAGTCCCTACGTTCGTCGAGCAGCTCCAATTTGACCAACATTGCTTCATTGTTTGTTTCTTCATCCGCTCAGAAATATCTCAGGGTAGGTTCTCCTACTTCTACCAAGATCAGGGCTTCTGCTCTGTACACAAGAGAAAAAGGAGTCTCCCCCGTGCTTGATTTGGCTATTGTTCGATACGCCCATAGTACTCATGGTAGCTCTTCGGGCCATTTGCCTTTGGCTGCTTCCAATCGCTTTTTGAGATTTTGTATAATCACCTTGTTTGTTGATTCTCCTTGACCGTTTTCTCTTGGGGTGATAGGGTGACGATGTGATCCTTTCGATTTTTAAGTCTTCAAGGAATTTTGTGACCTTTGCACCTATAAATTATGGCCCGTTGTCGCAGGCTATCTCTTTTGGCATCCCGAATCTGCAAATTATATTCTCCCATAAGAAATAAACCATTTCACATTCGTCGATCTTCTGATAAGGACCTGCTTCAACTCACTTAAAAAAAATAATCTGTTAAAATCAAAAGAAATCTTACCTTACCGGGGGCCGGTGGTAGCAGACCGACTATATCCATCCCCCACTTCATGAACGGCCATGGTGACAAAATTGAGTGTAGTGGCTCTGCCGGTTAATGTACCAACGGTGCATAGCATTGAGATTTATCACATTTTTGAACATAAGCCTTGGCGTCTTGTTCCATCTGTGGCCAATAGTATCCTGTCCTAATTAATTTTAATACTAAGGAATCTGCGCCTGAGTGATTTCTGCAAATCCCTTCGTGGACTTCTCCTATAACATAATTAGCTTTGGAGGCTCCCAAACATCGGGCCAACGGGCCTTAGAAAGATCTTCTATTCAATTTCCCTACCTTGAAGCTGTATCAAGCTGCTTTAGTGTGCAACGCCCAAGATTCCTTGGGATCTTCAGGCAATTTTCCATGCTCGAGATAGTCAATTATCTCATTTCTCCAATCTCAGACCAAATTGGTCATGTTTACCTTGTAATAGCTATCTGCGTCCAATACTGAATGCATAAGTTGTACGATCGTACCGGAGTCCGATCCTTTTATTTCTGTGGACGATCCAAGATTGGTTAGTGCGTCTTCTTCTGCATTCTCTTCGCTCAAGATGTGTGTAATTTACCATTCCCTGAACTGAGCGAGCAGAGCCTAGACTGTCACTACATATTGTTGCATGCATTCCTCTTTGGCTTCGAAGATCCCGTAGACCTGATTTACTACCAACCGGGAGTCACATTTGATTTCTATGACCTCGGAGTCTAGTCCCCGGGCTAGCTCGAGTCCTATAATCAAAGCTTCATACTCTACTTCATTATTAGTCAGATGAACGATTCTTATGGCCTGCCTTAGGGTTTCTCCCCAAGGTGTGGTTAGCGCTATGCCGATCCCGGATCCTTTCACATTGGAATCTCCATCCTTGAACAAGGTCCAAACTCCTGATGTCTATTCTGACACCATCATTGTTTCTTTGGTAGCCAAAGGTAACAGACTCGGACTAAAGTCGGCCACAAAGTCGGCCAAAACTTGTGACTTAATCGCAGTCCTAGGTTTATATTCTATGTCAAATTCACTCATTTTGACTGCCCACTTGGCCAACCTACCTGAAAGTTTAGGTTTATGAATAATATTTCGCAGAGGAAAAGTGGTCACCATGGCTATCGGATGACATTGGAAATAAGGCCTAAGCTTTCGAGTGGCGACTACGAGAGCTAAGGCCAATTTTTCCAGATGTAGGTAGCATGTTTCCGCTCCCGTTAAAATTTTACTAACATAATAGATATGAGATTGCATACCTTCGTTCTCACGAACTAAGACGACACTTACCGCTACCTCCGAGATCGCTAAGTAGATCAGCAGCTGTTCACCTTCCTCCAGTTTTGACAGTAATGGAGGACTTGACAAATACTTTTTCAAATATTTCAAAGCCTACTGACATTCCGGAGTCCATTCAAAGTTGTTCTTCTTTTTCAGTAGTGAAAAGAAATGATGGCATTTCTCTGAAGACCGTGAAATGAATCTGCTCAAAGTGGACAGTCTCTCTATCACCATTGAACCTCTTTCATGCTTGATAGCTGGTACGGGATATCTTCGATGGATTTAATTTTGTCGGGGTTAACCTCGATCCCCCTTTGCGACACCAGGAATCCTAGGAACTTATCGGAGTTGACCCCAAATGCACATTTCTCAGGGTTAAGCTTCATGTTGTGCTTTCTTAGGATGTCAAAGGTTTCTTGCAAGTGTTTAAGATGATCACCTGCATTCAAAGACTTAATCAGCATATCATCTATGTAAACTTCCATGGTTTTCCCTATTTGTTTCTTAAACATTTTATTTACGAGCCGCTGATAAGTAGCCCTGGCGTTCTTTAGCCCGAAAGGCATCACATTATAACAATATGTGCCAAAGTTCGTTATGAACAAAGTTTTTCCCGATCCTCCGGGTTCATCTTGATTTTGTTGTACCCGGAGTAAGCATTGAGGAAACTCACTAACTCGTGCCCGGCTGTAGCATCAATCATTTGATCAATATTTGGCAATAGGAATGAGTCTTTCGGGAACTCCTGATTTAAATCCGTATAGTCTATGCACATGCGAAATTTATTATTCTTATTTGGAACTACTACTACATTAGCTAGCCAGTCGGGATACTTTACCTCCCGGATTGAACCGATATCAAGCAAACGAGTTACCTCTTCTTTGACAAATTTGTTTCTGACCTCGGCAATAGGACATTTTTTCTGTCTTATCGGAGGGATGTTGGGATATAGGCTTAGTTTATAGCCCATATAGCCATCTACTACCTCGAAAATGGTCGTCTTCATCACCCCATCGGCATTCGTGGGCATCATGATCTCTCCTTGGGTTCTCACGCTTGAAAGATTGAACCCGACGAGGAGTTTTGTGGCCGGAATGATACTTCTGGTAAGCTTGGCTTGTTCCAGTACTCTCCACTAGATAATATTGGCCGAACTTTCTAGGTCCACCAAAACATGTTTTATTTTAAAATCTAAGACCTTTAAAGAGATTACCAAAGCGTCGTTGTGCAGCAGCAGCAGTCCATATGCATCTTCCTCCGTGAAAGTTATGTCATCCTCAACTACTTCCCGAAGTCTCTTACTGTGAGTTATTGATACCTTCGTCTTTTTTGCTGCCGAAAATGTAACACAATTAATCTCGTTCCCCCGAAAATCATGTTGATCGTCAAACGTGAAGGGTTTTCTCCTGGTTTGTTCCGCGTTATTGCTATTGCAGCCATAGTTGTTTATAGCCCGATCACTTAAAAATTCTCTAAGATGGCCATTTTCAGCAGCGTTGCCACCTCCTCGCGCAAATGACGGCAATCCACAGTCCGGTGACCATTGGTCCCGTGGTATTTGCACCACAAATTAGGATCCCGCTGACTGGGATCAAATCTCATTGGTTTCGGGAACCGTGCTTCTTTAATGTTCCTTATAGCCGAGACCAACTCTACCACGTTGACATTGAAGTTTTATTCGGAAAGCGTGGGGTAGGAGGAATCTCGAGAACCTGATATCTCCTTGTCCTACAATGACCTTTGTCGCATCTTTCGGCCCTTTCATAGGGCAAAAATTGACCCCTTAAAGACCTTTGATCTGTGTCGAAATCATCCTTTGACTTCTCAATATTCTTTTCCTTGTCCCGACCTTTGGTTGATGCCGGAAAACCAAGCTGATCATCTTCAGTTCTTATCTTTGACTTGTAACGATTGTGAACATCCGCCCATGTCGTTCCTTAGAACTCAAGCAGACTTTCTTTTAGTTTCCGGGAAGCATCGAAACTTCTCGGATTCGGCCATTTAGTAAATGTTTCTTCTGCTCATTCGTCTGGTACGACCGGGAGCAGCATCCTTTCTTTCTGGAATATAGTCACGAACTCCCCGCAGCAATCCGGACTCTCCTTGTGCAATCCTGAATATGTCGGTCTTTTGGGCCTGTACCTTTCTGGCCCCGGCATGGTCTTTGATGAAAGAATCTACGAGTATCTCGAAGGAATCTATGGAGTGCTTGGGAAAGAGCGAATACCATGTTAGGGCCCCTTTTGTGAGGGTCTCCACGAATTTCATCAACAACACTGACTCAATCTAGTGCGGATCTAGATCGTTCCTCTTCACCGTCGTTGTGTAGGTGGTGATGTGCTCTTGAGGATCTGAAATCCTATCATACTTCGGCACGTCAGGAATTTTAAACTGCTTCAGCATCAATTCTGGTTCCACTCTCGGTTTGAATGGCAATTGGGTGTACTTCTATGAATTCGGTCTTTTTAATACTGGTGGTTCGTCCGGAATCTGATCCATTCGGGCGTTATTTCCCTCATAAACCGCATGAGTTCAGTTTTAAAGGGATCATTCTCATTGTTGCGACCGGATCCGCTACTGTTCCCCCCTGGCCCTGTCAAAGCCGACTTCACCCCTCGGGGTGTTGTTGTCGACCCTCTGTGTTGATTGATTTGCGGGAGCACCGGGAAGAACTAGACCTTGTCTATTCGCGTTATTGGAACCACCCAACAACGCCTTCCTCAATTGTGTTATGACATGATCCTGTCGTGAGAGATGGTCCATAATCTTTTGTTTCTCCCTCGGGATCCTTACTATTTCAACGACGTGTTCGTCTTCAGCATCATCAGGAGTTGCCTCTCGAACATGTCGTGGATATTGCCCGCCATGAACCTGCGTGGCCTCATCCCCCTCGTTACGGGTATCACTGATTGAATCTTCGTGCTGAGGCTGATTTCCCTGGGCCTCAATGTTGTC
This sequence comes from Nicotiana tomentosiformis, assembly GCF_000390325.3. Classification (NCBI taxonomy): domain Eukaryota; kingdom Viridiplantae; phylum Streptophyta; class Magnoliopsida; order Solanales; family Solanaceae; genus Nicotiana; species Nicotiana tomentosiformis. The sequence continues at coordinate 76,236,161 of NC_090820.1, read as the reverse complement.
TGCGATATTGACATCGTTATCTGTGATTTTCTATAATTTTTGCTAAGAACAAAGAATCAAACAAGTTAGTAATAGATGCAAGGATAAACTCAATTACACAACTGTCTAAGCTCCATGGTGGGCGTTTACCCATAAAACAGTACAATTCAATTTATACGTGGTTTATAGATAGGTGAATCGATTTGATCTTAAAATAATAAATAGATTAAATAAGAATATAGGACTTAGCATTGAAATCAAGATAAAAGAGCAAAAATCTTGGTTCCGGGAGTAGAGCTTCCGGAGGCAATAATGACAGTATTAATAAGCAAGAAGATAAAATAGTATTGAGATTTTAAGAGAGTATAGTCTATGTTTGTTAGAAAATTCGTGTCCTTTACAATAGTTGTAGAGCTCACTATTTATAGTTGCACCTAGGGAACAAGGTCCTAGGATCATGATCCACTTAAATGACAATTATGAGGGCCATTGAAGAATGTGTAACGGTAGACAGTGAATACCTTATTCTCTGTAACGGATCGTGCACTTAATGCTATAGAATATTTTCCATTAAATATTACCAGGTGACAGGTATTTAATTCGCCTTTATGAATATCATTTCTTTCGGTAACAAGCGAGATCGTTGCCTTCGGACCTGATTGTCTTCTATCTTCGGCTCCACGTGTCGCTTTATCATGTGATCATTTAATATGAACATACCCTATACACACGTACTTGTACGTGTACTTTATATATATATATATAAAAGATTATTTAATTTAATTAAAAATTAAAAATTTAAATATACGAAAATCTAGCAACCTCGCATAATCTTATGACCTTTTATGAATAAAGACAAACGACATACTCTCTCACCAACTCTATAGTATCAATTGAACTTTAGTATATGTCCCTTTTGACATTTGATTGTTCCAATAGACAATGTTGGAAGCATCATTTTTTGATCAACTTTATCTTCTCTGAATCCTTCAATTTACGTCTTGTCATAGTTTTCTTCTTAAAGGTTGATTGCTCTCTTAGAAGTTTTTTAGAATATTGAACCTATACTTTTAAATGTCAATGGGAAAGAAAAAAAGGAGACGACAGTTAAAGCTCCTACTAATTAAACTTAAGTACACCTGCACTATTTTGCTTTTATAAGGAGATATTTTTCGCTTGAACTTTTTTACTTTGATCAAATCATATTTATAGGCCAAATACAAAGACATCCAATTTAACTTCGACATTACTTTCATTTTGGCACTTTATCTCTACATTATTCCATTTTGCTACTCTAACCATATTTTTTATGTGTCACTTTAACACAAAAATTGATTAGTCGCATAGTGTGAGTTCCCTCACTTGGTAGGCACGTGAGGTAGCTTTTAATTCCCCAAACTCCTTCTCCAACGATAATAAAAATTACTGTTGGCCCCATATTTAATTCTCCAACCTCCTTCCCCATTATTTCATTTACATTCTAAAAAGGCCTTCTCAAAATAGTTCATAAAGCTTTCATCTGATTTCATCTACCATTTGCACTCGAGTGAATCTAGAAAGCTTCAAATTTTTGTAATTTTTTTATTCCTTTATTTAATCTGATTTGATTTTTTCCGTGGGTTTATTTCATTTAAGCTTGAAGTGAATCCATGCTGTCTCAAAGAAAATTATTTTCTCACAATAGAATGGATATTTGTTCCAATGGATTTCAAGTTGAACTGAACGTATCATGGACACCAAAAAATTCAAGTTGTCGATTTTATGGGTGTAAATTTGACAAAGTAAGTGAACCATTTTCTGAATTCAGTTCCGGTGTTGTCATTTTCTTGTCTTTGTTTAAATTGATTCATTTGCTTTCTTTCTTGTGTTTTACAGCGTGGTTGCAATTACTTTAGATGGTATATGACGATGAGATTTTAGCTCAAGCGAACAAGGTTATTTATGGTTTGCTAAACAGAGTAAACAATAGCTACTTCTAAGGCCAATAACAATTAAAGTTAATCTTCAAATCAGTCTCAAATGATGAATATAGTTGATGAATATGTGATTCTCGTCTTCAAATGATGGATAAACCACCGAATGATTTCATCATGTACGATTAGGGATTTGAGAAGGAGATTAGGGCAAGTGTAAGAGGGTTTTGTGATAGAGAGAAAATAAGAAGTCGGGGCTTAATTTTACCCAAATACATTCGGGTTTCGTGTATTTTAGTATCGACCCGTTTAGCATGGATGAAAAAACAGGTGGCTACATTTTATTGGATATTTGTTACACCTCAGATTTGTTTGTACACATGCACTATATTTTTTACATTGGGTTCAACTTTTGTGTTAAAGTGACACATACGAAATAGGGTTGGAGTGCCAAAATGGAACAAGGTTGAGGTCGAGTGCCAAAATAGAAAATGGTGCCAAATTGAATGCGATGTCTATGTATTTGGCCTATTTTATATAAAAAAAAATTGAGCAAATGATATTTATAATCAATCAACTCGTATTGCATATGTCTAGATATTGTTAAGCTCTCCATACATAAAAATAAATATAGCTCTAAAGTTTAAATATTTTTTTGTATTTAAATAAAATTTACAGACTTAAAACTACATAAAATGGTTATTTGACTCACAAAAAAGTAAGATAGAACTTCATCACCATAATTTATTTGCCATAGGTAGATTGGACTTAAATTTAAGAAAGAAAGACTAAAGGCACATAAATAAAACTATATACTTGCTTACAAAAAAATAATATTACTAAAAATACTATGAATAAAATATGAAAGTTATTTCATCGTAATAATATCAAAATAGCAAAAATTTAATACATAAATAATTCGTTAATATAGGATCGAGTTACGTCGAACATATCAATATGCTAAGATTATCTGCTATATATATTGGAAGAATGTTTTATGCAAAGAGTAGATTCTCTGAGAAAACATTTGTTAGGAAAATCATTCTTGAGTAAATTGGTTATTTGAAAAATAGAGAAGAACATTGTCATGACACAATTCAAGCAAATAGAAATAGCACCATTCGAAGTCATTTTCCAAGTCCAAAACATAGAAGATTTTCTGGGCGCTAGACTCCCACATCCTTTCTTTCTCCTCTCAATTTCTCTGATCAGCATTCCACATGGTATATGAATAACATTACCTCGCTGTATTTAATTGGTCTCCAAAATTATTAGCACATGAATGTTTTTTAATTTTATCCGTAAAGTGTTAATATTTGCAAGGCCAATTATTTTGGAGAATTTACCACTTAAATAATTTTAAAGTCTGGAATTTTGAATTTCTAACACTTCAAGGTAACATTTTGGTTTTGAAGAAACACTAATGTATGCTAACTGATGTAATCGTTCAAATATTGCATCTACGTGGAGAGATGAGATTATAAAAAATAATACTAGTGGCTACATTAACATGTTGGCTACAACTTTTCTAAATGGTTGCGACTGCTATGAAGAGGTATTTAGGAATTATTTTTTTATTCAATTAAATAGCATATTAGTAAAAATAAGATAGGCATTTTCGTAATTTAACTTTTAACTTAAGGTGTGAGTATATACATATATATATATATATATATATTGTTCATCTGCCGATAATTTATAATTAAAATACTTGAGTGGACGATTATTTAGGTTAGTTTTTTAAAATAAAAAAATGGTCATGAAGAGTAAAAGAGAAAATATTACTCCATCTGTTTCACTTTATATGGTAAAGTATTAATATGCTCGAAGTTTAAGAAAGACAGGAATAGTTTTGAAACTTGTGGTGTAAAATAAGTTATATAGATAATTATGTTAATATAAACGGCAAAGGGCCAAATATACTCCTTTACTTTCGAAAATGGTCTAAGAATACCCCTCGTTATACTATTGGATTATCTTTACCCCTACAGTCATACTTTGAGTTCAAATATACCCCTCATTTAAACGGAGGGACACGTGTTATCGTCCTGTTGGTCAATTCTAAACATCTCCTAATTAATTAAAAAGACCCATTATCCATACCGAAAAATAATTGTTTTTTGTAAAAACTTGAAAAAACTAAAAAAACATTTTTACTAAAAACTGAAAAAAACAAAAATATTTTTTTTTTAGTTTTTACAAAAAACTGCTTTAAAAAAACTGAAAAATATTTTCTAAACCAATATTTTTGTAAAAACTGAAAGAAAAAACTGAAAAGCAATTTTCTAAAGTAATTAAAAACTGAAAAAATTGAAATATTTTTAACTAAAAACTGAAAATAAAAAAAAGAAAATATTTGTTTTTTCAATTTTTACAAAAACACTGTTTTAGAAATTTTCTTTTTAGTTTTTTTGTTTCAGTTTTTACAAAAATATTGTTTTGAAAAATATTTTTCAGCTTTTTTTAAAGCAGTTTTTTTGTAAAAATTGGAAAAAAAATATTTTCGTTTTTTTTCAGTTTTTAGTAAAACAAATTCAATTTTTACAAAAAATATTTCTTTAGAAAATTGATTTCATCTTTTGTTTTTCAGTTTTTTCAAAAACATTATTTTAGAAAATATTTTTCAGTTCTTTCTAAAGCAGTTTTTTTTGAAAAAACTAGAAAAAAATATTTTCGTTTTTTTTCAGTTTTTAGTAAAAATAATTTCAGTTTTTACAACAAACAAATTGCTTTAAAAAATTACTTTTCGGGTATGAATATTGAGTCTTTTTAATTAATTAAAAGATATTTAGAATTGGCCAATAGGACGATGACACGTGTCCCTCCGTTTAAATGAGGGGGTTCAAAATATGACTGCAGGGGTATAGATAACCTAATAGGATAACGAAGGATATTTTTAGATCTTCTTTGAAAATAGAGGGGTATATTTGGCCCTTTGCCGTAATATAAATCATATCATTAAGGGTAAAATGATAAATTTAAAATTAAGTTATTTACAAATTAAAGAGTTGTCATATGTTTTTAAAGTAAACTAAGAAAAATATTGTCAAGTAAAATGGAACGAAGACTGTGAAGATATTTTCATGTTGTATAGGAATAAATTTGGATCTTTTCCCTTTCAAAATTTTCAACAAATAAAAAAGGAGAAGGAAAAACACAGTAACGGCTTTGCTTGTATTTTTATATTTGATCTTTTAGAGGGTTTCACAATATAGTACAAAAGATTAGTAGGCTGACATGATAGACCTCGGTGATTCGAATTTACAAGGGTCCCCTCCTTTATTAACGTGTCTGAGATATCAATTAAATTGATTAAGCCGTGATTTTGTCGAAGACGCTTAGGCAATGGCTGCGTCAACGTTGGTTTTTTAAATTCTCGATTTTCCTCATTGTTTTGTCTCGTCTTCTTAACAACATCCCTTTACACTTGTCTCTTTCTGCGAGCCTCGTAGATATGGACGGAACCACTTTGTTTGTATTGATCTGTTCTTTCTGCTCATATTAATTTTACATCGATGTTCATAATGAGTAATGACCATAACCTAATATTATGCACTCAGCCGCTTAAAATTATAATAGTGTTATAAAATAAAGATTGTAAAGTAAAGACAAGTATATAGAGAAACTGATATAGTATTCAAATTTCAAATTTTTTTATATAATGAACTGAATTCTTCTCTATTTATAGAAGAAAGGAAGTTGCTGTGTAAGCTGCTGTGTAAGCTGCTTGTAAGCTGTTGCTCTAAACTGTTGTGCCAGATATAGATAATCTTCTATCATGGGTAATATTTATCCATAGCGGAGTACCGAAATGATAAGCTTCTTCAGGAGGCTTATTTCCAATAGAGTACTAAATAGATAAACATATTTATGGCGGAGTCTCATATGGATAAATTTCTTTATGAAACTTATTTACAACGGAGTACTAAATAAACATGCATAATATAATATATTCATAACAAATAGTAGATAAATGTTTGCCTGTAGACCAGAACCTTAATTTGCCCCCGAGATGCAGGTCTAGCTGCGACTCTCCTAGCACCTAGTAGTCCATTTTTGCTTTTATTAGGAAGGGCAGTGATTTATGAAAGAGTACTTCAAGTATCACGAATAATCACCAGCAGCTAGGTCTGGGCAACGAGCCGAGCCGACTCGGAGCTCGACTCGACGGGCTTGTGTCTAGCTCGTGTTACGAACCAATTGTTTATTTTGAGTTCTAACATTTTGTTACGTGGTTTGAAACTTCAATTAAGTTCATGGGATATTTTATGACTTGGATGTATGCAGTGGCGGATGCAAGATATTTGCGAAGGTGATTCAAAAATTTTAAAAATCAAATACACAATGAAGCCAACTAAAACAACAAAAAAACAATTAGATGGTAACAGATTTCATTAATAGAAAGAACGACAAAGGGTCAAATATGCTTCTCTACTTTCGAAAATAGTCTAAAAATACCCCTCGTTATACTATTGGGTTATCTATACCTCTACAGTCATATTTTGGGTTCAAATATACCCATCATTTAAACGGAGGGACACGTGTCATCGTCTTGTTGGTCAATTCTAAATATCTTTTAATTAATTAAAAAGACCCATTAATCATACCCGAAAAATAATTTTTTAAAGCAATTTATTTTTTGTAAAAACTGAAAAAAACTGAAATTAGTTTTACTAAAAAATAAAAAAACCAAAAATATTTTGTTTTTCAGTTTTTCCAAAAAAGCTGCTTTAGAAAAAACTGAAAAATATTTTCTAAAACAATGTTTTTGAAAAAACTAAAAAACAAAAGCTGAAATCAATTTTCTAAAGCAATATTTTTTATAAAAACTAAATTTGTTTTTACTAAAAACTGAAAAAAAATAAAAATATTTTTTTTCCAGTTTTTACAAAACAAACTGCTTTAAAAAAAGCTGAAAAATACTTTCCAAAACAATATTTTTATAAAAATTGAAAAAAAAACTAAAACGAAAAATTTTAAAGCAGTATTTTTGTAAAAACTGAAAAAACAAATATTTTTTTTCCAGTTTTTAGTTAAAAATATTTCAGTTTTTAATTGCTTTAAAAATAGCTTTTCAGTTTTTTCTTTCAGTTTTTACAAAAATATTGTTTTAGAAAATAATTTTTAATTTTTTTAAAGCAGTTTTTTGTAAAAACAAAAACAAAAAATATTTTCTTTTTTTCAGTTTTTAGTAAAAATGTTTTTTTAGTTTTGTTTTTCCAGTTTTTACAAAAAAAAATTTCGGTATGGATATTGGATCTTTTTAATTAATTAGGAGATATTTAGAATTGACCAACAGGACGATGACACGTGTCCTTCCGTTTAAATGAGTGGTATATTTGAACCCAAAGTATGACTGCAGGAGTAAAGATAACCCAATAGTATAATGAGGGGTACTCTTAGACCATTTTTGAAAGTAGAGGGGTATATTTGGCCCTTTGCCGTAGAAAGAAAAGTTCTCAGTACAAAGATAGTTCTCAGTTAAGATAATTAGATCATAGTAACAAGACTTTCAAAACTGAAAAAATAAAAAAAAAAGTCTTGTGTTTGTTACAAGGACCTAATGAGATCAACAAAAAATAGCTATGTGCATTATTACAACTGCACTCGACGAGGTTTCATATCTTGAAATGTTTTAATAATAGCATCATTAGAAATACTATCAAACATATTTTTTTCTACATAAGGTACCAAACAACCTTTAAAGAATTCATCATTCATTTGACTTCGTAAGTCATTCTTGATAAAGTTCATCGCCGAAAAAGCTCGTTCAACAGATGCAGTAGAAACTGGCAGAAGCAAAGCAAGTTTCACTAAGCGAAATACACGAGGGTAATTTGAATGCTTCTTTGTCTGAACTAATCTTTTTAAAAGATCACAAAGCCCATGTAGGTCGGAGAATCTTTCATCAACATCACTAACATTAATAATATAACTTGCAAGCTGATTCTCAAGAGCACCCATACTAAATTCATCAAAGTCATCAGAATATAACTCATTCGTTCTCATTATTTTCTAATGTCAAAATTTGAAAATGAGTTAATTGGATTCAAACAAGCAATTCGATGAAGCAAATAAGTCGTCACTTCGTCAAAATATTCATTAAGTTCTTGAATTTGCCAATCAATAATTTTGCAAAATGTTTCAACCGGATAATGATGTGAGACTGTACAATCAACAGGTTTACGGCGTGATCTTGAAGAACTAACATATGGCTCATCAAAGTGAGGTATCAAAATATCATATTTGATATAAACGGCAGATATCTTAGCAATAAGAGATTCTCATTTCTCTTCCATTAACTTTTACAACTTTTCCTTTGCTACTTCAACAAGTAGCATGGCGTTTGCAATGTTTTGCTCTCTTTGTTTTTTGCAAGCATTTATTGAGCTCATTTATGATTGCTAAAATATGTCTCATCAAATACAACATGAATGCAACCTCAAATATTTGACAAGCCCTGAGATATCCCATTGCCTTGGCTCTTTCATCTGTAGAATGTGCAGCAAGCACAAGCGATTCAAGAACATCAAGAATAGAGCAAAACATCAGAATAAAATTATTAAAAGATTTAAAATGAGATCCCCAACGAGTATCACATGCTCTTGAAAGACCAAGTTCTTGATTCAAGCGCTTACTAGTTTTAAGCTCACCCATATCTAATGCCTCTTGAACTCTTTCTTTTTGAGATTCTCTAAATTCATCCATACGCTTAAAAGAAGGTCCCAATATATTCAAAATATTTGAAACCAATACTACAAGTTCTCTCACTTGAAGAAGGTCCCAATATATTCAAAATATTTGAAATCAATACTACAAGTTCTCCCACTTGAAGACATTTCTTAAAACCGCAACAAGGGTAAGTTGAAGTTGATGAGAAAATAATGAATGGGATGAGCCGATCTACTGTCTCGCTTAATCAATATTTTAAGACCATTAATATCACCCTGAATATTTATTGCCCCATCGTAACATTGTCCATGCATATATGAGAGACTTAACGAGTGTTGAGCAAGTAAATTAACAATTGCACTATTCAGAGATGAAGCATTAGTATTTTGAATATGAAGAACATCAATACGTTGCTCCATCATAAATCTCATTCTACCAACATATCGTAAGACAATATCCATTTTCTCCTTGCGTGACGTATCAAAAGATTCATCAACTAGCATGGCGAAGTAATCACCATTTAGTTCTTTAATGATAGCTTTAGTTATTTCTATATTACATGCAGTAACAATGTCTCTCTGAATTATTGGAGATGTCATTTGATCAGTTTGAGGAGCATGTCCAGTACATAATCATAAATGTTATCACACACTTTGGCATACTATAAAAGGGTTTGAAGAAAATTACCCCTACTAAGTGAAGACTTAGATTCATCATCACATCGAAATGCTAATCCTTGCGTTATAAGAAGTCTTACTACATTAACTGAAACAGTTAAGCGGACCCAATACTCATGCTTAAGTTGATTAACTACCTCTCAAATGAATACTGAATAGACCGTTGTTTCCGCAAATCTTGACATTTCATTTTTGACTGATTGTGAATGCTACTTGATTCACCAATATGTTTATCAAAACTTTTATTTTATGCCAATTCTTAAAACCTATACTTGAAAATACATCACCTCCAACTTGATGAATATTACTATCTTTAAATAGATAACAATACAAACAATAGGCTGCATATTTGCTTACACTGTATTCCATCCAATCATGATATTTATCATCAAACCCTTTATGATTAAATCGACTCATTGATCTAGAAAAGTTTATTTTAGGAAAGTTATGAAGCTAAGGTTGACAAGGACCTTGTCGAAGGTATTCTCTTCTAATAACATCACGATAATTTGGATGGAAGTCCAAGATTTGAGTTCTTTCCCTCGAGTCAAACTTTAAAGAATTCAAATCAAATCCATCAGAAGATGGTACTTCTAAATGGTTGATATTCTCTTCCTGGAGGTTGAGTATGAGAAGCCAAATTTGATTTTGGTGCTTTGGTAAAATACATCTTCACCTAATTTTGAGACTGAATTATAAAATAAGAATATAGTTAGAAAAATTATTATATGAATGTTGTATCGAACTAAGCTTAAAGAATGGTTAGCTTCAAGATAAACTAATAAAAGTACAAATTCAAAAAAAGAATCAACTAGAAGTAAAAATTGTTCTAAGACTCAATTTTCTTTAGTTTAGTATCATTTTAATTTTCTTTAGTCTAATGTCACCTCAATTTTCTTTAGTTTAGATCAATTTTCTTTAGTCTTCTCACTAAAAGTAACACCTATTTTCCCAATATAATTATAAAGGTATTGAGCCTATGGCTTATGATGAAGCAACTAGGAGATTATATGGTCTTGATACTTACCTTAATTTACCACACATGAGATCTAATTTCAATCCATTAAACGAATCATAAAATTTCAAATGGTTTTCTTCAAACAACTTTGTTTTATCATTCCCTAATAATACTGATGGCTTGCTTAACTTAAGTGCTCAGCCTAATATTCATGTATTTCACCAAATACTTCAAAAACTCAAGAAAACAGAGACATCATCTTCAAGTTAATAAATTAGTGATCCCAAGAATGATATACACAACTTTAGTAAATAACCCCATTTGGTGCAATAACAAGGAATTTGATGGTGCCAAAACTTTAAAAATCATTCTCAATAACATCACGGATGCAATAAGATCAACAAATGTCTATAAAGAAGCTTTTAGCCTCCATGATCGAGTCAAAGTATCTTAATTCTAAAAAAATAAATCAGCAATTATTTTTCATAAGTTTATCAAAACAAATGCACTAGAAAACTCAATACTTTATGGTACTAAAAGAAAAAAGAATCTAGAAATAATAAACAAGAGTCATTAACCTAAATTAAGAATCAATATTCATCAATAAAACACTAATATAATGATGAAAAATGTTAGAAAGAGAAAGGAACTTTCTTGGGAAGCCATGACGGAAGAAATGCTGGTGACCGGTGAGGCAACAGAGAGAAGAATAGCGGCGAGGAAGACAAATGACATCATTGGCATGGGGTAATGATGAGAGAGAAAGAGGGAGTGGCAGATAGAGTGAGTCAACGAAGATATATATATATATATATATATATATATATATATATATATATATATATATAGATAGAGAGAGAGAGAGAGAGAGTTAGAGATTTTCAAACCTCAATCCCAATCAGTCACATTTTGGGGGAAAACATATTAAAAGTGAAAAACGACATTGTTTCATTTTGTTTAAAATTAAAACAAAAAAATCCTGAAGTGAAAAAAATTAAGATTGCACTTAACGAAAATTGAACCTGCGACCTTCTACAATATCTGAACCCCCTTGACCACTAAGCAAAGATTTTGACTTGTGTCAAGGGAGTTCAACATATTAAAATTATCCCTATATAAACATTATAATTTTCCGACAAAGGGGGTTCGAACCCTCTTTCTCCCCCTAAATCTGTCCATGCATGTATAGTTGGTTCGGGTTGCGAGGTTCTGAAGTAATTTGGAACACTTGGTTGACAAAGAAGCTCTAAGTTAAGAAGAATTGACCAAAGTAAACATTACGAGTAAGCAATCTCGAATTCATAATTTGAAGGTTTCAATAGGTTCGTATGATAATTTTGAATTTGCACGTATGTTCGAGTCGAGTCTCACATGGCCTGGGATTGTTTCGACACTTCTAGTTAAAAGTTGGAATTCATGAACTTAGGATAGTTTCATAATCCATATTGACCTTTGATTTTTGATTTTGATGTTGCTATTCGTGTTTTGAGACTTTGGACAAGTTTGTGTAGGATAAACAAACCAGCTAGGATGATTGGACATGGTCCCAGGGGCCTCAGGTAAATTTTGGGGTGGTTTCAGATTATCTTGAGATATATTGTAGCTGTTAATTTTTGATAGCAGAGGTATGAATTCGATCACGTAGGCTAGTGTGTGATCACGAAGAGAAAAGGTTGTTGGGAGTATTGTTAATCGCGATCGCGAAGAAGAGCTGAAAGTTGTACATCGTGATCGCGTAAGGTGTTTTCCTATCGCGAAGAAGAGAAGCAAAGTTGGACATTTGTGCAGCGCAATCGAGAGGGATATGGTCGCGATCGCAAAGAAGAACTTGCTGTCAGGGGTATTTTATGTCCAATATTTGAGAATTTGTTCATTTTCACTATTTAAAGTTTTTGAGAGTGAATGAAGGCGATTTTGGAGAGGAATTTTACCCTAAGCTTGAGGGTACCTGATTCTTACTTGGTTTTAATTATATATCTTGATGTTTCATGAATTTATGCACCCAAAACGTAAAATTAAGGGTAGATTTTGGAGTTTTTGCCTACAACTTAAGAGATAGTGTTTTGAGGTTTTGAACATTGATTTGGACTCTAATTTGAAAACTAATCACATATTTGGACTCGTGAGGTTATGAGTCATCGAGATTTGGTCTTGGTTGTGAGTTTTGACTATGTGGTCCAAAGTTGACTATTATTGACTTTTTAAGATTTTTTCAGAGATCAAAACTTTATTGATTGTGATTTCTTCCATGTCATGACCCAATTCCAATCATAGGCCGTGATGACACCCAACACTGCCGTTAGGCAAGCAACAAATAAATCAACTCGCCGTTAGATAATTCAAAACACATTCCAAAGCAACTAATGAGATAAATAACTAGAATCGTTCATTTTTATAGAAAATACTGATATTATTTGAAATGCTCGAACATGGCCAAAATATAAATCCTTATATCATAAAAGAATATAACCAAGAACAAGAATCTTATGACGACCCGATAAGTCATTTTGTGTACTAGCCTTTATTTTTGTGTCTTGAGACCTCCATTAGCTTTCTTTGATGTTTCTTGATTTGCATGCGTGGTTCATGCCTTTTTCCGAAAAGGTTTTACGTAAGAATTTGAAAAAAATATAATTTTTGGCTTTATAAATAACTTGAGTTAACTACGTTAATATTTTGTATAAACGATCCCTGATCGGTGTTTTGATGATTCCGGTAGGTCCGCATTATGATTTTGGACTTGGACGTAAGCCCAAAAATAAAATCGGAGGTTCCTAGGTTGATTTGACTTATTTTGCCAAAAGTTTGCAATTTGAATGTTTGAAAATTTTCTAAGTTTGACCATATGTTGATTTTATGGCTATCGGGTTTGGATTTTGGTTTTAGGACTTAGAATAGGTAAATCTTGGTATAAATCAGAGTTGGTTTGATAGGATTCAGATGCTTAGTTGTGATTCTAGATGTTCTTGATTTTTCTTTTGAAATTTCATTCATTTTGATGTTCGATTTATAGTTTTAGATGTTATTTTTGTGTTTTGATCATGAGAACGAGTTCGTATGATGTTATTACACTTGTGTGCATGTTTGGTTTGGAGCCCGAGGGGTTCAGGTGAGTTTCGGACGCCTTTTAGATGAGTTTAAATAGTGTTAGTACTACTGGTGTGTTTCAATTCTAGTGTTGGGTTGTAGGTCTCGCAATTGCGAAGACCTGTTAACAAATACAAAGTCCGCTTTTGAGAAGTTGAGCTCGCAATTGCGATGGAGGATTGGGCAGGGTAGTCTTCGCATTTGGGAAGAAATTTTTGCAATTGCGGACAACCCATTCTTCCCTTTTGCGTTGGATTGGTCGCATTTTCGACTGAGCAATGGGCTTAGGCATGTTGGCAAATACGAACCTTTGATCGCATTTGTGATTGGATGGGAGATCGCATTTGCGATGTTTTTGTCGCACTTGCGACTATAGCAGGCTGGGGAAATAATTCGTATTTGCGACCTGTTTCTCGCATTTGCGATATCTACAACTGGGTAAAAGAGGGAAAAAATGGGACTTAGCTCTTTTTACACCATTTCTCAACCCTAAACATTCTAGAGGCGATTGTTCAAGAATTTATTCTTCCCAAAATCATTGGTAAGCAACACTAATCCACTTTCTTTCAATTGCCATTACTTTTCATGAGATTTTAACATCAAATCTAGGATTTCTGTGGTACAAATTAGGGATTTAGGTAGAATTTAAGAATTTTGAAAAATTTGAGATTTAGACCTCAATTGGAGGTCGAATTTTGAAATAAATCACATAACCAGGCTTGGGGGAGGAGCGGGGGGGAGGGGAATGGGTAATCGGGTTTTGATCCGAATCTTAGGTTTTGACCAAGCCAGCCCGGGGATGATTTTGTTGACTTTTATCTATTTCATTAAAGATTGAAACTTTTTTCTTCGTGAATAGTTTCTAAAGCTTATTTTGAATTATTTGATCGATAACTAGTTAGATTTTATTGGTTTGGAGGCTTATTCAAAAGGCATGGCCGTGGTTGGTTGATTGACTTTGTTGCGGACTGAGGTAAGTGTTGTGTCTAACCTTGACTTGAGTAATGGGTAATCGAATTTTGATCCGAATCTTGGGTTTTGACCAAGCCAGCCCGGGGACGATTTTGTGGACTTTTATCTATTTCATTAAAGATTGAAACTTTTTCCTTTGTGAATAGTTTCTAGAGCATATTTTGAATTATTTGATCGATAACTAGTTAGATTTGGTTGGTTTGGAGGCTTATTCCAAAGGCATGGTCGTGGCTTGTTGATTGACTTGGTTGCAGATTGAGGTAAGTGTTGTGTCTAACCTTGACTTGAGGGAATTAGGACTTGTTGAATTATTTATTATGTGAATTATGTAGGGAAACGACGTAAATATATGCGTCGCCATAGGGTTTAGCATGCGGGATTGGGCTATTTTTTTTTCATGTCTTCATTTAATCCATGTTATTTCTTGTTATATGATTTAAATATTACATGTTCTTTCTTGGCATCTATCCTATACTTGTTAATTATTATTTAATTTTTACTTTCTTTAATTTGTTCATTTCTCATACGATTTTTGCTTATTTGCTACCTGTTTCTACTTACCTTAACTGCATATTCTAATTGTCACATGTTCACTTGTTTTTATTGTTCTAATTTTATTTGATGCACTCTATTATGTTATTTTCGCTTATGTGAGCCATTTAGTTGTTCTGTACCAATGTATTGGTAAAGTTTGAGATTCCGATATGTTGGATGTTCTCCATTTATTCTGTAGTTCTTTACTATTCCGTACATTTCACCTCCTTGTGTTGATATTTTGCAAGTATTATTGTTGAGTTGTTTATGTTAATGATTTGAAATATTTAGGGATCGGGTTACACGCCACGACAATATTGAAAGTGAATAATATGACACGAAGGAATAAAGACGCATTGTGATATGAGATAATGATATGGTGGGATCGGGTTGCACGTCGCAATAGATTTGATGTGTTATAAGTTGTTTATGGCTGTATACATTGTTCTCGGCATTGTAAATTGAGATTGAGATTCTGTTGTTGTGTGGCCCTTTTTAGTAGTTGACTTACGGGTCCGGTTATTTGACTTTACTATTTATTTCTATTCTTGTCCCTGTTATTATTGTTTCGTACATGTTTATTGTGAGTGTCTTGTCACAGCCTCACCATTACTTCGTTGAGGTTAGGCTCGGGCCTTATAGAGCATATGAGGTTAGTTGTACTCATGCTACACTTCTGTACTTCTTGTGTAGATACCGGTGTTGGTCCCAGCAGCGCGTAGCGAGACTGCTTGGATTAAGCTACTTCTAGAGACTTGAGGTATAGCTGCACGACGTCCGCAACTCTGAAGTACCCTTTCCATTATGTATTTACTATTTATTTAGTTTCAAACAGTTGTATTTTGTTCAGACCTTATCTGTAGTACTCTAGATGCTCATGTATTCGTGAATCCAAATTTTGGGATATGTTTAGATTAGGTCATTTGGTATTTTTATCAATCTATTTTAAACTATTATAGTGTATTATTATTGTTTGATTTAAACTGTTAAAATTTGTTAAGTAATTTAGCTAACATTAGATTGCCTAGCAAGTGAAATGTTAGGTGCCATCACGGTACCGAGGGTGGGATTCTGGGTAGTGACAAGTTGGTATCAGAGCACTAGATTGCCTAGGCCTCACGAGGCATGAGAAAGCTTAGTTTAGTCTAGAGGATCGGTACAGAGACGTTTGTACTTATCTTCTAGAGGCTATAGAGCTTTAAGAAAATTTTAATTTTTTCATTCTCTGTCGTGCGACTTTATTCTATTACTGAGGTTTGAACCATTCTATTCTTGTTCCCTCACAGATGGTGAGAACACATACAACATCTTCAGCAGGGTGGGAGCGGGAGCCCCCTGTTTCAGCCACTACCAGGGATAGGGGCTGGGGCCGAGGCAGAGCTCAACCTAGAGCACGCGCAACAGCACTTGTTGTAGAGCCTCAGACCTAGCATGGGGAGGAGATTTCGGTTCAGACCGCACCAGTCGGACTTGCTCAGATCAAGGAAGGATTAATTGCTACTCCTATACTTCAGGACACTCTAGTCCGTTTGGTGGGCCTTATGGAGAGTGTGGCCTAGGGTGGAGTATTTTCTATGGCACCAGCTGTCTCTCAAATTAAGAAATGAGCTCAGGCTCTCGCCACTCACACTCTAGAGCAGATGGCTCCCTTGTACCAGGCTCTGGCGGTTCCGATAGCTGAGGTAGTTCAGCCCGCTATTGCTACACAAACTAGGGGAGAGGTCCGCGATCTCTTCGGAGGAACTGATGAGGTTGGATAAGTTCATAAAGCTCTTTCCTATTCATTTTAGTGGTACAAATTTTGAGTACCCACAGAATTATTTGGACCGTTGCCACAAAGTGTTGCACAACATAGGCATTGTGGAGTCCAATGGAGTCGACTTTGCAGTGTTTCAGATGACCGGTTCTACCAAGAGATGGTGGTAGGATTATGAGCGGAGCATGCTAGCTGGTTCACCGCCACTCACTTGGGATCAGTTTTTGCAGCTGTTTCTGAAGAAGTTCATTCCTTTTACTGCGAGGAAGGAGTACCGTAGGCAGTTCGAGTGTCTTCAATAGGGTAGCATGACTGTTACCCAGTACGAGACCAGATTTGTGAACCTAGCCTGATATGTAGCTATCTTGATTCCTACTAATAGAGAGATGGTGAGGAGATTCATTGAGGGTTTTACTTTTGGTATCAGGCTACAAATGGCCAAGAAGACTAGGGATGATATTCCATTCCACAGGTTCGTAGAGATGGCTAGACGGATCGAGATGATTCGTTGTCAGAGTAGACATGCGGTATCTAAGAAGAGGCCTCATCATTTTGGTGGTTTTAGTAATGCCTCATCTGGAGGCAGAGGTTCATTTTGTAGAGGTCGTCCTCACATGTCGATTTAAACAGCTCTCCAAGTAGCCCATGGTGCTTCGGGTAGTCGTGGTTCTTATGTGTCTTGTCCTGAGCAGCTAACATTTAGTACACCTTAAGCTTATATTTAGTGCACCACCGCTACTAAGTTACTACAATGGTTATCTGGGCTGTCACGGCCAGCCTCAGCTTCAGCAGCCACAACAGCCGAGAAAGTGTTTTGAGTGTGGAGGTATGAGTCATATTAGGATGTACTGTCCTAGATTGATGATCAACAAACCTCAACAGGGTTCTCGTGCCATAGTTCTGGCACCAGTTGCTTCACCGCCTGCTCAGCCAGCTAGAGGCATGGGTCAGGCTACTAGAGGCGGAGGTCAGGGCATTAGAGGTGGAGGCCAGCCAACTATAGTCTGTCTGTGGGGTAGAGGTCAGAGCAGTGGGGCCCAGTCCCTTTTCTATGCATTTCCAACTAGATCTATGGCAGAGTTACCTGATGCCATCATCACATGTATTGTTCCGGTTTTCCATAGAGATGTCTCTGTTTTGTTTTATCCGGGCTCTATTTATTCATATATGTCATTCTATTTTTCTTCATATCTGGTTATACCACGTGATTCTTTAGGTGGTCCTGTCTATATGTCCAAGCCTGTGGGAGATTGTATTATGGTAGATCGTATTTATCGCCCGTGTGTGGTTTCTATTGGGAGATATGAGACTATGGTAGATCTTCACTTCTTGATATGGTGGACTTTGAAGTTATCTTGGGCATGGATTGGATGTTACCTTATCATGCTATTTTAGACTGCCATGCCAAGATGGTGACATTAGCCATGCTGGGGTTGCCTCGATTGGAGTGAAGGGGGACTATTGGCCATTCTACCGGCAGGGTTATTTCTTATGTGAAGGCTCGACCTATGGTAGAGAAGGGGTATCTATCATATTTGTCCTAATATCTGCGATCCTAGTGCGGAGGTTTCTTCCATGGATTCGGCACCTGATAGAGATATGAACTTCTGTATTGACTTGGCTCTGGGCACTCAGCCCAATTCTATTCCACCATACCGTATGGCTCCAGATAAGTTGAAGGAACTGAAGGAGCAGTTGCATGATTTGTTTGATAAGAGATTCATTAGATCTAGTGTCTCACCTTGGGGCACACCAGTGTTGTTCGTGAATAATAAGGATGGTTCGATGAGGATGTCTATTGATTATCGACAGCTGAATAAGGCCACTATAAAGAACAAGTATCTATTGTCGAGGATTGATGACCTATTTGATCAAGTTCAGGGTGCCAAAGTATTTTCAAAGATTGATCTGAGATCTAGCTACCATCAGTTGAAGATTAGGGCATCATATATCCCTAAGATAGCTTGGCGGACTTGGTATGGTTACTATGAGTTCTTAGTGATGTCATTAGTCTTGACAAATGCCCTAGCAACATTTATGGATTTGATGAACTAGGTGTTCAAGCCCTATTTGGATTCTTTTGTGGTCGTCTTCATTGATGAAATTTTAGTTTACTCCCATAGTCGAGAGGAACATGCGTATCATCTGTGGATCATACTTCAGACTCTGAGAGATAGTCAGTTATATGCCCAGTTTTCAGAGTGTGAGTTTTGGTTGGACTCGGTTGCCATTTTGGACAATGTTGTATCTTCCAAGTGCATTAAAGTGGATCCTAAGAAGATTGAGGTGGTTCAAAACTGGCCTAGACCTACTTCAGCTACAGAGATTCGGAGCTTCTTGCGTTTGGCGAGTTATTATCGCCGATTCATAGAGGGGTTTTCATCTATCTTAACCCCTCCAAGTTGACCTAGAGTCAAGACTGTTTTGACTACAACCCCAGTGTTGGTGTTGCCTACAGGTTCGGGATCTTAAATCGTGTATTGTGATATATCATATATTGGGCTTGGTGCAGTATTGATGCATGATGGTAGGGTGATTGCCTATGTGTCTCGGCAACTGACGGTTCATGAGAAGAATTATATTATTCAAGACTTAGAGTTGGCAGTCATTGTTCACGCACTGAAGATTTGGAGGCACTATCTGTACGGCATTCATTGTGAGGTCTATACTGACCATCAAAGTCTCCAACACCCGTTCAAGTAAAAGGATCTTAATTTGTGCCAGCGGAGATTGTTAGAGTTGCTGAAACACTATGATATCACCATATTATACCATTCCGGGAAGGCCAATGTGGTGGCGGATACATTGAGTAGAAAGGCAGAGAGCATGGGTAGTTTGGCATATTTAGTGGTAGCCGAGAGGCCATTATCCATGGATGTTCAGGCTTTCGCCAACAGATTTGTGAGATTGGATGTTTCGGAGCCCAACCGGGTGCTAGTTTGTGTGGTAGCACAATCTTTGTTATTGGAGCGTATTAAGGCTCGCCAATTTGATAATCCTCACTTGTTGGTGTTGAATGATACGGTGCAACGAGGTAGTGCCAAGGATGTTGTGGTTGGTAATGATGGTGTTATGCGGCCGCAAGACCGGATTTGAGTTCCAAGTCTTGATGGGTTGGGAGATTTGATCCTTGAGGAAGCGCACAACTCGCACTATTCTATTCACCCAAGTGTCACGAAGATGTACCTTGACCTAAAACAACATTATTGGTGCCGAAAAATGAAGAAAGACATCGTTTCTTATGTATCTCGGTATTTGAATTGTCAACACGTGAAGTATGAACAATAAAAACTAGGTGGGTTGAATCAGAGTTTGGAAATACCAGAGTTGAAGTGGGAGCGCATCACTATGGATTTTGTGGTAGGATTGCCACAGACCTTGAAGAAATATAATGTAGTCCATGTTATTGTGGACCGGTTGACTATGTTCGTGCACTTCATTTCGGTGGCGACTTTCTATTCTTCAGAGTCATTGGCTCAAGTTTACATTTAGGAGATTATACACCTACACGACGTGCCCATTTCCATCATTTCTGATCGAGGCACGCATTTCACATTGCATTTTTGGATATCCATGTAGCGCGAGTTGGGTGCGCGGGTTGAGCTGATCACAATGTTTCATCCTCAGATGGACGGACAGTACGAGCGCACCATTTAGATCTTGGAGGTTCACGGGACCAGTTCTTACCTCTTGCAGAGTTCGCCAACAACAACAGTTACCAATCGAGTATTCAAATGGTGCCGTACGAGGCATTATATGGGAGGCAATGTCGTTCGCCAATTGGTTGGTTTGAGCACGGAGAGACTAGGTAGATGGGCACCGATTTGTTCTGTGATGCTATGGAGAAGGTTAAGTTGATTCAAGATCGGCTCCATACATCATAGTCTAGGCAGAAGAGTTATGCTGATTGAAAGGTTCGAGAGTTAAAGATGTAGCATATATGGTGGGAAAGAGGGTTTTGCTCAAATTTTCACCCATGAAGGGTGTGATGAGGTTCGGGAAGAAGGGAAAGTTGAGCCCTAGGTATATTGGTCCTTTTGAGATCCTTTAGAGAATTGGTGAGGTAGCCTACAGACTTGCATTACCACCCAGCCTATCGGGAATACATCCGGTATTCCACGTTTCCATACTTCGGAGGTACCATGAGGAAAAGTCACATATTTTGGACTTTAGCACGGTTCAGCTTGATGAGAATTTAACCAATGAGGAGGAGCCAATGGCTATTCTATCCCGACAAGTTCGAAAGTTGAGGTCTAAGAGTTTTCCATCTGTGAGAGTGCAATGGAGAGGTGAACTGATCGAGAAAACTACGTGGGAGTCAGAGTCCGATATGCGGAGTAGATACCCATACCATTTCACCAGTCCAGGTACTTTTCTATGATCGTTCGAGGACAAACATTTCTTTTAGAGTTGGAACATGTGATGACCCGATATGTCGTTTTGTGTACTAGCCTTTATTTTCGTATTCTGAGACCTCCATTAGCTTCATTTGTTGTTTCTTGATTTGCATGTGTGGTCTGTGCCTTTTTCCAAAAAGTTTTTACATAAGAATTAGAAGAAAATATGATTTTTGTCTTTAAAATTAACTTGAGTTAACTATGGTAAACATTTTGTGTAAACGATCCTGGATCAGTATGTTGACGATTCCGGTAGATCCATATTGTGATTTTGGACTTGGGAGTATTCCTGGAATTGAAATCGGTGGTCCCTAGGTTGATTTGATTTATTTTTCCGAAAGTTAGAAATTTGAATGTTTGAAAATATCCTAGGTTTGACCATAGTTTGATTTTATGGCTATCGGGTTCGGATTATGGTTTCGCGACTTAGACTAGGTTTGTTTTTCTATTTTAAACCTATCTGCAAATCTTGGTGTAAATCGAAGTTGGTTTGATAGGATTCAGACGCTTAGTTGTGATTCTAGATGTTCTTGAGTTTTTCTTTGAAATTTCATTCGTTTTGATGTTTGATTTATAGTTTTAGATGTTATTTTTGTGTTTTGATCATGAGAACGAGTTCGTATGATGTTATTACACTTGTTTGCATGTTTGGTTTGGAGCCCGAGGGGTTCGGGTGAGTTTCGGACTCCTTTCGGATGAGTTTGGATAATGTTAGTACTACTGGTGTGTTTCAGTTCTTGTGATGGGTTGCAGGTCTCGCAATTGCGAAGACATGTTCGCAAATGCAAACTCTGCTTTTGTGAAGTTGAGCTCGCATTTGCGATGGGGGACTAGGCAGGGTAGTCTTCGCATTTCCGAAGAAATGTTCGCAATTGCGGACAACCCAGTCTTCGCTTTTGTGATGGATTGGTCGCATTTGTGACCGAGCATTGGCTTAGGCAGGTTCGCAAATGCAAACCTTTGATTGCATTTGCGGTTGGATGGGAGATTGCATTTGCGATATTTTTGTTACAATTGCGACTATAGCAGGCTGGGGACACAGTTTGCATTTGCGACCTGTTTCTCTCATTTGCGATGGTCATAATTGCGATATTTGCAACTGGGTAAAAGAGGGAAAAACGAGATTTAGCTCATTTTATATCATTTCTCAACCCTAAACATTCTAGGGGTGATGTTTTAAGAATTTCTTCCTCCCAAAATCATTTGTAAGGAACTCTAATCCACTTTCTTTCAATTATTCATTACTTTTCATGAGATTTCAACATCAAATATTGGATTTTCATGGTAGAAATTAGAGATTTTGCAAAATTGAGATTTAGACCTCAAGTTGAGATCAGATTTCGAAACAATTACATAACCGGGCTCGGGGGTGAATGGGTAATCAGGTATTGGTCCGTTACTCAGGTTTTGACCAAGCGAGCACGGGATTGACTTTTGTTGACTTTGTCCAAATTCATTAAATATTGAACTTTTTTCCTCCGTGAATAGTTTCTAAAGCTTATTTTGAATTTTTGATCGATAATTGGTTAGATTTGGTTTGTTTGGAGTCTTATTCAAAAGGCAAGGCTGTGGTTGGTTGATTGACTTGGTTGCAGAGTGTGGTAAGTGTTGTGTCTAACCTTAATTTGAGAGAGTTAGGACTTGTTGAATTATTTGTTATGCGAATTATGTGAGGAAATGGCGTATATGCAAGGTGACGACTGTATATGTGTCGTCATGGGGTTTAGCATGCGGGATAGGACTATTTTTTCCATGTCTTCATTTATTCTATGTTATTTCTTGTTATATGCTTTAAATATTACATGTTCTTACTTGGTATCTATGCTATACTTGTTAATTGTTATTTAGTTTTTACTTGATATAATTTGTTCATTTCTCACATGATTTCTGCTTATTTGCTACCTATTTCTATTTGCCTTAGTTGTATATTCTAATTGTCACATGTTCACCTGTTTTATTGTTCCTGTTTTATTTGATGCACTCTATTATGTTGTTTTCTCTTATGTGAGCTGTTTAGTTGTTCTATACCAATGAATTGGTAAAGTTTGAGATTCCGAGATGTTAGATGTTCTCCGTTTATTATGTGGTTCTTTACCGCTATGTACATTTCACCTCCTTGTGTTGATATTTTGTAAATATTGTTGTTTAGTTGCTTATGTTAATGAGTTGAAATTGTTGGGGATCGGATTGCACGCCACGACAATATAAAAAGTGCTATGATATGAAACGAAGGAATAAAGACGGAATGTGATATGAGATAATGATATGGTGGGATCGGGTTGCGCGCCGCAACGGATTTGATGTGTTATAAGTTATTTATGGTTGTATACATTGTTCTCGGCATTGTAAATTTAGATTGAGATTATGTTGTTGTGGGCCCTTTTCGATAACTTATGGGTCCATTTATTTGACTTTAGTATTTATTTCTATTCCTGTCCCTGTTATTATTGTTTCGTACAGGTTTTTTGTGAGTATCTTATCATAGCCTTGTCACTACTTCATCGAGAATAGGCTCGGAACTTACAGAGTACATGGAGTCGGTTATACTCATGCTATACTTTTGCACGTCTTGTGCAGATATCAGTATTGGCCCCAGCGGTGCGTAGCGAGACTGCTTGGATTCAACTACTTCTAGAGACTTAAGGTATAGTTGCACAACGTCTGCAGCCCTGAAGTCCCCTTTCCATTCTGTATTTACTGTTTATTTAGTTTCCAACAATTGTATTTTGTTCAGACCTTATTTGTAGTACTCTAGATGCTCATGTATTCATGACTCCAGATTCTGGGATATGTTCAGATTAGTTCATTTGGTATTTTTATCAATCTATTTCAAATTATTACAGTGTACTATTAATGTTTTGATTTAATCTGTTAAAACTGGTTAAGTAATTTAGTTAACATTGGCTTGCCTAGCAAGTGAAATGTTAAGCGCCATCACGGTCCTGAGGGTGGGATTCTGAGTCATGTCAAGTTGGTATCAGAGCACTAGATTGCCTAGGTCTCACGAGTATGAGCAAGCCTTGTAGAGTCTAGAGGATCGGTAGAGAGACGTTTGTACTTATCTTTTAGAGGCTATAAAGCTTTAGGAAAATTTCACTTCTTTCATTCTTTGTCATGCGACTTTGTTCTATTACTGAGGTTTGAACTATTCTATTCTTGTTCCCTCGCAGATGGGGAGAACATGCATAACATCTATAGCCGGGCAAGAGTTAGAGCCCCCTGCTGCATACACTACCAGGGGTAGGGGACGGGGCCGAGCTCAGCCTAGAGTACGCACAACAACACCCGTTGCAGAGCCTCAGACCGAGCATGAAGAGGAGATTCCGGTTTAGATCGCACCAGTCGGACCAGCTTAGGTCCCAGAGGGATTTATTGTTACTCCCATACTTCAGGACACTCTACTCAGTTTGGTGGGCCTTACGGAGAGTGTGGCCGAGCCGAAATATTTCTTATGGCACCAGCTGTCTCTCAAGCTAAGGGAGGAGCTCAAACTCCTGCCACTTACACTTCGGAGCAAATGGCTCCCTTGTACCAGACTCTGGCTATTCTAGCAGCTGAGGTAGTTCAGCCTGTTAATGCTGCACAAACCAAGGAGAGGCTCGCGATGTCTTCAGAGGTATTGATGAGGTTATATAAGTTCACATAGCTCTTTCCTATTCATTTTGGTGGTACGTCTTCTGAGGATCCACATTATTATTTGGACCGTTGCCACAAGGTGTTGCGCAACAGGGGTATTGTGGAGTCCAATTGAGTTGACTTTGCAGTGTTTCAGATGACCGGTTCTTCCAAGATATAGTGGTAGGATTAAGAGCAGAGTAGGCCAGTATGTTTGAGAATACCTAATTTTTGCACTATTTTAACACCTCCTAAAGTCATTAGTGTTTTGTTACTTTAATTATTTTTCCTAATTTTGGTGTCTTTGATTGCATATTTCCTATCATAAAAATACCAAAAAATAGTTCTTTCTTTATTTGTACATTTTAGGAATTAACTAACTATTTCAATTGCTGAATTAATCTAGTTAATTGATCATTTGAATAAGTTACTTAATTAATTTATTTGTATGTGTAAATTTAGTTTAATATGTAGGATTAAGGAAGAAATTGGGCCAAATTTGAAAGAGAAAGTGGCCAAAAGTGCAAGATAAGGGGCTGTCCTTGAAAGGGTCTGAAACGACGTAGTTTTGCCTCAAAACCACGTTGTTTCATTAAGTGACCCAAGATCAAATCTCACCCATTGATCACCCCTTGATCTAATAGTCCATATTTGATCTCTCAAGAGGTATTTAAAGCCTCAAAAATATGAAAAATTTCCTCATTTCTTTCATAATTCTTTCTCTCTTCTCTCTCTTCTCTCCGCCACCGCCACTACCGTTGAAAATCACCCACCGGCGGCGGCCAACCGCCAAACACCCCCAAATTTACACCATATAATCTCCACAACCTGCTCTTTCCATATCTCCAAACCAAATCCTTCAAAAGCCCCTCAAACTCCTTGAATTTAAATCTAGGAAACTTTAGCCTACAAAGTTTTGCCCAAAACTTTGAAGTTCCGGCCACTACCACCCCACAATACCTACATCAACGGATAGAGGTCATAAAGACCTACCTACTTTAGTTTATGTCTAGCATAATTTATGATTTATTTATTTATTTATTTTTATTATTATTATTTATATTTTTATTATTAGTTGTATTTAATCTATGTCAGCTTAGTCGTTCATAGTTATTAATCGCTGATTATTAGTTATTCATTAGTTTTGAAATAGCTATTCACTTAGTCATGATAGTTTATGATAAAAGTTTCAAGTGCTTAGTGAATTTCTTTTTATTGGATTTGAGTATTTGAATTTTGTGTTGATAAAAGCTGAAATTAAAGAAAGAATAGTACAAGTTTGGTTATTTTTATTGTGCAAAGACTTTGGAGTACAAAACTCAAAAGTCATTGTGTGGTGACAAATACAATACTTTTTTACAGCTTTTGAACAGTGTTTAGCACACAAAGTCAGACTTTTAGTGAACCAAAATCTGTCCAAAAAATCTAACTTTATTTGCCTATTTAAAGGGTTGCTCTTCTCCTATAAAAAGGGGCACACACTCTATCTTACACAGACACATCTTGGAGAGTTGCTTAAAGACATATCTTTGAGAAACATCAGCAGCTTAATACATATAGCAAGCTGAAATTTCAGAGCTTTGTGAGTATTATTTGAGTGCAAAATTTTTGAGAAAAATAGAAAGATCCCTTAGGCAATTTGTGAAGTTGATAGCTACCAGTTTCAAACATCTTTGTGGAGTTTTCTGGGTTGTCTTAACACTTGAGTTGCTGCTGTTTCTACTGTATTTGTTGCTGAATTTTTTGTTGTTGCACTACTGTATTTTATTATTCTACAAACCAGGTAACTTTCAAATTCTTATATTGCAGATTCTTGATGATAATAAGAAGGATTTGATCCCCGTTTGGTTGATGGAACATGTTAGATCTGATTTTCTTTCAAGATGAATGTTATATTAGTGTTATCATCATGTAAATCTGTTAAAAATTAGTTAAATTATCGTTTTCTTCTTTATATATGTGATTGAAAATGCATTATGTTAAGTTTACTTAGTTTAAGAAAAAGATAAAGACCCCATTTTAACCATGTTTGTTTAGTTTGGGATCTTTTCTGTGAGTTACTTTCATGGTTCATGTATAATTATGTAAGAAAGACTTCTAGCTTCAAATGTTTTGATGCTTTGAATTATAGTCAACATAATGTTATAATATAGCTCTTCTCTTTAGCATTAAAATATTACCTTTTTTGTAGTTTTTATATTTAGTAGTGGTTTTTTATGTTTCTATTGGGTGTAGTTTTATTAGTGCCATGTTGGTGTAGATGAGTAGAAATATTATGTTAGTCCTTTAGAAATGGTTGGTTAAGAAGATAAAAGATAATAATTAGCATGTAAGTTTCTTTTATGAAAAATAATTTTAGTTTGGATATCAATGTAAGAAGCAATTTGGGCTTAGAAGAATACTTGTTATTTTGTGTTGTCTTGGTCATCGAGGCTCTTAAGCAACATGGGCCAAATAAGCTAAAATCCGTAGGCTCAATGGCAATTGAAAGTAAGATGGACATTTTCTTTAAAATCAATAAATTGTATTTTGTTAAATAAAATATGTGGCCCAATACCATGAAAGTTTAACATAAGCTTACCCGGGTTTAATGTCTTGCATTAGTTAGAAATTGTTTTTAATAATAATATCTTTTTTTCCAGTCGAACAAGTAATGAATAAAAAAGAAGCACTTTTTAATTAATTTAGACGTTAGGCAATTAGTAGGCGTGCTTTAACTTCTTGGAATCGCTTGCGGAACGTAATGTTTAACATTCAATAATTTAATTCAATAATGTTATACCATACTCGTTAGTTTTAGTTAATTTTTAATTTAATAAATCCATTGCTAAACTCGCAGATTCGTTTGCATTACGCGATAGTTAACTTTTAATAAATTTCAAAAATTATTTTCTTTGAATGTAGTAATTTTCTCCAAAAGTAATAACGTACTAATAATCCTCGTCATGACTGCGGATTTGCTTGCGTAGCGCGGTTATGACAAAAATTAATAAAATTCATCTCGGTCACACATTCGTTTGCGTGGTGCGGTTAGGATAATTTTATTCAAATCTTTTGTTTAATAATTTTAATAATTAAAAGTCGATAGGTAAAACATGAAAGTCCAAATAAAATACAGTTTATCCAAAATAAATTCAAGCCAAGTTTAAGTCAATAAAGCGACCGTGCTAGAATCACTGGACTCGGGGAATGCCTTACACCTTCTTCCCGGTCAACAGAATTCCTTACTCGGACTTTGTATTTGCAGACCAATTAATAATAGAGTCAAACCTTCCTTTGATTAGGGATTCAAATAAAAGGTGACTTGGAACACCGAAAAATTAATTTCAAGCGGCGACTCTATAAATAAAATAATCCCTATTCAAATTTGTCACTTCAATTGGAAAAATTCTTTAACCCACAATTCATAAAATAACATACATTATCTTTTTTGGGGGTAAAAAAAGGATTGTGACAGCTCTGACGACTCTGCTGGGGAACATTCAGAATTCAAGCTTGTATATTGACTTTATTTAGCTTTATTGATTTTTGTATATATTTTGATTTATTTGGGCCTAATGTATTACTTGTCCACTTTTTACCGTTTTGATATTGTTGAACTGTACATATAAATTGTATCCTCTCGGAGCCTTTAGTTTTATTTTTGCATCTTTCGAATAAAATAAGCTGATCTGCAACTTTACCCATAACTCACAAAATTTTCTTAGTGCCAAAGTGGGGCAGAAAATTTTGTTCATTTTGTTTGTCATTGCTGGCTTTGTAGGCCCTGCCGAAGAGCACATGTTGTGACGATTAAAGCTTGCAGTTTCAGTTTCTCATTAGAAGAAAGAAATCTTTCGATCACAAGATAGTTGGAGTTAATTTTGATAATGTGTCACCGACCAAACATCTTGAGATTCTTCTTCTCAAATTCAAATCAGGAAGGCGAGTGACCGAGAATAAGCCATAATTGTTTCTTCAAAGAGTATCAATATCCAGTCTAAGGCCAACACAAGCGAGCAAGTCAAGAATCAAGATTTGACTCCACAAGACACATAGATTAGGAATTTTGTAACTCTTAGTTTGCAGACATATGTAGTTCTCTTCTCTTTTACTTTTGATGTAAGCAGCAAGTAACAGTAATAACAACAACAACCGCAACAACAACAACAGTCTTAAATCTAGTGTCTGGTAGTCCCAACTACCAAATTTTGCGCGAACTACACTGACCTAATTCCTCTAAACAAGGATATGTAGGCAACCTCGGAAGCAGGGTTCGGTCACCATTTTTAAAAAAATACTTTCATTGGAGTGATATGTGAGCAAAAATTAGCCATGGTATTCACTTTTCTTTGCACAAAAACTCTTCATGGTCTCGAGCAAAGAGGGACAGTTGTGAATACCTAATTTTTGCACTATTTTAACACCTCCTAAAGTTATTAGTATTTTGTTACTTTAATTATTTTCTCAATTTTTGTGTCTTTGATTGCATATTTTCTATCATAAAAATACCAAAAAATAGTTCTTTCTTCATTTTGTTCATTTTAGGAATTAACTAACTATTCAATTGGTGAATTAATCTATTTAATTGATCATTTAAATAAGTTACTTACTTAATTTATTTATTTGTATAAATTTAGTTTAATAAGTAGGATTAAGGAAGAAATTGGGCCAAATTTGAATGCGAAAGTGGCCAAAAGTGCAAGATAAGGGGCTGCCCTTGAAAGAGTCTGAAACGACGTTGTTTTGCCTCAAAACTACGTCATTTCATTAAGTGACCCAAGATCAAATCTTACCTATTGATCACCCCTTGATCTAATGGTCCATATTTGATCTCTCAAAATGTATTTAAATCCTCAAAAATCTGAAAAATTCCCTCATTTCCCCCATAATTGTTTTCTCCTTCCTCTCTCTTCTCTCTCTCTTCGCTCCCCCATATCCGCCCCCACCACCGCTGCCACCCATCGGAAATCGCCTATCGGCGGCGGCCAACCTCCAAATGATCCCAAAATTTCACCATGTAAACCCCGACACCTCCTCTTTCCATATCTTCAAACTGAATCTTTCAAAAACCCCTCAAACTCCACGAATTGTAGATCTAAGAAATCCCACCCGCCACCTTTTTCTTAAAATCATGAATATTGAGCCACCCTTTCCACCTAATTTTTACATACATAGATAGAGCTCAGTGGGGACTATGTTTTCATATTGGTCTTGACCCAAAACTCCGGTGATCGGAATTCCGGCGACCACCACTGCCGCTGCCGCATCGCTATTGCCGCACCGCTTCTCCTCTATTTTAGCCTAATTCTGACCCAAGAACACTCATTTCCTTTTGGTATGACACCAAGTTCATTGAATTTGGTGTCTACCGAAATGAAATAATTGTTCCATGGTCGGGCAGTCACTTCTTGGCATCTCCGACGTCTTTTCGTGGCTCGAAAAACTTCAAGCACGCTCGTTAGGTATAATCGTCATCTCTTTAATTAATTTCTGATTTTTGATTTTTCTATTTTTGGTTGTTTCTTGTTAATTAGAGTTTCAAGTTAGGTTTAGTTAATTAGTTATCTATATTTAGTTTAGTTGTTTGTTAGGTTGTTATTGATTAAACATGATCTTTAGTGTATTAGTTAAATCATTCAATTAGTTAGCCGATTATTTAGTTGTTGTTAGTCGTTGTCCGATTGTTAACGATGCTCTTTCTAGTTTGAGCATTTAGTTTGTGAATTTAGTTGTTTGATTAGTAATTAGTTTGCACAAATCGAATTCATTCCAATCAAGTTGGTTTGAATACTTAGTTCAATTATATTTTTAATCTCGTTTATGCTTTGTCAGTCCATAGTTATTCAAGTTTGATTTGTGTTGAGCAAGTAGTTTGTTGTTGATAGTTAAAATCTGAAATTTAGATTATTTTATCACAAAATAGGGTAATAGTAGCCTACTTTTACTAGTAGGGGGGCCGAAATGATATTTTTTCTCTCCTTGCTTCTTTGCTTCTGATATAGCAGATTTTCAGGCTGTCCTTTCACCTTTTGAACAAATTTTGAACAGTGTTTAGCACACAAAGTCAGTCTTTTGGACAGACTTTTGGTGAATCAAAATCTGTCCCCAAAAAGTGAATGTATTTGCCTATTTAAGGGTATGTTCTTCCCACACTTAAGGGACTCGAACACACTTAGACATCTTTGCAAAACAAAAAAACAACACTTGAGAGAAAAATCAACAGTTGAACATCTAATAAGTAAGCTGAAATTTGAGCTTTTGATTGAGTTTTTTTTTTGAAGAGCAAAAATCTCAAGTTTCTTGAAGCTAGTTCTGGGTTTCTCCTTCTTGTAATTTTATTGAGTTTTAAGGTCGTAGTTTTGGGCTCAAGCTGCTGGTTTGGTTGCTGTCACTGGTTTCATTCTTGCGGTGAGTGTTAACTTGTGAAAAGTAAAGTTTCCTCACTGTTTGGTTGCTGATTTTTCTGCATTAGGTATTCCCATTTACCTTTAATAATGTAACTCTTGAATAAAGTTTATGGAACATGAGTTTATTTTAGCCCTCTGAATCTATTCGGATTATCTTAAATATGATTTGAGCTAACCGGTACGAAGAATGAATGCTTGAGTATTAGAGTTCATTTGTACATAGATCATAAACTTTAAAAAATAGTTTTTTTTTCTTCTTGTGTAAATAACAAACATGTGACAATGTGCATTATTTCTTTCTGGAGTTTCAAGATATAACATAATGTGTTGAAGTTTCTAGCAATGTTCTTTAGGTACTTTGTGTTAATAAACTTTAAGGGAGAATGTTTAAATTACTGGACTGGGCAGTAGCTTGTTTATTCTTCGTTTTCTATTAGTATGCTAATAGAAGAATAAGTAAAAAATAACTTCAGTGTATTTGTTTTGGAAGTTTAAATCTATAGTTTAAATAGAAAATGGTATTGAAGCAGATCCTAGTCCATAGGATTAGTAGATTCGACTTTAAGTCTTCATGTTGGAATAGAGTTCTTGATAGGAACTTGAGTTACAGCATGTATTTCTCATTAAGTCAGTAAAATTTTTTAAAATCAAGTATTTTATTTTGACTCTTGACGCTAGATGCTATCAATAATTTTAGAGTAATATTTTATTAAGTCTTGGGGTGAGAAAAAGAGTTTCTTTTCTAAGGATAATTCTAAATGTTTATAAAAAGGTGGCGGATGCGTTATTTGTTGTTGATTTTGATTTTGATGCTCTAAATCCCAATTACGTCTAGTTTGGAATAAACTTATCATTTGCTATTGTTGGGAGAATTTACAAAAAGAAAAGATAGCAAATGGGTCACTATTTGAGTCGTATTTTTGGTTTTCGTTTATTAACTAAAAAAATAGGAATTAGAGCAAAAGTCAGCTGCCAAGCTCACTTCCATAAGAAACAAAGCTGATCATTTTTTTTATGAAAATAAAAGCCGGCCTCAAACATTAAAGCGTTAAGTTCAACAAAAGCTTTTCAATGATTTATTTTAATAAAATTAATTAAGTTCGCTAGGCAATTAGTAAGTGCACTTTAACCTTTTTCATTCAAGGACTCGCTTGCGTAGCGTGATATTTAATATTTAATAATTTAATTTAATAATCTTATACCATATCTAATAGCTTTTAATTAAATTTATAAATTAATTAATCCCTTTCTATAACCGCGGATTCACGTGCGTAGCACGGAGGTTGACATTTCAGAAATTTCAAAATTATTTTTTTCGAATGTAGTAATTTTCTCCAAAAGTAATAACGTACTAATAGTCCTCGTCATGATTGCAGATTCGCTTGCGTAGCACGGTTATGACAAAAATCAATAAAATTCATCTCGGTCACACATTCGTTTGCGTGGTACGGTTAGGACAATTTTATTCAAATATTTTCTTTAATAATTTTAATAATTTTAATAATTAAAAGTGGATAGGTAAAACATGAAAATCCAATAAAACACAGTTTATCTAAAATCAATTCAATCCAAGTTTAAGTCAATAAAGCGACCGTGCTAGAACTACGAGACTCGAGAAATGCCTTACACCTTCTCCCCGGTCAACAGAATTCCTTACTCGGACTTTGTTTTTGCAGACCAATTAATAATAGAGTCAAACCTTCCTTTGATTAGTGATTCAAATAAAAGGTGACTTGGAACACCGAAAAATCAATTCCAAGTGGTGACTGTGTATATAAAATAATCCCTACTCAACTTTGTCACTTTAATTGGAAAAACCCTTTAACCTACAAAATTTCATAAAACACAATATATTTTTGGGGGTAGAAAAGGGGTGTGACAGCTCTATCGACTTTGCTGGGGAACATTCAGAATTCGAGCTTGTACATTGACTTTATTTGGCTTTATTGATTTTTGTATATATTGTGATTTATTTGGACCTAATGTGTTACTTGTCCACTTTTTACCGTTTTGATATTGTTGAATTGTACATATAAATTGTATCCCCTCTCGCACCCCTCTGAGTCTTCTTATAGTTAGTTATGTTGTGTTTGCCTACCAGCATCACAAAATTTCTGTCTTGAGATAAAGCCAGTTAGCCTACCAGTTTCTGGTAAAAGATTTGGTCACACATGCTTAGGCGGGAGAGCCGTTAGCTAGCCAGTGTTGTTCTACTACTGGTGACGCTTGATGCTCCTCGGCTCGATTTGTCCGCTCGAGTAAGCCAGTCTAGACACCTTTTCCATCATGATTTAAACCTAGAAGAACATACCATATGCCGGATATCCCTAGTAAGTTCGCTTTATTTGCATCACGTGCATTTGACTTAGCAAAACTCGGCACATGGGGCGGGTCCGTATAAGACAGGTATCCTTTTTGAGACCATAATGTTCACTTATATGCTACATGTTACTTTATTTGGGAGGCTTGCATGTTGACCGGCTTTAGGGTGGATTAGTTGAATAAGCAGAGAAAAATAAAAAATAAAAACATGCTCCCAATTTTTATACAAATGCTCGTTCTTTTTAAAATTAAAAAAAAAACCCTAAGTGATTTGGTGCGTTTGGTGTCCATGATTAATTTTTCATAAAGAGAGAAAATATAGTTAGTTTTATTGGAAATTTTATCACCAAACTATGCGGGTTTGATTCTTAGTGGATGTGAGATACGTAGGCAACCTCCATCGGGTTCAGCCCACATTTTTCAAAAAAAAAAAGCATAAAAATTACGCATGTGCATAAAATTTTCAAAAAAAAAAAATTGCTATTTTTGGTCAACTTTTACTATTTGGCCCTCGTGTCTGGCCGTTCTGTTGAAACACCCTTAAAATCTTCCACGGAAGTACCGAAGGGCTATTTTTGAAAAAATAGCCATTTTCTTTATTTTTGCCTACCTTTTATTGTTTTTTCCCTATGGTTGTTGTATTTTCCGAGACAAACTTTAAGCCTCTCTCGGCAGTATCGAAGGGCCGTTTTCGTAAAAATTGCCATTTTATTTATTTTGTCGATTTTTTATCATTTTGTCCCTATGTTCTGTTATTTTGCTGTGACTGCCCCAAAAGTTTCTTTGGAAGTGCGAAAGGTTCATTTTCGCAAGAAGGCTTTGTAGTCCAGTTTTGTCTCTTGTACGAACTATGCGCACTCGCTTCCTGACCCTATGCAAGATACCTAGGCAACCCTTTTATGGTTCGGTGCCCCGTCCAAATCGGTAAAGTCTTACCATTATGGTCACAATTGACTGATCTTTCAAAATTGTATAATCTCCCAACGAGACTGTCTACTCAATTTCAGTAAACCCTCACTTCAAAGCACGGTTAGGGTCGGTTACTTGAGTCCCACATTGCCATTTATAACTTTCATTAGTCAAACCCCAAGGTATCAGAGATGTTTGTATTATCTAAGCTTGCATCGGTCCTAACCTCATGTTATACTACTTAGGTGTGATATGGATGCAATGAAAAGAAGATCTCACAAAAGACCAAAAGATGACAAGCCCCCACAGATTTGGCTTGTGCATAAAACACCCCATTTGTTGAGACAATGGTGGGAAAATATGGGCATTTGTGAGCCAAAATAAAATAGCAAGTGTGGAACGAGGGCACGTCTGATTGGATTTCTTGTACGACAGGTATGGGTGTCCAGGTGGAGTTTCAAAGCACGGAAAAGAGCTTGATAATAAAATTGGATACAAAGCTTGGCAAAGCCATGGGCGGAAAGCATTCCTAGTGGCATTTCTAGGGACAATTGTTTTCCTGAGGCATGAAAAAAATGTTGATATTCGATTATCCAGCATAGTCACCACTTTATTGCATGGAAAGGACGTCACTATCATTCTTATGGTATTGTCCGATATTTACCGTGCCCTGACCAAGTGTCGGGAATGAAAGGATTTCTCTGAGGGCTGTAACATCATACTCCAAATATGGTTTTTAGAGCACCTTCTCAAACATCCCACACGGGTAAAATTTAGTGTTCATTGGAGCCACAATAAGTTTGGAGATGATATTGAAGATTTGACTGAAGATAGTAGCTTCCCCAAGGGAGTCGAAGCATGGAGAGGGCATCTTCAAAAGTTGACCGCTATCGAAATCACATGGAAGTACCACTGGTTCTCACCAAAAGAAGTCATATACATGTCTTACCACCATTCGTTTTTGATTTTGATGGGTCTTCGAGGTTTTCAACCGTATGTGCCTATTAGAGCCCTACGCCAGTTAGGTCGAAAACAGGTAGTGCCAACAGTGGAGCACATGCAAAGATTCACGTGGTAGGTAACATTAGAGGATCCTGTTCGTGAGGCTTATACTCAACAGGTTTAGGATGAAATTAAGGTGCTTTAATTTTACACTATGGTGGAAGATCAGGATCGAGAAGAGTTAGACCCTGTATATTTTGAGTGGTTCTATGACCAAGATGCTTTTGGATCCAGGCAAGAGACAGTTCTGAAGAGCACGACAGAATGGGAGACTGAAATCAGAATAAGAGTAGGGAAGGTTAAGGAAGAAATAACAAGAGACTATGAATCCATCATCCGGACTCTATGTAGGGATATAAGTATCGCTAACATGAATAGGGATTTGTAGTGCATTGAGTTTGAAGAGGAGAAAATCAGATTAACACATGAGGTTCAAGCGCTTCAAGCACAACTTCGACAAGCGAGAATAAGGGTTGCTGCTTAGCAACATGCAGCCATTTCAAAGCATGAAGAAATGCATTACAACCATATCATCCACGATCTAAGGGCTCGGGCCAAGGCTGAAGAATCAGGTAAGAGCCAGGTAGAGAATGAGCTAGAAAAGGACCAAAACTATCTGAATCTAGCGTTACACCGCGAGGTGGATATATCGGACATAACCAATAACCATGAGCGACAGATCTAGTTTTTAAGTCAGAGACAGGAGCATGTTAGAAGGAGGGTCTATGAAGTGGCTACTTATACCGCTCGAGGGTGTGTGACTTGTCAGGGTTAGACCCGAGAGCAATTTGCTACGGTAGCTTCCAACTTCGCACGCCACATTGCCACAGACTTGAAGCGCATATACCATGATATGGGAGGTCAGTCGCAGGAATAAGCACCTTGACTACAATGATGCCGGTGGATTCTCCTACAGAGATTAGAGTCTTCTTTTAGTTGGCAGTCCGCTTTGATTGTTCATTTGTAGTCATCGAAGCTGTAAGAGTCTTTTGGTGTTTTGAGTGTTGTTGTTTTGCCTTTTATTTTATTTTATTTTTTTGAAAAAAAAAAGTTTGAGTCGAGTCTGGTCTTGTTTAAATATTTGTCTTTTAGGCTGTATCTTTATGTAACTTTCCTTTGTCTTGTATCAAAACAAAAAAAGAGAAGAAAAATTTGAAAATCAATGAAAAAGATTATGTTTTAGAAAAATTCAAAAATGAACGAAAAAGATGTTGCTTTTTGTACATTAAAAAAAATAAAAATAAAAAGGAGGAATACTTTGTTTTGTAATTTTTTTAAAAAAAAACAACAAACAAACAAACAAATGGTCATGTTCCTGAACTACGTAATGTTCTGATTCATGTGGCGACATGATACGTAGGCAACCCCTAAAAGGTTCTATTGAAATATTTCTCAATAATTCCAAAATATAGGGATGAAGATAAAAAGGTGTAAAAAAAAAAAGAAGAAGAAGAAGAAAAATGAAGAAAGAGAGAAAATAATATCCAGCAACGTTATAAGCCGGAATGAAACATGAAGCCTTCCAAAAGCATTTTAGAAGTAGTGATATCGTTAGGATCATGACATATTACGTGTGATTCATATCTGTAAAATGCTTAACCCTAACACGTTTGTTGTCTCTTATTTAGTAAGTTTAAGGTGGTTGGTTTGTGTTGAAACTGGCAACACATCATTACTTTACCTGATCTAAGAGGAAGGTAGCAATGGATAACAGTGATGAAATCGAGGTGGTTAATGACGACCCTCAGGGTCAATCAGTTGAGCAAGAGTCGGAGGAAATAAGAAGATTGAAACGACAACTGTCTGATGTGTATCAGGCTTGGGTCTCCGGTCAGCCTCCGCCTCAGGGTCCCTCAGAGGGAACTTACACCGTATCCCAGGATACTCAACCACCGCTCCCCACAATGAGTGATCACATTCTACCTCTGGGGTATATGCCAAATTACAATTTCCCTGCCGCCCCTGGTACTTCCAATGTGCGACCTCCTGCCGCACTGGTTAGGAACACCCTTCTTGTTATGTCTGGCATGCCATTGTATAAATCCCGCCACCAAATCTTGTGACGAGGACAATCATCGAGCCATTATATCATGATTATGATGTCCAATGCTACTCTCCAGATATGGGTTTTAAGGTTTCGACTCCACACAATCAGACCCTACAGTATGAGTCACCTACAGAAAATGAAAAGGCTCTCTAGACAGGAGAGCCAGATGAGATGGCCAGGAAAATGAAAAGTCTTGAGCTAAACATAAAGAAAATACAAGGACTAGGTGGCCACAAAAGTGTCTCATTCAGTAATTTGTGCTTGTTTCCTCACATCCATTTGCCACCAGGTTTCAAGACCCCAAAATTTGAGAAATATGATGGACACTGTGACCCTATCGCCCACTTGAAAAAGTACTACAACCAGCTGAGGGGAGCGGGAGGAAAAGAAGAGTTGTTGATGGCTTATTTCGAGGAGAGTCTTTTGGGGGTAGCTTCCGAATGGTTCATTGACCAAGATGTCTCACACCGACATATTTGGGATGACATGGCCCAAGCCTTCGTCAAACAATTTCAGTACAACCTTGATATTGCGCCAGATCACAATTCCCTATCCAATATGAAGAAAATACCGACTAAAAGCTTCAGGGAGTATGCCGTTAGGTGGAGAGAGCAAGCATCTAGATTTAAGCCACCCATGGATGACCATGAGTTAATCACTGTCTTCCTTCAGGCTCAGGATCATGATTATTTTCAAAATATGATGTCCGCAATGGGCAGGCCTTTTGCTGATGCAATCAAGATAGGAGAAGTGGTCGAGAATGGCCTCGATACTGGCCGAATTATAAGTCAAGTAGCTATCAAAGTATCCACCCAAGAAATCTAGAATAGGCCGGATATCCTTGTTAACTAAAAGAATAAAGAATGAGGAGGCCATGATGGCATCACAGGCAAAAAGAGGCCAAGGGGGAGCATCTCAACCCCCAGATCCACGATACTCAATTGCTCCACAGTATGCAACATTCAATGCTCAGTCTTATGACAAACCATCCAATCGCCAACATATACATTCCCCAGATTTAACATACCTTCATCCACAACTACAAAACTCTCAACCACGCTACAACCCTCATCCAAAACAAGAGTGCGTACAAGAACATAAGCAGAGGGAAAATTTCACGCCAATCGTAGAATCCTACACAAGTTTGTTTGAAAGGCTAAAATGTTGTGGCATGATTGATCCTCTTCAAGGGTATGTTCCTGATCCATATGCAAAAGGTTTTGACCCTGATATACGGTGCATGTACCATTCTAATGTCCAGAGGCATAGCATTGAGGATTGTCGGGCTTTGAAAAAGGAAATAGCAATGATGATTTATGAAGGAATGATCGTGGTCCAAGATAATGGTATCCTAAACGTCATGAGCAAGCACACATTGTTTGGCTGATTTACAATGATAAAGAATATAGGGACGGTTTAGTGGAAAATATCAAGGACCTGTCCACTGAATGCAAGACAATCAAAATTATTAAAGGTCATGTTTGATGCTGATGCGCAAATTCGTAGCTAAGATGTTGAGCTTGATAATTGGAAAGCCACTCCCCACCTTTCCGGGAAGGAGTCTTGGTAACTTATTTTGTCATAATTTCTATCATCCGGATTATTTTGAGGTTGTGATCCAGATGTTGTTTGTTTGCCGTGTCATCAAACCTCTCTATCCTTTAATCAATAAAATGCAACTTTTCTCTTTGTGTCATGTTAATCCATTGTGTATGGTTGTTTTTCATATATAGTTCTTTTCATACCAATTCTAGTTACGTGACATGCATGTAGAGTTTTCGGCTAGATTTTAGAAAGTCTGTCTAATCTTGAATTGAATCGAGAAAACATACTTGGAGGATAAGCCTGTGTCACATGGAACCAATATAGTCATATTCGTAGAGGTTAAAGATGTTTATCTCAAACCTATCATGAATACCGGCTTAAGGATAAATAAAAGTTTTGAAGCCTAGTTGGACTAATCGATAAAATGCTTTTTGGCCATGACCTGCCATAATCTAATCATATCAGGGAAGAAGACCCAAATCTCCAAAGAAGGTACATTCTAGAGAATTTAAAATGGATTAGTTGGTACTGAAGTGCATCATTTCATATCAAGGCAAAGACAAAGAAAATGTGGCTCCAATTTGTCAAAGGTCATTTGTTGCGAACAAGATATTGACTACGGAGCTATACAACTGGCAAAACCAAGAAGGCAGTCATGTCCATCAATGTCAAACCTGAGAAGAGATAGAATGTTTGACATTGTTAAGGCTGGAAGGCCCTTTTTTCTGCTACCCAAACACTTTATACCCTTTGTTACCCCTTTTGAGCCTATTTTATTTTTCTTCGACCCCCTCTTTTGGAATCAAGTATAGAGCGTAAGAAAAAAATAATAATCGAAGATTCATACCACTAGAAAACATGAGCTAAGACAATTTGATTATAAAAAAAGGAGAAGAAATAAAAAGGAAAGGAGAAAAGAAAAATGAAAAATGAAAAATGAAAAGAAAAACAACAAAGAAATCATTCGTGTTAGTTTGAACTACGTTTGACTTGATTCCTTTAAAATATACATAGGCAGCTCTACACTAGGGTTCAGTCTAACCAAATGAAAAAATAAAAATTTCCAGTATCTGAAACTGGGGCAAAATTGTTATATATACATATTTTTATGAAGAGTCGATTCCAAGAGTTGTAAATATACAACCCTATCATCTTTGATCTATTTTGAGCCTTCATGCGACCCTTTCTTTCTAACCCTATCCAAAAGCCTTCCAAATAAAGACCCCCCAATTAGCATTTAAGAATGCCAAGTGAAGCAAACAATAAACAACAGTTTTCATACGACATAGAATAATGTCAAGTTGCTCGCAAAAAAATGAAGAAGAGCAAAACGCGATAATGAATAAAAAATGAGAGAGTTTTACTAGTGAAAACCCTAATGGGCACTGTTAGGTGATGGTAAGTAGAGATAAATAAATGATAGAGGTCGGTTGGTGAAAACCTTCCGGGGCACTACCGGTCAAAGGTGAGCTATGATTTTATGCAAATGATTGGCACAAAAAGGACAACTTCAAAGACGAAAGGGAACAACAAATAGAAAGGGTAGATTTGGCCGCTCAATTCAAAATGCGTGTCATGATCATTACAGTTTGGCTACCATATTCAAAAGAGCCCATTCTTTGTTTCTCTCCCCGTAAAATGGCATTTTCAGTTAAATACTATTCCTTATCACTTTTACATTGCGTCTTTGTGTCTATTTGTTATTATTTTGAGTCAGTCTTTGTTAAAATAAACAAGAAATGAATTCAAAATATGTTACCAGCTTTCTGACTATCTATCATAGCATGTCAAAGAGGACATACCCAGAGAGCAATATGCACAATAAGTTGTTGAAGTTAAACAAGATCCGAGGGTTCATGAAAATAGAAGTTCCAAAGAGAATACTTTGCTGGTCTATTTGCTTAGAAATCCAACAAAGAAAGGGCCACAAAATTGGTCACCATTTCCAGGAAGTGCAAAACAAATGATGTAGGGCATACACTGCATTGACAAAGGCACAAATCCAACTGTGATTTCCTATTATAAGCCAAACAAAGTGTTTCGAAGAAATAAAAAGGTCGCACGACTTGCTTCATGGGCAAAGATGACAGCACCATAGGCACAAACTGATATCGGGTGCAAGATAATCAAGTTTGGTTTTTAAAGAAATATTTCCAAAGGGTGTATGATATCCGGGTACGAAACAGTTGGGGGCATAGATAGAAAGCCAAGGTTTCCAAAAAGCAATATAGAGTATCCGAGCAACTCGGCATCGCACTGAAAGAATCTGTTCTTTTTTAGCAAAGTGGCCGCAAATTCAAACTACTCGGGGCATCAAGGTCACAAACCGACCACCACTGCTTAAACTCACAAATCTTTCTTTGTTTGAAGCAGGAAACAAAGTAGTGTAGAAATAAAGTTCTCAAAGTACGAATGTAACCAAAGGTAAGTTCTTCAAAGACTCTATTTCTTATTCCTAGGCATGCCTATAATTACATCATCAACCACTGCATTTTCCAGCATAAGGTACATTAGTCCGTAGTTGAGGTCCCATTTTGATATAGGGTACACCACACCCTAGTCGCATGTTTAGTATACGGTACACCAATTCCTAGCTGTATTTTCCAACCTAAGGTACACTAATCCTTAGTGAGGTTCCACTTTAATACAAGGTATCCTATCCCTGGTTACTTTCTCTCTAAGTGATACAAGGCGTCATCCCTTGGTTATATTCTCTCAGTGATATAGGGTGCCAATCTATGGCCATATTATCTCTTAGTAATACAGGGTGCCAACCCCTGGTTATACTCTTTCTCACCGATACAGGGCGCTAACCCTCAGTTACCTTCTTTTTTAGTGATACAGGGCACCAACCCCTAGTTACATTCCCTCCAAGTCTTTCAACCTCACTCGTAGGAGACGCACTTCCTAGTTTGGGAGACAACCCTTGATTATATTCCCCCTTAGTGATACAGGGTGCCAACCCCTGGTTACATTCTTTGTTAGTGATACAGGGCACCAACCCCTGGTTACATTCATTCTCAGTGATACAGGGCGCAAAGCCCTGGTTACATTCATTCTCAGTGATACAAGGCGCCAACCCCTGGTTACATTCTCTCCAAGTCTTTCAACCTCACTAGTAGGAGACGCACTTCCTAGTTTGGGCGCCAACCCTTGATTATATTCCCACTTAGTGAAGCGCCAACCCTTGGTTACATTCATTCTCAGTGATACAGGGTGCCAACCCATGGTTACATTTATTCTCAGTGATACAGGGCGCCAAGCCCTGATTATATTCCCTCTAAGTCTTTCAACCTCACTCGTAGGAGACGCACATCCTAGTTTGGATGCCAACCCTTGATTATATTTCCCCTTAGTGATACAGGGCTCCAACCCCTGGTTACATTCTTTGTTAGTGATATAGGGCGCCAACCCATGGTTACATTCATTCTCCATGAAATAGGGCGCCAACCCCTGCTTATATTCCCTCCAAGTCTTTCAACCTCACTCGTAGGAGACGCACTTCCTAGTTTGGACGCCAACCCTTGATTATATTCCTCCTTAGTTATACAGGGCGCCAACCCCTGGTTACATTCTTTGTTAGTGATATAAAGTGCCAACCCCTAGTTACATTCATTCCTAGTGATACAGGGTGCCAACCCATGGTTACATTCCCTCCAAGTCTTTCAACCTCACTCGTAGGAGACGCATTTCCTAGTTTGGGCGCCAACCCTTGATTATATTCCTCCTTAGTGATACAGGGCTTTAACCCCTGATTACATTCATTCTCAGTGATACAGGGCGCCAACCCCTGGTTACATTTCCTCCAAGTCTTTCAACCTCACTCGTAGGAGACGCACTTCCTAGTTTGGGCGCCAACCCTTGATTATATTCCCCATTAGTGATACAGGGTGCCAATCCCTGGTTACATTCTTTCTTAGTGATACAGGGCGCCAACCCCTGGTTACATTCTTTCTTAGTGATACAGGGTGCCAACCCCTAGTTACATTCTTTCTCAGTGATACAGGGTGCCAACCCTTGGTTATATTCCCTCCAAGTCTTTCAACCTCACTCGTAGGAGACGTACTTCCTAGTTTGAGTCATTCCAATAGGAGACGAACTTCCTACTCTGAACCATCAATCCAAGGAGACACATTTCCTAGTCCGAGTCTTTTAACCTCCCTCGTAGGAGACTCACTTACTAGTTTGAGTCATTGCAATAGGAGACACACTTTCTAATCCAAACCACCAATCCTAGGAGACGCACTTCCTAGTCCAAGTCTTTCAACCTCACTCGTAGGAGACGCACTTCCTAGTTTGAGTCATTCCAATAGGAGACGCACTTTCTAATATGAACTATTAATCCTAGGAGACACACTTCCTAGTCCGAGCCTTTCAACCATATTCGTAGGAGACACACTTCTTAGTTTGAGTAATTCCAATAGGAGATGCACTTCCTAATCCAAACTACCAATCCTAGGAGATACACTTCCTAGACCAAGTCCTTCAACCTCACTCATAGGAGACACACTTCCTAGCTTGAGTCAACCATGTTCATTCTAATAGGAGATGCACTCCCTAATTAGAGTCATTATTCTAAGGAGACGCAATTCCTAGTTCGAGTCCTTCAATCTCACAACCATTCCAATGATACCCAAGGGACACGCACCTACTAAGTCCAAGTTATATCAATTGTATACCTAAGATTTCATTTTTGCATCTTTCAAATAAAATAAGTTGATCTGCAGCTTTACCTAATAACTCGCAAAATTTTCTCAGTGCCAAACTGGGGCAGAAAATTTTGTTCATTTTGTTTGTCTTTGATGGCTTTGCAGGCCCTGCCGTAAAGCACATGTTGTGACGATTAAAGCTTGTGGTTTCAGTTTCTTATAAGAAGAAAGAAATCTTTCGATCACAAGATAGTTGGAGTTAATTTTGATAATGTGTCACCTACCCAACATCTCAAGATTCATCTTCTCAATTTCGAATCAGGAAGGCGAGTGACCGAGAATAAGCCATAATCTTTTCTTCAAAGAGTATCAAGATCCAGTCTAAGGCCAAAACAAGTGAGCCGATCAAGAATCAAGATTTGACTCCACAAGACACATAGATTAGGAATTTTGTAACTCTTAGTTTGCAGACATAAGTAGTTCTCTTCTCTTTTCCTTTTGATGCAAGCAACAAGTAAAAGTAACAACAATAACAACAGCAACAACAAAAGTCTTAAATCTAGTGTCTGGTAGTCCCAGCTACCAAAGTTTTCTAGAACTATACTGACCTGATTCCTCTAAACAAGGATATGTAGGCAACCTCAGAAGCAGGGTTCGGTCACCATTTTTCAAAAAATGATTTCATTGGAGTGATATGTGAGAAAATATTAGCCATGGCATTCACTTTCCTTTGCACGAAAACTCTTCATGTTCTCGAGCAAAGAGGGGCATCTGTGAATACCTAATTTTTGCACTATTTTAACACCTCCTAAAGTCATTAGTATTTTGTTAATTTAATTATTTTTTCCAATTTTTGTGTCTTTGATTGCATATTTTCTAT
The DNA here is from genome assembly GCF_000390325.3 of Nicotiana tomentosiformis. NCBI lineage: Eukaryota > Viridiplantae > Streptophyta > Magnoliopsida > Solanales > Solanaceae > Nicotiana > Nicotiana tomentosiformis. The sequence goes on along the minus strand of NC_090820.1, from coordinate 76,191,858 downwards.
CATAAAAATACCGAAAAATAGTTCTTTCTTTATTTGTGCATTTTAGGAATTAACTAACTATTTCAATTGGTGAATTAATCTAGTTAATTGATCATTTGAATAAGTTATTTAATTAATTTATTTGTTTGTGTAAATTTAGTATAATATGTAGGATTAAGAAAGAAATTGGGCCAAATTTGAAAGAGAAAGTGGCCAAAAGTGCAAGATAAGGGGCTTCCCTTGAAAGGGTCTTAAACGACGTAGTTTTGCCTAAAAACTACGTCGTTTCATTAAGTGACCTAAGATCAAATCTCACCCATTGATCACCCCTTGATCTAATAGTCCATATTTGATATCTCAAGAGATATTTAAAGCCACAAAAATCTGAGAAATTCCCTCATTTCCCCCATAACTCTTTTTCTCTTCTCTCTCTCTCCTCTCTCTTCTCTCCGTCGCCGCCACTACCGTCAGAAATCACCCACTGGCGGTGGCCAACCGCCAAATACCCCCAAATTCACACCATGTAATCTCCACAACCTCCTCTTTCCATATCTCCAAACCAAATCCTTCAAAAGCCCCTCAAACTCCTTGAAATTTAGATCTAGGAAACTTTAGCCTCCACTTGTTTGGCCAAAACCTTGAAGTGCTGGCCACTACCACCCCACAATACCTACATCAACAGATAGAGATCATCAAGACCTACCTATTGATGTCAATTCCATCCCGAAAATCCGGCAACTAAAAATCCAGCCAAATTCCGGCGACCACCCCGAACGCCCTCGTTTGGTATACCCCTATTCTCATTTCCTTTGTCTATTTTTTCTAATTGTATTGTATTTAGTTTATGTCTAGCATAATTTATAATTTTTTTTATTTTTTATTTTTATTATTATTATTTATATTTTTATTATTAGTTGTATTTAATCTATGTCAGCTTAGTCGTTCATAGTTAATAATCACTGATACTTAGTTATTCATTACTTTTGAAATAGCTATTCGCTTAGTCATGATAGTTTATGATAAAAGTTTCAAGTGCTTAGTGAATTTGTTTTTATTGGATTTCAATATTTGAATTTTGTGTTGATAAAAGCTGAAATTAAAGAAGGAATAGTACAAGTTTGGTTGTTTTTACTGTGCAAAGACTTTGGAGTACAAAATTCAAAACTCAAAAGTCATTGTGTGGTGACAAATACAATACTTTTTGACATCTTTTGAACAGTGTTTAGCACACAAAGTCAGACTTTTGGTGAACCAAAATCTGTTCAAAAAATCTGACTTTATTTGCCTATTTAAAGGGCTGCTCTTCACCTATAAAAAGGCGCACACACTCTATCTTACACTTACACATCTTGGAGAGTTACTTAAAGACATATCTTTGAGAAACATCAGCAGCTTAATACATATAGCAAGCTGAAATTTCAGAGCTTTGTGAGTATTATTTGAGTGCAAAAACTTTGAGAAAAATAGAAAGATCCCTTAGGCAATTTGTGAAGTTGATAGCTACCAGTTTCAAACATCTTTGTGAAGTTTTCTAGGTTGTCTTAACACTTGAGTTGCTGCTTTTTCTACTGTATTTGTTGCTGAATTTTTTGTTGTTGCACTGCTGTATTTTATTATTCTACAAACCAGGTAACTTTCAAATTCTTATATTGCAGAATCTTGATGATAATAAGAAGGATTTGATCCCGGTTTGGTTGATGGAACATGTTATATCTGATTTTCTTTCAAGATGAATGTTATATTAGTGTTATCATCATGTAAATCTATTAAATATTAGTTAAATTATCATTTTCTTCTTTATATATGTGATTGAAATTGCATTCTTTTAAGTTTACTTAGTTTAAGGAAAGATAAATACCCCACTTTTAACCATGTTTGTTTAGTTTGGGATCTTTTCTGTGAGTTACTTTCATGGTTCATGTATAATTATGTAAGAAAGACTTTTAGCTTCAAATGTTTTGATGCTTTGAATTATAGTCAACATAATGTTATAATATAGCTCTTCTCTTTAGCATTAAAGTATTACAGTATTTTGTAGTTTTTATATTTAGTAGTGGATTTTTATGTTGCTATTGGGTGTAGTTTGATTAGTGCCATATTGGTGTAGATGAGTAGAAATATTATGTTAGTCCTTTAGAAATAGTTGGTTAAGAAGATAAAATATAATAATTAGCATGTAAGTTTCTTTTATGAAAAATAATTTTAGTTTGGACATCAATGTAAGCAGCAATTTGGGCTTAGAAGAATACTTGTTATTTTGTGTTGTCTTGGTCATCGAGGCTCTTAAGCAACATGAGCCAAATAAGCTAAAATCTGTAGGCCCAATGGAAATAGAAAGTAAGATGGGCATTTTCTTTAAAATCAATAAATTATCTTTTGTTAAATAAAATAAGTGGCCCAATACCATGAATGTTTAACATAAGCTTACCCGGGTTTAATGTCTTGCATTAGTTAGAAATTATTTTTAATAATAATATCATTTTTTTCCGGTCGAACAAGTAATGAATAAAAAAGAAACACTTTTTAATTAATTTAAACGCTAGCCAATTAGTAGGCATGCTTTAACTTCATGGTATCGATTGCGTAACGTAATATTTAACATTCAATAATTTAATTCAATAATGTTATACCATATTCGTTAGTTTTGGTTAATTTTTAATTTAATAAATCCATTGCTAAACTTGCGGATTCGTTTGAGTAGCGCGATAGTTAACTTTTAATAAATTTCAAAAATTATTTTCTTCGAATGTAGTGAGTTTCTCCAAAAGTTATAACATACTAATAATCCTCGTCATGATTGCGGATTCGCTTGCGTAGCACGGTTATGACAAAAATCAATAAAATTCATCTCGGTGACACATTCGTTTGCGTGGTGCGGTTAGGAAATTTTTATTCAAATCTTTTCTTTAATAATTTTAATAATTAAAAGTGGATAGGTAAAACATGAAAGTCCAAATAAAATACAGTTTATCCAAAATAAATTCAAGCCAAGTTTAAATCAATAAAGCGACCGTCCTAGAACCACGGGACTCGCGGAATGCCGTACACCTTCTCCCCGGTCAACAGAATTTCTTACTCGGACTTTGTTTTTGCAGGACAACTAATAATAGAGTCAAACCTTCCTTTGATTAGGGATTCAAATAAAAGGTGACTTGGAACACCGAAAAATCAATTCCAAGTGGCGATTCTGTAAATAAAATAATCCCTATTCAAATTTGTCACTTCAATTGGAAAAACTCTTTAACCCACAATCCATAAAATAACATAGATTATCTTTTTTTGGGGGGGGGGGGAGGGGGAGGGGGAGTGGGGTAGAAAAGCGTTGTGACAATGTTCACCGCCACTCACATGGGATCAGTTTTCGCAGCTATTTCTCGAGAAGTTCATTCTTTTTACTTAGAGGGATGAGTACCGTAGACAGTTCAAGTGTGTCTTCAATAAGGTAGCCTGATTGTTACCCAGTATGAGACCAGATTTGTGGACCTAGCCTTCCATGTAGCTATCTTGATTTCTACTAATAGAGAGAGGGTGAGGAGATTTATTAAGGGTCTTACTTTTGGTATCAGGCTACAGATGGCCAAGGAGACTAGGGATGATATTCCTTTCTAGAGGGCCGTAGAGATTTCTAGACGGATCGAGCTTATTCGTGGTCAGGGTATAGAAGAGGTATCTTAAAAGAGGCCTCGCATTTTGGTGGTGCCAGTGGTTCCTCATATGGAGGAAGAGGTTCATTTGGTAGAGGCCATCCTTACAGGCCGATTCAGTCAACTCTCTAGGTAGCCTGCGGTGCTTCAGGAAGTCGTGGTTCTTATGGGTCTGGTTCTGAGCAGCCAGCATTCTGTACACCTTCAGCTCCTATTAGTCCACCACCGCTATAGAGTTACTACAGTGGTTATCTGGGCTGTTAGGGTCAGTCTCAGCTTAAGCAACCATAATAGCCGAGAGAGTATTTTGAGTGTGGAGGTACGCGTAGTGAGACTGCTTGGATTCAACTACTTTTGGAGACTTGAGGTATAGTTGCACGACGTCCGCAACCCTGAAGTCCCCTTTCCATTCTATATTTACTATTTATTTCGTTTCAAACATTTGTATTTTGTCTAGACCTTATCTTTAGTACTCTAGATACTCATGTATTTGTGACTCCATTTTCTGGGATATGTTCAGATTACGTCATTTGGTATTTTTATCAATCTATTTCAAACTATTAAAGTGTATTATTAATGTTTCAATTTAAACTGTTAAAAGTTGTTATGTAATTTAGCTAACGTTGGCTTGACTAGCAAGTGAAATGTTAGGCGCTATCACGGTCCCGAGGGTGGGATTCCGGGTCGCGACAAATCTAAATCCCCAGAACCCGGTGTCACAAGTGCATGAGCATCTACTAGAATCTACAAATCTACTACAAGAACTGTCTGGAATAGAAAATAGTAAAAATACAGTAAATGGATAGGATGGGGACTCCGCGTGGTGTAGATCGTAACACCGAGAGCAGCTCACCACAAAGTCTCTGTAGCATATGTGCCTATGTGCCCGGATAACCACAAAATGTACCTGTCTCAGTACCTGCACAATTAGTATAGAGGTGTAGTATGAGTACGTAGTCAACGCGTACCTAGTAAGTATCTATCCTAACCTCGAAGAAGTAGAAATGAGGAGTCGACATTGACACTTACTAGTGGTCCAATAAATCAAGTGCAATGAAGGTAGAAATGTGTGAAGCATGGAAAGTAAAGCAGTAAAAATAAATTTATGTACATAACGCGATCCTTAACTTAAGAGTAAACACAAAATTCTCGAATACCGAATACTACCGCGAATGGAATGTATATCAAGTCAATAACCACTAAAATATCACGTCTTGTAACGACAAAGCCGATTATTTTGTGTATAGTAGCCCCGTTTTCTTATTTATTGCTCCTTCTATGTTCATTTGTGGTTATGTGACTTGCCGGGGTGGTTGGATTGGTTCCAGGGAAGTTTCAAAGTAAATTGGGACACTTAGTCCCAAGATTGGAAGCTTAAGTTGAAAGATTTGACCAGAGTTTGACTTTTGTGTAGATGACTCTGAAATGGATTTTTGATGGTTCTGATAGCTTTGTATAGTGATGTTGGACTTAGGAGTATGCCCGGATATTGATTTGGAGGTCCGTAGTTTATTTTGGCTTCAATTGGGGAAAGTTGAAGGTTTGGAAGGTTGAGAGGTTTGACCGAGAGTTGACTGCCACGATCCAAAACTTAGACTGTTGTGATGGTGCCTAACGTTGTACTAGGCAAGTCGACACTTCAAAAAAAAAAAACTTCCAACAATTTTAAATAAAAAAAATAAAACAACACACGTTTAAATCATCGAACTCTCAAAAAAAGAAACTGGATAGAAGGTCAAAACCCAATACGGAAATTCCCAACATTAGGGTGTCACTGAGTACATGAGCATCTATACAACACAAGTCTAGAAATACTGTCTATGATAGTCTAAAACTATATACATAAAGGGGAAAGATAAGGAAGGAGAGTCATGGTTTGCGAACACCGTGCAGCTACCTTGGAATCCCAAAATGATCAAGCTGCAAAGAAAATCAGCACCCACAGTGTCCGGAAACACCTGGATCTGCACACGAAGTGCAGGGTGTAGCGTGAGTACAACCAACTCAGTAAGTAACAAGACTAAATAATGGACTAAAAGTAGTAACGAGCTTCACTGATATAGCTAAATTACATAGGAGGATAGGCATGCTTTCAAGCTCGATAATTAAGGCCAAAATAGTTAATTCATGTCAAGTTCAATTGAAACAAGATATAATATCTCTCAGAAATTACATGAAAGTGATATATGCCAGCTGAAATGAAACAGTAAAGAAATCAAGTGTAAACTCTCAGAACAACGGTTACTCAGTCCTCCCCTTCACTCCAACCTCACAGTCACTCGTTCCTCATATCCTCTCATTTCTCTCAGTCGCTCGACACTCACACTCGACACTCGCACTCAGTAGTTATCTGCGCTCACTGGGGGTATGTACAGACTCTGGAGGGTCTCTTTCAGCCCAAGCGCTATAACTAGCCAATCATGGCATAAATCAATCAAACATGCTACCTCGAGCATCCCGATCCCATAAATATCCTAACCATCAGGCCCTCGGCCTCACTCAATCATCAAGCTCTCCAGTCTCTTGGCTCTCAGTAATCATGATAATCAACCCAAACAACAACGATATAGTGTATCAATAAAAAACAATAGAGACTGAGATTTAATATGCATATAAAACTGTGACTGAGTACAAAACAACAATTTAGCAGATAATTCAACATGTACACGACCTTTGTGGGTCCCTACAGTGCCAATACAAAGTCTAAACATGATATCTAACATGATTTGCCGTTCAATTTCTATAACACATGGAGAACATATGGATAACAACAGATTTTTCAACTATGCAGTTCCATGGAATTGATCAAGTCACAATTCCTATGGTGCACAACCACATGCCCATCACCTAGCATGTGCGTCACCTCAAAACCAATCATATGGCACATAATACAGGGTTTCATACCGTCAGAACCAAATTTAGAACTATTACTTACCTCAACCTGTGCAAATATCTACTCCAACACACCTTTGCCTCGCGAAACAGCCTCTAAATGGCTCGAATCTAGCCACAAACAATTTGATACAATCAACACGAGCTAAAGGAATCAATTCCATAAGAAAATACTAAGCTCTTATTCAAAAGTCAAAAAGTCAACTCCATAGTTGGCCCCTGGGTCCGCATCTCGGAATCAGGTAAAAGTCACAAAATCCGAACACACATTTAACCACGAGTCCACCCATACAAAAATTACTCAAATCCGATACCAAAATCTCGATCAAAACCTCAAAATTCGACCTAAGAACTTTCCTCCATTTTCCCACAATTTTCAACCTCAAATCACTAATTTAATGATGAAATGTAAGACATAAACATGGGAATTAATTAAAACTAGGTAGGAATCACTTACCCCAATCATCCATTTGAAAATCTTTCAAAGAATCGCCTCCCACCGAGCTCCCAAAATAAATGTTGTGTTATGAACTCAAACCCTCGTTTTTTGAAATTTAACACTGCTGCACAACTATCCTTCATCGCGAACACGACCTTCTTCCTGCGTTCGCGAAGCACAAAATAGTCTGCCCCTCTAATTTGCCTTATGCAAATGCGAAGACATCCACGTGAACACGAACCAAATGCTTTCTCAAACCTACGCGATCGTGAAGAACAAAAGTGTGACCCCAGCTTCTGCCTCCTATACCCTACCCGAACGCGACCTTAGCCACGCGTTCGCGAATCACAACATCCCACAACTATGCGATCACAACCTCCTTCTCGAGAATGCGTAGAACAAAGTCCTCCACTGCCCATCTAAGCCTACGCGATCACGGACCTTCCCACGCGATCGCGTATCAGGAAACTAGATCAGTGCACCAGAAAATCTGCAGCTATAACACCAAGTCCAAAATTGATCCGTTAACCATCCAAAACTCATTCGAGAGCCCCGGGACCTCAACCAAACGTACCAACAAGTCCTAAAACATGATACGAACTTAGTCGATCCTTCAAATCACATCAAACAACATCCAAAACAGGAATCACACCCCAATTCAAGCCTAATGGAACTAAGGAAATCCAAATTCTACAAACGATGCCGAAACCTATAAAAGCATGTCCGATTGACCTCAAATTTTGCACACAAGTCACAAATGACACCACAGACCTACTCCAACTCCCCAAACTGCAACCTGAGCCCGATAACCACAAATTCCACTCTCGGTCAAACTTCCAAATTTCCAACTTTCGCCATTTCAAGCCTAATTAAACTATAGACCTCCAAATCACAATCCGGACACACTCCTAAGTCGACAATCACAAAACGGAGCTAACAGAACCATCAAAACTCCATTCCAGAGTAGTTTACACATAAGTCAGATCCGGTCAACCATTTCAACTTATGCTTTCAACCTTGAGACTAAGTATCTGAATTCATTCCGAAACGTGTCCCGACCCGAACCAACTACCCCGGCAAGTCATGTAGCAACAATTAAGCATAAAATGAGAAGTAAATGGGGAACGAGGCTACAACTATCAAAATAAATGGCCTGGTCGTTATATCCTCCCCCTCTTAAACAAACATTCATCCTCGAACGGGTCAAGAAACATACCTGGAGCCTCAAATAGGTGTGGATATTTACTCTGCATCTCCCGCTCGGTCTCCTAAGTAGCCTCCTCAACTGGCTGACCTCTCCACGACACCTTCACTAAAGCTATGTTATTTGACCTCAACTTTCAAACCTGCCGATCCAAAATAGCCACCTGCTCCACATCATAAGTCAAATCATCATCCAACTGAACCGTGCTGAAATCCATCACATAAGACGGATCGCCTACATATTTCCGAAGCATAGAAAGATGAAACACTGGATGCACACTTGAAAAATTAGATGGCAAGGCAAGCTTATAAGCCACCTCTCCGATCCTCTGAAGTACGTCAAATGGCCCGATATACCGAGTGATCAACTTGCCCTTCTTCCTAAACCTCATAACAACTTTCATGGGTGAAACCTTGAGCAGTACCTTCTCCCCAACCATGAAAGAAACATCACGAACCTTCCTATCAGCATAACTCTTCTGTCTTGACTGCGCTGTGTGAAGATGATCCTGAATAAAATTAAGCTTGACCAAAACATCCTGAACCAAGTCAGTACCCAATAGCCTAGCCTCACCCGGCTCAAACCAACCCATCAGATATCTATACCATCTCCCATACAAAGCCACATACAGAGCCATATGAATGCTCGACTGGTAGCTGTTATTGTAGGCAAACTCCGCGAGCGGTAGAAACTAATCCTATGAACCCCCGAATTCAAAGACACAAGCGCGTAGCATGTCCTCCAATATCTAAATAGTGTGCTCAGATTGTCCATCCATCTAAGGGTGAAATGCTGTACTCAACTCAACCTGGGTGCCCAACTCTTGTTGTACTGCTCTTTAAAACTGTGATATAAACTGCGTGCCCCAATCTAAAATTATGGACACTTGCACACCGTGAAGGCGAACGATCTCGTGGATATATATCTCAGCCAACCGGTCTGATGAATAAGTAGTCCCAACTGGAATGAAGTGCGCAGACATGGTCAACCAATCCACAATCACCCAAATAGCATCGAACTTCCTCAATGTCCATATGAGCCCAACTACAAAATCCATGGTGATCCGCTCCTATTTCCACTCTGGAATCTCTAGCCTCTGAAGCAATCCATTCGGTCTCTAATGCTCAAACTTAACCTGCTGACAATTAAGGCTCCGAGCTACCAATCCCACTATATCCATCTTCATTCTTCTCCACCAATAGTGTTGCCTTAAGTTTTGGTACATCTTCGCGGCACCCAGATGAATGGAATACCGCGAACTATTGGCCTCCTCAAGAATCGACTCATGTAGCCCATCTACATTGGGCACGCAGATCCTACCCTATTTCCTCAACACCCCATCATCCCCAATAGTAACAACTCTAGCTTGGCCATGCTGAACCGTGTCCTTAAGGACAAGTAAATGGGGGTCATCATACTGGCGCTCTCTGATGCGATCAAATAAGGAAGACCGAGAAACCACACAAGCTAGAACCCGACTGGGCTCCAAAACATCTAATCTCACGAACTGGTTGGCCAAGGACTGAACATCAATTGTAAGAGGTCTATCACCAACATGAATGAATGAAAGCCTATCCATACTCACCGCCTTTCTACTCAAGGCATCGGCCACCACATTGGCCTTGTCGGGATGATACCAAATAGTAATATATAGTCCTTTAGTAGCTTCAACTATCTCCGCTACCTCAAATTTAGATCCTTTTGTTTGAAAAAGTGCTGGAGGCTCTGATGATCTGTAAATACCTCAGAAGACACACCGTAGAGATAATACCTCCTAATATTCAATGCATGACGATTGCTTCCAACTCCAAATTATGAATAAAGTAGTTCTTCTCATTAGGCTTTAACTGAAGAAAAGCATAAGAAATCACTCTACCCTCCTACATCAAGACACACTCAATACTGATTCGGGAAGCATCACAATACACTGTATAAGAGCCTGAAGCGGAAGGCAAAACTACAACTGGATCTGAGGTCAAGGTAGTCTTGAGCTTCTGAAATCTCTCTTCACACTTATCCGACCACCTGAAAGTAGATCCCCTTTTGGGTAAAGTTTGTTAAAGGCGATGTAATAGACGAGAAACCCTCCACGAAGCAACGATAATAACCGGCCAGGCTGAGAAAGCTCTGAATCTCCGTAGCTGAGGACGGTTTGGGCCAACTCTAAACCGACTGTATCTTCTTTGGATCCACCTTAATCCTATCACTAGACACCACATGCACCAAGAACGCCACTGAACTTAGCTAAAACTCAGACTTGGACAACTTGCCATAAAGCTTCTCCTTCCTCAACTGCTGCAACACAATCATCAAATGATGGGCATGCTCCTCCAAGTTACGAGAGTACACCAGGATATCATCAATGAATACTATGACAAACAAGTCGAGATAAGGCTTAAATACACTTTTCATCAAATTCATGAATGTTCTGGGTCGTTGGGCAGCCCAAAGGACATCACAAGGAACTCTTAATGATCATAGCGGGTCCTGAATGCTGTCTTTAGAATATCCGAGTCCCGAATCTTCAACTGGTGATACTCAGACCTCAAATCGATCTTAAAGAACACCCTTGCTCCCTGAAGATGGTCAAATAGATCATTAATGCGCGGCAAAAGATACTTGTTCTTGATTGTAACTTTTTTCAACTACCTATAATAGATGCACATCTGCATAGTACCATCATTCTTCTTCACAAACAAAACCGGTGCACCCTAAGGTGACACACTGGGTCTAGTAAACTCCTTATCAAGAAGTTCCTGAAGCTGCTTCTTTAATTCCTTCAACTCAGTTGGTGCCATACGATACAGTGGAATAGAAATGGGCTGAGTGCCCGACACCAAGTTAATACCTAAGTCAATATCCTTGTCGGGCGGTATGCCCGACAAGTCTATAGGAAACACATCCGGCAAATCTCGTACCACCGGAACAGAGTCAATTGTAGGGGTATCAACACCAACATCTCTCACAAAGGCCAATTAAGATAAACAACCCTACCCAACCATCCGTTGGGCCTTCAAATATAAAATCACTCTACTGGGAACATAGTCTAGAGAACCTCTCCACTCGATCCTTGGAATCTCCGACATCGCCAACGTCACGGTCTTCGCGTGACAATCCATAACAGCATGACATGGATACAATCAATCCATACCCAAGATCATGTTGAAATCAACCATACTAAGCAATACGAAATTAACTCTAGTCTCCAATCTCCCAATAATCACTTCACCTAAGCGATATACACTATCCATAACAATAGAATCACCCATTGGCGTAGATATATGAACAGATGAAAATAAGGATTCATAGGGTATATCTAGATAATGAGAAAAATACAATGATACATACGAATAAGTGGAATCAAGGTCAAATAATACAAAAGCATCCATATGGCATATTGAGACAATACCTGTGATCACTGCATCTGAAGTAACAACATCTGTCCTGGCAGGAATAGCATAGAATCGGGCCTGACCGCCACCTGATCGGCCTCTCCCTCTAAGGTGACCTCAAGCTTCCTAGGCCCCACCCTGAGCTGGTTGGGTAGGTGGTAAAGTAACTGGTGCGGAAGTGGCAGCCTGACTCCTCTACTGCACTAGACCTCCCGGACGATGAGGACACTGCCTCAACATATGCCCAAACTCCTCGCACTCGAAGCAACTCCCCAGTGCTGGTTGTGGGGACTGAAGGCCCCCTCGAGTATCGAGATAATTGTTAGAAGGACCTGACACATATGAACCCTAAACTGATGGAGCACGGGACGAACTCTGATCTGGAAGGGCACTGAGAGATAATTGAACTTGACGAGCACTTTATGAACTATGACTAGATGATGCACCACGCTGAACTGGACGAGCCATCTGAGAGGGCCTATAAGGATGACCCCTGCGGTGGTAGGATTGCCCTTAGAAGGAACACCACCAAAACCACCTCAACCTCGAGGCCTCTTGGCCTCCCTCTCATCACACTCCTGACTACGGACTATCTCTATCTGTCGAGCAATATCAACCACCTCGTCAAAAGTATCACGATATACCCTCCCCCAAGGCATAAGCAACTGCAGCTGATATATGAGGCCATCAATGAACCTCATAATCCTCTATTCTATTAGTGTGAACCAACAAAACTGCGTGATGATCCAACTCTGAAAACTTCATCTCGTACTAGGTCACAAACATACCCTTCTAACGAAGCTGCTCAACTGTCTGCACAGCTCTTCCCTGCGAGATTGCAGCACGAACTTCTCCAAGAAGAGAACGAAGAACTCCTGCCATGAAAGTGGTGCTGCACTGACTGTCCTACGACTCTCATAAGCCTCCCACCATCTGAAGGCAACCCCAGTTGATTGAAAAGTAGTGAACGAGACCCCACTGGTCTCTAGAATATGCACCGTGCGAAGTATCTGCTTGCACTTATCTAAGAAGCCCTCGGCATCCTCAGACTCAGACTCACTAAATGATGGAGGCTGAAGCCTCCAAAATATCTCTAGTCTCCTCTGTCCATCGTCAGTCATAACGGGACCTACACAGGCTCGAGTAGCTGAGATCGACTGGGCTGGTAGTATTCTCGGAGTCTGAAGTTCCTGAATCACCTGCTATGGAGTACGGGCAACGGAAGTCTGAGTACCTCCCCCGTCCTGAGAGTTGGCTGCTACGACCGGACTAGAGATTGCCTGAGCAAAGCTGGTGCACAAAGTCAATATCTGAGCCAAAGTCTCCTGAAGGCCTGGAATCACAATGGGCACAACTGGTGCTTGAGATGCCCCCACTGTCTCAGCCATATCTGGTACTCGCTCCTAAGCTGTAGCAACTGGTGGATCTACAGGTGCTGCTCTAGCTGTTGTACGAGCAGCACCCGTGCCCCTACTGTGGCCTCAGCCTCATACGACCCTAGCATGGGGTAATGATGGTTGTCCGTCCTGTCCGGTAGCACGTGTCCTCTTCATCTGTGAGAGAATAGAGCAACAAAAGTTTATTTCCCGGAATCAACAAATTCGCATGACAAGAATACAAGAATGTGAAGTTTCCTCAGGGTTCGGCAACCTCTCGAAGATAAGTACAGACGTCTCTGTACCGATCCGCAAGACTCTACTAAATCCGTTCATGACTCGTGAGACCTATGTAACCTAGGTTCTAATATCAACTTCTCATGACCCAAAACTTATCCTGTCGTAATGGCGCCTAACGTGGTACTTGGAAAGCCGACGCTTCAAAAAAAATAAATACTTCCAACACTTTTAAATGAAAAATAAAACAAGACAGGTTTAAATCATCAAACTCTCAAAAACAAAACTGGATAGAACGTCAAAACCCAATACGGAAATTATCAACATCAGGGTGTCACTGAGTATATGGACGTCTATACAACACAAGTCTGGAAATACCTTGGAATCCCAAAACGATCAAGCTGCGCAGAGAATTAGCACCCACCGTGTCCGGAAACACCTGGATCTGCACACAAAGTGCAGGGTGTAGCGTGAGTACAACCAACTCAGTAGTAGCAAGACTAATTAAGGGACTGAAAGTAGTAACGAGCTTCACAGATATAGCTAAATGACAATAATTTCAACATAGGAATATAGGCATGCTTTCATGTTCGACAATTAAGGCCAAAACAGTTAATTCATGTCAAATTCAATTGAAACAGGATATGATATCTCTTAGAAATTACATGACAGTGATATATGCCAGCTAAAGTGAAACAGTAATGAAATCAAGTGTAAAATCTCAGAGTCAACAGTCACTGAGTAGATGTATCAATAAAGAACAATAAAGAGTTAAGAACAATAAAGAGTTAGATTTAACATGCCCAAACAACAATGATATAATGTATCAATAAAGAACAATAAAGAGTTAGATTTAACATGCAAGTAAAACTGTGACTGAGTAGAAAACAACAATTTAGCAGATAATTCAACATGTACACGACCTCTATGGGTCCCTACAGTGCCAACGCATAGTCTAAACATGATTTCTAAGATGATTTGCAGTTCAATTTCTATAACACATGGAGAACATACAGATAACAACATATTTTTCAACTATGTCATTCCATGGAATTGACCAAGTCACAATTCCTATGGTGCACGCCCACACGCCCGTCACCTAGCATGTACGTCACCTCTAAACAAATCACATGACACATAATAAAGGGTTTCGTACCCTTAGAACCAAATTTAGAACTATTACTTACCTCAAGCCGTGTAAATCTTTATTCCAACACACCTTTGCCTTGCGAAACTGCGAATCTAGACAAACAATTCGATACAATCAACACGAGCTAAAGGAATCAATTCCATAAGAAAGTACTAAGCTCTTAATCAAATGTCAAAATGTCAACTAAAGTTGGCCCCCGGGCCCGCGGCTTAGAATCGAGTAAAAGTCACAAAATCCGAACACCCAATTCAACCATGAACCCACGCATACCAAAATTACTCAAATCCGATACCAAAAGCTCGATCAAAACCTCAAAATTCGGCCTAAGAACTTTCCTCCATTTCCCCCCCAATTTTCCACCCCAAACCACTAATTTAATGATGGAATCAAAGACATACACATGGAAATTAAACAAAACTAGGTAGGAATCACTTACCCCAATCACCCATTTGAAAATCTCTCCAAGAATCGCCTCCTACCGAGCTCCCAAAATCAATTTTGTGTTATGAAATTAAACTCTCATTTTTTGAAATTTAACACTGCTGCCCAGCTACCATTCATCGCGAACGCGACCTTCTTCCCGCATTCGCGAAGCACAAAATAGTCTGCTCCTCTAATTTTCCTTATGCAAACGCGGAGACATCCTCACAAACGTGAACCAAATTCTTCCTCAAACCTACGTGATCGTGGCCCTCTTCACGCAATTGCGAAGAAAAAATGCATGATCCCAGCTTCTCCCTCCTATACCCTACGCGAACACGACCTTAGCCACTCGTTCGCGAATCACAACATCCCACAACTACGCGATCATAGCCTTCTTCTGGCGAACGTGTAGAACAAAGTCCTCCACTGCCCAGTTAAGCCTACGCAAGCACAGACCTTCCCACGCGAACGCGTATAAGGAAACCAGATCAGTGAACCAGAAAATCTGTAGCTATAACACTAAGTCCAAAATTAATCCGTTAACCATCCAAAACTCACCCAAGGCCCCAGAGACCTCAACCAAATGTACCAACAAGTCCTAAACCACGATACGAACTTAGTCGAGCCTTCAATTCACATAAAACAATATCAAAAACATGAATCACACCCCAATTTAAGCCTAATGGAACTAAGGAAATTCTAATTCTACAAATGATGCTGAAACCTATCAAATCACGTCAGATTCACCTCAAATTTTGCACATAAGTCACAAATGACACCACGGACCTACTCCAACTCCACGAACCCCAATCTGAGCCCGGCAACCACAAAGTCCACTCTCGGTCAAACTTCTAAATTTACAACCCTTTCCCATTTCAAGCCTAATTCAACTATAGACATCCAAATCACAATCCGGTCACGCTCCTAAGTCCAAAATCACCTAACGGAGCTAACAGAACCATCAAAAATCCATTCCGGAGTCGTTTACACATAAGTCAATATCCGATCAACCATTTTAACTTAAGCTTTTAACCTTGAGACCAAGTGTCTCAATTCATTCTGAAATATCTTCGAACCTGAACCAACCACCCCGAAAAGTCATGTAGCAACAGTAAAGCATAAAATGAGCAGTAAATGGGGAACACGGATAAAACTCTCAAAATGACCGACCAGGTCATTACATTGACTTTGTTGATGTTGGGGTCAGATTTTGATTCCGGAAGTTGGAATAGGTCGGTTGTGTCATTTATGACTTGTGTACAAAATTTGAGGTCAATCCGAGTTGGTTTGATTTGATTCGGCATTGATTTTAGAAGTAGGAAGTTCATTGGTTTCATTAATCTTGAATTGGGGTGCGATTCATGATTTTGATGTTGTTTGGTGTGATTTGAGGCTTCGACTAAGTGCGTATCATGTTTTAGGTTGTGTTGGTATTGTTGGATGGGGTCCCGAGGGCCCCGGGTATGATTCAGATTGATATCAGATTGAGGTTAGACTTAAGGAAATTGCCAAAGCTTAAAGCTTTTGGTGTGATTGAACCTCCGTGGTTTTGCGAGACCCCAGAAGCACCCATGGGGTCGCTGAAGTGATTTGGGCATTGGTTGACTGGTCCGCACGTTCAACAGTAGTGCTCAGATGCGCAACCGCTGGATCAAGAATTGTCCCGCAGATGCAAAATTTGGACTTTGGGCGGGAGACCGCATGTGCGGAGTCTTTGGCACAGAAGCGGAAACGTAGGTGTGCTGTTTGTGCCACACAAGCGGAAGTCCATGAGCTTAATTGAGGCCGCACTTGCGATGGCATTTTTCGCAGGTGCGGAGTCGCAGATGCGATACAAAGGCCGCATAAGCGGATATCGCTGGGTAGAAAGAGAGAAGATCGAGGGTTAGAGTTATTTTTCATACTTTGAGTTGTAGAGCTCGCTTTTGGGCAATTTTGGAAGGGATTTTCAAGATTTATGGGGTAAGTGTTTTTAACTCGGATTTGCTTATTATTTATGATTCTACCCTTGTTTTTATCATATAATTAGTGTTTTGAGTGGGAGAAATTGGAGATTTTTGTGAAAACTTCCTAAACTATAAATTGAGGGTTTAAGGGTTGATTTGAGGTCGGAATTGGATAATTTTAGAATGGTTGGAGTCGTATCAGAATGGGTGTTAGGAGTTTGTAAGTTTGGTCATGTTTTGAGGTGCGAGCCCGGGGTTGACTTTTTTATTTTCTTTAAAGATTGCAACTTTATTATCTAGAATCATTTCCTCTGGTTTGTATTCACGCTATTAAGTTATTTTGGCTAGATTCAAACCGTCCGGAGTTGGGTATTCGAGGGAAAGGCTTACTAGTGGGTTGATTTAGCTTGTGTGAGTTAAATATCTTGCCTAACTTTGTGTGGGGGATACTGCCCCTTATGATTTGGGTTGTTTGTGCAAATTGTACTATGTGAAAGTTGTTTATATAAGGTGACGAGTGTGTACATAGTCTATATGTGGTATTTTGACCATTTAGACTTTTAGACTTCATCTAGGCATCTACCTATACTTGATATAACATGTTACATCTTTTACTGTTAAATTTACTCTCACATTCCCTAATTGATGTTGTTAATATTTGTTACACTATTTATTGTCATAATTGCTCTTTACAACCTCTTTTATTGTCTTATTACCCCTTTAATTGTTGAATTACTCTTACTTGAAGTTGTTATTTCGTGGAATATCTCCTTGTGGAGTTACTAATGTTGAAGTTGTAAAATCCATTATCACATTTAGATGAATTTGTTAATTGTTGAGGTGTCTTTCCTTGTTAAGTATTCCTCATTCATGTTATTGCCACTGAGATAATTGTATACATTGTGATTGAGCCATGGGCTATTTGTTGTCGAAATATTGGTATTGTTGATTTTTTGCAAGTTGTGGAATATGAGAACTTGTGTTGCGCGTTGTTATTGTGTTGTGATATTGATATGCATGTGGTGATATAAGGATAAGGGTTTATACGCATGCAGTGAGATAAGGTGGGCTTGATACGCGTGTTGCTAGTAGTGGAACTACTTAAAGCCACGCGGTGAGATAAGGTGGGCTGAAACGCGTGTAGTTATTCAGTGGTTAGTCTACATTATTGAACTGCTTACTTGTCTGTTACTTTCTTGCCTTTCATTATTAGACCATGCTATACCCTGTATAGTTTATTTTATCCTAGTAGGTGTCTTGACCTGGCCTCGTCACTACTCTACCGAGGTTAGGCTTGATACTTACTAGGTACCGCTGTGGTGTACTCATACTACGTATATCTGCTCGACATCCGCTCGTGCCAAACACTAGTGATTGATTTGCTAGCTTTAGAGACTTCAGGGTATATCTGCTCGACATCCGCAGGCCTCGGAGTCACCTTCTGCTATCTCATATTACTATTTATCCTTTATTTAGACAGTGATGTATGTTGAGTTTTTAGTACTTTCTGTAGATCTTATGACTGAGTCTCACCGGATTTTTGGAAATGTTATATCGTGGTTCATTATTGAGATCTTTTTTAGGCTTATTAGTTTATATCATGTTTTCAGTCTTTATTTCTGTCAAATTCTCTTGTTTGTTAGGCTTACCTAGTTTTAAAGACTAGGTGCCATCATGACATCATAGGGCGGGAGATTGGGGTCGTGACAAGTTTGTATCAGAGCTCTAGGTTCATATATTTTACGAGTCATAAGAAGGTTTAGTAGAGTCTTGCGGATCAGTACAGAGACGTATGTACTTATCTTCGAGATGCTATGAAACTGTAAGGAAATTTCCACTTCTTTGATTCCTTATCATACAAACTTATTCATTTTGAAATATGAGTTTGTCTTTCTATTCTCTCATAGATGGTGAGGACATGTACTACTAGATCCGATAATCAAACACTCGTGCCCCCTGCTAGAGCCGTAAGATGCCGGGGTTGGGGTACAGGCCGATGAGGGGCACGTGGTGCAGATAGAGCATCTGCCCGGACAGTGATTGAGGAGCCACCAGTAGCTCTGGGTGGGGGACAAGCACCTGAGGTGCCTGTTGTTACCCTTACACTTCAGGAGACTCTATCACAGTTTATGAGTATATTTGGCGCTCAGGCTCAGGCGGGATTGATTCCCCTCACACCAGCTATATCTCAGGCCGGGGAGGAGCCCAAACTCCCGTAGTGCATACTCCAGAGTAGCAAGTCCAAGCTGATCAGGTCCTGGGAGTTATGCCAGTGCATATTGTTATTCTGGTTCGGCCAGAGGGTAGGGCAGTGGCATTCGAGGAGGAGCAACTGAGACGTGACAGGTTCAAGAAGTATCATCCTTCTACTTATAGAGGCCAAGATACCGAGGATGTGCAGGTTTTTCTAGAGAAGTGCCACCGTATTCTCCGCACCATGAGTATTGTGGAGATGAGCAAAGTTACTTTTACTACATTCCAGCTGTCAGGAGTAGCGTATCAGTGGTGGTAGGCTTACGAGTAGGGTAGCCTAGCTGATGCAACTTCGCTTACTTTGACTCAAGTTTTAGAGATTTTCTTGAGAGAGTTTGTTCCCTAGACCCTTCAGGATGTATGGCGTATAGATTTTGAGCAGCTGTGTCAGGGGACTATGACAGTGTCAGAGTATGCAATCGGATTTAGTGAGTTGTCCCGACATGCATCTACCCTGGTTTTTATAGTCAGACAATGAGTCCACAGATTCATCAAGGGGATCAATTATGGTATTAGATTCAGCCTGGCTCTTGAGTTGGAGATAGATAATTTATCTCAGTAGATAGTAGAGATCGCGCGGAGGTTGGAGCGTATTCAGGGTCGTGAGAGAGAGGACAAAGAGGCCAAGAGGCCTCAGGATTCGGGAGGATATAGTGGTGCCCATGCCCCGACTGCATCCCGTCATGACAGGGGCTATGTGTGTCGTCCAGTTCATTCAGCACTTCCAGCTTCTAGTGGTGCTCCGGCCACTCTGAGGTCTCAAGTTTCCCATTTTGCACAACCACTATCTAGTGCACCTCCTGCAAGGGGTGCCTTCAGCAGTTAGTTCAACCGAACAGGCCAGGGTCAGTTTTAGCAGCCCCGCTCACCGAGAGCTTTCTTTGAGTGTAGTGATACTAAACATATGGTCAGGAGTTTCCCCAAACTCATGAGGGGTATGCCTTCACAGATTACACTAGCTCCACGGATTCCACAGGATCCACAGGCCATGGTTACTACTCAAATATTTTCTCCACCTGCACCGCCAGCTAGGGTTGGAGGTCAGACAAGTAGAGGTCGCCCTAGAGGGGACGACCATGATCGATTGTATGCTTTTTCGGGTAGGATGGAGGCTACTGCTTCAAATGCTGTTATCGCAGGCATTGTTCCGGTCTATCACAGGGATGCTTCAGTTTTATTGGATCCGATTCCACTTACTCATATCTGTATCCTACTTTGCTCAGTATTTGGATATATTTCATGATTCTTTGAGTTCTACTGTATATGAGTTCACGCCTGTGGGAGATTCTACTATTGTGGACCATGTGTATCGGTCGTGTTTAGTTGTTATTGGTGGTTTTGAGACCAGAGTTGATCTATTGTTATTCAATATGGTAGACTTTGATGTTATCTTGGGCATGGACTAGTTGTCGCCCTATCACACTATTATGGATTGTCACGCCAAGCATGTGATACTAGCTATGCTAGGTTTATCGCAATTGGAGTGGAGGGATATATTAGATCATTTTCCTAGCAGGGGTGTGTCACTCCTTAAGGCATAGCGGGTGGTTGAGAAGGGGTGTGAGGCATATTTAGCCTTTGTGAGAAATGTGAATGATGATACTCTTACCGTTGAGTTAGTTCCGATAGTGAGATTTCCCTGATGTGTTTCTAGTAGAACTTTCCGGCATGCCGCCCGATAGAGCTATCTATTTTGGTATTGACTTGTTTCTGACAATCAACCCATTTCTATTCCCCCATATCGTATGGCGCCAGCGGAGTTGAAGGATTTAAAGGAACAACTGCAAGATTTTCTTTATAAGGGATTTATCAAATAAGAAGGATGGTACTATGTGGATGTGTATTGATTATAGGCAGTTGAACATAGTCACAGTCAAGATCAAGTATCCATTTCCATGCTTTGATGACTTATTTGACCAGCTTCAGGGAGCAGAGTGTTCTTAAAGATTGATTTGAGGTCAAGGTATCATCAGCTGAAGATTCAGGATCCGGATATCCCGAAGACTGCTTTCAAGACTCGTTATAGTCACTAAGAATTTCTAGTGATGTCATTTGGGCTGAACAACACCCCAACAACATTCGTGCACCTGATGAACAGTGTATTCCAGCAATATCTCAACTTTTTTGTCATCGTATTCATTGACGACATCTTGGTGTACCCCGGTCACATGGAGGATCATAAGAAACATTTGAGGATTTTGCTCCAGATCTTGAGGGAGAAGAAGTTATATGCACAATTTTCAAAGTGTAAATTTTGGCTTGATTCGGTGGCATTTTTGGGTCATGTTATGTTTAGTGAGGGGATCAAGGTAGATCTGAAGAGGATTCAGGCAGTTCAGAGATGGCCTAGACTATGTTTAGCTACTATGATTTAGAGTTCTCTTGGTTTTGCTGGATATTATCTCCATTTCATAGAGGATTTCTTATCTATTGCTGCACCTTTAACTAGATTGACCGAAAAAGGTGCTCCATTCAGGTAGTCTAATGAGTGTGAGGAGAGCTTTTAGAAGCTCAAGACTGGCTTGACCATAGCTCCAGTCTTAGTTTTGCCTTCACCATTGGGTTCATATACGGTTTATTGTGATTCTTGGTGAATTTGTATTGGGTGTGTCTTGATGTAGGGGGTATGGCGATTGCTTATGCTTCACGCCACCTGAAGCCCCGTGAGAAGAACTACCCCGTTCATGGTCTAGAGTTAGCAACAATACTCCACGCATTAAAAAATTGGAGGCATTATCTCTATGGCATGTCTTGCGAGATATTTACAAATCATCGTAGTCTACAACACTTGTTCAAGCAAAAGGACCTGAACTTGAGGTAGCTGAAGTGGTTAGAGTTTTTGAAAGACTATGATATCACTATTCTGTACCATCCCACGAAGGCTAATATAGTGGACGATGCCTTGAGTAGAAAGGCTGAGAGTATGGGTATAATTGCATATATTCCAGTTGGTGGGTGGCCATTAGCATTAGATATTTAGGCTTTGGCCAATCAGCTGATGAGATTAGATGTTTCGGAGCCCAGCCAGGTTCTAGCTTGCATGGTTTCTCGGTCTTCTTTGTATGAGCGCATCAGAGAGCGTCTGTATGACGACCCCCATTTTCGTATCCTTGAGGATGTGGTATAGCATGTCAATGCCAAGGAGGATTCTATCATAGATGACACAGTGTTGCGGATGCAGGGCCAAATATATGTGCCCAAAGTAGATGAGTTGCATGTGTTGATTCTTAATGAGGCCCATAGTTCGTGGTACTCCATCCATCTGGGTGAAGCTAAGTTGTATCACAATTTGAGGCGCACTATTGCTGGAGAATAATGAAGAAAGATACAGCAGAGTATGTGGCTCGGTGCTGGAACTGTCAGCAGGTGAAATACGAGCATCACAGGTCGGGTCAGAGAATTGAGATTCCCTAGTGGAAGTGGGAGCGTATTATCATGGACTTCATTGTTGGGCTCCCACGGACTTTGAAGAAATTTGATGCAGTTTGGGTGATTGTGGACCGATCGACTAAGTCTGTACATTTCATTCCAGTTGTGAATACCTATTCTTTAGAACAACTAGCTGATATCTATACCCGCAAGATTGTTCGTCTTCACAGTATGCTGGTGTCCATTATTTCTGATTGGGGCATGTAGTTCATATCATATTTCTGTAGGGTCATACAGTGTGAGTTAGGCACACGAGTTGAGTTGAGTACAACATTTCACCCTCAGACAAATGGGCAGTCCGAGCGCACCATTTAGATCTTAAAGATATGCTATGCACCTGTGTTATAGATCTCGGGGGTTCTTGGGATCACTTTCTACCGCTTGCAGACTTTGCCTATAACAACTACTACCAATCGCATATTTAGATTGCTCCATATGAGGCCTTATTTAGATTGCTCTGTGAGGCCTTATATGGGAGGCAGTGTCTTTCTCCAGTTAGTTGGTTTGAGCCTGGAGAGGCTAGGTTGTTGGACACTGATTTTGTTCGGGATTCCTCAGAGAAAAACAAGTTGATTAAGGATCGGCTTCGTACAACACAGTCTAGGGAGAAGAGTTAGGTTGATCAAAGGTCTCGTGATGTAGCATTTATGGTTAGAGAGAGGGTTTTGCTCCGGGTTTCACCCATGAAGGGTGTGATGAGGTTCAGGAAGAAGGGCAAGTTGAGCCCTAGGTATATTGGCCCTTTTGAGATCCTTGTGAGAGTGGGGGGGGGGGGTGGCTTACAAGGTTGCATTTCCACCCATCTTATCCATAGTTCTCCAGAGTTCCATGTTTTCATGCTCAATAAATATTATGGTGTTCCGTCCCATGTGTTAGATCTTAGCTTAGTCCAATTGGACAAAGATTTGACTTATGTTGAGGAGCCGATGGCCATTTTGGATAGGCAGGTCCGAAAGTTGAGGTCAAAGAATATTGCTTCCGTGAAGGTTCAATGGAGGAGTTAACCAATCGAGGAAGCGATTTGGGAGACCGAGCATGATATGCGTAGCCGTTATCCTCATATTTTCAGCACTTCAGGTGCGTCTCTATACTCGGTAGAGGTCGAACATTTGTTTAAGAGGGGGATAATGAAACTACACGGCCGATCATTTTGTATATTGTAGCCCCGTTTCATTATTTATCACTCCTTCTATGTTCATTTGTGGCTATGTGACTTTCTGGGGTGGTTGGATTGGTTCTGGGAAACTTTCAGAGTGAATTGGGACACTTTGTCCAAGGTTGGAAGCTTAAGTTGAAAGAGTTGATCGGAGTTTGACTTTTGTGTAGACGACAGTGGAATGGAGTTTTGATGGTTCCGATAGCTTCGTATGGTTATGACTTAGGATGATGCCCAAATATTGATTTGGAGGTCCGTAGGTCGTTTTGGGTTGAATTGGTGAAATTTGGAAAGTTGAAGGTTTGGAAGGTTGCGAGGTTTAACAGAGAGTTGACTTTGTTGATATCAGGGTTAGATTTTAGTTCCAGAAGTTGGAATAGGTCCGTTGTGTAATTTATGTCTTGTATGCAAAATTTTAGGTCAATCGGAGTTGGTTTGCTATGATTCCGCATTGATTTTAAATGTGGGAAGTTCATTAGTTTCATTAAGCTTGAAATGGGGTGCGATTCATGATTTTGATGTTATTTTATATGATTTGAGGCTTCGACTAAGTTTGTATAATTTTTTAGGATGTCTTGGTATGTATGGATGGATTCCCGAGGGCCTCAGGTATGATTCAGATTGATATCAGATTGAGTTTGGACTTAAGGAAATTGCTGAAGCTTAAAGCTTCTGGTGTGATCGCACCTACTTGGTTTTGGCCGTAGGTGCGAGACTGCATAAACGGCCATGGGGTCGCAGAAGCGGTTTGGGAATTTGTTGACTGTGTCCACACGTGCGGACAATAGTGCGTAGATGAGCAACCGCTGGAACGATAATTGTCCTGGAGATGCGAAATTTGGACTTTGGGCGGGAGACTGCATGTGCAGAGTCTTTGGCACAGAAGCGGAAATGCAGGTGCACTGTTTGTGCCACAGAAGAGGAAGTCCCTAAGCTTAGTTGAGGCTGCACCTGTGATGGAATTTCCGTAGGTGCAGAGTCGCAGATGCGACAGAGACTCCGCAAACGCGAATATCACTGGGCAGAAATAAAGAAGATCGAGGGTTAGAGTAATTTTTCATACTTTGAGTTATAGAGCTCACGTTTGGGCAATTTTCAAAGTGATTTTCAAGATTTGGACCGGTGTAAGTGTTTTTGACTAGGATTTTCTTATTATTCATGATTCCATCCTTATTTGTATCTTTTAATTTGTGTTTTGAGTTGGAAATATTGAGGAATTTTGTGAAAACATCCTAAACTATAAATTGAGGGTTTGAGGCTAGAATTGGATAATCTTAGTATAGTTGGACTCGTATATGAATGTGTATTCGGATTTTGTAAGTTTGGTTGGGTTCCGAGGTGTGAGCCTGGGGTTGACTTTTTGAGTTGGCTTTTTGATTTTATTTTGAAGATTGCAACTTTATTATCCAGAATGGTTTTCTATGGTTTCTATTCATGGTAATAAGTTAATTTGGCTAGATTCGAGTCGTCCGGAGTTGGATATTCACGGGAAAAGCTTACTAGTGTGCTGTTTTAGCTTGTTTGAGGTAAATATGTTGCCTAACTTTGTGTGGGGCAAACTACCCCTTAGGAGTTTGGTTGTTTGTGCAAAATGTACTATGTGAAAGTCGTGTATACAAGGTGATGAGTCTTTACACATGCTATGTTGTATTTTGACCAGTTAGAATT
Source organism: Nicotiana tomentosiformis (assembly GCF_000390325.3). Taxonomy (NCBI): domain Eukaryota; kingdom Viridiplantae; phylum Streptophyta; class Magnoliopsida; order Solanales; family Solanaceae; genus Nicotiana; species Nicotiana tomentosiformis. The sequence goes on along the minus strand of NC_090820.1, from coordinate 76,166,670 downwards.
TTAGACTTCTTCCATGAATCTACTTGAACTTGATATAACATGTTACATCTTTTTCTGTTAAATATTATCTCACATACCCTAATTGATGTTGTTAGCATTTGTTACACTCTTTATTGTCGTAATTGCTCTTATATACATAGTTGAAGTTACAACCTCTCTTATTGTCTTTTTACCCATTTAATTGTTGGATTACTCTTACTTGAAGTTGTGATTTCATGGAATATCTTCTTGTTGAGTTATTAGTGTTGAAGTTCTAAAAGCCGTTATCACATTGATATGAATTTGTTAATTGTTGAGGTATCTTTCCTTGTTGAGTATCCCTCATTTATCTTGTTTCCACTGAGCTCATTTTATATATTGTGATTGAGAAATGGACTATTTGTTGTGGAAATATTGCTATTGTTGATTTTTTGCAAGTTGTGGCATATGGGCACTTGTGGTGCGAGTTATTATTATGTTGTCATGTTGATACGCATGCGGTGGTATAAGGATAGGGGTTGATACACATGTAGTGAGATACGGTGGACTTGATACGCGTGTTGCTAGTAGTGGAACTACTTGAAGCCACGCGGTGAGATAAGGTGAGCTAAATCGCGTGTAGCTATTTCGGGGAAATGATTTTTAAAACTAAATGCAAGGCTCACGCGGTGATATAAGGAAAGTTTGTGATTGAAATTGTGAAATGTAGAAACAAGGAGGTACCTCGGTTGTGATTCTTGTTGCATCTCTCATGTTAAAAGGCTTGGTGCTTGAGTAGTTCATGTTGTTTCTTCATTATTGTACTTGTAATTATCCTTACTTGTCAACTTGTTGTTTTCCTCATGTTTTCACTCCTTGGTTCCTTTCCCGTTATATTTTCGTGGTTAGTCTACATTATTGAACTGCGTAGTTATCAGTTACTTTCTCACCTTTTATTATTAGACCATGTTATACCCTGTATAGTTTATTTTATCCTAGTAGGTGTCTTGACCGGCCTCGTCACTACTCTACCGAGGTTAGGCTTGATAGTTACTAGGTAACGCTGTGGTGTACTCATACTACACTTCTTCATATTTTTGTGTCGATCCAGGTACATCTTCCCGTGCCGGGCGCTAGTGATTGATTTTCTACCATTGGAGACATTAAGGTATACCTGCTCAACGTCTGCATGTCTCAGATTCACCTTCTGCTATCTCCTATTATTGTTTATCCTTTATTCAAACAGTGATGTATGTTGAGTTTTTAGTACTTTCTATAGAGCTTATGACTCAGTCTCACCGAGTTTTTGGAAATATTGTATTGTGGTTAAGTATTGAAATCTTTCTGAGGCTTATTAGTTTATATCATGTTTTCAGTCTTTATTTCTATTATATTCTCTTGTTTGTTAGGCTTACCTAGTCTTAGAGACTAGGAGCCATCACGACATCCTAAGGCGGAAAATTATATTCGTGACACATCTCAAGTCATATAGATTCATAAATATGCTGACTCGTTCTAGCAAATTACGCATAATTCTACCGAGGTGAAAGACCCGATCCCATAATAATAGTGTACACTACAAAAGTCCTACACCCCGATCCAAATATACATCTCATAATACTGTCGAGGTGAACTGCCCGATCCCATAATAGAACTACTGAGGCTTTTAGCCTAATCCCAAAGGAATAGTGAAAGTTTGATGGGCCACTAGCCCCAGTCACGAATATATGTATGTGTTATGAAATTCAAGAAACTTTTTGTAACGACCTGATCGGTCATTTTGAGAATTAGTATCCCATTCGGTGGCTTAAGGTCTTGAGTAGCTTCGTATTATGTGTTATGACTTGCATGTGTGGTCGAGTTTGGTTTTCGGATGATTCAGAATTAGTTGGAAGAATCAATTTCATGATTGAAGCTTTAAGTTGGAAGCATTGACCAAGTTTGACTTTTGTGTATTTGATCCCTGAACAGAGTTTTGATGGTTCTGTTGGGCTCGGATGATGATTTTGGACTTGTGCATATGCCCGAATTTGCATTTGGATATTCCTATAAGGTTTCGACAATAATTGGCGAAAGTTGGAAATTTGAAGTTTTGAAATATTTATAAGTTTGACCGAGAGTTGACTTTTATGATATTGGGTTTGGATTAGGTTCTGGGAATTAGAATAGCTTCGTTATGTCATTTGGTACTTGTGTGCAAAATTTAGGTTCATTCCGGGTTGATTTGATATGTTTCGGTACGAGTTTTTGAAGTTAGAAGATTTGAAAATTCATTAGTTCGATTCAAGGTGTGATTCGTAGTTTTGACGTTGTTTGATGTGATTTGAGGCCTCGAGTAGGTTTGTGTTATGTTACGGGACTTATTGGTATATTCGGACGGGGTCCCGAGTGGCTCGGATGAGTTTCAGATGACGTTCAGATTATTTTGGACCATTTTGGTTAATGCTGGTTGGCTGAGGTTCTAGTGTGTCTACATTTGCGGAGGTCTGATTGCAGATGCGAGCCCACATATGCGGCACTTTGGTCGCAGAAGCAAATCATGACTTGATGGGGGAAGCCCGCAATAGCGGAATGCTAGGCACATCTGCGCATCCGCAGAAGCAGAATTATTGATTGCAGAAGCGAAGACAGCAGAGTTTTTGCTAGGTGCATCTCCGCTACATGCGTTTGCGTACAAGCAGAGTTCTTGCTGCAGCTGCGAGGGGTTGGCTATTGAGTGGAATCTGCAGAAGCAGATTGTTTGTCGCAAAAGTGACGCCACAGATGCGGCTACTATTTTGAAGGTGCGATCCCCGGGCAGAATGTTAAGAGACGAGGGTTGGTCATTTTCATCATTTTGTTTTGAGTTGGAAGCCTCTATTTTTGGCCATTTTGAAGGGGTTCTTAACGCGTTTGTTTGGGGTAAGTGTTCTATATCCGAAATTGATTTGATTTCATTATTCTATAATTATTTTCATCATTAAAGTTGTGAATTTAATGAAAGAAAATGGGAAAATTTGTAAAATCTTTCAAAATGTAAAATGAGGATTTGAAAGGCGATTCAATATCGATATTTGATAATTTTTGTATGGTTGGACTCGTATCGGAATGGATTTTTGGGTTTTGTGAATTTTTATGGGGTTTTGAGGTGCGAGCACGGAGTTGACATTTTAGTTTTAATTAAAAACTGAAGCTTTATTATCTGGAATTGTCTCCTATGAGTTTTATTTATGTTATGAAGTTATTATGGGTAGATTTGAGCTGTCTGGAGGTTGTTTCACCCAAGAAGATCATTTTAGAGTATCTTTCTAGATTTGGTGAGGTAAGTATCTTGTCTAACTTTGTATGGGGGGACTACCCCCTTAGGATTTGAGTCGTTTGTGCTATTTCTGTAATGTGAAAGCCATTTATGCGAGGTGACGAATACGTACTCAGGCTTATATGTGGAAATTCTATTGGTTTAAACTCTTAGGCATCCTTTATGTATTTATTGGAATTGTTAGCACATGTTATATCCTTTATTCGTCATGTTTACTATTACCTCCCTTATTTAAAGTTGTCATTACATCTCACATTCTTTACTTGCCGAACTTGTTCTTATATTCTTTATTTGGAGTTACCACTTTTACCATTACGTGAGTTTTTTATTCGTTGAGTTGCTATCTCATGGAGATATTTTCACTAATAAGTGTATCCTTGAACAATTAATTGGAATGGAAGTTATCAAGAGGCATACATCTATTTTACTTGAAGTGGTGTTTAAAAGATGTGTGGTTCCTTGCCGAGTTACTTTTCCGTTCATGTTGTTGTTATTGAGATTCTATACTCGGTGTGATGAGCCGTGGGCTATCAGTTGTGAAATTATTGACATCGTTGAATCTTTGGAAAGGTTGTGGCCTACAAACACTTGTGATACGAGTTCATTATGTTGTGTTGTTGTGACGATAGTACATATGAATTGTTGTGTGATTGGGTTGTTGTTATGCAGAGTATAAGGGTAGAATTTCACTGTTGTTGTTATACAGGGAATAAGAGTGGCATCTCATAGTTGTTGAATGTATGGAGTAATATCGGTGGCTATTGTGTTATTGTCCGGGCGGGGTGATAAGAGTGGCTATTATACAGAGTGATAAGGGTGGCTATAAGAGAGATAATAGTGGCTAATAGTATTGTCAGGGCGGAGTGATAAGGGTGGCTATTACACGGAGTAATACAGGTGGCTATTGGAGAGATAATGGTGGTTAATGATATTGTCAGAATGGAGTGACACGGGTGGCTATTAGAGAGATAAGGGTGGAAAATGTCAGGGATGATGTGTGTCAGTTTGGAGACATTGTGGTGGTGAATTTTGTGTGATGGTGTGAATTTCCTTGCATTTGACATATACCTTGCGTGACTTGTTTTGTTGTTTCTATGAGCTATTTGATGTCCTTGATCTTACTTGTAGACGTGGGTTGCAGTAGTACACTTGCACAAGCATGCACTGTAGCATGCCACGTGTACTAGCTCGTAAGTACGAAACTTGACATTTATTGATCATGCCCATGTATTCTTGTATTATCCGTTTTTATGTTGCTATTGAGCCTGTGATTATGCTGGGAGGTTTGTGATTTGTGAGCCTATGATTATGCCGGGCGGGGTTGTGATTGTGAGCCTGTGACCATGTCGGGCGGTTTGTGATTGTGAGCCTGTGACCATGCCATGCGGATTGTGACTGTGAGCCTGTGACTATGCCGGGTAGATTGTTATTTTGGCACGCAAGTTGTCCGTGCAGTTTTGATTTGAGAAGTGGGAACGAGGTGCCGTGAGTATTTGAGGTTGGGTTGAGACCCTGGTCTTGTGACTATGACATGAGGTATCGCAGAGTAATTTCGTTGTATAACTTGTAAAACACATCTTGATTAGTTGGTTGTCTTTTGTGTTCCTTACTTGGTTTGGATGATACTTTACAGTGTTCTTATTGCTTTACTATTTATATCACTTGTTGATTCTTATTGACATTCACTGATTTTTTACTTTCCATTATTAGCTTTATACTTCTATACTGCACAAGTTGTTTTTTCTAGTGAGTGTCTTGACTTGTACCTCGTCACTACTCCATCGAGGTTAGTTTTAATACTTACTGGGTACCGACAGTGGTGTACTCATAATAAATATCTGTATATTTTTGTGCAGAGCCAGGTATTGGAGATATCGAACTAGACAAAGTTAGCTTGTTGATCGCGAGGATTCAAGGTAGAGCTGCTTGGTCATTACAGTCCCTTAGAGTTCTTTCCTTCTTTGTACTGTCAGCTTGTATTTGAATAGCATTGTATATCAATCCTTGAGATCATTCCATGTATTTAACTAGAGTTCATGACACTTTATCACCAGTCTTGGGAAGTTATTTTGATTATTGCCGCGTAAGCTTATTCCGCTTTTGTCTCGGCACTTATATTAAACTATGTTTCAAGTTATCATCGTTAATTATTCGCTTAATCGTTGTTAGTAATCGGCTTACCTCATCTTAGAGATTAGGTTCCATCATGACATCCTACGTAGGGAAGTGGGGGTCATGACAATTTGGTATCAGAGCCCTAAGTTCATAGGTTTTACGAGTCACGAGCAGGTTTAGTAAAGTCTTACGGATCGGTGCGGAGACATCTGTATTTATCTTCAAGAGGCTACACAAATATTAGGAAAGATCTCCACTTATTTCATTTCTGTCGTATGGATTTGTTGATTTTTAAGTTTGAGCCTTTGTATCTCTATTCTCTCATAGATGGTGAGGACGCGTGCTATCGGATCAGCTGAGCAGACACCCGCGTGCACTGCTAGAGATGCGAGAGGCCGGAGCCGAGGTAGAGGTCGAAGAAGAGCACAAGCTGTAGTTAGAGCAACTGTCAGAGTGGCGATTGAGGAGCCGCCAGTAGCTCCGGTTGGGGGACAGGCACCGAAGGCTCCTCTTGTTACCCTCAGACTGCCAGAGACTTTAGTACAGTTCCTAAGCATGTTTGGTACGTTGGCTCAGTCGGGATTAATCTCCGTTTCACCAGCTACTTCGCAGATTGGGGGAGGTGCTCAGATTCCCACTGCCAATACTCTAGAGCAGTGGGCTCACATTAGTCAGGTTCCAGGTATGCTGCCAGTACACCCTGCTATTTCTGTTCATCCTAATGTCAGGCCAGGGGCATCATTGGAGAAGCAGAAGAGTCCTAAGAGGTTCAAGAAATATAGTCCACCTATTTTTAGTGGCACAACTATCGAGGATGTACATGGATTTATAGAGAATTCTCACCGTATTCTCTGTACCATTATTATTGTGAAGGTGACTGGAGTTACTTTTATTATATTTCAGCTGTCAGGAGCAGCGTATCAGTTGTGGCAAATTTATGTGGAGGGTAGACCAGCCGATGCATCACCACCCATTTGGGCTTATTTTTCAGAGATGATCTTAAGGGTGTTTGTTCCCGACCTCCTCCGGGATGCGTGGCATGTAGAGTTTGAGTAGCTGCTTCAGGGAACCATGACGGTGTCAGATTATGCCATCAGGTTTAGTGAGTTAGCCCTTCATGCACCTACTTTGGTTCATACAGTCAGAGAGCGGGTCCGCAGGTTCATCGAGGGGCTCGGTTATAATCTTAGATTCTGCATGGCTCGAGAGTTGCAGACTGATACTCTATTTCAGCAGGTGGTGGAGATTGTCAGGATGTTAGAGCGTGTTCGACGCGAGGAAAGGGAGGCTAAGGAGACCAAGAGTTCTCGGAGTTCTGGAGGGTTTAGTGGATTTTACTCCTCATCTATGACCCATCATGGCGGAAGCTCGGCCAGTCGGCCAGTCCAATTCGGACTTCAGACTACTCGTGGTGCTCCGGTTAGTTCTTTTAGTGCACCACAGGCACAGGGTTCCTACAACAGTTATTTCAATTATCCGGCTTAGACTCAGTACGAGCAGCCACGCTAGTAGAAGGGTTGCTATGAGTGTGGTGATCCTAGGCACATCATGAGAGATTGTCCCAGACTTGGGAAAGGCGGATTTCATCAGAGCACTCAGGCTAGGGGCTCAATTCTAGTTGCTACTCAACCTGCACAGACAGCGGGTAGAGGTCACCCTAGAGGAAAGGCCCGACTCGTTGATATATTTTCTATGGTATGGCGACGGTCGGTGCACCAGATGGTGACGTTACATGTATGGTTTCGATACTTTATAGAGGAGCACTACGCTTATCTTGATTCGGTTCTACTTATTGAGGTGAGTCCTCCTATGACGCTTCACATGTGGGTGAATTTTGTTATTTTGTACTCTGCTTATGTGTTTACCCCTGTTGGGAGATTCTATGGTGGTAGCCTGTGTCTATCATTTTGTTTTGTTTACTATTTAGAGTTGTGAGGCTTGAAGTGATCTTTCTATTACTTATTTCGGTAGGTTTTGATGTGAATTTTGGATGGTTTTGTTACAATTGGTGATTTAGATGCTCTACCCGTATGAGGCGTTCGTTGCCTGTTGTGATTTTGTTTTGCGGAATTGAGTTAGTGGAAGTTTTCAGTTGGTACGATGTGTATTTTACTTGTGATTCAAATTTGAGGGTGAGAACTTCATGTCTTCATGTGATTTGATATGTTTGAATCGAGCTACGTGACGCGGTTGAGTTATATCAGGATGAGATCCTTGTGAATAGTTCATAGGTTTTGATTGTCTCTTATGGAATTGATTCGTAGTATGGTACTGATAGGTAGTTGTGCCTGTCGAGCTTGTTCGATAGTTCTCTCATGTGTTTCTCTTTTCATATTTAGTCATATTCGCATTGTGCTTATTGGGTTTTAGCTTACGCGGTGTGTGCCCAGGTGGTGTTAGATGTGACTTGTTGTTTCAGGCTAATAGTTAGGAGGTCTTCATGTTTATTGCATCGTTGTCAGTGTTGTGAAGCTTTGAAACAAGGTTCTGGATGATATGAGGTTAATTCCGGTGCTGGATTTGATTATGGGCAGCTACTGTGATAAAAAATGTTGTTATGGGCATATGTGTGAAGTGTTACGTTGTATGGTTGTACTTGCTGGGTTTAGGCATGAGCGTTTGCAGCTGGTTGAGGTTGTCACCGTGTGTTGATGTGGGAATCGGGTCATTTGGAAATGATCGGATGGTGAGAAATTTGGTTCTATTGTTTACAACCAGATTTGTTGATCATTATTTTGATGAATTTATTTTTCCAACATTAGGAGGAAAAAAGAAAAAGTTGCAAAAGAAATAGATTGAAATGCATTATATCTATCTCATTTAGATAGAGATAGATACTCGTATAAATCAATATGAATAAGAGGTTCAAAAGATTATTTATTTATAAAATATTTCAAATCAACTACTAGATGCATTTACTAATTTTCCATGGGTTTATAAATCGTATATTCCAATTGCAAATGCTCCAGTTCCAGTTTGTATCCAGTATGACAATGTAAATGAGTCTAAGCCATGCCTTAAATGTGGTAGATAAATCTTTTCCAAGAATAAGAATACTTACAAAAAGGAGCCAATGATCAAGTCGATCATAATTTAGAGTCAATTGCTCAAGAAGATCATCAAGCTATAACAATTGATAAGACCTCATGGGAGGTCTAAGTACCTAAAAATAATAGAAATCAAGACATATCAATAAGTTATGTCTCCAAGGAAAAAGGTGGAACTGAAATAAATATTATTGTAGACACTAGTTTTGCATATAATGTTGCAGTTGAAGTAATGTAACAAAATGAGGATCTTGAACCAAAATATGTCGATTAATGTAGACAGGAAAATAGTTAGCCAAAATAAAAAGACGCAATTCAAGCGAAATTGAATTCAGTTTAAAAACATAAGATTTTTAGACCAATAGTCCGAACATCTGAAAATGTCAAGACAGTGGGGTACAAATTAACTTTTGTGCGAAAACAAAATAAGAAAGGTGAAATTGTAAGATATAAAGCACGACTTGTGGCACAAGGGTTTTTGCAAAGGCTTGACATTGATTATATGGAGATATTTCTCCTGTGGTGGATGCAATTACCTTCTAGTATCTTATAAATCTGGTAGTTCATGAAAAGCTTGATATGCGGCTGATGGATGTTGTCACAACCTATAAAAGTTCCTAAGAAACTTGTTCAATAAGGTTTCAAAAATCCTTATAAATATTGAAGCAATCAGGGCGAATGTGGTAAAATCGTCTTAGAGAGTATTTACTAAAGGAAGGGTACAAAATAAACTTATTTGCCCTTGTATCTTTATAAAGAGGTCTAGATCTGAATTTGTTATCATAGCTTTGTATATTGATAACTTGAATATTATTGGCACTTCTAAAGATCTTCCCAAGTAGAGTATTTGAAGAAAGAATTTAAAATGAAAAATCTTGGTAAGACAAAATTTTGTCTTAGCCTACAAAGTGATCATGTGACAAATGGAATGTTTACACTGAAAAGGTTTTAAAGTAATTTTACATAGATAAAGCACATCCATTGAGTACTCAGATAGTTGTGAGATCGTTTGACATAAATAAAGATGCATTTCGGCCTCAAGAAAATGATGAAGAACTAGTTGGTGATGAAACTCCATATCTGTAACGACCCGGCCGGTTAATTTATATATTCTAGCCCCGTTCCCTTATTTATTACCTATTCTATGTTATATTATGGTTATGTTACTTACCAGAATAATTAATTTTGGTTTCGGGTGAGTTTCAGAATGAAATGGGACACATAGTCCTTAAGTTAGAGGCTTAAGTTGAAAGAGTTAACCAAAGTTTGACTTTTATGTTGATGACTCCATAATGGAGTTTTGACGGTTTTAATAGTTGAGTGTGGTGATTTTGGACTTAGAAGCATATACGGATGTTGATTTGGAGGTCAATAGATCATTTCGGCTTGAACAGGTGTAAACTAGAAAGTTGAAGGTTTAAAAGTTTGAGAAGTTTGATCGGGAGTTGACTTTATTTATTTTGGGGTCGAATTATAATTCTGAAAGTTAGAATTGGTCCGTCATGTCATTTATGACTTGTGTGCAAAATATGAGGTCAATCAGAGTTATTTTGATATGAATCAACATTAGTTTTGGAAGTCGGATGTTCATAGTTTCAATAGGCTTGAATTGGGTTCCGATTCGTAGAATCGATATTTTTTGATGTGATTTTTGCCCTCGAGTAGGTACGTTATGTATTTTAGAACTTTTTGGAATATTCAAACGGGATACAGGGGTTCCGGGGATGAATCAGATTGAAATCAGATCATTTTGGACTTGGTTGATTTGCTGAAGCTGTTGTTGTTATGGTGTCATCGCACCTGCATAGCGTTTTGCTGCAGGTGCGAGTGGTTGATCGCAGAAGTGAGGTGATATGGACCTAGCAGTGATCGAAAATGCGAGGATTTTTCCGCATTTGCGTGATCGCAGGTGCGAGGGATTTAGTCGCAGATGCCGATGTGGGCAGAAATGCCTGGGGTTGTAGAAGTGGATACTACCCACAGGTGAGGGTGCGCAGAAGCGCCCATGTTCCGCAGGAGCGGAAGCGCAGGTGCACGTTATAGTCCGCAGATGCCGATTTTCCCAGCCATACTGGCAACCATACCTACGATGGATTATTCTACAGGTGCAGGGTCGCAGATGCGCCAGTTTGCCCGCAGAAGCGAATATCGCTGGGCAGAAAAGGGCTAGAGACAAGGGTTTATTTCATTCTTCATCTTTTTACCTAGAGAGCTCGGTTTGTGGCGATGTTTCGATGAGTTTTCAAGGAAATCATCGGACTAAGTGATTCTAACTCCAATTTGGCTATTACACATGAATCCATCATTTGTTTTGTCATTTAATTAGTGTTTTGAGTTGGAAAATTTGGGGAAAAATTGTGAAACTTCATAGACTGTATTTTAGGGATTTGGAAAGCGATTTGAGGTTGGATTTGAGTAATTTTTGTATGGTTGGACTTATTATCGAATAGGTGTTCGGATTTTGTAAGTTTGATCGGGTTCCGAGACGAGGTCCTGGGGTTGACTGTTTGAGTTGAGTTCTTGTTCTTCTTTAAAGATTGCAACTTTACTTTTTAGAATAGTTTCCTATGGTTTGTATTTATTGCATAAAATTATTTTTGGTGAGATTTGAGTCATTCAGAGTTGGATAATCGCAGAAAAGACCTACTAGTGGATTGAGTTAGCGTGCTTTGAGGTAAGTGTCTTACCTAACTTTCTGTGGGGTAATTACTCCTAGGATTTGTGTTGTTTTGTGTTAATTGTGATATGTGGAAGCTGTGTATGTAAAGTGACAAGTGCGTACACGGGCTAAATGTGGTAATTGACCGATTTTAGCTATATAGATTCTTTCCATGCCTTTAATTGAGTTTCCATAACATGCCATATTCATCATCACTAGCCTATCTTCACGTGCTTTATTTGACATTGTTAATATTTATCTTATATCTTACTCGCTAATTGCCTTTGTATGCTTAGTTGAACTTATTGTTCTCTCAATTCCTTATTCATTATTTAATTGTTGAGTCCTTTTACTTGACGTTGTTATTTCTTGGAATATGTTATTGTTGGATTGTGGTATTGAAGGTATAAAGGTCGTGAATCACATTGAGGCAAAGTTGTAAATCTGTTGAATTACAATTATTGTTGAGTTATTGACTTTCGGTTGCTATTGTTGAGACTATTTTACATATTGTGGTTTAGCCATGGGCTATTTATTGCGGAAACACTATTATTGTTGACTTCTTTGGCAAGTTGTGGTATTAGGCACTTGAGGTGCGATTTGTGATATGTTATGATATTGATACGCATGCGGTGGTATAAGGACTATGGTTGAAACGCATGCGGTGAGATAAGGTAGGCTTGATACGCATTTTGTAGTAGGGGAACTACTTGAAGCCATGCGGTGTGAAAAGGTGGGCTAAAACGAGAGTAGCTATTTCGGAAAAATGATTTTGTAAGGCTCCCGTGGTGATCTAAGGAAAGATTGTTATTTGATTTGTGAAATGATACTACGCGGCGGTACCTCGGTAGTCATTCTTGTTGATACCTTTCATTTACATCACTTGTGTTTTGTTTGCATCATTTCCTTAGCATTCTTATTATGTGTTTATTCCGTGATGTCTAAATTGTCTTTGTCTCAGTGTAGCTATACTTGTTATATCTCTTCCTTGTGTCATTTTCTTTGCTTGCATTATCATATTATACTATACATGCTCAGTTTCTTATTGATTTCTAATAGGTGTCTTGACCCGACCTCATCACTACTCTACCGAGGTTAGGCTTGATACTTATTGGGTACTATTGTGGTGTACTCATACTACGCTTCTGCACTTATATTTGTGCAGATCCAGGTACTTCATACCAGCATAGGCATCAGTGAGTCGAGCGTGGATCAGAGACTTCAAGGTATACCTGCCAGCGTTCGCAGGCCTCGGAGTATACTCCTGTAGAGCTTGTGACTCGGTATCACCGGATTGGGAGTTATGTTCAGTTAGGTTGCAGAGTCTTTTTATGATAGCTATTGGTTAAATTGAAAGTTTTATTACTATTTACGTTAAAATCTTCATGTATTCTAGGCTTACCTAGTCTTAGAGACAAGGTACCATCACGACAACCTATGGAGGAAAACTGGGGTAGTGGTAATATCGAAGTGCAATTGAGACACTAATGTAACTTGCCAATAATACTCGACTAGATATTACTTTTGTAGTAAGCTTATTAGCAAGCTTTAGATTTTCTCTAAAAAAAAGACATTGGAAAGGTGTTAAGCATATATCAAGATATCTTCAAGGAACTATTGATATGTGGTTGATTTACTATAATGAATCGAAGTCACAATTGACCGGCTATGCAGATGTGGGATATTTGAGTGATCGAAATAAAGCATGATCTTAAATAGACTATTTATTTACGTATGGAGGTACAACTATATCATGGCGTTCAATGAAACAAACAATAGCTACCACTTCTTCAAATGATCCTGAGATAATAGCCATTTCTGAAGCAATTGGGCAATGTATTTGGTTGAGATGAATGACTCAACATATTCATGAAGTGTGTGGTTCTTCTTTAACAAAAGATATTCAAACTACACTGAACAAAGATAATGTTCCATATGTAGCTCAACTGAAGGCAGGATACATTCAAGGAGATAGAACAAAACACATATCACCAAAGTTCTTTTTTCTCATGATCTTGAAAAGAATTGTTTGATGATTAACAAATTCGTTCATGCGATACTTTAGCTGATCTGTTTAATAAGGCATCACCAATCTCAACATTTGAGAAGTTGAGACACAAGATTGGAATATACCGTCTCCGAAAAATAAACTGAAATTTTTATCATGGGAGTAAAATATATTACACCTTAAGTTTTAGTGATGACAATAGCAAATGTCTAACCAATCCGAATGTATGCAGGAACTTAGGAACTTGGAAGGAAAACAATGCAAATCCTAAAGTTGACAAAAGGAAAGAAATCAAGCCAGTGTCGAATTAAGCAAAGTTTGGAGCAAATCAATCAAGACAAAGATGAAAAATCAAGTTCGAGAATAAAGGAAAATCTGTAGAGAAAGAAATCAAAAGATCATAATTGACAGAATTCAAATTTAGACAACAAGCAAAATGGAAGTTGGAGTAATTGTAGATCAATCAACTACATGTCGATAATTTCTCTTGTAAATTAGGAAAATTCAAGGAAAGAAGAGCATATCCAAGAATTTAATCCAGCCTTCTTTTTTGAACTGGATTTAGAGGCAACCCTTGGGGTTAAATCTCTTAACATATACTTTGCCTCAATCAATGGTCCGCCTGCTCAAGATTTGCAACGAGTCTGACGACAAGAAGAATTCAAGACCTACCTATATGAAGAACTGAAGGATAAAAGAAAGATTCACGTAACTCCATATACAAGTTTCTACATCTTTCTAGTTCTTACTACAAACATTGTATTCTTGAGTTTACTAGTGTCACAAAAGATAGGAAGAGTTAGAAAACAACCAAGAAGTTGTGTCAAGGATTGAGAACCATTCAAACTGAACTTCGTTAGTGGTGAATGAACGAAAACCACAACTGATGTAACTGTTCACATATTGAAGATATAAGAGAACCCTTGTGACCCAAAGAAACTGGATGTAGGGACCACAATGGTACTCGAACTAGTATAAGAACTCTAAGCCTTTACTGTATCTTTAATTCTACATAGTTATTTTCTACCAAATTCTATGCCTTAAGGAAAAATGAGTTGACTATTACTCACATTAATCAACTAATTTTTAATTGGGCACAATTCACCTCTCCCTTTTTGTGTTTCAATTGGTATTAGAGCAAGGTCTCATAAATTTTGCTTAATCGCATGTGTGGAAAAGATAGTGTGGGTGGAAGGAATAATTTTTAGTTGAGATGGTGTTTTCAGGCCTATGTGGATTTGGGTGACGTGGGATCACCCGCGAGTATATCTATGGTGAGTATATTAAGTGATTTAATGACCTCAGAACGGTTCTTGGCATGTTCAAAGACGAACGTTTGTTTAAGAGGGGGAGAATGTAACGATCCTATTAGCGTCCCGTTCAGTGGCTTAAGATGTCGAGCAGATTTGTATCATGTGTTATGACTTGTGTGTGTGGTCAAGTTTGGTTTTTGGATGATTCAGAATTATTTGGAAGAATGAATTTCATGATTGAAGCTTTAAGTTCAAAGTATTGACTAAGTTTGACTTTTGTGTATTTGACCCCAGAACGGAGTTTTGATGGTTCTGTTAGGTCCGGATGGTGATTTTAAACTTGGACGTATGCCCGGGTTTGCATTTGGATATTCCTAGAAGGTTTCGGCACTAATTGGTGAAAGTTGGAAATTTGAAGGTTTGAAATGTTCATAAGTTTGACCCAGAGTTGACTATGATGATATCTGGTTGGAACTTTTATTCCAGGAATTGGAATAGTTTTGTTATGTCATTTGGGACGTGTGTGCAAAAAATTGGGTTTATTCCGGTTTGATTTGATATATTTCGGCACGGGTTTTGGAAGTTGGAAGATTTGAATATTCATAAGTTCGATTCGAGGTGCTATTCATAGTTTTGATGTGATTTGAGGCCTAGTATGTCAGTGTTATGTTACAGGACTTGTTGGTATATTCGGACGGGGTCCCTAGTGGTTTGGATTAGTTTCAGACAAGGTTCAGATTGTTTAGGACCATTTTGGTTAATATTGGTTGGCAGAGGGCTGGTCGTAGATGCGAGCCTGCAGATGCGACACTTTGGTCGTAGAAGTGAATCATGACTTGATGGGGGAAGCCCACAGAAGTGGAATGCTGGGTACATTTGCGCATCCGCAAAAGTGGAATTATGGATCGTAGAAGCGAAGGCAGCGCGCGTAGATGCATAAGTTTTGTTCGCATCTGAGTTTGCGCAGAAATAGAGTTTTTTCTGTAGGTGCGAGGGGTCGGCTATTGAGTGAATCCCCATGAGCGGAATTTTGGTCACAAAAGCGACGTCGTAGATGTGGCTACTGTTCCGCAGGTGCGATCCCTGGGCAGAATGTTAAAAGACGAGGGTTGGTTATTTTCATCATTCATTTGAGTTGGAAGCCTCAATTTTGGGCGATTTTGGAGGGGTTCATCACGTTTTTGTTTGGGGTAAGTGTTCTATATCCGAAATTGATTTCATTTCATGATTCTATAATTATTTTCATCAGTAAATTAGGGAATTGAATGAAAGAAAATTTTATAAAATCTTTCGAAATGTAAAATGCGGAGTTGGAGGGCTATTCGAAATCGGAATTTGATAATTTTAGTATGGTTGGACTCATATCAGAATGGATGTTTGGGTTTTATGAATTTTTATCGGGTTCCGAGGTGCGACCCGGGGTTGACTTTTTAGTTTTATTTAAAAACTGAAGCTTTATTATTTGAAATTGTCTCCTATAAGTTTTATTTATGTTAGGAAGTTATTTTGGCTAGATTTGAGCCATTCAGAGGTTGTTTCACTCGAGAAGGGCGTTTTAGAGTATTAGTATAGCTTCGTTGAGGTAAGTATCTTGCATAACATGGTGTAGGGGAACTACCCCCTTAGGATTTGAGTCGTTTGTGCTATTTGTGTAATGTGAAAACCATTTACGTGAGGTGACGAGTACGTACTCGAGCTTATATATGGAAATTCTATCGGTTTATACTCTTAGGCATCCTTTATGTATTTATTGGAATTGTTAGCACATGTTATATCATTTATTCGTCATGTTTACTGTTACCTACCTTATTTAAAGTTGTTGTTACATGTCACATTCTTTACTTGCCAAACTTTTGCTTATATTCTTTATTTGGAGTTTTTACCACATTTACCATTACGCGATTTCTTTATTCGTTGAGTTTCCATCTCATGGAGATATTTTCATTAATGAGTGTATCCTTTAACAATTAATTAGAATTGGAGTTATCGAGAGGCATACATCTATTTTACTTGAAGTGTTGTTTAAAAGAGGTATGGTTCCTTGCTGAGTTACTTTTCCGTTCATGTTGTTGTTATTGAGATTCTATACTCGTGTTGAGCTGTGGGTTATCTTTTGTGAAATTATTGACATCGTTGAATATTTGGAAAGGTTGCTTCCTATGGTCACTTGTGATACTAGTTGATTATGTTGTGTTGTTGTGACGATAGTACATGTGAATTGTTGTGTGATCGGTTTGTTGTTATGCTAAGTATAAGGGTGGCATTTCACCGTTATTGTTATACGGGGAATAAGGGTGGCATCTCATTGTTATTGAATGTACGGAGTGGTGTGGGTGGCATTTGTGTTATTGCCTGGGCGGGGTCATAAGGGTTGCTATTATACGGAGTGATACATAGGGCTATATGAGAGATAAGGGTTGTTAATAGTATTGTCAGGGTAGAGTGATAAGGGTGGCTATTACATAGAGTAATAGAGGTGGCTATTACACGGAGTGATACAGGTGGCTATTGGAGAGATAAGGGTGGCTAATGATATTTTCAGGGCGGAGTGACACGGGTGGCTATCAGAGAGATAATGGTCGCAAATGTCAGGTTTGATATGTGTCAGTTTGGAGACATTATGGTGGTGAATTTCGTGTGATGGTGTGATTTTCCTTGTATTTTACATACACCTTACATGACTTGTTTTGTGGTTATTATGAGCTATTCGATGTCCTTGATATTACTTGTTGACTTGGGCTGCAGTAGTACACTTGCACAAGCATACACTGTAGCATGCCAATAATTCTAGCTCGTGAGTACGAAACTTGACATTTATTGATCATACCTATGTATTCTTGTATTATCCGTTTTCATGTTTCTATTGAGCCTGTGATAATGATCGGTGGTTTGTGAGCCTGTGATTATGCCGGGTGGATTGTGATTGTGAGCTTGTGATTATGCCTGACGGTTTGTCATTGTGAGCCCGTGACCAGGCCGGACGGATTGTGACTGTGAGCCTGTTAATATGTAAGGCAAATTGTGATTTTGGCATGTAAGTTGCCATGCGGTTGAGATTTGAGATGTTGGCACGAGGTGCCTTGATTATATGAGGGTAGGTTGAGACCCTGGCTTGTGACCATGACATGATGTATCATATAGTTATTTCGTTGTGAAACTTGTGAAACACAACTTGATTAGTTCATTGTATTTTGTGTTCCTTACTTAGTTTGGACGATACTCTACTGTGTTCTTATTGCTTTACTATTTATATCATTCGTTGATTCTTCTTGCCAATTATTGATTTCCTCTTTCCATTATTAGCTTTATACTTCTATACTGCACAAGTTATTTTGTATAGTGAGTGTCTTGACTTGTACCTCGTCACTACTCCACCGAGGTTAGTCTTGATACTTACTGGGTACTTACCGTGGTTTATTTATACTACACTTCTGCACATTTTTGTGCAGAGCCAGGTATTGGAGATATCAAGCCCGACATAGTTAGCTTGTTAATCGCGAGGATTCAAGGTAGAGCTGCTTGGTCGTCGCAGTCCATTGGAGTTCTTTCCTTCTTTGTACTGTCAGCTTGAATTTGAACAGTATTGTATTTTGATCCTTGAGATCATTCCATGTATTTAACTAGAGTTCGTGACTCTGTATCACCATTCTTGGGAAGTTATTATGATTATTGCCGCGTAGGCTTATTCTGCTTTTGTCTCGGCACTTATATTAAACTATGTTTCATGTTATAATTGTTAAGAATTGGCTTAATCGTTGTTAGCCTAGGTGCCATCACGACATCCTATGGAGGGAAGTTGGGGTCGTGACAGTTTCGGACAAATTCGTATAACAGAGTAGAAATCTGTAAAAGAAGTATAATTTCCACTACTAATCAAGTAGCTCGCCAAGTATCTAAAATAGCTAGTCCGATACTTTATGTAAGTCTATAATCATTCAAATATTTAAATTAAATCATTTAAACAGGCAAGAATAACTCAAATAATACAATTTAAAGCATGACGTGAGTCTAAGTCTAACCGAACATAATCAGGAATTCTAGCATATTTACGGATAATCGTCACCTCATACGCGCGTAGCTCCTATAACATGTAGCACATATCAAAAATAGCACCTATGTGGTGAATTCCCCAACTCAAGGTTAGAAAGGAGACTTACCTAGCTCAAAAATTCGATAACCGGCCCCAACGCCTTTATAACACCTCCAACCAATGCCAAACTACCCGAAACTAGATAAAGAATGTGCAAACTAATCAAAGTATACTCAAAGACTTGTAATTTAATATTTAAAAGGATTTTTCAACTCCCCGCAAAAAGTCAACAAGGTCAACCACAAACTCAAATATATGATTTATTCCCAATTCCATGTTCAATTTCGGGGTCAAACTCAAATATACCATTTGTTAGGTTTTATTTCAAAATCCCATAGTTCCATTAATTTTCATATTTAAATCCATATGTAATTCATGTATTTAACTCATAACAAGTAGGAATAACTTAGCTTATGATATATGGCAAAAATGAACTTCAAGAATCACCCCCAAGTCACCCTACATGTGCTCCAAGAACTTAAAAGTAAAGAAATAAATTCAAAATTTTTAACTTGGATGTTTAATACACCTGCCAGGCCTCTTTCTTCATGATCACGGTCATTAGCCATGCAATCACAGCTAACAAATGTTACATAAACATTTTCTTCATCGCGATCGCGGCCAACAAGCCCCGAGATCACGATGTACAAATTGTGTTTTCCCCTTCGCAGACACCCTTCGGTATAATGGGCATAACCTTTTGTACAAAATTTCAAATGGAAAACTATTTCATTTTCTAAAAACAAGATTCAAAGAAATACAACTTTCAGCTTTGGATCATCCCAAATTCCTTATAGATTACAAGATATAAGCTCTCGAAGTCAGACCAATGACAACATATATTCCTTCTACGCGATCACGACCCTACCTTCTGAGATCGAAATATCACGCCCCGACCTCGGGGAGCACGATCGGAGATTTTGTGATGCTTTCTAAAAGAATTTGCCCATGAATAAAGTGAAGGTGCATTCCCATTAAATAGATAATAAGATTATCACGTGAACAACACAATCTCGTTACCATAAGTTACTTCATTTATAATTTCCAAAAATACATTACACATTAATAGTTTGAAGTGGAACATGTGATACAATTACAACAATTCTAGTTTGACTTTCCCAACACCAACGTACAACCTACACTATGTCTACAGAGCCTCTAACAGATACAAAAGAGTATTATTATAGTGCCGGCAACAAGACCCCGGCTATACCTCAAAACATATTACACAAGGAAAAAAAGATACACGACCCCGATATGAAGTGGGGCTCACCAAGTCAGCTGAGAAGAGGGTGTACTGCTATCACTGATCAATGCCGCTTGCTGTGGAACCACCTGCATCTATTAAAGATGCAGCGTCCCCGACAAAAGGGACGTTTGTACATATGGAATAGTACTAGTATGTAAGAGTAAACACCCTCTCAATAGAACGAGTAACAATACAGGGAAAAATAATCATAGGATCAAAATGAAAGCTTAAAATAATATCAATGCATCAAGTTAGGAGCAAGATAAGTTTTCAAGTAAATTTCAATATTTTAGGTTGGGAGATCTTTAGTACCGATATATCACCATGATGTTAGCAGGGAGTCCGATCACGGCCCGATCGGCTAAGCCATCTCACCCAAAGACATCCAATCACAATCACAATCACTACCATGTGCACAACATGACGTCCGATATCGACCCAATCGGCTAGGCCGTCTCACCATAATGCCGTGTGGATTGACATCACATTCTGCTAGAAATCCTCTCATCACAACTAAAGGGAAACAATCTCAACACATCAATCTCATCCCATTTAAGGGGAATATTTTCAACACATCAGTTCGGGGATTTACCCCTCAATCACTCCTACACCAGCACGTGTAGTTTAAGGGTTAGGTTATTTCAACCTACCCTTCCTAGGTGACTAAGATACTCCCAAAATGTTTATTATATAAAGGATTTTAAGCTCATTTCATAATCTTTTACATGTCTTTTCATTTCATTGGCACTAGTGGCCGCAAGTATAATATCACTCTTGGCACGTTGGCCGTATTTCATATTTCATACTCACCCTTTCACTTTCAAGCATCATCATGGATTATCAACAACAAGGGATTTCTAATCAAGACTTCACGTACAAATATGAGCAATTACGAGTCATAAGCACATTCAGGTTTCTTCCACAATTTGGCATAATAATTTGCATTTGAAACAGGACTTGAAGTCATAATATTTTAATACACAACCCATACTTTGAACACATTCTCCAAAGATAACACAATATGATAAGATCATTCAGAACATATTTTAAACATATACATCTTTCCACACAACGCTTACTTGGGATAATCAAATCTATTAGGAGCAACTCGGAATATGGAAATTAGGAACCTGGGCCAACCATACTTGAAACTTACGGGAACATCATGAAATTCGATTCTAAGAGAGAAGTTTAGCCAACATACCTCACTCGAGTGGTTCTTAAATTACTACAATATTTCAGAAATCCTAGCAACTTTGATCTATTTAGAGACATAATAAAATTGAACCATAGTTATAAAGATATTCATAGTTTTAGCTCGTTTAAGCATTATATCAAACACTAGATGTGCATTATTATTTCAAGGTTCTTCTATGCTGGATTCCTTCATCTAACAACCCAATGTTTACCTATTTGAGCTCAACAACCTTCCCACAAACCTTGTTGGTACATGCATGCATAAATAACACTCTCATACCCAAGAATCACACTCCCCATTACCCATTTTCTACCCCAAATTTGAAATTAAAGACTAGGGTATGGAACTTTACCTCTTGGATGAAGACCTTATGCGTTTTCCTTGTGAATTCTCCAAGACTTGATTAAGCATTGATGAACAAAATGCCTAGGAATTACCTCTCTCTCTAGAGCACTTTCCTTTCCCTAAAATAGCAATTGGAACCCTCTAAAATAACCTCGAAGGTCATTTTATAAAAATTGGATTGGGTGAAATTTTCCCAAGCTTAAACTTCTGAAGTCGGGTCTGCGGTTGCAGATCGGACCGCAAAACAAGTATGCAGTTAGCAAAGGGGGTCGCAAAAATGGTCCCAAAAATTGGGTAGGCGTGGTCAGGTCTGCAGCCGTTATGCAGCCCACAGAACGGTTATGCGGTCGTATAGTGCGCCGCAAAACCTCCCTCCGAAAATCTTCATGATGGTTCTGTGACGGATTGTGCGAACCATAAAATGATTATGTGGCCGCATACTTGACCGTAAAATGATCTTCAAAAATTGGCTCAAGTTCTGTTGCACTCTACGGCCAATCTGCGGTGTACGAAGAGGTTCTACAATCGCATAGTTGAACGTAGAATCACCATGTTCTGCAAAAGTTATCCTTCAACTCCCTGACTTAGTGTACAACCCAAAAAGTCCGTAACACGGCTAGCTTGCTCGCCGAGAAGAATTTCTACAATCCCCAAACACGTCAGCCTACCTCGGTACCATGAAATCCCGGGTTCTAGAAAACTTTTACGAGGCCTTATATGCGATTCACAAGTCTTGAAATGCACTTTTCTCTTTGCGATCATGGCCTAGACCTCCATTGTTGCACCCTATTTTGCACTAGTCAAAACAAGATTCAACTTGTGATTTCTCTGTTGTTGATGAAAGAGAGTTGCCACCTAATATTTAAAGGTATACTAGGGTACCTATTTCATTACTAAAGGTTATATTCTTTATTGGTCTGCTAACAATTAGATTATGGGTAAGGGTTCTTGTTCTTCTAAGGGGAAGGTGTTAGACACCCCTTAGAATCTACTTGAGGTAGCTCCATAGGACTTAAGACTGGATTTAGGACTAATTGTTTGTACTAAGCTTTAACTAGTGTTCAAAAGAGTTCAACTTACCATATATTAGGACATAATATATATAAGGGAAGAGTATAATTTAAAGTGGAGTTTTAAAGAAGAGTTTTTAGGAAAATGATGTTAGTGTGTGTATACTTCAAAAGAACTTTGAAGGATGGAATGTTTGTATAAAGAAAGTGTGAGAAGGAAGCTATGTTAAAGCACATTGATTCCTAAATCATGGAAGTTCATATTACCTTAATGTGGTGAAAGTGTTAAGAAAATGATCCTGAGATGTACCTTGGTTTTAAATAGAAAACTGTTTGAAAGCCTTTGTTTTTGGGGCTTCAACACTTCGGTCCTTTTCGAAATAGTTGATTTCCCTTTTAGAAGATTAAAATCACGACAGTTCTGATTTATCCTTTTTGAAATAGGGACTGCTGCCTTTGGGCTTTAAAAATCTTTAGGAGAAGAGTAAGCGAAGCATAATAAGTTGATAACAGTTCATGACTAGCGAAGGTAGGACTGGTTGCTAACTAATGCTTCTTTTAATTCTAGATTATTTAAGGCTAGCCTAAGTTATTTTAGGTGAGTTAAAAGATAAAATAAAGCATTCAATCCAATATATAATTATCATATACATATGGGATAAACAACATGAAACATAGAAAAGGATAACGACATAGTGCAACTAGAGAATAACGAAAACAGTAAATAAAGAAGCGAAGAGAAAGAAGTGACTCTAGGAGGTTGGGGTCTCAAAAGGCAGGCCCCGCAATAACAGGGACAAGCGATGGCAGACTCTTGGACCATAGTAGGGCTGGACCATAGAGAAGTCATCAGAATGACAACACTATATACATAATCATATATGAAATTTGTAAGGAAGTAAATAAAGTAAAGATCATTGGTAGTATCTAAATACTAAGAAAAGTCATACTAATGTGGAGGTTACGCCTAGCAAATGATCTACATTGAACACCTTTTGTTTTTATTAGACACCAAACCCAAATAGAGTAATAAGTGTGAATGAATTAAAAGCTAAGGAGAGAATTCTACTCAAGGCCGATGCATCATTTGAATCCCCCGACACTTCAAAGTTCCGAAGGATCTCAAGGACCAGAGCAATGCTTGTCTCGAGGAGAGTAGACCAACCTAGAGTTAAACTCTACGCCTAAATACCTTTAACCACTAACTAGTAACTCTTCCCTATAGGTTTGAGTGCCAATGAGGCCCTTTTTAATTCAAACCAACCACTATGACACTTTCTACCACAGAAGCATACTTTTCCTTAGAAGAATAACACAGGAAAAATATATAAAAACAATCACCATTTCCTATAACAATACTTTCAGCTTTGTGTGATTGATTAACATACTAGATACATGAAGCTCTAATTCCACATATACACATAGGCAGGAACATCATACTATTTTTCTAAAGAAACATACAATTGGAATCACACATCTCAGAGATAGATAAATAGCACATATTTTATAGTTGCAATAACTTTGGGATACAGATACTAATGCCTCAACATTGATTACAAATTATTTTGATACCGGACACTATCATGAGTATGCACCTAGGTTAATAACATTACTTGAATCCATTGGGATCCTTAGTACAGATTACGACAATGACACAAGAAAGTTTTTTCCCTCAGCCAGTAACAATAAAGGGTTTCTCCTATACCGGATTCAATCCAGAATGGCAAGGGAAAGGAAGGACTGAGTATAATTTCAAAACAATGTTCAAAATATGAAATCATGATGGATAAACAAAGGTTCATACCAAACTCCCACTCTTACAGAAATTAAAATCAAGATTATATCCTCACAAGACAAGATGAGTCTCAAACATTACATAATCAGGTTATTAGTATCATTAGGAGGCTAAGAATAAGAGAAATATCATACTAAACAGACTTAAATCAACTGTATAGATCGGGTTGACTAGTTAAACATGGTGGAATCCTATTTAAATTACATAAACAATCAACATTCAACCACAATAGGCACAACTATAATCTCACTCACAAGAAATAAACTGATCATAACAGATTCCAAGTAGGACTATTTGCAACTAATAGTTAGACATGGATATGAAACATTCATAAAAGGGAATCAAATAATATTAAGGGTTATCAAACATTTATGTGAATAAGGAAATCATTTTTGAATACCCAGACTTCATAAGCCTTGACCAAATGATGCAGATTCACTTTATACACTTTCATATTTGTTCCAGCTAGGATCATCTAACAACAACCCAAGTTTAGAATAACAAAACTCAAAAGAACATGTCATGATAGGCATGAAGACTGCAACAACAACCCTAAATATAGTATGACAGAACTCAAAGAATATGGCATGAAGGACAGAAAAACCCTAGCACAGTATAACAAAACTCATAATAGTACAACATGATAAACATGAAAACTATAGCAGAACCTAAATACAGAGTAACAGGAAAATAAAACATGATAAACATGAAGACTATAACAAAACATTGTAGGATAATCTGAAGTCTAGGTAGAGGTGAGAAATCACTAAGGCAAGTTATGTATCTTAATCATGCAGGCTATTTTATACAGAGATTGAAGTCATACAACTACTTGACCAATAATAAATACAAGCTTATCACATATTTTCAATAAGTCATGATGAACTAAAAACAAATAATTATACACTGAAAAAACATTATAAACGAAGAATTTAACAAGAATACAATAGCATGCTCATGATTTTCGAATTAAACAATTGAAGAGAAAGGATGGAGGTGTATGAAAATCCTTTCGGGCAGCAAACCAAACCGGATTATAACTTAGCCGTATGAGAACCAAAATTTCAAACTCTTGAGCAGTGAAGGAGCTCAAAAACAAAAAGAAACAGAAATTAATCAGAGAAAGAGGGAGAACCTAAGCTTTTGAAATTTTGATAGTTTGATACTCGTATTAGGGTTTGTAGTTCTTATTGGTATGTTAGGTATTTTAAAGCCCTATTTATAGTGTCCATTAAAGACCTAGGGTTTTGCAGATTCAAAACTCAGTAGTGGAGTGTGACGAATACCAAGTGATGCAAGCAAGATCGAGCAAAACATCTGTGTAACAGAGGGAAAATCATTAAGGATTTTACTTGAGAGGAGAGAAGTAAGAGACCACTGGCCAGGGCCCTAATACCCAGAGGTCATTGCATTTGACCTTTGGGTGTCGAATATAAACGTTGAAGCCAGCTAGCGTCTCAGGCTTGCTTCGATTTGAAAAGACTGATGAAGAAATCTAGCGAATGGAAGTTTCACCTTTTTAGTCTGACTTCTTCGATTAGGGCTTTTGAAATCGAATGGTGAAAGTGGAAAAAGTGATGAGGTATGAAGTAAAGGAGCAGACGGAATGATCATGCATGCCACGGATTTGAAAGATCAATGGCGATTTGAGGTTTCAACTTTGGGGGTTAGGGTTCAGATTTTGGGGTTTAAGCTTCTGGTGATGAGAGAGGAAAAGTTCAGCGAGAATGACGGCTAGGGAAGGAAAATTAGATGAATCTTTAGGTGATTTGTGACCTTGCACAAATTTGTGCAAGGTTTGTTTGATTGATTAGGTATGTGAGTTGAGAGAGATTAGAGAGGAAGGGGAAAGACGACGGTCGAGTTATTGGGGAAATGATTTAGGGTTTTTGATAGTTGAGGTTGGTCTTTAGGTTTAGTGCGGGGGGGGGGGGGGGGGATCTGGGCCGATGGATCTACTGATCAATGATCCTGATAATTTGAGCATTAAAGAATTAAAATATGATTAAGTGACAACCGTTGGACTGTAGGATTTGGACGACGAGATGAGATCTCTAGAGCGGGTGTTTAAAAATCAAAAGAAATTTGGAGATTAAATGTGAGCTGTTAATCAGATGGACTAATGGTTCAGATGCATGTGTTTTTTTTTTGGGAGTGATCAGGGAGGGTGACGTCGCAATAGCTGATTGGTTTAGGGAAAAGGACACAAATCGCCACACTGGATTAAAGGGTCTTTTGGATTGGGTATTTTTTCGGGTTGGGCTTGTCATTTGAGCCAAAATAAATTTAACAAATGGCCATCTTGTGTTTAATTAGAGATTCACAATTGTAGCCTTATTTCCTTTTACCCCTTTAAAATTAATTTAATTAAACATAATAAATTTCCAATAAAATATATTAAAAATTATAATAATCAAATATACTAGTAATCATTATAATTGATTATTTATAAAAACCTTTGTTTTTTTAAACTACAACACTACTTTTGAATTACCAACATAGTAACCTAATTAAAAATTTCAGAAGTAATTCGTAAATTAATTATAAAGCCTAAATGGTGTATTTTGAAAATATTTTAATAGTAGTATATTTGTAATTACATAACACTATCGTTACATTATTAATTACAAAACAAATACTTTAAAAAATAGGTCAAAATAAGTATTTATTGATCGAAAATACTTTCAAAATATTCATTGTAAGTATTTAAGTATAAATAAATTAATTTTAAAAGAGAATGTCAAAATTGGCTGTCAACAGCTGCCCCTCTTTGATCGGAGACAATGAAAGAGTTTTCGAGCAAAGAAATTGAACTAAAGACAATATTTTCCCAATTTCAGGCATACATTACAGGGATGAAATATGGATTTAAGGAAGATTACGGATATTACAGATTGCATGATTTTAGGGAGCGTTGAGGAAGACTTTGAGAAGATTTTAGGGAAGTTGGGCCGAATTCTGGCTTTGAATTGCTTACATACCCCGGGTTTAATGAGGCTCGGGCCTCATGTAGTTCTGGTGAAATGATTTTAAAGAAGTGATACTCGCAGGAATTGCCCCAGTATCATATTATGACGATACAAAGACACAGAGGATTGGACACTCACGATAGCTTGAATTTTGCGGCATAACTCGAAGTTTTTGAAGATTTGGAGTTCCACTGGTTGTTTTGTGTCTGAACTTGGATCCTTGGCCAGCTAATGACTTTGTTGTCCCTCATAGCATTGTAGTTTGGTTTACTACTTATAAAGAGTTCCACATTGCGATATATATTTTCCTGCAAAAAAAGAAAAACACACATACCCATATACTGCAATGCATAATATATTATGATGTAATGTAAATGATGTAGGAATGCTGATGTCTGGCTGCCGGCGAGCCGTTATTCGGGAAAGGGATGATGGGATACTTGAACTTGACTCAATTTGTTAGTCGGGCTATGTACCATTCCGCAACTATCAGAGCATTGAAAAGTGTCTTCGCTTGTTGGGAGAGCTTGACTTGTAGAGTGCGTCTCCGCTTGTTGGGAGAGCTTTGCACTGATAAAATGTCTCTGTTTGTCAGGAGAGCTTGATTTGTGGAGTTCGTCTCCGCTTGTTGGGAGAGATTTGCACTAACATGTAAAATAATATCCTCTTGGGAGGGATTGACTCAAACCGTAGTCATGCCTAAACCTGCATGGGAAAAACATCAAAACATTCAAGGTAAGAGTAAAAAAAAAGAAAATCATGCCCAAGAGATACTGTTGACTGCGAAGCTAAGCTGCGTCCATCTATTGGTAGAACGTTCATGACGAGGTATGCGACTGTCTATTATGGCCTCTGTTGCGATGGAGTGGCGGTGTGGATTGTTCCGTTGAGAGAATGAGCAGTTTGCTATATACAAGGCTTCGATTGACGAAGCCGGCATTTTATTTGTACAAGGCGCTCCGATCGATTGAGTTGACGATTTCCTATATACAGGACTTCAATTGGTGAAGCGTATGGCCTGTCTTGTATAGGGTGCTCCAATTGGTTGATCAGGTGGTGTACTATATACAGGGCATCAATTGGTGAAGCCAGCGGTTCATTTTCTATGTACATTATGCGTTTTCCGCATCAGCGGTCTGACTCCGAGGTACCTACAAGGGATTCAAGGATTAGTTTTGGTTGTACCAGAAAAAAATCAATTAATGGAGTAAAGGGAGATAATCCTGGGGAAGTGGAAAATCTGTCATTTTCCTAGTGTGGTCTCAGCGTTTCCTTGCTTCTTATTGATCCTGCACTCAAGACAAGTGTTGTTGTTACGTTGAAAAGATTTGTTTCAAGACAAGTGTTGTTGTTACAGATTATGACATATTGCAAAAAGTTCTCCACACGCGAGCGTCTCTTCTTGAAAACTCTGTTCCGTTGATGTCGATCCTTTGCGATGCTTGACAATGCGGCTGCATGCCGTTGCGACTACGTCCTAATTCAAACTAATGCATTACAAAGGTTTTTCCTAAGGTTATCAGTGAAGTCTTTTAGGTTTCCTATGTATACAGAATGGAATCAGGTCTGAACGTAGTTCATGGATGATGATAAATATAGAGAAGATGATCGAGCCTCACTCATGAAGCCTACTTATCTAGATGGAATCAGGTCAAGATGTAGTTCGATTATAATAAATGCAAGAATGTTGTGATTAAGAATGGAGTGGCTGAGTCAGACTCAGACTGCCTACACATCAAAATGGAATCAGGCCAGAACATAGTTCAATTACAAAAGACGACTGAATCCGATGAGGATTGCCTACGTATTCATTTCTGAGGACATCAAGTCAGTGTAGTTCCAGAGCAACATACAAAAGTGAAAGGAAGGAGAGAAATCGAACCCTATGTGGGTTGCCTATCTATCCCCCCATGGGAATTCAGGTTGAACGTAGTTCTATTACAGCAAAAACCTAACTCTATTTATCCTCAAACATAGTATCTCTTGATTGCATCTGTGTTTATGGGCTTCGTGTTGATTCTTCCATCAATTTCTGCCAAGATTAGAGGTCCACCTTACAATACTCCGTGAACCACGTAGGGACCTTGCCAATTTGGTGCGAACTTTCCTTTGGCTTCCTCCTGGTGTGGAAAGATCCTCTTCTGGACCAACTACCCCAGAATGAACTGGCGAGGCTTCACCCTTTTGTTAAATGCATTGGCCATCCTGTTATGATATAGCTGACAATGGTATACTGCATCCATTCTCTTCTTGCCGATGAGCATGAGTTGCTCCTGTCTTACCCGTATCCATTTTGCAACGTCCAACTTGGCCTCTTGAATGACCCTTAGAGATGGTATCTCGACCTCTACGAGTATCACAACTTCAGTACAGTATATAACATGCATGACATTGACCCAATGGATATTATCATGGTGGTCCGATAACACAATGAGGAAAAGGATAGTTTATTATGCCATTGCCTGCAATTGTCCACTATTATTCGTACAATTCTCTTGATATTCTTGTTGGCTGCCTTGACTGCCCCATTCTTTTGTGGTATGTAGGATGGGGAGTTGTGGCAGAAAATACTAAACTTCTCATAGATTTCTCTCATGAGGTCGCTATTGAGGTTAGTGGCATTGTCACCGATGATCGATTATGGTATCCCAAATCTGCAGACAATGTTTTTCTGGGCGAAATTTGCTACTACCGTCTTTGTGACGCCCTTGTAGGTAGATGCTTCGACCCATTTAGTGGAGTAGTAGATGGCCACCAGAATGAAGCGATGTCCATTTGACGCAGTGGGCTCTATAGGTCCAATCACGTCCATGCCCATAGCGGCGAATGGTTAAGGTGAACCCATCACATTCAACTCATTGGGCAGAAGTCGGATTAAGTCCCCGTGAACGTGGCACTACTGACACTTCTGTACGCAGCGGATACTATCACTTTCCATAGTCATCCAAAAGTATCTAGCTCTCAAGATCTTCTTGGCTAATGTGAACCCGTTCATGTGGGGTCCACATGTTCCTCCATGTATCTCTTCCAATAACCTCGTTGCCTCGGCGGCATCTACACATCTCAACAAACCCAAGCCTGAGTCTACTAGGATTGGTGGGTAGTCGATGCGAGACAATGTCAGTACATAATCCTGTCACGTATCATATGACCATGAAAACACATCGATGTATTGTCGTAGGAGCTCAACCAATTTTTTCTTCTGCTCGACTTCTAGATGAATGTTGATTGTGGTTTCTTTTACGTCTTATTCACTTCCGAGGTTGACCACTTCCGTTTCTTCGAGGTTGGGCTTGTTCTGACTTTCCAGCTGTTTGATTTCTTGTGGGAGATTGTCTAGCATCATACTTTCATCATACTCCTCGTAATCTGGGTCGTTGTGCTCGCCAGTTTCGTTACTTATCACAATCGTGGAACACGGGTTAAGTATAAATGAAACGGTACATAAAGTTGCAATATTTTAAGAAAATGATTCTTTTTCATTTCATCAAAATAGGAACGTCTGAGCATTCAAAAAGAGGCAAATGACAAAAAGGTAACGACACAGTGCATGCCTCAGTTTGTGTTTTAGCAACTATACCACTAGGTTGTGTGGGTAGTGATTTTTTATTTTATATAAATATATATATATATATATAACACAATCTCAAGAGTACAATGATTACAAATATTCTCAGAAAAGAAAATTCAATGAAACTATGTTATGGTTAATAAATAGGTAGATCCTATTTATTACAAAAGATGATGTTGTCAACTCCCCACATCGGTTGATGTCTTTATCCACTATCCCTGTGCAAAACCTCAAAGTAGCACCTTTAATACTCTCAACAGGCGCCATGTTTTGCTTTCCAATGGACAAGGCAATTGTGAACATCCAAGCCACACCAACACGGTCAGAAGATGACCAATACAGTTCGACTTGCAGGTTCATGTTGTTTGTACGTGTCTCACGCGGAGAATCACCTCTCTTGAGACAAGCTGCATTGTGTGCGAATAAGAAAACCTCCAAATTTGGCTTCAACATAAAAGACAGTTGATGTATCAGTAGCAGTATAGCAGCATAAGTAGCCAATGTAGAACTTGATCCTGTTTTGTGAAGGCAAAATGTATTGTTTGTTGGAAAACATGGCAGTACTGCTTTCCATAGGTCATGGCAAATGTGAATCTCCAAGCAACACCACCAAGTGGAATTGACCAAGAATCCATGTAGTTTTCCACTCCACGAACAATGTCAGTATCCAATGAAGTCCAACCCAACAACATGTATAATGAGAGTATCCAAATAGATGTATTGAAAGGTATTATATTTGGGAATATAATGCACATGTTTGCAATTCCATAACACCGCCATATTGGACATGTATGTATGTTAATACCACTGAATAATGCCATGACATTACAAAGCATACTAATCTGAAACATTACACCTTCTAGTAACATTAAGTAACAATTTTGATCATACATAAAATATTGTCACAATGGGATGTCGTATTCAATAAATATACTGCTCCAATAGGTATCTAGTTATACCTGCCAGTAGTTAACTATACGTATATACACGAAGCACATGAGGGCAAAATGTGTGACTGTATGACGTAACAGAAGTTGCCAGCAGTAGCGTATACACCATTCGAGGCAACTATGCATACTTCCATTACATTGCCAGATTGGGCATGAAAACATGCCAATACCACTAGCTAATGTCCTGGCAATAGACATAAATAGACAAACACCTATCAATTATGGGAATATAATGGGATCCCAGCTATTGGAATGTTAAAACATATGGTAAGTAACACATAAATAGAAGCCATTCCTAACTACATACTAAGATTTATGTTTATACATTACAATATTTATAAACCTTTTTAAGTGATGTTTCCACACCCTGCTTGTATGTTAACCTCCATATAACATTAAAGCACCTCCAGAATGAGAATTACACCATGCTAATACCACTGGGAAATACTCTAACAATGTAAAGACTCTAAGTATATCAATGTACCAAGAAAGAAAGTGCAATAACAAACCTAGTATCACCATCAATATGGTGCTATTCTTCTATCAAATTCAATCGGCCCGATCTGCAAAGCCAAATAAATTTCTCCGATGACATCTTTCTGAAGTGTTTCTGTGATTTGGGTTGGGTTGATAATAAGGGACAACTGTTGAGACCTCTTCTTTCTTATTCTTTCCAGTACCGATTGACCCTGATTGGATTGCCTTGCTGGCCACTTGCAGTGCTGCCATGGATTGTACTTTACTAGATTTTATACCTTCTTGTAGGAAATCTCCTATCTTGACCAGCTCGAGGAATTTCTATCCGATCATTTTTTTGAAGTATATCTCTTCATGGGCTTTGATGAAATATTTGGTTAATTCAGTGTCGTACAACGGAGGTTGTGCCCTCGCGGCCTGTGACCTGCACTGACGTGGATATTATTGGAATGACTCGGATGGCTTTTTCTACAGGTTCATCTGTGCAAACCTATCAGGAGTGATCTCCTGTTTTGCGGATCTTATTGAGTATACCAGGTAAGTGCTTCTCGCGTCAGGCTCCTTATGAATAACTTCATTCTTAGCATGTCATTCCTCCCCATTCCGACTAACTAGTCACAATATGCCCTACAATGTGTGTGGGGATCATCCGTCCTGTCGAAGATATCTAACTTTGGCGGCTTATAGTCCGCTGGCATATCCACATCCGGATGGATACTATCACACCCCAAACATGGGGAGCGCGACCACCGCTCAACCGAGAGAACCCGGCCACGCAAGCCTGTTAGATTTCCTTCTACCCAAACTCACCCATGAATAAAGAGGAGATGTACTCCATTAATCAAACTCTGAAAAGAGCTTATTAACAGCTTCCTTTTCATTCCCATTAGCAACTTCATTCATAATTTCTAAGATATTACGAGTTTATAGAATTAATTAAAAACATGATTTCCAAATACCAACA
Organism: Nicotiana tomentosiformis; assembly: GCF_000390325.3. Lineage (NCBI taxonomy): Eukaryota > Viridiplantae > Streptophyta > Magnoliopsida > Solanales > Solanaceae > Nicotiana > Nicotiana tomentosiformis. Next base: position 76,133,714 of record NC_090820.1, on the reverse strand, counting down.
TTTCTAGTTGAATTTTCAGAATCAACCACAACCCACAACCTGTCTATAGAGCCTCTAAGTACAATAGAAGAGTAATATAGAAATACCGGCAACAAGGCCCCGGCTATACCACAAAACACAGTACATAAGAAACAAAAGACACATGACCCCAAAATGGAGTGGGGCTCACCAAATCAGCTTAAAAGTGTGTACTGCTATCACTAATCAATGCCGTATGTTGTAGAACCACCTGCATCTATTAAAGATGCAGCGCCCCCGGCAAAAGGGACGTTAGTACTGTTGAATAACACTAGTATGTATAGCTAAAAGTCCTCTTTCATAATAGAATGCCCATATAAGAAAAGGCAACACATAGAAACAGCAAGTCACAATCAACAATATCCAAATGTCCAGTTAAAACATGATAATTTTTAAAATACAAACTTCATATATAATATTTGGTTGGGAGATCATTAACACTGATATACCACCGTCTTTGTTAGTACAGAGCACGATCACGCCTGATTGGCTAGGCCATCTCCCCACGAACAATGTGGTTTGACACGTGATGCGAAAGAAAGTTGTTACCAAGAGTAGTACCACTATGTGCGCAACATGGCGTCCGATCTCCACCCGATCAGCTAGGCCGCCTTCCCACATATGACGTGTGGGTTGACTTTTCCATTCCACAATTATTACCAGTTTCATCCCAATTAAGAGGAATAATATCACAATTTCTCAAATATTTCAATTTCATCCCAAATTAGGAAAATAATCACAATCCGCCCCTACACCGGCACATGTAGTGTCAGGTGTGGGCCTTATGACCCACCCTTCCTCGTTTTTGCTAATGATGCTCCCAAAAACATTTTTGATTTGATTTTCACACAGAGGTAACATATATGCAATTGTACTCACCTAAACATCTTTCACATTGTATAAATTCTCATTAGTATTTTCAATCACTTACAATAACAATATTTCCTTGGATCATTTGGCCATTCACAAGATTCTTTATTCTTTGCACGGTGGTCGTATTTCATATTCCATACTTTCACCTCTTTCAGTTTCAAAGATCACCATCAAATATCAACATATAGAATATTTCATCAATCATATACCTCAAATTTATTAGTAATGGAAACTTTAAACACAAAAGGTTTCTTCCAAAATAATGGGGCATACCGACCAGCAATACAAGCACATGTCAAAATCATAAACAATCAATACACCATTTATTCTTGCAATACTCTTTCTCATAAATGACAATATACAATTTCAACACCTGAGTATGTAAGAACTCGAATCACACTGGATATATTTATAAAGCAAAACATTAGTTAAAGCAGCCACTTATGGGCATGAATTGAGTACAAAAGCTTTTACGCAATTCTATTTTCAAAATCATTTTTAAGCAATTGAGTCGAGGCTCATTTCATATTCTTTATCACATCCTCTCATTTCATTTGCAGTACTAGCCACGGCCATAACTTAAATTCTTGGCACGTTGGCCACATACTATAACCCCGATTCAATTATTTCATTTTCAAGCATCTTTATAGATGATCAACAATAAGACATTTTCAATCAAAACTTTAGGTACACATATGAGCAATTTAGAGCCTTAAACATATCGAGTTTTCCCCACACAATTGGCATACTAGCTTACATTTGAAATATGATTCAAAGCCATAACAGTTTAATACGCAACCCATATTTTGAAACTCATGAGAACATTATGGAATTCGATTCTAAGAGAGAAAGTATAGCCAACATACCTCAATTGAGCTTCCTTACATTCTAAAATATTCCGGAAATCTTAGCAACTTTAATCTATTTTTAAAATATAACAAATTGTATCAAAATTAGGAGGATGATCATGGTTCTACCTCATTTGAGAATTTTATCAAACACTAGGTGTGCATTAAAGTTTTAAGGTTCTTTTATGATGGATTTCGTCATCCCAAACCCATTATCTACCATTCTGAGCTCAATCATCTTCGTACACCATCTGATAACACATGCATGCAAGATGGACAACTCCCATGCCCAGACATTGTCATACTAATTGCCCAATTCTAGATAAAATTCGAAATTAAGGGTTAGGGTGTAGAATGTTACCTTTAGGATGAAGACCTTGTGGGTTTTCCTTGTTAATTTTACAAGATTTGAGCAAGACTTAATGAATAATTAGCCTAGGGTTTCCTCTCTCTCTCTCTCTCTCTCTCTAAAATACTCTCACCTCTCTCTCTCTAAAAATGTTACCCTAGAATAGGATCTGTAGTCGCATATGCGACCGTAGAATGGATATGCGGTCCGCATATCGGTTGCACAATTGGCCTCCAGAACTGGGAAATATCTGCCTGGGTTTGCGGTCACTATGCGAACCGCATACCTATTCTGTGGTCGCATAATGAACCGCAGAATAGTTCTGTGGTCGCATAGTTGACCGCATAATGGGATTGTCGTGCCCCAAACTCGGGGAGTGCGACCAGAGCTCAACCGAGTGAACTCGGCCGAGCAAGCCTGCTAGATACTTTCTACCCCAAACTCACTCATGGGAAAAGAGGTGACATATATTCATTAATTATACAATAAAGATATCATGAATACAATACTAAAAGCTTTCTATTAGTTTCTTCCTCTTTAATATCTCAAAATAAACACCCTTTTTATAGGCTAAAGTGGAACAAGTGATTTATTCAAACATAAACATGAATTGTTTGAATTCCTCCAACACCGACATATAACCCACTCAATCTCTACAGAGCCTTTAAAAGATATAAAGGAGTAAAATGATAGTGCCGGAAACAAGGATCCGGCTATATCTCCAAACATGATAAAAAATGTACAAAAGGTACATGCCCCCGTAATGATGTGGGGCTCACTAAGTCTGTTAGGATAAAGGTGTACTGCTATTGCTGGTTAATGCTACCTGCTTTGGAACCACCTGCATCCATTAAAGATGCAGCGCCCCCGGCAAAAGGGATGTTAGTACTGTCAAGTAGTACTAGTATGTATAACCAAACACCATTTCAATAGAATGAACAATAATACACGGAAGAAAATCATGATATCAATATAAGCTTCAAACAATACCGAAACATCAAGTTAAGAACCAAATTAGTTTTCAAGTCCTTTTCCATGTTTTTAGGGGGGGAGCTCTTTAATTCCATTATACCATTATTCACAATACCACCATACTTTTACACGGAGTCCGATCACGGCCCGATAGGCTGGGCGCCTCGTTTGAGATATTAACCACAGTCACAATTTCCATAACAATCACCACTATGAGTGCGGCATAGCGTCCGATCACGGCTCGATCGGCTAGGCTATCTCACCCGAGACATTACCTTTTCTATCAATCATCTCACATCATACTTTCTTCACATCTATTCAATTTATTGGCACTTATGGCCACATTTATAATATCGTTCTTGGCACTTGGCCAAATTTCATATTTCATGCTCCCCTTTTCATTTTCACACACCATTACCATTATCGGCCACAAGACTCTTCAATTCAAGGCTTTTAGGTACAGATGAGAGCAATTAAGAGTCTTAGACATATAGAGATTTTGTTCACATAATTTGGCATGATAACCTTCACTCAAACATAACTTGAAATCGTAACAATTATAACACACACATCCACACTTTGAATATATACTCAAAAGATAACATAGCATAAATAAATGCATTTGAAACACATATTGAACATGTATCTCTCAATACAAGATTACTCGGGATAACCGATTTCATAATGATCAACTAGGGTCTTACATAACTTACATGAACACCGTGGAATTCGATTCTAAGAGAGGGGCTTAGCCAACATACCTCAATTGAGCTTTCTTAAATTTAAAATGTTCCAGAATTCTTAACAACTTCAATCTATTTTAGAAATATAACAAGTGGAACCAAAATTAGGAAGACAATCATGATTCTAGCTCATTTGAGCGTATTATCAAGCACTAGGTGTGCATTAAGGTTTTTAAGGCCCTTTTACGAAAGATTCCATCATCCCTCAACCCATTATCTACCATTTTTAGCTCACAACTTTCCTACATTATTTCATAACACATGCATGCAAGATAACAACTCCCACACCCAAAAATTGACTTGCTAATTACTCCCCTTTTAGTAGAATATCGAAATTAAGAGCTAGGACATAGATTTTTACCTTTAGGATGAGGACTTTCTTTATAATCTTCAATGATTGAGCAAGAATTAATGGATAATAGGTTAAAAGTTACTCCCCCACTCTATGCACTCTTTCTCACTCTAAAAGTATTAGAAATATTGCTCAAAATGGACTATCGCATATGTTTTAATGAAATAGAGTCGAGTTTAAAAAACCCCAAAAATGAAGTCCCGAGACAGGATCTGTGGTCGCATATGCGACCACAGGATGGATATGCGGTCTGCATATCGGCCGCAGAATTTGGTGCCAAAAAACTGGAAAACCTTTCCTGGGTCTGCGGTCGTTATTCAGACCGCAGATATGTTCTGCGTTCACATAATGCGACACAGAACCTCCCTCTGCAAAAATCTCAAAGCTGGATATGCGATCAGAGTGCGGCCCGCGAAATGGTTTAGCGGCACATAATGGGCTGCATATTTTCCATAAAAAATGGCGTAGGAGACTGTCTCACTCTATGGCCATTCTGCGTCTCGCAGAGTGATTATGCGGCTTCATAATGGGCCGCAGAAATGCCTATTTCTGCCAAATATTTTCCTTCAACTCCCCAGCGTACTGTTTAATTATTAACCTCGACGCCTACCCCGACATCACGAAACCCCGACTTTTAGGAAACAATTCACAGGGCCTTACATGTATCCAAAATAGCTCCCATCATGCCTCACTCTGCGGCCATTATACGGTCCGCAGAGTGATTCTACGGTCGCATAATCGACCGCAAAAATGCATTTCTCTGCCATAGAATTTTCCTTTATCCCTCAGTGCATTGTTCACGGCAAAAGGTCAGGCACCCCGAAACCTTGAATTCATTTGCGAAATCTTTTTCGGGGCTTTACACTTAAGTACTCCAAAATTTTCCGAGGTGTTACAGATACACAGATCCTCGTAGTACAAACTTTCACTTCCCCAGGTGACTTAGGGTTCTTAATTTTTTTCACAAGATTTACAACTGTCAAGACACTGACTCCTCTCCCTTAAGCTTGGCTTCCCTCTCCATCTCAGCGTAGTGGTCAATCTCATAAGGCACCCTGACCGTGATAGGCACTGTAAAGGTAGGTTCAAAAATGGCATATATATAAGGAACATATCTCTCTTGGGCAGCAGTATGTGTTGATTTGGGTGAGTGGTAAAAGTGACTCTATCATGAGGAGGGGTGTGAGTTGGGTTGGTAGTGATAGGCGGGTTTGTGGTGTTTGAACACACCGTGGTACGTATGGAGTATGGATAGGGGGATTTGGCAGGATTGGGGGGGTTACTGGAGGTATGACTTGAGTGGTGGGGACTGAAGTTGGGGTGTTGTTGTTTTGGCGTGATGTGGTAGGAAAGTGGTCAGGAATTGAATCAAAAGAAGGAAAGCAAGGTGGTTGAGGGAGCGTTGTCACGGCCATATGTGCTAGTTCCCTGATGTGCTATACTTCCTCCCTTAAAGACTGCATCTCCTGGGCCATCCTAGCCGTATGTTCGTCATTCCTAATATCGTCCATCTCTCTTGATCGTCCCAGTCTATCGGCTATGTCTGGAGCATGTTCAGTCAGGTGTTTTGTAGCTGACATCTTTTCCTTTGATCTTAGATTGTACGGTGGTTCCGCCAGTTTCGGGTCGACACAAACCAACTTTTCTTTTGGGGAGTAATGATAAAGTAAAAAAACAAGAAGAAAGAAAAGAAAAAGAAGCAGGAGTTAGTTTCTTCATTTATACAAGCATGAAATCACACCAAGCAATTAATTCATTCATTTAGGCTAATGCATTTTCCTAGAATTCGTGGTCCTCTCATTGCCGGAGGTAGGCCTAAATCGTAGATATTTGACAAACAATTAGACTTGACACATTTGGATCTGTAGCAAGTTTTGTTTTCATTGATAATATTTGGACTGAGATAAGTGGGAACAAAGATTACATCACTGTTTCTAATATTCATAGAACTGCTTGGGCTTAAACAAATTGCCCTCTAGGAAAGTAAGAAAAATTGGGGATAAGAATACAAAGTGGGGAAAAAGGGGAAATCAACCAACTTCTAGTAACCATCCCCAGAATCATTTCCCATCTCCTCTTCTTCTTTTAGCTCTTCCTCGGGATCTTCTTCAAACTCCTCGCCATTGTGAACTAAGACCCTTCCTCTGGATCCTCATCCGGCTCCATCCCAGACTCTATCTAGATGCACTCCACTACCCGGTCATCATCGTCAGCAGGTGGCAGCATATGATCGATGGATCTTGCGACCACTTGACAGTGCATTCAGGTAGTCACAAGATAATATGGAAGAATCTCATGGTAGATTTGCAAAGCAGCCATTGCGTCCTCCAGCCAGGCTATACCATCTCTGCTTGGTCAGGCTAGCTCGTCTTCCTCATTGATCTAGACTTAATACTCCGGAGTGCACTACGGGTTTTGACCGATAGGCATTGTGACCAGGTCATTCCACTCTTTTTGGAGCCTTCTTATCCTCGGGATTGGAATTTGTTCGTTGTACTTATCCTTATATAGCGTTGTCCTCATCCATAGAGGCACATCCAGGATCATCCCTAACTGTCTGAGAACCTGCATGGGTGAGTATGGTTGGATGCCCTCAAGTCCGATCACCTCAGTGATGTATTATTTAGGAGTCCTTAAGATTGCCATCCCACCAAACCATAATAGCTTCCAGTTGACACATTCTCCACTTAGATTAGTCAGCATTGCCCTCCACTCTTCTTGCCCATGTGGGGAGACCCAATGTCTCATCCTCTCATAGTGGTTGCAGATAATGTTACTGACACCCACAAAGTAGTCGATGGTGGCCTCTCACTGGAAGAAATGTTCTGTGGACCATATTTGAAGTAGCAAGTTACAACCCTTAAAGAAATCATACCCCCATGCACATGCAGACAAATCCCTTAGAATCTTAGCTAGCACCATCGGCACCAAAGAAGCTTGAAGGGTACAACGGAAGGTTGCCAGAGCCACGGGTAATAAGTTGATGTTGATCCGACCCCTCCTCTGCGGGAACACCAATAATCCCAACAGTGCCAATGAGAAAGTGATAGGCCTGAGACTCTCCCATGTTGTTTGATCATACTAAAACTCTCCCGAATACCACTCATAGCTTTCTTGATGTCCAAATCTATCAAACAATTGATCTAGACTCACACATTCATCCTCGATACTTCTTAGACCTCGACTGTTAGCTAGAACCAAAGCATCCAAGAACCTATAGTCAGGCATAGTGACTGGTATTATTGGCTTCCTTCCTATGAATGGAAGCTCCGTGAAAGTAGTAACTTCTTCCAATGTCAGTACTAACTCGCAGTTAGCAAACTTGAACACCGCCGGAGCCGGATATGAGAACTCTATCAGCAAGCGAGTGAGCACCCTGTCTGCCCGAATGTTTGGCAAAGCAATCAGTGCCCCCAGGTGTGTCTGAACCTCATCACCGTGTTCTCGGCGAAAGTTCTTCCACCACTGCTACAACTTGTGTGGCGCTCCCATCACCATGTTAATCTCGGGGATGTTTTGGGCGATTTCCATTTTTTGAAGTGGGTAAATAAAGGTTCTGGTAAGTGTTTGCTTCGTATATTTAAGTGTCTTTTCAGGTTTGTTTGTCTTTCCACAGAAGTCATGTCGTTGGGTGCATAACCCGTTCATATTAGGGTGGCTTTTCCTAATTGTCTGTCGATTCCAAGGACCGACTCACCTTAGGTTTATATAATATGACCTATTTTTGCTAGAGTAGAGTGTTTCCTACTTTAGAGTTGGACAGAAGACTGTGAGTTGTTATGTTAGTTGACCTGACAAAGCCAATCTCTGAAATTAGAGAGTTTTGAAAAGAAGGTTCGGAAGAGTGTAAAAGATAGCCCTCGCGTGCCATTGTGTGTGATAGTGTAAGACCAAGACTCGATATAATGAAATATGATGACAGTATTTGTAAAGCGGTAATAGCTAAAGGTGTAGCAACAATAAGCATGATAATAAGCATAAAGAGCAAATAAAGCTAGTAAGCATGTAATTGCAGATTTAACAACAATTAAAACACTGTACAAATTAATCTAAGTGCCAAGTTCAGTCTAAGTCTGCTAAGGTCAGAACCTAAGTGAAAGTCCCCAGTAGAGTTGCCATGTTGTTGCACCCTATTTTGCAGTAGTCAAAACAAGATTCAACTTGTGGCTTAAAGGTATACTACGTTACCTATTTCATTACTAGAGGTTATATTGTTTATTGGTCTGCTAACCGGTGAGATTATGAGTAACGGTTCTTGTTCTTCTAAGGGGAAGGTTTTATGCACCCCTTAAAATCGACATGTGGTAGCTCCATAGGATTTAGACTAGATTTCAGACTAATTGTTTGTACTAAGCTTTAACTATTGTTCGAAAGAGTTCAACTTACCATATATTAGGACATAATATCTACAAGGGAAGAGTATAGTTTAAAGAGGATGATTCTTAAAGAAGAGTTTTTAGGAAAATTATGTTAGTATATGTATATATGAAAAGAACTTTGAAGTAATAGAATGTCTGTAAATAAAATGTGTGAGAGGGAAGCTAAGTTAAAGCACTTTGTTTCCTAAATCATGGAAGTTCATATTACCTTAATGTGGTGAAAGTGTTAAGAAAATGATCCTGAGATGTACCTTGGTTTTAAATAGAAAACTATTTGAAATCCTTTGTTTTTGGGGCAGCAACACTTCGGTCCTTTTCGAAATAGATTTCCCTTTTGGAAGATTAAAATCGCGACAATTCTGATTTTTCCTTTTTGAAAGAGGGACTACTGCCTTTTGGCTTCAAAAATCTTTAGGAGAAGCATATTTTCTCGTCCTCAAGTAATCAAACAACACATTATATAGACATGACCTTTTTAAACAATTCTAGTAATTCATCATACCAAGAATATTTAAAATAGACTAAGCAAAATAGTGTAACATCTTAGCCTCAAGATTTGACTCAAAAGAACCACGCATTATTTATAACCTGCTCACTTACCCTAATATAGATGTCAACAACATTACCTTTCCTTCATGAATCACGTGCCCTCACTACCAAAGAGAGTAGTTCCACACACCATAGAAATTAAGAACAATTAGGAACTCGAGATAGAAAGAAGTCACTCACTCTCAGAATTAACATTCTCGTACCACAAAAGATGAACCATAGGCTTGCCCGTAGTGTACCACTATACTAATTGAGTTCATTCAGTCAAGGATCAAGTAGGGCTTTAATTGGTTGTAATGTAACTTGCGGGATGGGTAATATACATTTAGATATAAGAGTGACTACACCTCCCAAAGCACTTTAATACATACATTTCATTCAAACCCCCACGCTTATGTCAAACCATACTCCACCTTTACATAAATATACATTAACTCCCAACTTCTTTAAGCACAAATTCATCAATAGTTACCACTTATTAATGAGTAATTTTCACAACAATACAATTATATTTCTTCTTTTTCAATTTAAGTGGCTCTTACTTTTTACGAACCAGTGCACGTTTCTCCTTATTTCAATAGATCCACTCAAAAGCCAAACCAACCACCCGACACTTTAACGTTTACACAATTCATACAATTTCAAGTACTCACTAGAGGTAAAAGGCTCAAATACATGGTCAATTCAACAAATGGGTAAGGTTTGTAACGTGGTTGCCAAAAAAAAAGATTATAGGCTCAACGGGGTTAACTACGATACATAAAAATTTGGTGGATAAAACATATAGCTGGCTCAACATAGAAATGCCTATATCACTTCCAAGATTGAACTAATCTACTATTTCGCTTTGCAAATACACGGGGCAAGTTCTAGACATCAAATGCAATGCACAGAGTCATACAAACCTCACACACACATGGCACACAACTCACTCAGGATTGATTTATAAAAATTAAGGTACTTATGGAAGAGTCAAAAACTGAGCCTAAGCGTCACAACTAAAGAACTTACTATTCTCGAGGAATAATAAAGTTAGGAGAAGTTTCCTTCAATTCAATTCATAGCACAAGATTTCCTACTCTTAAAAATAAAAACTAACTGCACCCGATTCAAAACAAAACCCTTGAAAAAGAACCGCGGCACAAAGAAAAATCTAGGGGGAATTAATAGACTACGAAACAAAATAAAATCTTTTTGTATTTTTCTTTTGACTTTAATCCCTCAAGAAACTTATCTAATGATATCCATCGTCGTGAAAAATAAAATTTTTTAAATTTTTTATGGTTTTCCAATTTTTTCTATCAAACTACTACAACTAACAAACAAAAACTAAGACTAATGTACATACAACATACATACAAATATCCCCCACCCCACACTTTAAGTTGTGGCATATCCCCATGACACAGAAGTAAAAAGTATAAGGTAGAGGAAACTTTCCTGAATCTCTAGTCGGATTCTGAGTCAAAGTCGGACTCCTTTCTTCTTTCCCGAACTAGTGCACACTTCCACACAGACAAATTCTTCTCAGCTTTCTTGGGGTACACCGCACACTTGTCTTTCTCAATCACTAGGACCTTATCTTTCCTGTCTTTCACTCTCCATTCTACACTTGCAGCTGGCTTCTCCTTTCTCACTTCATCTCCACATTCATCTCAAAAGTCACAGTCTCCTCACCCACTCTAAGCATGAGCTTTCTATCATGTATATCTAAAATCGCTCTACCCATTTCTAAGAATGGTCTTCCTAAGATCAGAGGGACCTCTTTATTCTCCTCCATCTTCACCACAATGAAATCTATAGGAAAGACGATCTTATCTACCCGAACTAAGACATCTTTCACTATCCCCTCGGGTATTATAGTTGTTTGGTCTATCGGCTTCAAAGATATTAGCACAGACCTTATCTCTCCAAGGTCATTCTCCATTTTCCTGTAAATAGACAAAGGCATTAAATTAATTGAGGCACCAGAATCACACAAAGACTTATCAAAATTAAGAATACCTAATGAGCAATGTATAGTAAAACTCCCTGGATCTCTACACTTTTGTGGGGAGTTTGTTTTGCAAGATTGCACTGCAATGCTCTGTGAGCTTGACCACTGATGTCTCATCAATCTTCCTTTTCTTTGTAAGGATCTCTTTCAAGAATTTTGCATAAGATACCATTTGTGAGAGAACTTCTGTGAATGGCAAGTTTACATTAACATGTCTCAGTATATCTAGTAATCTCTCAAACTTCTTGTCCAGCGTCTCTCTATATAGATTTTAGTGAAAGGGTAGAGCAGACATATGCTCACTCTCATTAGATTCCTCCCTTCATGATGTTTCCTCCTTCTTTTTCTCAGCTCTTTTCTTACCTTTCTTCTTCTTATCAACTTCATTTTTCAACTGCTCCCCGCTTTCTTTTTCAGGCACCTCTTTTTGGATTGTAGTGTGATCTTTCAACACTTGCCCTCTTCTCAAGGTCACTAAATTTACCGTTTCCTTGGGATTCTTTTCAGTATCAGCTGGCAGAGTACCTGAGATTCTCTCAGATAATATAGTTTCAATTTATACCACTTGTCTCTCCAAGTTGTTCGAACATGTCCCAAGTTCGTTGATAGCCGCACTATGACCATTCCCAAGTTCCATGTTGTTCAAACATGTCCCAGAATGAATTGGCCGTTGATGCTGAAACTACGACCTCGGCTGATTCACAAAACCAGGAGCTCCTTGTCCTTGAAATTTGGGATTGTTTTGTTGCATTGCAATTGTTGTACCCGCAGGTGAACTCCATAAAAAATCGGGGTTCTTCTGACCCATTGCATTGAAGTTATAATTCCCAACAGCATTAACTTCCTCAACCGAGACTTGACCCTTATGAGTAGGGTGTCCTCTTCCACATATATCACAAGCTGCGCGATTCTCACTCTCTATTGACGCTAAGGTCAGCTTCCTTATCTCTTTCGCCATGGCATCAAGCTGTACCTGTACAGATGTATTAGCGTCAACTTGGTGAACACCAGTTGATCTTCTTCTTTTCGCAATTTCAGAGAGCCACTGATTTGTATCTTCAGATAACTCATTCAAAATGGTGACTATCACCTCTGGAGTCTTTTTCATCAACGGGCCTCCAGCTGCATTACTCAATGTTCTTCATAAGGCTGATGTTAATCCATCCCAAAAATCCTGGAGTTGTATTCGGAGTTCAATCCCGCTATGTTGATACTTTCGCACTATCTCCTTAAACCTCTCCCAAGGTTCAAACATAGTTTTAGTCTCGTTCTGAATGAAGTTATGGATTTATCTTCTAAACTTGCCCGTCTTAGCTGATGAGAAATATTTTTCAAGAAATTTTCTGTAAACTCATTCCATGCTCTAATCGTTCCATTAGGCAAACTGCGAAGTCAATGCTTTGCATCATTTTTGAGTGTGAAGGGGAATGTCCTTAAGTAAAGTGCATCTTGTGACACACCATTGTATTAAAAGTTATTCATAATCTCCTCGAAGTTCATCAGATGATTGTTTGGATTCTCATTCATCTTTCCTCTGAAAACGCAACTGTTTTGAAAAGTTTTGAGTAATCCTTACTTCAGCTCAAAATCGTTAGATGCAATTGGAGGTGTTCTCACACTTGATAAGCCTTGGTTGTAGACTAGTGTAGCATAATCGCCAAGTGGTCTCCCAGCACTGGGAGCTATATTTCCGAATTGGTCTGCACCCAAGGGTTGATTCTGAACAATTTTACTAGACATTTTCTCCTCATAGACAAGTTGTGCATTTCGAAGAGCTGTCTCCTCAACATCTCGTGCAACTTTTTCTTTTTGTTGGGCTGCCTGTCTTGCAGCCAAAACAACATTTTCCTCGTCTCCCGCCATAACTTCTTTGGTTAAGGATTGCCCAACCTTCTCTGTATTCGCGAGGAGACTTATTTCTTTCCCCAGTTGTCGCAATTGCTTTTCAATTTTTGGCTCATATGGTATAATTTCCTTCCCAGAGGATCGAGTCATGCACCAATCTAACTTGTAGCCAGCACACAGTCAAGGAACACTAAAACGTAAAAAGAGAAAAATAAAATAAAAAGAAAAAAATCCCTAAATTAGCACTACAAACTATTTCCAACACTATTGATTGCCAATCCCAGGCAACGACGTCAAATTTGACGAGCACAAAATGCATAATTAAATATGCTCACTAGTTTAATATAGTATAATATAATATCGTATCCACAAGGATTGGAGTTAAGCAATATTTTCATCGTTTATAGCTTCATTGCTATCCATGATGATCAACAATTGAAATTTATATGATTAAAATAAAATTAACTAAGAGTCTAAACTATTGCAACAAGAGTAATCAAAGAAGAAATGAATGGAGGAAATGGGGGTTGATTGGATAGGTGTAAGATACTGGGATTTAACTCTAGTTAATTAACTTCTAAGGTTCAAGTGAGTCTCTAGAATTCACTCCTATTATTTGTTCGAATATTCAGTAGATTAAGTCTCAACCTCACAATATGAACTAAGTTAAGATCGGTGAAGATATGCAAGAATTCGTATAAGATTGGTTTGTAAGAGAACCTCTTTCGATTATTCTCCTAACTAGGTCTAAAGAATAATTCAACGATTTCAACAAACAAGATAATGAAAAAAAATGAAAAGTTACATCTATTTTGATTACATAAACATGTGAATATATATTCAACAACTAAAACACCCAAAACCATTTAACACATAAAAACTAGAGTTAATATCAACAAACAATTCTTAGTACACCAAATCCATCAATCCCTAAAGGGAATTACTCCATAGATATGGAGTAATTCATCACAAATAAGTTTAAGTTAAAGGAAAATAGGAATGATACAAACCCTTGTCTTGAGTGAGGATTGAATCATGAAATCCTTGTGCTCTTGCTTCTCCCACTTCTCCTTAGCCTCCTTAGGTCTAAATTATGTCACAAGTCCTCAAAATACCGTTTTCTCATGTATATATACAAAGTAAGGTCGGGCCCAAATGAAAACACCTTCTTCTACGCAAAATGGGACACTTTTCCGGAGTTGAACATGCGCGGCCGCGCACCTGGAAGTGTGCTCGCGCACTTGGTCGTGCATGTTTCACACTGGTCTGCCCCAAGTGCGCGCCCAGTGTACGATCATGCAGCTGAGTGGTATCCGTTGGGGATTTGGGAAAACATAAAACATAAAAGTTGTATCCCTTTTAAATAGCTTTCCCACGATATATTGTGGAGTCCAAACAGAATTTTGAGCGAAAAGTTATGTGCATTTTACTAGCCAATGCGCAGTATGCCTGCTCGATTCTTCGTTTCGTTCTTAACGTGCACTATTATCTGTTGATCCTCGAACACGATCCCAATTTAATCCTTGGGATTTTACTCAAACTTCAAAGCTCATGAATAAATTGAATTCATTCCATAATAACTACACGGATCGGAATCACTCCTACAACGCATAAAATACACAATTAGTGCAAAACACTAGTGATTAAAGCTCCAACTCAATTAAAGTGCAGTAAATTAGAGTACAATAAGCGACTAAAATACAAGATTATAGCCTACCATTAGTATGCGAAGCATAATAAGTTGGTAACAGTTCATGACTAGAGGGGGTAGGATTAGTTGCTAACTAATGCTTTTTTTAATCCTAGATTATGTAAGGCTTGCCTAAGTTAGTCTAGGTGAGTTAAAAGATAAAATAAATCTTTCAATCCAATATATAATTGTCATATACATATGGGATAAACAATAGGAAACATAGCAAAGGACAACGACATAATCAACTGGAGAATAACGAAAACAGTAAATAAAGAAGCGAAGAGAAATAAGTGACTCTGGGAGGTTTGGGCCTCAAAAGGTAGGCCCAACAATAACAGGGACAAGCGATGGCAGACTCTTGGACCATAGAAGGGCTGGACTTGGGCCTGAGTTCCTACAGAACTTAACAGGCCCAAATCATTGTACATGTCCAAAAAAAGAGAATGTCATCAGAATGACAACACTATATACATAATCATATATGAAATTCGTAAGCAAGTAAATAAAGTAAACATCACTGCAGTATTTGAATACTAAGAAAAATCATGCTAATGCGGAGGTTATGCCTAATATGATATACATTGAGCACATTTTGTTGTTATTAGACACCATACCCAAATAGAGTAATAAGTGTCAATGAATTAAAGGCTAAGGAGAGATTTCTACTCAAGGTCGATGCCCCTTTTGAATCCCCCGACACTTCAAAGTTTCCAAGGGTCTCAAGGCCTAGGGCAATGCTTGTGCCGGGGAGAGCATCCCAACCTAGAGATAAACTCTACTCTCAAATACCTTTAACCACTAACTACTAACTCTTCCCTATAGGTCTGAATTCCAATCAGGCTGTTTTAAATGCAAACCAACCACTATGACACTTCCTACCACAGAAGCATACTTTTCCTTAGCAGAATAACACATGAAAAACACATAGAAACAATACCCATTTCTTATAACAATATTTTCAGCTCTGTGTGATTGATTAACATACTAGACAGACATAAGGCTATAATTTCACATATAAACATAGGCAGGAACATCATAATATTTTACTAAAGAAACATACAATTGGAATCACATATCTCAAAGATAGATAAATCACACAGAGTTTAGAATTGCAACATCTTTGGCATACATGTACTAATGCCTCAACATTGATTACAGATTAGTTTGGCACCAGACAATATCATGAGCATGCACCTAGGTTAATAACATTACTTAAGTCCCTTGGGATCCTTAGTACAAATACGGACAATGACACAAGGAAGTTATTGGCATCAACCTGTAACAATAAAGGGTTTCTCCTATACTAGATTCAATCCAGAATGGCAAGGGAAAGGAAGGACTGAGTATAATTTCAAAACAGTGTTCAAAATATGAAATTATGAGGGATAAACAAAGGTTCATACCAAACTCCCACTCTTATAGAAATTTCAATTAAGATTATATCCTCACAAGACAAGATGAGTCTCAAACATTACAAAATCAGGTTATCAGTATCATTAGGAGGTTAAGAATAGGGAAAATATCATACTAAACAGACGTAAATCAGTCGTACAAACTGGGTTGGCTGGCTTAACATGGTAGAGTCCTATTTAAATTACAGAAACAATCAACATTTAACCCATAACACGCACAACTATAATCTAACTCACAAGATATAGGCTGATCATAAAAATTGCCACTGATGTTCACTGGAAAATTCATCCTAGTAGGACTATTTGCAACTAATGGTTAGACATGGATGTGAAACATACATAAAGAGGACTCGAAGAACACTTAAGGGTTAGCAAGCATTAATGTGAAGAAGGAAAGCATTTTTGAATACCCATACTTCATAAGCCTTGACCAAATGATGTAGAATCACACTATATGCTTTCATGTCTATTCTAGCTAGGATCATCTAACAACAACCCAACTTTAGAATAATAGAACTCAAAATAACATGGCATGATAGGCATGAAGACTGCAACAACAACAACCCTAAATATAGCATGACATAACTCAAAGAATATGGCATGATGGACTGAAAAACCCATGCCCATTATAGCAAAATTCACAAGAGTACAACATGATAAACATAAAGACTATAGCATAACCTAAATACAGAGTAACAGAACTCAGGAAAATATAACACGATAGACATGAAGACTATAACAAAACATTGTAGGATAATCTGAAGTATAGGTAGATGTGAGAAATCACTAAGTCAAGTTATGCAGCTTAATCATGTAAGCTATTTAATACAAAGATTGAAATCATACAACTACTTGACCAATAATAAATACAAACTTATCACAAATTTTCAATAAGTCATCATGAACAAAAAATAAATAATTATACACTGGAAAAAAATTATAAACAAAGAATTTAACAAGAACACAGTAACGTGCTCATGATTTTCGAATGAAATAATTAAAGAGAAAGGATGGAGATGTACTAACCTCCTTTTCGGAAGCAAACAAAACAGGATTTTAACTTAGCCGTATGAGAATCAAAGTTTCAAACTCTTGAGTAGTGATGGAGCTTGGAATCAAAAAGAGCAGAAATTAATCAGAGAGAGAGAGAAAGAGAGAGCCTAAGCTTTTAAAATCTCGATAGTTTGATATTTGTATTAGGGTTTTTTATTCAGGTTGGTGAGAGCATAGAAATCCCTATTTATGGTGATCATTAAATCCCTAGGGTTTCCCAGATACAAAACTCAGTAGTGGAGAGCAACAATAGCCAAGTGATGCAATCAAGTTCGAGTGAAAAATCTAGGAAACAGAGGGGAAATCTTTAAGGATTTTACCCTAGAGGAGAGAAGTGAGAGACCACTGGTTAGGGCCCTAATACACAGAGGTCATTGCACTTGACCTCTTGGTGTCGAATATTAAAGTTGAAGCCAGCCAGCGGAGGAAAGCCTCTTAGGCTTACTTCAATCAAGATCGAATGAAAAAGTGTCTCAAGATAGCTTTGATTTGAAAAGATGGAGGAAGAAATATGGCGAATGGAAGTTTCACCCTTTTGTCCTGACTTCTTCTATTAGGGCTTTTGAAATCGAATGGTGAAAGTGGAAATAGTGGCAAGATCTGAAGTACAAGAGCAAAACGAATGACCATGCATGGCACATATTTGAAAGAGCAATGGTGATTTGAGGTTTCATCTTTGGGGTTAGGGTTCGGGTTTGGGGGTTTTAGCTTCTGATAACGAGAGAAAAAAAGTTTAGCAAAAATCACGGCTAGGAAAGGCAAAGGATATGAATCTCTGATTGATTTGTAACCTTGCACAAATTTGTGCAAGGTTTGTTTGATTGATTAGGTTTGTGAGTTAAGATACATTAGAGAGGAAGCGGAAAGGTGGCGGCCGAGTCGTTGGGGAAATGATTTAGGGTTTTGGGTAGTTGGGGTTGGTCTTTAGGTTTAAGGGGGGGAGATGGGGTCTGGGCCGTTGGATATATTAATCAACGACCCTGATAATGTAGGTATTAAAGAATTAAAATGTGATAAAGTGACTACCGTTGGATTGTTGGATTCGGACGGCTGAGATGAGATAACCGGGGCGGGTGTTTAAAAATCAAAAGAAAATTGGAGATTAAATGTGAGTCGTTGATCAGATGGATTAACAGTTCAGATGCATTTGTGTTTATTTTGTGAGTGATAAGGGAGGGTGACATGACAAAAGCTGATTGGTTTAGGGATTGGGCTTGTCATGTGGGCCAAAATGAATTTACAAAATGGCCATCTTGTGTTTAATTATAGAATTACAATTTTTGCCTTTTAACCCCTTTAAAATCAATTTAATTAAACTTAATAAATTTCCAATAAAATGTAGTAAAAATTATAATCATCATAAATACTAGTAATCATTATAGTTGATTATTTATAAAATGCTTTGTTTTTCTAAACTACAACTCTATTTTTGAATTACCAACATAGTAACCTAATTAAAATTTTGAGAAGTAATTCGTAAATTATTTATAAAGCCTCTATGGTGTGTTTTGAAGATATTTTAATAGTAGTATATATGTAATTACATAACACTATTGCTAGGTTATTAAGTTCAAAGCTTATACTTTAAAATATAGGTAAATAAATAGGTATTTATTGATAGAAAATACTTTAAAAACATTCATCGTAAGCATTTAAGTATAAATAAATTAATTTTAAAAAGAGAGGATCAAAATTGGGCGTCAACATCCATGAATAGATTTCACACCCATGACATCAGTTATCAACAGTTCAAAAAGGCTTAAAAGTGGTCCGAAACTACCCCAAAACTCACTTGAGGTCTGAGGAACCCCGTCCAATAATTTTAACAAGTTTATATACCCTATGTAAAATTCTTCAAAGGCTCGGAACACGAATTACAATATTGAAACTAAGAATTAAAGATCAAAGTCAATTTCTTAAACTCTCTCAAATTTCAAACCTTCAAGCTTCGGCGAACGTGTCTGAATCCTTCATAGACAATTTGGATCATGACCAAACTTCACACACAAGTTTCAACCAACTAAATGAACTTATACAAGGTCCCAGAATACCTCCCAAAGTTTGATAACACCAAAGTACACTCCAAGTCAAACTTAGCAAATTCAAAAATCATCAAATGCGAACTTTCGATAGTAACTACATAATCGCTCTTGGACTACCCGATACTCAACCTGAACTTACACCCAAGTACGAAATCACCTTAAGAGCCTATATGAACCCTCAAATCCCAGTTCTGAGGTCGTTTACTCATAAGTCAAGCCTTGATCAACTCTTCCAACTTAAAATTTTCGGGTTGAGAATTATTCTTCCAAATCAACTCTGAATTGCTCGTAAATCACAACCGACTAAGCACACAGGTCATACTTCATAAAGTTAAGCTACGCAAGGTATCAAACTACTAAAAGACATGCTAGAGCTCAAAATAACCGTTCGGATCGTTACATTCCATTAGCATTATTTGACTCCCGTGGATGATATTTGGCTAGGTTTTTGGAATTCGAGGTCAAGAACAAAGGCAACATTGTGATTTTGGAAGAGATGAATATCTTGCTTAACCTCGACTTGCGAGAATATTTTCTAAAAATTAAATTATATGCTACATGCTATGTGTTTGGGTGTGACGTAAATGTGAGATAATGAACGTATATGTGGGTACCGAGGTTATATAATGCTTATATAGATTTTAGGCTTCATTATGCTTTATTTTGGTACATACTCTACTTGTACAACAACAACAATGACCTAGTGAAATCCCACTACTGGGAAAAGGTACATACACTACTTGTGATATGCTTTAATTATTTGTATGACTATTTGAGCATTGTTGTTCATATTAAAGATCATGTCTAAGCTTTTGATCCTTTATTTTGACATGATGGTTATTCTTATGATGGATTATATGTGGGAGATACATTACACATATGCATATATCATGCGTAGAGATCATCTCTTTTACACATATATACACTCCTTCATGGTAAGTTTCTCTATCCATAGGCAACATACATGTTTATATCTTATTCATATGCATACATACATGCATATGGTTCTCTTATATGTATTGGGATTATGTCACGTGAGCTGTCCGTACGAGTTAAATTAATTTTGGCACGAGGTCTCTGTCGTGCGATTATTATGATATTAATATTATTATGACATGAGATTTATGCCATGCGGTTGTTGTGATATTGATATTGTTATAGCACAAGGTTTCTACTGTGTGGTTGTTATCATATTGATATTGCTATTACATAATAGATTTATGTGCTGACGCTTGGATATGGATCCGTTCTTTGGAGTTAGGTGATTACCCATGTTATATTGGGCCCTATGAGTGCAGGTGATACGTGTATCATGTTAGAATTCGTGGGATGTTGGAGCATATGAGATGTGTTGGATATACATTATTATTGAGTCTTGAGCATGCATTGACATCCTTGACCCATATAGAAAGTTTCATGCATATCATTTACATATGCATATTAATTTATTTTACATATACATGAGACTTGTTAGTGGATTGTTGGACACTCGGAGAGTGTCAGATTAATGTATATGTTGAGTCACACATATACATTTTAGACTTAGTTAGGAACATCAATATAAATTCTATTTGAGAACTGATGTAAACTTGGGACTTTATCATGCAAAGATACTCTACATTTAAAAGTATTCGAGTTAATGCTAGTTGGTGCACATCTCCTTTGTATGCGGATTTGATGCATTTGTATATGCTTTTGACCTAGTTATTTGGAAAGGCATGCTTATTACCTTTTTCATTGATCGAGCACCTTATTATCGGTATCCGCTATTTTTTTGGCTATTTCTCTATTATTATACATGCTTATGAGCTGCACAAGTTATATAAAATGAGTATATTTTGACAAAACCTCGCCATTGATTTATTGGGTTTAGTATTAATACTTACAAAGTAGACGAGATCATATTTTCTCATGCTACACTTCTGCACCTTGCGTGCAAATTTTCAAGATGACCTGTTGTCGAAGCCAAAGGCTATCATTGAAAATGTACTAGCGTTCCAGTTGCAATCTACCATTTTGTTCGTGGTAGTATAGGACTTGTATTTTTACCTAGGTATATTCCAAACTTGTATTAGGGATAGTTTATTAGTGGTTCATAACTTGTATTTCTAGTTCTTAGGGATAGTTTATTAATTTCCGCACTCTTATTATTCTATCTATTTGATGATTTTCAGTTCAAGTTGTGTCATATCTTGGTTGTCTTACCTAGCAGGGTTGAGTTAGATGCCATCATGAATTGGTGGTTGTCTCAGATCTCTTGGTTTATAGGTTCTACAAGTAATGAGCGAATATCTAGTAGAGTGTTGTGGATTAGTATGAGGGTTCTTTCTTTTCTTATCATGCGACTTTGTTTCAGCTCGAAATCTAAATCTTCGGGATTTTTCTATTCCTTGGGCCTCAAAAGGCAGGCCCAACAATAACAGGGACAAGCGATGGCAGACTCTTGGACCATAGAAGGGCTGGACTTGGGCCTGAGTTCCTACAGAACTTAACAGGCCCAAATCATTGTACATGTCCAAAAAAAGAGAATGTCATCAGAATGACAACACTATATACATAATCATATATGAAATTCGTAAGCAAGTAAATAAAGTAAACATCACTGCAGTATTTGAATACTAAGAAAAATCATGCTAATGCGGAGGTTATGCCTAATATGATATACATTGAGCACATTTTGTTGTTATTAGACACCATACCCAAATAGAGTAATAAGTGTCAATGAATTAAAGGCTAAGGAGAGATTTCTACTCAAGGTCGATGCCCCTTTTGAATCCCCCGACACTTCAAAGTTTCCAAGGGTCTCAAGGCCTAGGGCAATGCTTGTGCCGGGGAGAGCATCCCAACCTAGAGATAAACTCTACTCTCAAATACCTTTAACCACTAACTACTAACTCTTCCCTATAGGTCTGAATTCCAATCAGGCTGTTTTAAATGCAAACCAACCACTATGACACTTCCTACCACAGAAGCATACTTTTCCTTAGCAGAATAACACATGAAAAACACATAGAAACAATACCCATTTCTTATAACAATATTTTCAGCTCTGTGTGATTGATTAACATACTAGACAGACATAAGGCTCTAATTTCACATATAAACATAGGCAGGAACATCATAATATTTTACTAAAGAAACATACAATTGGAATCACATATCTCAAAGATAGATAAATCACACAGAGTTTAGAATTGCAACATCTTTGGCATACATGTACTAATGCCTCAACATTGATTACAGATTAGTTTGGCACCAGACAATATCATGAGCATGCACCTAGGTTAATAACATTACTTAAGTCCCTTGGGATCCTTAGTACAAATACGGACAATGACACAAGGAAGTTATTGGCATCAACCTGTAACAATAAAGGGTTTCTCCTATACTAGATTCAATCCAGAATGGCAAGGGAAAGGAAGGACTGAGTATAATTTCAAAACAGTGTTCAAAATATGAAATTATGAGGGATAAACAAAGGTTCATACCAAACTCCCACTCTTATAGAAATTTCAATTAAGATTATATCCTCACAAGACAAGATGAGTCTCAAACATTACAAAATCAGGTTATCAGTATCATTAGGAGGTTAAGAATAGGGAAAATATCATACTAAACAGACGTAAATCAGTCGTACAAACTGGGTTGGCTGGCTTAACATGGTAGAGTCCTATTTAAATTACAGAAACAATCAACATTTAACCCATAACACGCACAACTATAATCTAACTCACAAGATATAGGCTGATCATAAAAATTGCCACTGATGTTCACTGGAAAATTCATCCTAGTAGGACTATTTGCAACTAATGGTTAGACATGGATGTGAAACATACATAAAGAGGACTCGAAGAACACTTAAGGGTTAGCAAGCATTAATGTGAAGAAGGAAAGCATTTTTGAATACCCATACTTCATAAGCCTTGACCAAATGATGTAGAATCACACTATATGCTTTCATGTCTATTCTAGCTAGGATCATCTAACAACAACCCAACTTTAGAATAATAGAACTCAAAATAACATGGCATGATAGGCATGAAGACTGCAACAACAACAACCCTAAATATAGCATGACATAACTCAAAGAATATGGCATGATGGACTGAAAAACCCATGCCCATTATAGCAAAATTCACAAGAGTACAACATGATAAACATAAAGACTATAGCATAACCTAAATACAGAGTAACAGAACTCAGGAAAATACAACACGATAGACATGAAGACTATAACAAAACATTGTAGGATAATCTGAAGTATAGGTAGATGTGAGAAATCACTAAGTCAAGTTATGCAGCTTAATCATGTAAGCTATTTAATACAAAGATTGAAATCATACAACTACTTGACCAATAATAAATACAAACTTATCACAAATTTTCAATAAGTCATCATGAACAAAAAATAAATAATTATACACTGGAAAAAAATTATAAACAAAGAATTTAACAAGAACACAGTAACGTGCTCATGATTTTCGAATGAAATAATTAAAGAGAAAGGATGGAGATGTACTAACCTCCTTTTCGGAAGCAAACAAAACAGGATTTTAACTTAGCCGTATGAGAATCAAAGTTTCAAACTCTTGAGTAGTGATGGAGCTTGGAATCAAAAAGAGCAGAAATTAATCAGAGAGAGAGAGAAAGAGAGAGCCTAAGCTTTTAAAATCTCGATAGTTTGATATTTGTATTAGGGTTTTTTATTCAGGTTGGTGAGAGCATAGAAATCCCTATTTATGGTGATCATTAAATCCCTAGGGTTTCCCAGATACAAAACTCAGTAGTGGAGAGCAACAATAGCCAAGTGATGCAATCAAGTTCGAGTGAAAAATCTAGGAAACAGAGGGGAAATCTTTAAGGATTTTACCCTAGAGGAGAGAAGTGAGAGACCACTGGTTAGGGCCCTAATACACAGAGGTCATTGCACTTGACCTCTTGGTGTCGAATATTAAAGTTGAAGCCAGCCAGCGGAGGAAAGCCTCTTAGGCTTACTTCAATCAAGATCGAATGAAAAAGTGTCTCAAGATAGCTTTGATTTGAAAAGATGGAGGAAGAAATATGGCGAATGGAAGTTTCACCCTTTTGTCCTGACTTCTTCTATTAGGGCTTTTGAAATCGAATGGTGAAAGTGGAAATAGTGGCAAGATCTGAAGTACAAGAGCAAAACGAATGACCATGCATGGCACATATTTGAAAGAGCAATGGTGATTTGAGGTTTCATCTTTGGGGTTAGGGTTCGGGTTTGGGGGTTTTAGCTTCTGATAACGAGAGAAAAAAAGTTTAGCAAAAATCACGGCTAGGAAAGGCAAAGGATATGAATCTCTGATTGATTTGTAACCTTGCACAAATTTGTGCAAGGTTTGTTTGATTGATTAGGTTTGTGAGTTAAGATACATTAGAGAGGAAGCGGAAAGGTGGCGGCCGAGTCGTTGGGGAAATGATTTAGGGTTTTGGGTAGTTGGGGTTGGTCTTTAGGTTTAAGGGGGGGAGATGGGGTCTGGGCCGTTGGATATATTAATCAACGACCCTGATAATGTAGGTATTAAAGAATTAAAATGTGATAAAGTGACTACCGTTGGATTGTTGGATTCGGACGGCTGAGATGAGATAACCGGGGCGGGTGTTTAAAAATCAAAAGAAAATTGGAGATTAAATGTGAGTCGTTGATCAGATGGATTAACAGTTCAGATGCATTTGTGTTTATTTTGTGAGTGATAAGGGAGGGTGACATGACAAAAGCTGATTGGTTTAGGGATTGGGCTTGTCATGTGGGCCAAAATGAATTTACAAAATGGCCATCTTGTGTTTAATTATAGAATTACAATTTTTGCCTTTTAACCCCTTTAAAATCAATTTAATTAAACTTAATAAATTTCCAATAAAATGTAGTAAAAATTATAATCATCATAAATACTAGTAATCATTATAGTTGATTATTTATAAAATGCTTTGTTTTTCTAAACTACAACTCTATTTTTGAATTACCAACATAGTAACCTAATTAAAATTTTGAGAAGTAATTCGTAAATTATTTATAAAGCCTCTATGGTGTGTTTTGAAGATATTTTAATAGTAGTATATATGTAATTACATAACACTATTGCTAGGTTATTAAGTTCAAAGCTTATACTTTAAAATATAGGTAAATAAATAGGTATTTATTGATAGAAAATACTTTAAAAACATTCATCGTAAGCATTTAAGTATAAATAAATTAATTTTAAAAAGAGAGGATCAAAATTGGGCGTCAACATCCATGAATAGATTTCACACCCATGACATCAGTTATCAACAGTTCAAAAAGGCTTAAAAGTGGTCCGAAACTACCCCAAAACTCACTTGAGGTCTGAGGAACCCCGTCCAATAATTTTAACAAGTTTATATACCCTATGTAAAATTCTTCAAAGGCTCGGAACACGAATTACAATATTGAAACTAAGAATTAAAGATCAAAGTCAATTTCTTAAACTCTCTCAAATTTCAAACCTTCAAGCTTCGGCGAACGTGTCTGAATCCTTCATAGACAATTTGGATCATGACCAAACTTCACACACAAGTTTCAACCAACTAAATGAACTTATACAAGGTCCCAGAATACCTCCCAAAGTTTGATAACACCAAAGTACACTCCAAGTCAAACTTAGCAAATTCAAAAATCATCAAATGCGAACTTTCGATAGTAACTACATAATCGCTCTTGGACTACCCGATACTCAACCTGAACTTACACCCAAGTCCGAAATCACCTTAAGAGCCTATATGAACCCTCAAATCCCAGTTCTGAGGTCGTTTACTCATAAGTCAAGCCTTGATCAACTCTTCCAACTTAAAATTTTCGGGTTGAGAATTATTCTTCCAAATCAACTCTGAATTGCTCGTAAATCACAACCGACTAAGCACACAGGTCATACTTCATAAAGTTAAGCTACGCAAGGTATCAAACTGCTAAAAGACATGCTAGAGCTCAAAATAACCGTTCGGATCGTTACATTCCATTAGCATTATTTGACTCCCGTGGATGATATTTGGCTAGGTTTTTGGAATTCGAGGTCAAGAACAAAGGCAACATTGTGATTTTGGAAGAGATGAATATCTTGCTTAACCTCGACTTGCGAGAATATTTTCTAAAAATTAAATTATATGCTACATGCTATGTGTTTGGGTGTGACGTAAATGTGAGATAATGAACGTATATGTGGGTACCGAGGTTATATAATGCTTATATAGATTTTAGGCTTCATTATGCTTTATTTTGGTACATACTCTACTTGTACAACAACAACAATGACCTAGTGAAATCCCACTACTGGGAAAAGGTACATACACTACTTGTGATATGCTTTAATTATTTGTATGACTATTTGAGCATTGTTGTTCATATTAAAGATCATGTCTAAGCTTTTGATCCTTTATTTTGACATGATGGTTATTCTTATGATGGATTATATGTGGGAGATACATTACACATATGCATATATCATGCGTAGAGATCATCTCTTTTACACATATATACACTCCTTCATGGTAAGTTTCTCTATCCATAGGCAACATACATGTTTATATCTTATTCATATGCATACATACATGCATATGGTTCTCTTATATGTATTGGGATTATGTCACGTGAGCTGTCCGTACGAGTTAAATTAATTTTGGCACGAGGTCTCTGTCGTGCGATTATTATGATATTAATATTATTATGACATGAGATTTATGCCATGCGGTTGTTGTGATATTGATATTGTTATAGCACAAGGTTTCTACTGTGTGGTTGTTATCATATTGATATTGCTATTACATAATAGATTTATGTGCTGACGCTTGGATATGGATCCGTTCTTTGGAGTTAGGTGATTACCCATGTTATATTGGGCCCTATGAGTGCAGGTGATACGTGTATCATGTTAGAATTCGTGGGATGTTGGAGCATATGAGATGTGTTGGATATACATTATTATTGAGTCTTGAGCATGCATTGACATCCTTGACCCATATAGAAAGTTTCATGCATATCATTTACATATGCATATTAATTTATTTTACATATACATGAGACTTGTTAGTGGATTGTTGGACACTCGGAGAGTGTCAGATTAATGTATATGTTGAGTCACACATATACATTTTAGACTTAGTTAGGAACATCAATATAAATTCTATTTGAGAACTGATGTAAACTTGGGACTTTATCATGCAAAGATACTCTACATTTAAAAGTATTCGAGTTAATGCTAGTTGGTGCACATCTCCTTTGTATGCGGATTTGATGCATTTGTATATGCTTTTGACCTAGTTATTTGGAAAGGCATGCTTATTACCTTTTTCATTGATCGAGCACCTTATTATCGGTATCCGCTATTTTTTTGGCTATTTCTCTATTATTATACATGCTTATGAGCTGCACAAGTTATATAAAATGAGTATATTTTGACAAAACCTCGCCATTGATTTATTGGGTTTAGTATTAATACTTACAAAGTAGACGAGATCATATTTTCTCATGCTACACTTCTGCACCTTGCGTGCAAATTTTCAAGATGACCTGTTGTCGAAGCCAAAGGCTATCATTGAAAATGTACTAGCGTTCCAGTTGCAATCTACCATTTTGTTCGTGGTAGTATAGGACTTGTATTTTTACCTAGGTATATTCCAAACTTGTATTAGGGATAGTTTATTAGTGGTTCATAACTTGTATTTCTAGTTCTTAGGGATAGTTTATTAATTTCCGCACTCTTATTATTCTATCTATTTGATGATTTTCAGTTCAAGTTGTGTCATATCTTGGTTGTCTTACCTAGCAGGGTTGAGTTAGATGCCATCATGAATTGGTGGTTGTCTCAGATCTCTTGGTTTATAGGTTCTACAAGTAATGAGCGAATATCTAGTAGAGTGTTGTGGATTAGTATGAGGGTTCTTTCTTTTCTTATCATGCGACTTTGTTTCAGCTCGAAATCTAAATCTTCGGGATTTTTCTATTCCTTCGTATGCGATTGTCACGCCCCGAACCTGGGGGGGGGGGGCGAGACCGGCACTCGGTAACTCACCTAGACTAAGGGACTCTGGACATATAATGTCATACTTTAGACATGGGCCATATTGTAAGGAAATATGCGAATGGTGACTAAACATCAATATAAAGCTGGGCCGACAAGGCCGTCATAACTACTACAGCTGGCAAACCAACAAAATATACATACAAGGCTTACAAGCCCAACATACTACACTAACTAACATGATATGTCTACAAGCCTCTAGTGATGGATGTACTGTGATCGGAGCAGGGCCCCGATATATATATATATATATATATATATATATATATATATATACAAGATATACATAAAACTCTAGACCTAGAAACCCCAAAGGATGCGGATCTTACCGATGAAGCTGAACTTGGGCAACACCTACTAAGGAGGTTTACTCGTCTGTCTGTCTGAACCTGCACGCATGAAATGCAGCGTCCCCGACAAAAAGGGACGTTAGTACGAAATAACGTACTGAGTATGTAAGGCAACAAAATAACTGAAAGCTAAAACTGAACTGCTAATATAATAACTGAAAGTAACTCGGAGTCAAAGATAATTTGAAGATATGCTTACCAGCTGATACTAACTCACCGCTATCAATATAATAAGTAAAATAGTTGTCCGGCCTTATAGGGTGCAATATATATAATTGCTATGCCATTGTAGGCTCGCTCATAGGCCCTCGGCCATACTAGGCTCTGTATGTCAGCCATGCTGGGCTCGCTCATAGGCGCTCGGCCACCGTAGGCTCGGTATATAACTTACCACCTGATCAGAGGTTGCCCAATAGGGGCCTGCCCATCGATTAGATCTTGATGGTAGTGAAAATACTGTATATATAGGCTCTCTGCTCTCTTGACTGGAAGAAGACAATACTCAATTAAATATGAAGTCCCGTTAAGGAGAATACTGTAATTTATGAGACTAGGATAATGTATATAAATTCGGGAGTATAAACTTGTCTTCATGCCTCGTAATCAAACACATGTAATTACGAGATCATGCCAACATTAAGGAAGGGCTTAACCTTAACATACCTAAGTCGATTTTCTTGACAATCCTTACAACACACGTCAATAGCGATAACATGTAATAGCGGATCAAAGTAGGGGAAATCCATATGATATTCTTGAGAAAGATTGCACCGTACTTCCTTAGAATCGCAAAATCTCATGTTACATCTCCGACCATTGTAAATCACATATGCAATTTTTCTGAAACTTGATATTGTCTCTTCTAATCTTTGAGGGGGGAGGGGGGGGGTAAGCAAACATTTGCTTGCATTTCTAAAGTGAATATATTTGTGCAATTCACGTTCAGAAGGCTAAAGAAAATGTTAACCTTGTTATGCACTCTAATAATGTGACACCTTGCTATACCTTATATGATTCACTTAGTGTCTTTGTTAACCTTTTAATGGGCCGCCACGTTGGTGGCAAGATCCGTCAAGCTTATCCAATTCTAATTAATTGTTAATTTATTAATCTCCCACTAACCAATAATTAACCAATTACTCGCATATTTAAGAAATATCTCAAATTACTTAAAATACTACTTACTTTTAACACACCTTATACACCTTACTATCATGGTCATGTGGTACCTTGTATGGAACTAGTCCATAAATGCCGGGTATTATAGCTCGGACCGTATTTTACCCCAAATTGCCAAACTTCGACGAAACTTATTTTCTTGGATTCGCTTACCCTCTCTCCTTCACGAATTTACTTATCACTTGTTTGAAATAGCATAATACTTATAATCTCAAAATAATTTCCTTCCCGAACTTACGTCGATTAGCCTACAACGAAACATTAATGTACGAAAATGCAGAATGTAACATCTCATTTCCGCGCTTTCATCAATTTACCTTTGGTGTACTTTCACGTACGAAAACATAGGGTGTAAAATTATTCCCCCCTTTTGAACATTCGTCCTCGAGTATTTACTGATGCACTTATCATTATCATAACCTATAGCTCTTGCAAATACTTTAGTACTCTCCTTGCCATTTAGGAAACTGTTATGTGAATCAATCCAAAGGCCGGGGCGTTCCCCTCTTTAGGCCTCTTTCTCACACCACGACTTGTGGTTGGAATTCTTCCAATCTCGTAACTGTTGCTACCTTCTATCATGCAGCCTGTACCACTTTTTCCTTGTATGTGCACCTATGCGACTCTCCTCTCCAGTATTTAACCAATCTTTAGGCCTCACTTTGTAAACATATACAGAGCTTGACAAGATGTCCCTCTGGCATCTGTAGGTATACTGATGTTCTTCGCTCGGTACTTTGTCAAACTTACGAATATTGCTATATCTTATTTCATAGGCCCGATTATCTATCCACATGACTTTATTGCATTTAAGTAGGTCATAATATACCATAACTCTTACCTCAATTTATCGTTACTAAGGTCTGCTACCAAACTCCAGGTTACGTTCGCTGCTTATCCCATATGTATAAATGTATGTTCTTTAAAGCTTCCTGATTATTGTTCATCTTAAGAGTGACGACCTAATCTCACATCATACTTTGTGACTTTTGTCCATCCATTGTTGATTCACCGTAATGTTGATCTATCATCTACCACTGATAGCTTGAGCTTTTATGTAATACTGCCGCTAGGGCTCACGTCTCATCAGGGAACATCTGAAATGATTAGACTGATCCACCTGGGGCGATACCATGCTTTCACAACTGTATTTCATAGCATCCCAATGTGATTCCCCTTAAGTGGGTATTTTAATCCTGTACAATTCATTAAATTTCCCTTTTGTTTCCTTCAAATCATTATTCAATCGAAGGCCCAAACATCATCCTTCATTTATCACAATTATACCCTCATTCTACTACTAGGGCAGTATTCTATCTCTTCTAAATGCTACTAGTCTTAGACTCCTTTGAGTTCACTCAGGCTATACTGAGCTTTCTATAACTTAGAGAGACCATTAGCTCCCTTGTTTTCATGGGCTTTATCTTGAGGACTTATCCATTCTCGTCACCTTCTCACTCGCCCTTTATTATCCGTACTCCTGCCTTCCTAAACCCTTATCACTTCCAACCTATACATATCTATTTATACTACTCACAACCTTCTTTCAACTTGCTTGCCCCATAGATTTCCTCATGTTATTCTGGAAAATCAAGCGAGACATCACATCGTCTCTAACTCTTCTTTACTCTTTTAACTAGACCTCTCGATACATAGAAACCATAGGCTGGAAGATATGCTACTGATGGCGCTGCTATCATTCCAGGATCTGAAGTATGGACTATTATCACATATTTTATCTCTTTCATAAACTTCCTTCCACATAGGTATAATTCACATTCACAACTTGAAACTCTATTACAATACTTGCATACACAATCCGGTGGGAGCTTCATACTTCATTCTTATGAGGCCGGTACTTCTTCTAACTGTCTTTATCGTAAAGCTGTTATAGAATATGGTTGTTGTACTATCTCTCTTGTACCTCTGATCTAGAGTAAGTCTGCAATGCTCTTAATCATAATTTCTATAATTTTATGGGTATAATAATTAGACACCTGATTTATTTGGTTGATGTAACTCTTTAGTTTCTTGTTCCTTCTGATCAGCCTTCATGCAGGCTTAAGCTATCTTCTGATCTATGACTCCTTGTATTAGTTATTACTTTAGCCTTCCATGGGCGCTATAGAATATCCATGATACAATCTTCTAATAATTCAATCCTTTGTTTATAACTTGGGCTTAATTCTTTCTTTTAACTTATACCGGAGTCTTTTACGGCAGTATGAATGTCAATATATATGTTGCATGGATAATATTCCGAAATCGTAAGTGCGTTCATGTCGTAACTAACTCTGGATCATTGATCGAATAATTCCTTTCTTTCCTTCTTAGCTTTCTTTAAATGTAAGATATTACTTTTCCTCGTCTTTCTGCCCTATTGTTGCGTGCATACTTAGCTTATCTTAGTGCCCACATATATTGAAATTCCATACAACTCATATAATCTTGAATATCACTTCTGATTTTTCTCCCCGTTCATTAGCGACGGTAGGTGCCACCTTCTTATGGATTGCATACAATGTTGTTGTGAGACTGTTGTTACATGACCATTTCCTCGTTAGGTCATTGTGCTTAGCTTGAAGCCTTCTTCCTTATTTTCTCAGCTAGTCTTTCATTGTAGTGCTTAGGGAGGACCCTCTGATTCTTACAAGGCTGAGAGCTTATTGCTTCATTTATCCAGCGGAATTTTTGATGTTCTTTCTTACTTGTAATTATCCTTACTTACTTACCTTCATGCCCTTGTGCTCGTAAGGTTGCTTCTAAGCTGATATTTTCATTGTCTTCCTAGTGGCACTCTCTTTTCCTCCGTAACACTCATACAATACCTTTAACTACCCCAGCTCCTATCTTAATATTTCTAAAGGTTACGATGTCATATCTACAAGACTGAATTCACTATATTGGGTTTTACTATGTTTATCTTGCACGGTCTGCTGATTCGTCTGTAGCCACCTGTCTAGCCATAACTAGGCTCTTCCTGAGTTAACTGCTAACTACCATTTGGCCCATTTTCATATCAATATTCCACGTAATCTTTCTTGGGTTATTCCTTTTGTCTTAACTCACCTCTCTCACTGGCTCTTTATTTATCAAAACATCCCGGGCCGGAACCCATACTTCCTCTCCTTGACAACGTGCTTGCATATTGTTTTGGAGTCGTAGCATATCTGTAGGATTTGAGTAAGTGCAATCTCATTCCTTCTTCTTTTTTTCTTATCGCATTCTTCCTTTACCATTCCATAGTTACTAGAATCACTTAATTCTGATTTAATGTCACATCACTCCATATTCCCCCTTTTAGGGGAGTGCTAAGATTTAATGCTATGATGATCTACGTATAGATGTTTTACCTCTTAATCTTTGGCATTTTTTCATATTATTGATGACTCTTACTTGCCTTGCAGTAATCTTTCTGTATCAAGGATAATAAAATTTCTTACTCGCGAGGGTGAGACTTAGTGTAACTGGCACATATAGTCCCTTAAGTTTAACTTTGCTCACATTGCTGGCTTTAGGGAAGCGTTTCCCAGAATGACCATTCTCTGAATTCTTATGAATCTTCTTCTGTTGTCCATTCTATTATCGCCGGAACTAAATCTGAAATTCTCACGATACCGACTATTATCAAATCACCCAGTCCAAAATTATGTTTAGTGTATCTTGTTCATTAGTCCATACTGATTTTTATTATTCTGGGGTCTAACATTTCCTTCTGGTAGTTGCATTGGGGTCACAAACGTATTTCTCGAAATGAGGATATGACTTTATGGCATATACTCTTTTGTTGTCTTAAGGCCTGTCACCTCTCATCTTTTCCTTCACTTGACCATAGACTCTATAATACTATCATCATTTTGATCTACCGTTGTCATCCATGTGTCATATATTACTCATAATGCTTTATTGACTCTCTTCTTATTTTCCGCTAACATTTATGTCTATCACTTTATTGTGAAAACTTCTATAAGTCATTCTTTTGCTTTTAGCTCCCCTTTGCTCCATCCAGTGGCTCTCTGGGTTGCTCAACGTTCTTGCTCTACTAAGGACGGAAGCCACACTAAGGTAATATTTATCCCTTCCAGGATTTTAGTGCCTATCTTCTGAATTTTTGATCATGCTAGTATTCACATCTAATTGTAATACTCAAGAGTGTACCACCTTGGTGTCTCACAAGGAGATCTATTAGCATGTTTGCAATATCCTTCGATAAATGTCAACTAACGCAAACAATCCATCCACCATTTTGGGTCACTCTAACCCCAGCCGGATCCTGATATCCCGTCCTTTTCTTAACTACACCTGTTAACCCTCATAGGGCATAATAGAGATCGGTGTGGAATTTATACATACCTCTGTTACTGTTGAAGGTAATGACAATGCCTATATTTTTCTGCCAGAGTTGAAAATACCCATAATCTTCATTAACTGGTACCTCGTACCCTTCTCATCTTGCTCTTTTTACTTATTGAAGCTTGTATCTACCTTCTGAATCTCTCATTGCCTGTCACCATATGGGTGGATAGATATTCTTTCCTTAAAGTTCCTTATCCAGAAGCTTACACGTCTTAGCACACACGTGATCTACTGAATACCTTACATTTATCCATCATAAGCATCATGCCAAATTGAGTCCCTCTGACTCAACTATCCCACAGCTACATGCAATCTTACCAACTGTCTTTTGGTTATAGGTATCGTCTTATTATGACTACATAGAGTTTAGGAGTATGAATTCTTACAACTGAGCTCTACAACACGATCTAGAGTAAGAAGAAAGAGTGACCGCCCTAAATGCCATGTAGCCTCATGCTTATAAGTGTGGTGCACGACACACCCATAAACAATGCTCTACTAGACACGGCTTGTAGACTCCCTAGGATAGAACTGCTCTGATACCACTTCTGTCATGCCCCGAACCTGGGGGGGGGGGTGAGACCGGCACCCGGTGCCTCACCTATCATTGCGTACCAACTTGCAACTAAGGGACTTTGAACATATAATGTCATACTTTGGCCATGGGCCATATTGCAAGGCAATTTGTGAATGCTGACTAAATATCAATATAAAGTTGGGCCGACAAGGCCGTCATAACTACTACAGCTGGCAAACCAACAAAATATACATACAAGGCTTACAAGCCCAACATACTACACTAACTGACAGGATATGTCTACAAGCCTCTATTGATAGATCTACTGTGATCGGAGCAGGGCCCCGACCTATCCATAAGATATATATATACATATATACACAATATGTACATAAAACTCTAGACCTGCTAGTCTGTCTATCTGAACCTGCACGCATGAAATGCAGCGTCCCCAAAAAAAGGGACGTCAGTACGAAATAACGTACTAAGTATGTAAGGCAATAGAATAAATGAAAGCTAAATCCGAACTAATAATATAATAAGTGAAAGTAACTGGGAGTCAAAGATAATTTGAAGATATGCTTACCAGCTGATACTGACTCACCTCTCCTAATATAGTAAGTAAAATAGTTGTCCGGCCTTATAGGGCTCGGTATATATAACTCCTCTGCCGTAGTAGGCTCGCTCATAGGCGCTCGGCCATACTAGGATCTATATATCAGCCATGCTAGGCTCGCTCATAGGTGCTCGGCCATAGTAGGTTCGATATATAACTTACCATCTGACCAGAGGTTGCCCAATAGGGGCCTGCCCAACGATTGTAGCTCGATGGTAATGAAAATACTGTAATACTGTATATATATGCTCTCTGCTCTCTTGACTGGAAGAAAACTTTACTCAATTAAATATGAAGTCCCGATAAGGAGAATACTGTTATTTATGAGACTAGGATAATGTATATAAATTCGGGAGTATGAACTTCTCTTTATGCCTCGTTATCAACATACGTTAAAATCATAAACGAGTAACACATTATTTATTCTTGACACACTTTTCCCAAAAAGGGAAATACACAATTTCAACTTATGGATATATAAGAGCTCAAAACACGTTAGAAATACTTACAAAGCATAGCATTAGTTGACACAACCACATTTGGCCACGACTTGAGTACATAAGCTTTTAGGCAAATCTATTTTCAAAGACAATTTGGAACAATTGAATCAAGGCTGATTTCGTAACGTTTCTCACATCATTTTATTTTCCTGGCTCAATTGTCCACAAGTATAACTTTCATTATTGGCAGGCCACGCTTTACATCTCTAACACACTTCTTTCACTTTCAAGCATCCTTATAGATTATAAACAACAAGACATTTCAAATCAAGACTTTTAGGTACACATATGAGCAATAGGAGTTTTAGACGCATGGAGTATTCTTTCCATGTTAATTATTAATGGACTTTCATTTGAAACACAACCCAAAGCCATAACATTTTAATACACATATCATTCTTGAATAAATTCCCGAAGGATAAAATAATGTGATGGGAACATTCGAAACATATTTTGAATATATAATTCTCGACACTTGATTACTTGGGAAAATCAAATTTATTGGGAACAACTCGGAACCTGGGAATAATGAACTTGAGACAACCATACTTGAAACTTACGGGAACATCATGGAATTCAATTCTAAGAGAGTATTTTAGCCAACATACCTTAAATTTGTTGCTTAATGATACTACAATGATCCACTACACTAAGCAACTATAATCTACAATAACAACATCCAATGGGATCAATATTAGTAACAAATTCCATAATTTTGGCCATTTAAGCACTTTATCAAATACCTAGTAGGCATGAATCTCTACATCTCTTAATCATAGATTAGTTCATCCAACTACTACCATTTACCAACAATCCCACATACATGACCATCCATCCACACCCAACCAACAAAATTCCATCAAATAATCAGCTTTCAAGCTCTCCAATGGCTATGTATTTAAATTGGGAACTTATGGCTTCCAATCACCATACCATAAGTTCCAATACTTACTTAATACTCATATTCCTGTAATATATCGTTAGATGTAAGTCTAAGGGTGTAGGATTACCTTTTGGAAGAAATCTTGCAAAACCCTCCTTTGAGTTCTTGAAGAAATTTCTTGAAGATCTATGTATTTTATGGAGGATTGAGTTAGTTTTAGGGTGGAATTGATAGAATGAAATACCAAATTAGTAGGGATTACTCACCTTGAAGATGGGGGAGTTGGAGCTCTCTAGAGAGTGGAGCAAAACCCCAAAATTCGGCCAAGAGGAATGGGGAAAAATGAACCACGAAGCTGTATCTATAGGGCGAGATTTTTGGGTTTTGGATTCTACCCCGGATGCTATGGAAGATCTTCACTACTAGCCCTTCTTTAGGACGTGGCCCTGGATGCTTCGCATCCGCAGTTCACCCCTCTTCCAACCTTTGGGAATTTGGTCATAATTTCTTGTAGAAATGTCCAAATGACGAACAGTTTGATGCGTTGGAAACTAGACTCAGAGGGATTTAATTTGATAGTTATATCACCACCTAAGTCTTTATATTGTGGGATTTCTATTCGTTTGATGTCTGATCTTGTGCTAATTGAGACATCTTTTCCACTTAATGTATCCAACTTGTTCCACACAAATTCTTTCCATTCACAAAACTCCTTAGCATATTCCAACACATCTTAAACATATATTTTCATTTCAAAATGGTGTGGTTCTTTCCCATGGGTCTCCTTTAATAATCGAATAAGTTATTTCCAAATACCGCTGCCGCACTTTAAAATCTTAAATCATTAGGAAACTCTATGCCCGGGGCAGTGCCTTAACTAATGCCCCTCGATTCCACATTTGTACCATACATTGGTACCATCGTGACATACCCCTTAATGACATCTCCTACACTTCACACAACGACGGTGAGGTTTGGTAAACTGACTCGCCCCACCGACCTGATAGTTACCCTTTTTGCATACATCATAAGACTTTCCCCTATCCTTTCTCCAAGACCCCGTGATGGGATTAACAATCTTTGCAACAACTTTTTGTGTGGACTTTTGGAATTGCCCAAAGCTACCACCCCTAACACGCTTCTGAGCCTACTCAAAACTTGGCGCAAAATGTTCCTTCCCACATATCGGGCATACCGGGATGGGTGTATCCAACCTTAGGGCATTTGTTCTTCTTGTGCCCCCTCTTTCCACAACCATAACATATTTCAAGAATCATCCAACATAAACCCGAGTGGATCTTCATTCATATCAAGCATTCCGGCTTATTGATGCCAATAATCCTCTTTCATAACTTAGGTTCTCTCACCACATAATTCGGTGGCGCAGTAACATTAATAGGAACAAGGACACTTCCGTTAGCAACTGGTTCTTTCATTCCCTCATTGATGCCTCGAACCCGTGAGTTACTCATATGGAAAATGAGGCATGACAAGGAATTTAGCTTCCTATCTTGAGATCTATCACACGATCTAGAGTACCAAACTAGTGTGAAATTCCTAAATGTCCAAGTAGCCTCCTCATTATAGATGTGCTCGACAACACACCAATAAGAAAGACTCTAGTAGACACGGCTCCGAGACATCCTAGGATACTTTAAAACCTTGGTATTTAATACCAAGTTTGTCACACCCCAAACTCGGAGAGCGCGACCAGCGCTCAACTGAGTGAACCGGTCAAGCAAGCCTGTCGGATACTTTCTACCCAAACTCACTTATGAATAAAGAGAATACATATTTTCGTTAATAAGACAATAAGGAGATCATGTATACAATACCAATTCATTACCATTAGTTACATCATTTTAAAGACTCAAATTACACACACTTTCATGGTCTAAAGTGGAACAAGTAATTAAAACACAACATAACTTGTTTAACTTCCCCAGCATTAATATACGACCCACACTATGTCTCTAGAGCCTCTAATAGACACAAAAGAGCACTATGATAATGCCGGCAACAAGGCCCGGGCTATACCTCAAAACACAATGTACAACATTAAATGACATCAGGCCCAGAATAGAGTAGGGCTCACCAAAACCTGCCCGCTGATGAAACACGTGCATCCATTGAAGATGGAGCGCATCTGACAAAAAAGACGTTAGTATATATGGAATAGTACTAGTATTTAAGGCTAACTGTCCTCTTTCAAAATAGAATGCCAATGTAAGAAAGGGAAAATCTTGGAAACAACAATCAACAGTCAATGATACCCAAATTCCAAGTTAAAACATAACAATTTTCAAAATACGAAGATAATACTGTGAAGATGATAATCAAAATATGAAGATAATAATATTTTTGGTTGGGAGAAATTTAGTACCAATATACCACCATTCACAATACCAATACCACCGTACCTTTAGCATAAAGTCTGATCATGACCCGATCGGCTAGACCGTTTCATCCGAGACATCAAGCACAATCACGATTTCAATTACAATTTCCAGCACAATCACCACCACGTGTGCGGCATGGCGTCCGATCACGATCCGGCCGGCTAGGCCGTCTCACCACAATGCCGTGTGGATCGACATAGCCCTTTTCTACCAATCATCTCATACCAATTAAAGGGAATAATATCATCACATCAATCTCATCCCAATTAAGGGTAATAATTTTATCATACCAATACGGGCATTTACCCCTCGATCACTCCTACACTAGCACGTGTAGTTTCGGGGTTAGGTTGTTACCTACCCTTCCTCAGTGACTAACGATACTACCAAAGACATTTTTGATTTGCATACAAAGGAAACAATAATACAAATGCATTTACCGCATATAGCCTCATTGTTACTTTCAACCACTTACAACATCATTATTTCATTAGCTCTCTTGGCCATACATATAATTCTTCATTCATGGCATAATGGCCGTATTTCAGATTTCACACTTTCATATTTTTCTGTCTCATGGATCATCATATATATCAACAAATAGAATATTTCGGAAATCACGACTTTAGGTTCATTGGTAATTAAAATTTTAAACACAATGGATTCCTTTCCAAGAAATGGAGTAAAATGATTGGCAATCGAAGCAAAAGTTAAAATCATAAATGAGTAACACCTTATTCATTCTTGAAACACTTTTCCCCAAAATGGAAATACACAATTTCAACTCATGAATATATAAGAGCTCAAAACACGTTGGAAATACTTACAAAGCATAGCATTAGAGAAACAACAACATTTGGCCACGACTTGAGTACATCAGCTTTTAGGCAAATCTATTTTCGAAGTCAATTTACTTGTCTCCATTGGCCACAAGTATAACTTTCATTACTGGCACGGTGGCCACGATTTATATCTCCAACCCACTTCTTTCACTTTCAAGCATCCTTATAGATTATCAACAACAAGATGCTTCATATCTACAATTCACTCCTCTTCCAGCCTTTGGGAATTTGGCCATAATTTCTTGGAGAAATGTCCAAATGATGAACAGTTTAATGCGTAGGAAACTAGACTCAGAGGGCTTTGATTTGATAGGTACATCACTACCTAAGATTTTATTTTGTGGGAGTTCTACTTTTTTGAAGTCGGGTATTATGCTAATTGAGAGATCCTTTCCACTTAATGTATCTAACTTGGTCCACACAAATTCTTTCCACTCACAAAACTCCTTAGTATGTTCCAACACACCTTAGAAGACATATATTTTCATTTCAAAATGGTGTGGTTCTATCCCATGGGTCTCCTTTAATACTCGAATACGTTATTCCCCAATACCGTTGGCGCACTTTAAAATCTTAAATTATTAGGAAATTTTAACGGGGCCTTACAATTTGGATGTGATGAGAAGTATTTGCTTGAGATGAAAAGGGAATATGGATGCTTTATTATCATGATTGTGTGTTGTACAATCTTAAGGCATGGATACGTCTGTGCAGTTTCACCTATTCATGAGTGGGGTGAAACATATTCTTACATTTTGTAGACGAGTGTAGCTCAGGAGGATCGAGTGAGTAACATAGAGGTTATAACCATGGTAAAATCATATAAAGATGTTGCATTGGGGCTAAATGGGTGGGATAACTCACGTGATGAGATCTGTGGCTATGTGATATCTGATAAGTTTCTTATGAAGAGTTTTCTTTCTATCCAGTTGAATGTGTGTACAACGATGAGAGTTTGGATCACTTAAGGAAGATGGCACGACTGTCACAAGGATAAGTATGCATTTGGTAGATAATTTGGAACGTGTCATGATTAGTACTACATAAGATTATGAGAAATTTATTGGAGTAGCAGTGTGAGGTTATGGTACTTGAGGAGGAAAATTTATTGAAGATCTTAGATGATGTTATTATGTATTTTGGCTAAGCAGGAGTCTACTGTTGAAGATGTGTTCAAATGGATATGTGTTGTTGTAGTTCTTGTAATAAGGTACTCTTATGGATTACATATGACTTTATCACAATGGCATTGAGGATGACTTGGCAAAGGAGTTTTCTAGAGGTGTGATGTACTACACTTGATTGATATATGAAGGTTGTCGAATGACTCAGGTTTGATATTCTTCATGATTATAGTGTGTAAGAATAATGGAATCACACGGTTGCCTAAGGACAAGGTTGCTTCTTTTAGAGAAATTATGTGCTAAGATAACACAAGTCGTTAGGCATGTTTGGTTTTGCATAAGGAACTATAGTAGAGTGGGTGATTCTCGAGAATGATTCTAGTAGTTTCAATTTCATAGATGTGATATTAAAATATTTACTGGATACTTATTGGGTGCATAATTTGATATTGGTATTGGATTGTGGCAGGGACCTGAAGTACTTATGTATCATTAATGATTCTACAATGCAACATTATAGAGATGAAAGGAATAGTTTCAGGGTTACTGGAGAATTCTTTGGAGTAAACATTTTAGTTTGAGGTACTTTTGGATGCATGAAGGTACATAAATTGGCTTGGGTATTAGGATGTTGTAATTCAACGTCGAGATAACTAGGTGCAATTTTTGGCTGAAGATTTCAGTATATTGGAAAGAAAAATGATCTCTTGAAAGCGGGTCAAGGGTAACCTGAAGAAGTTCAGTCAGTTCTTGGTTCAACATAGTAATAGAAATGATCGATTCATTTGTATCATGGACCATTACAAACACTTTTATGGTAGGACTTTTATGTTTGGAAGTCATATTGACTTGGTTGACTTGGAGCGATTCAGTTTCCTTGGCATGATTATTGTGTAAGTGAGTTTGTAAGAGTTTGAGAGAGTTTTTACAATGACTTTAAAGTTAATGTCGCCTACACGCATGGAGAGTATGCTGCATGATCGTGAATGTCTCACGGGTTGAGTTAAGTAGTATTCTTCTAGGCAATGGAGCGATTATGAGGAGGACTAACCTACTTATTATTCAGAGTTAATAATGGGATTCTCAGACTTATATATGGTGTCATGCTGGATGCGGTGAGTCGTGTGAGATTTGGATTGCTTTGCAAAGGTCGTTGTTCATCTTTGGGCAAAAATATTAGGGTTAGAGATTGCACAGGTGATTCAATTTGCTTAAGAAGTATAGTAGTACTAATTTCAGTATCACCAAGGAAGAGAATAGGTCATGGAGGAAGCATGCTGATGAGGGTCTATGGGAAATTCGACTAAGCACTACGACAGTTATGTGATAGTAAGTCAGTGAGGTTCAAATTTTAGTTGCCTGGCATGGAAGGATTAATAGAATTGCACATTTCAGAATGCTTGCAAGTGTGACTTCGTAATGGTGTCTGAGTAGTCACGTGGAGTGACAAGGATGAGGAATCTTACACTTTTGAGGTATAGCGATTGGGCTTCTAGAGGCAGAACTATCTCTTTTGTGGTGGATAGTGTAAGTGTGTTAATAGTCAGAAAACTGATCATATGTGTCTTTGGGGGGTGACTTGAGATGATTGGTGCGGGGCAAAGCTCGTGGTTCATAGTATTTGATGTGGTTTGATCTGACCAAATGTAGTGATATATCCTTCTTGGAGGTCTTGGTTCGATACGTACAATTGAAGAGGTTATTGGCATTATTTTGTATGTTGGGATGAAAAAACAAGTTAAGTAAGCACTTTAGAGACTAATGATTTGAATATTTGATGCATTGGGTTACACAAGGTTATAATAGATCATGGGTGACTGGCACTGATAGAGGAACATAAAGGAAAAGGATTCGAGGTGTAGCTTCTTGATATTTGGGTTAGTAACAAGTTCCATGTATATATTCGTGGTTGGGACCGATGGTTTGGAAATTACGTGGGTGTCCATGAGTGTCATGACCCAAAATCCCACAAAGGTCCTGATGGCCCCTAACCTACTCGATAGGAAAGCCAATGCTAAACAACATTAATGGAATCCAATTTTAAGCCATTAATAGAGATATGACAAAGATAACAATACAGAATAATTCTCAAGACCAATACATAAATGTAAATATCTGAGAAAAGGTCTAGACACGGCCACAACTGTCTACAATGGTCAAAGCCTGGTGCCACACTATCACAAGCATCTAATAAGAATAAAGAGTATCAAATAAACAACAATGTCTGTTCGAGAAAGAAATGGATAGACATAATAGATAAGCTGGGAGAGGGATTCCGTGTGCTGTAATTCCACTAATACCAGCCTCAAAACATGTAAATATATACAAAAATATAGTATTAGTATAAAATAACGGTACTCTGAAATTATCAAGTCTAGCCTCGAAGAAGTAGTGACGAGGGTTCGACTCCGACACTTACTAACAGTCCAAAAAATAGGACAGCAAAAATATGGTCATGAATAAATCATGTCATCATCAAATGAGTGCAAAATCTCAAAACACAGTTCAATGCATATATTTATATGCATGCTAAGGATCCTTTCTCAATACCTCACAACATAAATTCATATGCTTGGCACATGCCACGTGTCCAAACCAAGCACCAAAAATATGGGTACTTACGCTCAAAGGGCCCAAAGTAATATGGGTAATCACCTAACTCTAGAGAGACAAACCCATAACCTAGTGTAGGTTAATTTACAATTAATGATCATTAGCAATAATCAAAATTCTTAATTTTAACAACCAACTCCCCACTCATGCATATGTGTATAAAATAATATAATAAAGAAGCACATGAGAAAACAATAAAGATGTGAATAGAAGCTCATATGGCTAAAAGATAGCTATGGCTAATCATGTAATTAAATTTATCATAACGGCTCAGTAAACTATTTCAGCATTCATAAGTCTAGTCGTTATTTAACATGAGTAAATTAAACCATATACTCACCAAATCATGGATAAAATAAGACAAGTGTATGGCCATAGATTAATAATAAAGTTCAACATGGTAAAATAATCATTTGTGCATAATTCAACAAGTCATAACCTTAAGCATACTCCTAAATCACAACTATGAATCATCACATAGTCATAGAATCAATTGATGCATGGATAATATTTTAACTTAATTAAAACAAGGCATATCATTAGCCAAACTATACCCAATATGGTGAAAACCTAGCTATGCATATACACTCGTCATCTCGCATATACGTGATTCCTATATAAAGTAACAAGTAGCAAATAAATCACATATGGGGAAAATTTTCTCTTACAAGGATAGACAAGAGACTTACCTCCACCCGATAAGCTTCAACCTTTCAAAATAGCTTTTCCTCTCAAATCAACCTCCAAATGACCCGAATCTCGTCAAATACAACTCAATAACATCAAACAAATCTATAGGAATCCATTTAAAACAATAAAGCTTCAATCTTTAATCAAATTTCCAAAAGTTAACAAAAATCAACCTAGGCCCACATGGTCAAAAACTTAGTCAATGGGTAGATTCCGACTACCTATATCCCAATGAGTCCAAATATATGATTAAATTACAAAAATGAGTCCAAAACAAAACTCAAATTACCAATTTATACTCTCTTAAAATGTAGACAGAAACTCCAAAATTTCTCTTTAAGATTTCATAATCTATGTATAAATCCATGAAAAATGAGATATATAATCAAAATCAATAGGAAATCACATACCCTCAAAGTAGTTGTTGAAACCCCTCCTAAACGTCCTTCTTTCCGAGCTCCAAAACTCAAAATAGCGAAATATGATTAAAACCCTCAAAATATAAGGTGTGTTAGGCAATGTCGCATATCCGGCCAAAATGATTGCATCTGTAATGCCGCTTCTGCGAGGCTTACATAGTCA
The DNA here is from genome assembly GCF_000390325.3 of Nicotiana tomentosiformis. Lineage (NCBI taxonomy): Eukaryota > Viridiplantae > Streptophyta > Magnoliopsida > Solanales > Solanaceae > Nicotiana > Nicotiana tomentosiformis. Next base: position 76,088,883 of record NC_090820.1, on the reverse strand, counting down.
GCCTTCATACCTGCGACGCACCATCCGCATCTGCTATTTTGCAGGTGTGACCATACAATCACATGTGCGTTGTTCCTCACGCCTGCCCCATCTAGCAGGCACATACAAAAACACCGTAGGATCGGAGGTACGATTGCGCACCTATGTTCTTTCTTCCATAGATGCGGCAAATCCCTATACCAAACGAACTTTGCAAATGCAACATACCCATCATAGGTGCACCTTCGCACCTACGCTCATTCTTCTGCAGATGCGATGCACCAGTAACCCCAAACCATTCCCAAATGGTCTGAAACAATCCCGAAATACACCCAAGCCCCCTACCCTTATCCAATCATACCAACAAGTCCTAATATATTATCCAAACTTATCCAAACTTCCGGATTCCAACCAAACATTGCACATAAGTTCGAATCAACTAAATTAACCTATCCAACATTCCAAAATACCAATCGGAGTCCGATAATATCAAAGTCAACTGCCAATCAAACCTATAAACACTCAAAACCTTCAAATCGCTAACTTTCATCAAATAGAGCCAAAACCTTCTAGGAATCTCCAAATCCAAATCCGAACATACGCCTAAGACCAGAATCATTATAAAAATCTATTGGAATCATCAAATAACTAATTCGAGTTGTCTAGTCAAAAGTGTAACCTTGATCAACTCTAGCAACTTAAGCTTTCCAAAATAGAACTAAGTGTTCCAAACTACTCTTTAACATTCCCAAAACTAAACCAAAAATCTCCTCAACTACCAACATCCAGGAAGTATTAAATCAGAAAATAGGGCTAAAATACACAAAATGACCGGCTGGATCACTTTATTCTCCCCCCTCCTAAACAAACCTTTGTCCTCGAATAGGTTTAGAATCATACTTGGATTGACAAAGTGATAAGGATATCTTCTCCATATATCATCCTTAGTTCCCCAATTCACTTCCTTGGCCAGCTGACCCCTCAACTGAATTTTCTCTGGTGAAATATCTTTCGATCTTAACTTCCAAACCTGCCTATCCAAAATGGCCACCAACTCTTCTTCATAAGTCAAATTCTTATCCAATTGTACTAAACTAAAATCCAACAAATCTGACTTGTCTTCATAGTACATAAAAAGCATGGAAATATGACCTATCGAATGAACTCCAGACAAGATGGGTGGAAAACCAAGTCTGTAATCCACCTCACCAAATCTCTCTAATATCGCGAATGGACCAATATTTTGAGGGCTCAAGTTTCCCTTCTTCACAAATGTCATCACGCCTTTCATAGGCGAAACACTAAGGAGAACCTTCTCACTATCCATGAAAGCATATCATGAACCTACCTATCAACATAACTCTTTTTCTTGGACTGTGCTATGCGAAGCCGCTCCTGAATCAACTTCACCTTCTCCAAAGTATCATGAACCAAATCTATACCCAACAACCTAGCCTCCACAAGCTAAAAAAACCACCGGAGAATGACACAGCCTCCCATATAAGGCCTCATTCGAAACCATCTAGATGCTACACTGGTATTTGTTACTATAAGCAAACTCCATCAATGGTAGAAACTGATCCCACTGGCCTGCGAAATTAGTAAGAAAGGATCTTAACATATCGTCAAGGGTCTAAATAGTCTGCTCAGGCTTCCCATCTGCATATGGGTGAAATTCTGTACTCAGCTCCACCTGCATGCCGAACTCTCGTAGAAAAGCTCTCTAAAAGTGCGATGTACACTAAGTGCCCCGAGCCGAGAGGATAAAATCAAACACACCATACAAATGGACAATCTCTCTAATGTAGAAAAGCTCACACGATTTCTGCTTATTTGCTACATGTTTTTACTTGCCTTAATTGTATGTATTAATTGCCACATGTTTTACGTGCTTTTATTGTTTTATATTATAGATGCATTCTATTAGGCTGTTTCGCTTATGTGAGCTGTTTAACTGTTTTATATTGATGAATTGGTAAAATTTGAGATTCCTAGATGTTAGAGATCCTCCGTTTATTTCGTGGTTCCTTATTGTTCTATACATTCCACCCTCTTTGTGTGATATTTTGTAAATATTGTTGTTGAGTTGTTTATGTTAATGATTTAAAATTATTTGGGGATCGGGTTGCACTCCGCAACTCTACTGATCGGTATTGAAATGATATGAACGAATAAGAACGGATTATAATATGAATAGTTGATGATATGGTGGTATCGCATTACGCGGCGCAACAGATTTGATTTGTTGTAATTGCTTGTGGTTGTTGAATTACCCTCGATATTATGATATGAGACTTGAGACTTTGTTATTCTTTGGATCTCTAGTAGTCAACCTTCGGGTTCATTTATATGAGTTTATTGCTATATTTCTATTCCTATTTTTTGTTATTATTATTTCGTAAGAGACTTGCCATATCCTCGTCACTACTTAGTCGTGGTTAGGATCGGCACTTACAGAGTACATGGGATCGGTTATACTCATGCTACACTTCTGCACTTCTTGTGCAGATACCGGTGTTGGTCCAAGTGGTGCGTAGCGAGACTGCTTGGATTTAGCTACTTTAGGAGACTTTAGGTATAGCTGCACGACGTCGGCAACCTTGAAGTCCCCTTTCCATTCTGTATTTACTGTTTATTTCGTTTCAAATAGTTGTATTTTGGTCAGACTTTATCTGTAGTACTCTAGATGCTCCTGTATTCGTAACTCCATATTCCGGGATATGATTAGATTTCATCGTTTAGTATTTTATTATTTCATTTCAAGTGATTACAGTTCATTATTATTAGTGTTTCATCTTAAATTGTTAAAACTGGTTAAATAGTTTAGCTAACGTTGGCTTACCTATCAATTGAAATATTAGGCATCATTATGGTCCCGAGGGTGTGATTCCAGGTCATGACAAGTTGGTATCATAGCACTATGCTGCCTAGGTCTCACGAGTCTTGAGCAAGCTTAGTAGAGCCTGGAAGATTGGTGCGGAGACGTCTATACTTATCATCTAAAGGCTATGAGGCTTTAGGAAAATTTCACTTATTTTTTTCTATATCGTGCGACTTTGTTCCATTATTGAAGTTTGAACCATTATATTCTTGTTCTCTCGTAGATGGTGAGGAAACACAGAATTTATAGCCGATCACGAGCAAGAGCCCCCTGTTGCAGCCACTACCAGGGGTAGGTGTCGGGGCCGAGGTAGGGGCCGATGCAGAGGCAGAGGTAGAGCTCAGCCTAGAGCATGTGCAGCAGCACCCCTTGCGGAGCCTTAGATCTATCATGATGAGGAGAGCCTAGTTGAGACCACACTAGTCGGACCCGCTCAGGTCCCGGAGGGTTTCGTTTCTACTCCCGTACCTCATGATTCTCTAGTTTGCTTAGATGGACTCATGGAGAGTGTGGCTCCGGCTGGAGTATTACCTATGGCACCAGTTGTCTATTAGGCTGCAGGAAGAGCACACACTCCCGTCAATCACACTGCGGGGTAGATGGCTTCCAAATATCATTCTCCAGCAGTTCAAGCAGTTGGGATAGTTCAGCCGGTTATTGATACACAACCCGGGGATAGGCCCATAATGTCTTATTAGGGATTGATGAGGTTCGATAAGTTAATCAAGCTCTTTCATACTCAGTTTGGTGGTACACTTTCTGAGGATACACAGAACTATTTGGACCATTGCCACGAGTTGTTGCGCAACAGGGATATTGTGGAGTCCAATGGAGTCGACTTTGCAGTGTTCTAGATTACCGGTTCATCCAAGAGGTGGTGGAAGGATTTTGAGTGGAGCAGACCAGCTGGTTCACCTCTACTTACTTGGGATCAGATTTCGCAGTTATTTTTTGAGAAGTTCATTCCTTTCACTCCGAAAGAGCTATACCGCAGGTAGTTCGAGCCCTCTAGCAGGGTGGCATGATTGTTACTAGTACGAGACATGATTTGTGGATTAAGCCCACCATGCAGCTATTTTTGATTCCATAGATAGGGAGAGGGTGAGGAGATTTATTGATGGTCTTACTTTTAGTATTAGGCTACATATGGCCAATGAGACGGGAAATGATATTTCTTTCTAGAGGGTCATAGAGATTACTAGATGGATCGAGATGATTTTTAGTCAGGGTAGAGAGACGATGTCTGAGAAGAGGCCTTGTCATTTTGGTTGTTTAAGTGGTGCCTAATCTGGAGGCAGAGGTTCTTTTGGTAGGTGTCGTCCCCCAGGCTGATTCAGCCAACTTTTTAAGTATCCCATGGTGCTTCGGGCAGTCATGGTTCTTATGGGTATCATCCTAAGTAGTCTGCATTCAGTACACCTTCAGCTCATATCAGTGCACCACCGCAACAGAGTTACTACAGTGGTTATTCGGGCCGTTAGGGTCAATCTTAGCTTCAGTAGCCATAGTAGCCAAAAAAGTGCTTTGAATGTGGAGGTATGGATCACATCAGGAGGTACTGTCCTGGATTGATGGGCAGCAGACCTCAACAGGGTTCTCGTGCCATTGTGCCGGTACCGGTTGCTTCACCGCCCTCACAGCCAGCTATAAGTGGGGGTCAGGAAGCTAGAGATGGAGGTCATTCCGTTAGAGGTAGATGCCAGCCAGCTAGAGGTCATCCAAAAGGCGAAGGTCAGAGTGATGGGGCCCAGATCCATTATTATGCATTCCCTGCCATAGCTGAGGTATATTCCTATGACACCATCATCACATGTATTGTTCTATTTTGACATAGGGATGCCTCATACAAGTCATCCTACATTGCTTCATATCTGGTTATGCCTCGTGATTCGTTGACTGCTACTGTCTATGTGTCCACGCATGTGAGTTTCTATCGGGAGCTTCGAGACTAGGGTAGACCTTTAACTTCTTGATATGATGGAATTTGATGTCATCTTGGGTATGGATTGGCTATCACCTTATCACACCATTCTGGATTGTCAAGCCAAGATAGTGGCCTTAGCCATGACGGGGTTGCCCTGATTAGAGTGGAGGGGGACTCCTGGTCATTCTACTAGCATGGTTATTTATTATCTGAAGGTTTGGTGTATGGTCTAGAAGGTATGTCTAGCATATTTGTCCTATATTGGTGATCTTATTGCGGAGGTTCCTTCCATGGATTCAGTACCAATTGTGTGCAAGTTTCAAAGGTGTTTCTTGTATATTTTCCAGGGATGCCATCTAACAAAGATATCAACTTCGGTATTGACTTGGCTCTGAGCACTCAACCCATTTCTATTCCATCATATCGCATGGCCCCAGTTGAGTTGAAGGAACTAAATGAGAAGTTGCAAGATTTGCCTTATAAGGGATTTATAATACCTAGTGTATTGCCCTGGGGCGCACCACTATTTTTCGTGAAGAGTAATGATGTTTCGATAAGAATGTGTATATATTATTGGTAGTTGAATAATGTCACTATTAAGAACAAGTATCCATTGGAGAGGAATGATGACTTATTTGATCGACTTTAGGGTGCCAAAGTGTTTTCGAAGATTGATATGAGATCTGGCTACAATTAGTTGAAGATTAGGGCAATAGATGTCTCTAATACAACTTTTCGGAATTGGAATGGTCATTATGAGTCCCTAGTGATGTTATTTGGCTTTACAAATGCCCTAACATCATTTATGGATGTGATGAACCGGGTATCCAAGACCTATTTGGGTTCTTTTATGATCGTCTTCATTGATGATATTTTGGGCTATTCCTACAGTCAAGAGGAGCATGAGCAACATCTGCGGATTGTACTTCAGACTCTAAGAGATAGACAGTTATATGCGAAAGCTTTATAAGTCTAATTTTTTGTGGGCCTCGATTGCCTTTTTGGTCAATGTTGTATCTTTTGAGGGCATTAAATTGGATCCTAAGAAGATTGAGGTAGTTCAGAACTGGCCTAGACATACTTCAGCTACAAAGATTCGGAGCTTCCTAGGTTTGGCGAGTTATTATCGCCGGTTCGTAGAGGGGTTTTCATCTATCTCGGCCCCATTGACTAGATTGACCCAAAATGGTGCCCCATTAAGGTCGTCTGATGAGTGTGAGGAGATTTTTCAAAAGCTCAAGACTGCAGTGACTACAACCCCAGTGTTGGTGTTGCTTACGGGTTTGGGGTCTTATACCGTGTAGTGTGATGTGTCACGTATTGGGCTTTGCACGGTGTTGATGCAAGACGGTAGGGTGATTGCCTACACGTCTGGACAATGGAAGGTTCATGAGAAAAATTATGCGGTGCACGACTTGGAATTGGCATCTATCTTTCATGCATTGAAGGTTTAGAGGCATGACCTCTACGACATGTCGTGTGAGGTATTCACAGATTATCAGAGTCTACAACACTTGTTTAAGCAAAAAGATCTAAACTTAAGGAAATAAAGGTGGTTAGAGATGTGAAAAGAATATGATATCACCATTTTGTACTATCCAGGGAAGGCCAATGTGGCGGACGATACCTTGAGCAGAAAGAGTAAGGGTATGGGTAACCCTGCATATATTCTAGTTGGTGAGAGAACTTTAGCATTGGATGTTCAGGCTTTGGCCAATCAGCTCGTGATGTTAGACATTGTAGAGCCTAGCCGAGTTTTTGCTTATGTGGTTTCTCGGTCTTCTATGTATGAGCGCATCTGAGAGCGTCAGTATGATGGCCCTAATTTGCTTGTTCTTAAGGTCATGGTGAAGCGCGGTGATGTCAAGGAAGTTTCTATTGGAGATGAAGGGGTTTTTTGGATGCATGGTCGGATTTGTGTGCCCAATGTAGATAGGCTGCGTGAGTTGATTCTCGAGGAGGCCCACAGTTTGTGGTATTCCATTCATTCGAGTGCCGTCAAGATATATCAGGATTTGAGGTAGCATAGCGGTGGAGAAGAATGAAGAAAGATATAGTAGAGTATGTGGCTCAGTGTTTGAACTATCAGCAGGTGAAGTATAAACATCAAAGGCCGGGTGGTTTGCTTCAGAGACTTGAGATTCCCGGGTTGAAGTGGGAGCGTATTGCCATGGATTTCATTGTTGGGCTCTCACGGACCTTGATGAAATTTGATGCAGTGTGGGTCATTGTGCATAGATTGGCCAAGTCTGCACATTTCATTCTCGGTGGAGGCTACCTATTCTTATGAGCAGCTGGCCTAGAGCTATCTATATCCATGAGATTGTTCGTCTCCATGGTATGCCAGTGATTATTATATCCGACTAAGGCACATAGTTCACATCGCATTTCTAGAGAGTTATGTAGCATGGTTTAGGCACACGGGTTATGGTGAGTACAATATTTCACCCCCATATAAATGGGCAGTCCAAGCACACCATTCAGATATTGGAGGATATGCTACGTGCATATGTTATGGATTTCAGGGGTTCATGGGATCAGTTTCTACCGCTTGTTGAGTTCGCCTACAACAATAGCAACTAATCAAGTATACAGATGGCTCCTTATGAGGCCTTATATGAGAGGCGGTTTCATTCTCCGGTTGGTTTGTTTGAGCCGGGAGAGGGTAGAATGTTGAGTACTGATTTGGTTCGTGATGCCTTGGAAAAAGTCAAGTTGATTCAAGATCGGCTTCATACAACCCAGTTTAGGCAGAAGAGTTACGCTAATTGGAGGGCTCGTGATGTAGAATTTATGGTGGGAGAGAGGGTTTTTCTACGGATTTCACCAATGCAAGGTGTAATGAGGTTCAGGAAGAATGGCAAGTTGAGCCCTAGGTATATTGTTCCTTATGAGATTCTTGAGAGAGTTGGTGATGTGGCCTACAAACTTGCATTGCTACACAGCTTATTGGTAGTTCACTCAGTGTTCCACATTTCAGTGCTCCAAAAATACTACAATGATTCATCCTATGTATTAGATTTCAGCTCAGTCCACCTAGAAAAGGATTTCACTTATGTTAAGGAGCCGGTGTCCATTATGGACAGGCAGGTCAGGAAGTTGAGGTCAAACAATTTTTATTATGTGAAAGTGCAATGGAGAGGTTAGCCGACCGAGAAAGCTAAATGGGAGACCGAGTTCGATATGCGGAGTAGATACCCATACCTTTTCACCAGTTCAGGTATTATTCTATGTTCGTTCGAGGGCGAATATTTTTTTTAGATGTTGAGAATGTGTTGATCTGATATGTCAATTTTAGTACTAGCCTTTATTTCTGTGTTTCGAGACCTCTATTAGATTCGTTTGATGTTTCTTGGTTTGCGTGCATAGTATGTGTTGCTTTTTAAAAAGCTTTTATGTGAAATTTTGGAAAAAATAAAACATTTTAACTAAAAATGAGATAGAGTTGACTACGATCAACATCTTGTGTAAACAACCCCAGATAGGTGTTTTTCTGATTCTGGTAGGTCCGTATTGTGATTTTGGACTTGGGCGTATGCTCGAAATTGAATTTGGAGGTCCTTATGTTGATTTGACTTGTTTTGCCGAAAACTAGTAATTTGAATGTTTGCTAATTTCCTACTTATGACCGTAGATTGACTTTATAGATAACGGGGTAGGATTTTTGTTTTGATACTATATATAGGTCCGTTTTGCTATTTGAAACTTCTCTGCAAAATTTGTTGTAAATTGGAGTTGGTTTGATAGGATTCAGATGCTTAGTTCTGATTTTAGATGTTCCTGAGTTTTCTTTTGAAATTTCATTCGTTTTGATATTCAATTTGTAGTTTTAGAAGTTATTTTGGTGTTTTTATTACGTGGGCTAGTTCATATGATGTTGTTACACTTATGTGCATGTTTAGTTTGGATCCCGAGGGGATCGTGTGAGTTTCGGACTCGTTTCGGTTGAATTTGGATAATGTAAGGAGTGCTAGTCTTTTTCAGTTCTGGTGCTGAGTTGCAGGTCTCGCAATTGCGAAGACCTATTCGCAAATACAAACTCAGCTTCTGCGAAGTTGAGCTCACAATTGCGATGGGGGACTGGGCATGGTAGTTAACGCATTAGCAAAGAAATGTTCGCAATTGCGGACATCCCATGATTCGTATTTGTGATGGCTTGGTTGCATTTGCGACTGTGCCCTAGTCTTAGACAGGTTCGTAAATGCGAACCTTTGATCGCATTTGCAGTTGGACGGGAGATCACATTTACGATGTTTTTGTCGCAATTGCAACTATAGCAGGTTGGGACATAGTTTGCAATTGCGATATGCTTCTCGCATTTGTGACGCTTGCACTTCCGAACAAGTGTTCGCAATTGCGACATCTGCCATTGGGATAAGGTGGGGAAAAACGGGACTTAGCTCATTTTATACAATAGCTCAACCTTAAACACTCTAAAGGAGATCTTTCAAGAATTTCTTCTTCCCAAAATCATTGGTAAGCAACTCTAATCCACTCTCTTTCAATTCCCCACTACTTTTCATGAGATTTCAACATCAAATTAAGGATTTCTATTATAGAAATAAGGGATTTGGGTAGAAATTGGGGATTTTGTAAAATTGAGATTTAGACCTGAAATTGAGGTCGGATTTCAAAATAAATCACTTAACCTGACACGGGGGTGAATGGGCGATCGAGTTTTGGTCCGAATCTCGGGTTTTGACCAAGCAGTACGGGGTTGACTTTTGTTGACCATTTAAAAAATGATCAAAATTGAACCTATCTCATTAATGGGTAGTGTTGTAAAGCTTATTTTGAATTGTTTGATCGATAATTTGCTAGATTTGGAGGTTGTTCAAAGGGCAAGGCCTTAGTTGATTGACTGCTTTGTTTGCGGAATGAAGTAAGTGTTGCTTCTAACTTTGACTTGACGGAATTAGGACTTGTTGAATTATTTGTTATGAAAATTATGTGGAGAAACGATGTATATGTGAAGTGACGAGTGTATATATGCTATCATGGGATTTAGCATGTGGGATTTGGATATTTATTTTCATGTTTTCATTTATTCCATGATATCTCTTGTTACACGCTTTAACCGTTACATGTTTTTACTTGACTTCTATGTTATATTTGTTACTTTTTATTTAATTATTACTTGCCTTAATTTATTCGTTCCTCACACGATTTCTATAAATTTGCTACTTGTTTCTACTTGCCTTAATTGTATATCTTTATTGCCACATGTTATACCTATACTTATGCACTTCTTTTGCAGATACCGGTGTTAGTCCCGGTGGCGCTTAGCCAGACATCTCAGATTCAGTTGCTTTAGGATACTTGAGGTATAGTTGTACTGCATCCATAGCTCTGCAGTCCCCTTTCCATTATGCATTTACTGTTTTTTTAGTTTCAAACAGTTGTATTAGTTATTTACAATCATAAGCTCGATCACGAGGGTCCAAATCAGGGTCTCCATCTCCGGATAGGGGAGACCTTTTTTTGGGTTAGTGCGCGCCGACAAGCTCAAATTTTTTGTTCAGACTTTATCTTCTAGTACGCTAGATGCTCATGTATTCATGACTTCAGATTCTTGGATGTGAATAGACTTCGTCGTTTAGTATTATATTAGTCCATTTCAAATGATTACAGTTTATTATTATTAATGTTTCGATCTTAAATTATTAAAACTGGTTGAGTAATTTAGCTAACGTTGGCTTGCCTAGCAAATGAAATGTTAGGCGCCATCACGATCTCGAGGGTGGGATTTCGGGTCGTGACAACTTTGATCTTCAACAAAATTTAAAAGTTAACTCAAAAAGTCAACCCGGGCTAGCCTCCTGGAATCCGTCAAAAATCAGAAATTCCGAACACCCATTTGTGTACGAGTCCAAATATATGTGTTTCATCTAATTCCGACGTCAACTTGACGTTCAAATCATTAATGTATATTTTATAAAGGTTTTTACTAAATTCTCCAGTTTTTTTCACATAGATTGATCAATAAAAGACTAAAATTAATGTTGGAATCATGAATTATGAACAAATTCGAGTAAAACAATACTTACCCCAATCCATATCGTGAAAACTCGTTGAACAATTGCTCAAATCGGAGCTCTATAACTCAAAATGTGATAATAACCAAAACCTTCGAAATAGAGTACTTAAATGATCTGCCCATGCATACTCAGCCCAAACGCGACACGAGCCTCGCGTTCGCGAATAACAAAATAATGACTGCCTCTAAAACCCTACGCAAACGCGATGACCTGGTCGTAAACACGAGGCAAACTACAACAAAGACTACGTGAACATGATGCCTCCCTCACGAATGTGGAGGCCAAAAGCCGGATGACCAACCGACATTCCTTTTTACGCAAACGCGACTCCAACTCGGGATTATGAATGCCATTGCCTTCCCAAGCTCCATAGACGTGGTCATCCCTTACCAAACAAGAAGAAGAAAAATATGCCTACCACTAAATACTCTCTGCGAACACGACACCCTTGTCGCGATCGCGATGAACAAAATCAGACACCAGAATCATTAGTCCAAAATAAGAGGAATTGATCTAAAACCCATACGAAACACACCTGAGGTCCTCAGGACCCCGTCCAATCACACCAACCAATCCCAAAATATAACACGAACATACTTGAGGCCTCAAATCACACAAAACAACATCAAATCTATGAATTACACTGAATTCAATCCTAATGAACCTATGAACTTTTAACTTCAAAACTCATGCCAAACCATATCAAATCAACTTGGGGTGACCAAAAATTTTGCATTCAAGTCCTAAAACAACGACCCATTTGAACTCCTGGAACAAATATCAGAACCCGATATCAATAAGGTCAACTCTCGGAAAAACCTATCATCCTTCCAAACATTCAACTTGAACATCCAAATCTGGACATATGCCTAAATCCAAAATCACCATACAAAGTTATTGGGATGATCAAAATACAATTCCAGGGTCGTCTATACAAAATCACACTCCGATTAACTATTACAACTTAATACTCTAACCAAGGGGCTAATTGTCCGAACTAGAACCAAAACCTCTCCAAAACCAAACCAATCTTCCCCGCAAGTTATGTAACCCCCAACACGCATATGTAAAACATCAAATTGGGGGAACGAGACTAAAATATTCAAAACGACTGACCGGGTCTTTACATGCTCCACCTATTAAACAAACATTAATCCTCTAACAAGTATAGAGACATACTTGAAGTGCTAAAAGGTGAGGATATCGGCTCCGCATATCATGCTCAGACTCCCAAGTCGCCTCCTCGACCGATTGACCTCTTCGCTGAACCTTCAATGATGCAATGTTCTTCGACCTCAATTTCCGGACCTGCTTGTCCAAAATAGCCACTGGCTCCTCAACAAAGGTCAAATCCCTTTCCAATTGCACTGAGCTGTAATATAATACATGTGACGGATCACTATAATACTTTTGGAAAAAGGAAACATAGAACACTAGATGAACTCCCGATAAGCCGGGTGACAATGCAAGTTTGTAGGCCACCTCATCAAGTCTCTCAAGAACTACAAAAGAACAAATATACCGGGGGCTCAACTTTCTCTTCTTCCTGAGCCTCATTACACTCTTCATGGGCTAAACTCTTATCATAACCCTCTCTCCCACCATGCATGCCACATCCCAATACCTCCGGTCAGAATAAATATTTTTCCTAGAGTGCGTTGTACAAAGCCACTCCTGAATCAACTTCACCTTCTCTGAAGCATTACAAAATAAATTGGTGCCCAACGACCTAGCCTCCCCGGGCTCAAACTGACCAATCGAAGAATGATATTTTCTCCCATATAAGACCTCAAAAGGAGCCATCTTGATGCTTGACTAATAGCTTTTGCTATAAGAAACTATGCTAGCAGTAGAAATTTATCCCATGAGCCCCCGAAATCAATGACACATGAACGTAACATGTCCTCCAAGATCTGAATTGTGCGCTTAGACAACCCGTCCGTATGTGAATGAAATGTCATACTTAGCTTGACCTGTGTAGCCAACTCACGTTGCACAGCCCTCCAAAAATACGACACGATATGTGCCTAGATTTGAGATAATACACACCGGCCAACGATGAAGGCGAACAATCTCACGATGATAAATCCGAGCTAGCTACTTTGAAGAGTAGGTAGTCGTGACTAGAATGAAGAGTGAAGACTTGGTTAGTATGTCCACAATGACCCCACTTCCACTCTGGAATAACAAGTCTCTGAAGCAAACCATCTGGTCTTTGATAGTCGTACTTCACCTACCGACAATTCAAATACCGAGCCACATACTCCACAATGTCATTCTTCATTCTTCTACACTAATAGTATTGCTTGAAATCATGGTACATCTTCACGGTGCTCGGATGAATGGAATACCATGAACTATGGGCCTCCTTAAGAATCAGCTCCCGCAACCCATCCATATTAGCACACAAATCCAACCCTGAAGTCTTAGTACCCCATTTTCACCAATAGTCACCTCATTGGCATCAAGGTGTTGCACCGTGTCCTTAAGGACAAGAAAGTGGGGATCATTATACTAACTTGTCTTGATGCTCTCAAACAAAGAAGATCATGAACCCACACAAGCAAGAACTCGGTTAGGCTTCGAACCATCCAACTTCACGAACCTATTGGCCAATGCCTGAACATTCAAAGCTAGCAGTCTCTACCCAAATGGGATAAAAGCATGACTACCCATGCTCTAAGCCTTCCTATTCAAAGCGTCAGCCACCATATTGGCCTTCCCGGGATGATAAAGAATAGTGATATCATAGTTGTTTAGTAGCTCTAACCACATCTGTTGCCTCAAGTTCAGATCCTTTTTATTGAATAAGTGTTGTAGTCTCATGTAATCCGTGAACACCTCACATGACACATCGTAAAGAAAGTGACTCCAAATCTTCAGCGCGTGAACAATGGCTGCCAACTCCAAATCATGCACTAGGTAGTTCGTCCAATGGAGATTCAACTTACGCGAAGTGTAATCAATTACTCTACCATCTTGCATCAACACACACATATTGTTAATCTGTGAAGCATCACAATAGACTATATAAAAAACCAAAACTTAAGGCAAAACTATAATTGGAGTTGTAGTAAATGCATACTTGAGCTTCTGAAATCTCTCTTCGCACTCGTTAGTCCACCTGAATGAGGCACCCTTCTGCGTCAATATACTCAAAGTTTTTGTAATGGACGAGAAACCCTCTACGAATCGGCAACAATACCAAGTCAAACCTAGAAACACCAGATCTCAATGGCGATAGAAGGTCAGGGCCAACTACGAACTACCTCAATTTCATTTGGATCCAACTTTATCCCCTTACTAGACATCACATGGCTCAAGACTGCCACCAAATCATGTCAAATCTCTCACTTGGAGAATGTAGCATATTACTTCTTCCCCCTCAATGTCTGGAGCTCGATCGTCGAATGCTTCTCATGATCCTCCCATATATGAAAATACAATAATATATCATCAATGAACACAATGACAAAGGAATCAATATATGGTTGAAACACGTTGTTCTTCAACTGCATAATAGCTGTTAGGGAATTGGTCAGCCCGAAAGACATCACCAAAAACTCATAGTGACCATAGATGGTCCTAAAAGCCGTCGTAGGAATATTTGAATCCCGGATCTTTAGATGATGGTACCCTAATCTCAAATCAATCTACAAGAATACCCTAGCACCCTGAAGCTGATCAAATAAATCATCAATACGCGATAGTGGGTACTTGTTCTTGATAGTAACCTTGTTTAACTACACTTAGTCAATACACATCCTCATAGGACCATGTTCTTCTTCACAAACAAAGCTGGAGCACCCCACAATGAAACACTCGGTCTGATGAAGCCCTTACCAAGACACACCTGAAGTTGTTCCTTTGATCCTTCAACTCCACTGGTACTATGTGATTTAGTGGAATAGATATGGACTGAGTGCCAGATACCAAATCAATACCAAAATCAATATCCCTATCGAGTGGCATGCCCGATAGGTATGCTGGAAACACACTTGTAAATTCCCTTACTACTAGAACTGGCTCAATGGTAGAAGTATCAGCGTTAACATCCCTCACAAAGGCTAAGTATGCCAAGCATCCCTTCTCAATCATCTGTTGTGCCTTCAAGATGGACACCACCCTACTAGGAGAATGACCCAACGAACCTCTCCACTCCAACTTCGGCAACCCCGGCATAGCCAACATTAGCATGACAATCAAGAATAGCGTGATATGGAGACAACAAATCAATGCCCAAAATCAAGTCAAAATCCACCATATTGCGTAATAGAAGATCAACCATTGGCTTATATCCCCCAACCGTGACAAAAAATGAACAATAGACCCGATCTACCATAATAGAATTCCCAATGGGTGTAGACACATAAATAGGAGTATCCAAAGAATCACGAGGCATATCCAAATATGAAGCAAAATAGGATGACATATAGGAATAAGTGGAACTCGGATCAAATAAAACGCATGCATCTCTATGACAGACTGGAACAATACATGTGATAACAACATATGATGCAACAGTCTCAGTCCTACCAAGAAAAGTATAACAACGGGCCTAGCCTAGAAGGTTGTGCAGGTAGAGTAGCAACTGGAGCAGAAACTATAGCCTGAGTACCATGCAAAGGTCTACCCCTTCCAAGTGTGGGACAACCCCTCATAATATGCCTAGTATCATCACTCAATAGATGTGGCTACTAGGACTAAGTTTGTACTAGTCAACATCAGTAACCACTGTAGGAACCCTTGTGCGGGAAATGCGCTGATAGATGGCTGCCCAATATGAGTACCTTGAGATCCCTGACTAGCTAGAGTACCGCGAGTAACCTAAAGTGCAAACTGAACTGGTCGACCGGTAAAACCTTTGTCATGACGGAGCTTGCCCCTAGAGTAGGAGCTCCAAAATCCTCCAAACCACAATGCTTCTTAGCCTCCCTATCCTCCCTCTCTTAACTGTAGATACGTTCTAACCTCTAAGAATCTCCACAACCTACTGGAATGAGTATCGGTCTCCAACTCCCATGCCATCCCAAACTTGAGACCTTAACCAAGTCCCTCAATAAATCTACACTCTCTCTCTAATAGTTGATACCAAAGTAGTTGCATGACGAGATAAATCACTAAACCTCATAGCATACTCATACACATTCACTGTCCCTTGGAACAATTGCTCGAACTCGGTGAGCGATGCATCCATGAGGGTTTGTGGAACGAAATACCTCAAAAATTGATTAGTGAACGGAGCCTAAGTAAGATGTGTTGCATTAGTTGGACTACTCTCCTCCTCATGCCAACTGGAAAGAAGTAAGCTCAAATGCTCTCACCTCCACTATGCCCATAGTGTACAAAATACGATGACACTGGTCTGGAAAACCCTGTGCATCCTCAAAAGCTACGCCACTTCAAGTTGGAGGAAAATACTTCTTGAATCTTTCTAACCTCTTTTGCTCCACCTTTAACGCCACAGGCCTAACCTCGGGTTGAACCACAATCACGGGCTATACCGGCATAACACACGGAGCCTGATCAATATGAGTTTGCTGCTCTGGAGTACATACAACAGGAGTCTGAGCTCTTCCCCAAATCTGAAAAGTAGCTGGTGCAACTGAGCCAAGGTACCAAACATGCTCAAAATATGCGTCAATGTCTCCTGAAGTCCAGGGGTAGCAACAGGCGCCTCAGGTGCCTACTCCCCAACCGGAGGTACTGGTGGCTCCTCAGCTGCTACTCTGGCAGGTCCTCTAGCTATAGTATATGCACCATCACAGTCTCCGCCTTTGCCCCGACCCCTAGAAACACCGTCCCTAGGGGCAGCATCATTAGTATCTGAAGCTCGTGACCTCACTATCTGCGAGATAATAGAAAGAGAAAGTCTCAATTTATGAAATTAACAAATTCTCACAATAAGAAATGAAAGAAGTGAAATTTACTAATAGTTCTATGTCCTCTTGAAGATAAGTACATATGTCTCTGTATTCGATCCGGAAGACTATACTAAACTTGCTCATGAATCATAGAACCTATGAACCTAGAGCTCTGATAACAACTTGTCACGGCCCAAATCCCTCCACATGGGTCATAATGGGACCTAATGTCTAAAACTAGGTAAGTCGATCACTTAGCATTATTTAAAATAATAAAATCATGATATAATCAAATAGAGTTTAATATAAATGTTGAAATATAAGTAATACAAGCCCAAAATGGCAATACTCAACATAACTCCCCAGAACAAGGTAGTATAGAGTCATGAGCTCTAACTGAATACATGAGAATATCTCAAAATACAGTACTATCTGAAATACGTAAACACTAGAAATGAAACAAGAGGGTGACTCTGAGGCTTGCGGTCAGATCATGAAGGAATACCTTAAAGTCTCCACATACAGAATGCCTCACTAACAATCAACCTGATATGATATACCTAGATCTGCACAAAAATGTGTAGAAGCGTAGTGTGAGTACACCACAATTAGTACCTAGTAAGTATCAAGACTAACCTCGGTGGAGTAATGGTGAGGTTCAGGTCGTTTGTTACTCACTAGACAAATAACATGTGCAACAAATATATCAAAGAAAACTGATAACAGAAATATAACTGGAAAAAAGTAAAAACAATCCTTTTAGAACATTTAGTAACATCTAAGTGTAGTAAAACCTATCTTTTATCACAAAACATCCGATAGAGGGGAGGCATATAATAACACGTCAAATACATCCTACAAAACATCCGATATGATAACTATGAGAAACAACTATGTAGTAAAAATATCAACCTCGTCTCAACACAATCACAACAAGGACACCCCAAAATATCACATAACAACATCAACAATGCCACCCTTATTCCGCCTCATGTGCATATAACAATGAAATGCCTCCCTTATTTTGCCACATGCACATATAGCCACCATATTTTGCCACATAAGCAACCCGAGAGAACGCCACCCTTATTTCGCCCCGCGAGCACAACAATAGATAAAATCATACGGAAAAAACCTCATGCGAACATCCCCAATTAGTCCGCTCAACATGTCCACAAGTACCAACATACAACAAAACAATAATACCAGGTGCAACAATATCACAACAATGATACCAAAGTTTCAACAAGATTTAAGTTCACTACTTTCAGCAATAATGCACAAGGACATCACAAATAAACATAAAAGCAGAAGGCTGTTCACTAATAAAGCATGACTATGGCTAATTAATTGTAATTATCATGATCAGATAGTCATAAAGTGATCTCAACAGGTTTTATATAAAGTTCATTATCACATTAAGGCATACTAATAGACCATGGTCTATTTTAGGTCAAAACCACACATTGTACTCGTATACACACTCGTCAACTCATGTACATGTCACTTTACACATCACAGAATAAAAAAACTAGGGCTAGCACCTAAGGGGTATTCCCCCACACAAGGTTAGACAAGATACTTACCTCAAATAAGCCAATTCAGTACTCTAAAAATCCTTTCCCACGTGAAACAACCTTCGAACGACCCGAATCTAGCAAAAATAAGTAAATAATATCAATAGAAGCTATAGAAAATAACCCCAAACAATACAGCTTCGATCTTGAATAAAAAAAAATGTCAACCCGGGGCCGCCTCTCGAAACCTGCAAAAAATAACAAATTCCAAACAACCATTTAAGTACAAGTTCATATATAGGTGTTTCATTCAATTTTGACCTCAAATCGATCATCAAATCATGAATTTATGTTTTAGTGATGGTAGGCTATAATTACATATTTTAGTCGCTTATTGTACTCTAATTCACTGCACTTTATTTGTGTTTGAGTTTTAATTGGTAGTATTTTGCACTTATTGTGTGCTTTATGCCTTGTATGAGTGATTTCGAGCTATGTAGATATTGTGGAACTAATTCGAGCTATTTGGAGCTTTGAAGTCTGAGTAAAAGCCCAAAGGATTAAGTAGGAATCGTGTTCGGGGGTCGAGGACCAAGTTTGGATGTCAGAAAATGAGAAAACAAATTTACTCTGAGAAAATTGCACTACCTCCCCGTGCCATGCGTAGCGGGGTACGGGGCACGGTGCGCTAGTGCAAAATTCCTGCAAAGTGAAAAGATCAGCTCTCTGGATATCCCCATTAATGCCCGCATGGTGTGTCGTCCCATGCGGCGTGCCTGTGCAATTTGTATAGAGTGAAAATCCTATTTCGGCTAAGAAAAGGTGGTTTCGTCTAGGCTCGACCCTACTTGGTGTAAATACATTAGTTTCTTGACTTTTAACGCATATTCGACCTAAGGAGGCTAAGGAGGAGTTGGAAGAATATGAGCACAAGGATTTCATCATTCCTTCTTCACTCAAGACACGAGTTTGGATTGAATTTATGTTTTCATATACTTTAAATTAATTTTAATGAATTTCTCCATATCTATGAAGTAGTTCTCTTTAGGGTTTGATGGATTTGGTCTATTGATGATTGTTTGTGGATTATAACTCTAGTTTTATGTATTGAAGCATTTTTGGATGATTTAACTGCTGCATCTATATTCACTTGTGCATGTAATCGAGAGAGGCATAACTTGTGATATCTTTGCATTATATTGTTGGTTGAGTTCCTTAATTCTTCTCAGTAATTGATTAAACCTAGTTAGGAGAATAATCGAAATAGGTTTTCCTAAAGACCAATCTACTATGCATTCTTACATATCTTCACGTGCATAAATTGGTTCATCTCGTAAGGTAAAGACTTAATCGAGAGAGGAGTTTTTACTGAACGTTTGAACTAATAATTGAGTGAATTTTAGAGACTCACTTAAATATTAGAAGTGAATTTTCTAGAGTTAGATCCCAAACAATTATCTTGCACCTATCCTATAAAACCCTATTTTCTCCCACTGATAACTTCCTTGCTTATCTTTATTTCAATTGTCATTAGTCAATAGCTTAGGACTCTTAGTAATTTTAGGTATAAATTATATACTTTTCAATTGTTGATCATCTTGGATAGAAATCAAGCTATAAACTATGAGAATATTGTTTAAATCTAATCCCTATGGATACGATACTACACTTTTGCACTTCTTGTGCAGATTCCGGTATCGGTACCAGAAGAGTCCCAATAGGTGCTTAGCAGATACCGGGCATGTGATTTGCGGTTGAGCTGCATCCCATTAGCAAGCCTTGAGTTATCTTCATATTTCTATTATATTGTTACCATTTTATTTCAGACAGTGTTGTATTTCTTTCATAACAGTGTATGTAGAAAACTCTAGAAGCCCATGTACATGTGACTCCACTTCTTGTGAGGGTTTACATTGGATGTTGGATTTATCCTTGTTATTTTTATCATAGAATTGCTTTTATGTTATGTTATTCTTCCATTGTCAGTCATTTATTGCAGCCTTCATATTTTTTTGTTGTGTGTTGGCTTGCCTAGCAAGCGATGTTAGGCGCCATCACGACCCCGATTGGTTGGGATTTTGGGTCATCACAAATTGAGTGGGTGCTTCTACTACCTTGAAATAAAATGGAGAAGATGTCTCCAAAGTGAAGTAGTAGAGTTAACAAAGTGGCATTGTAATACATGTTAAATGCATAAGAACTACACTTAGAGGGTTTGGATATGATGAGAAGGATTTTCTTGAGATGCAAAGGGAATATGGACACTTGATTACAATCTTAGTGTGTGTTGGTGAAATTTCAGCTATTCATGACTGGGGTGAAACAAATTCCTACATATTGTGGATGACTGTAGACTCGAGAGGATAAAGTGCATAACATAGAGGTTGTAACTATGGTAAGGTCATAGAAAGATGCCGCATTGGGGATAAATGGGTGGGATAACTCTCTTGATGAGATTCGAGGTTATGTCATATCTGATTAGATTCTTATGAAGAGTTTTCTTTCTATCCAATAGAATGTATGTGCTACGATGCGAGTTTGGATCACTTTAGGATGATGACATGACTATCACAAGGATAAGTATGCATTTCGCACATAATTTGGAACATATTATGATTAGTACTACATTAGTAAATTTAGTGAAGTAACAGTGCGAGGTTATGGTAGTTGAGGATGAAAAGTTATTATAGGTCTCAGGTGATGTGATTATAGATTTGAGCTAAGTGGGAGAGTCTATTATCGACAATCGAATCATATAGGCATCTGTTATTGTAGTTCTTGGAATAAGGTATTCTTATGGATTAGTTATGAATTGATCATGGTGACATCGAGGATGACTTGGCAGAGGAATGTTCTGGAGGTTTGATGTACCGCACTTGATTGATATATAAAGGTTGTTGAATGACTCAAATATGGTATTCTTTGTGGTTATAGTGTGGAAGGATAAAGAACTCACTCGATTGCCTAAGGATGAGGTTGCCTCTTTTAGATAAGTCATTCGGCATGTCGTTTTGTATCGGGGACTAGACCAGAGTAGGTGCCTCTCGAGAATGGTTCTAGTCGGTTCAAGTTCCAAGATGTGATACATAAGGATTTACGAGATACTTTTTGGGTGAAGAATTTGAGCTTGGTATTGAATTATGGAAAGGGCTTGGAGTACTTATGTATTATTATTAATTCTACAATGCAACATTAGAGAGATGAAAGGGATAGACTCAGGGTTATAAGAGGATTCTTTAGAGAAAACATTTCCGTTTGAGGTACTTTTGGATGCATATAGGGAAATGAAGTGGCTTACAAGTATTGGAATTACATAGTTCTATCTTGGGATCACTTGGTGCGAGTTTTGGTCGTTGATTTCAGTGTATTGGAAAAGAAAAGTGAGGTCTTTAATATGGGTCAAGAGTAATTTGAAGAAGTTGGGTCAACATAGCATCGACTTAGATTGGCATTGTAATAGAAATATCGGCTTCTTTGGTATGATGGTCCATTACAGACACTTTTATGGTTGGACTTTTAGGTTTGGTAGTCAGTGTGACATGGTTAACTTGAAGAGATTCAGTTTCCATGTCATGATTATTGTGTAAGTGGGTTTCCAAGAGTCTAAAATGGTTTTGACCATGACGTTAAAGTTAATGTTGCCTACATTCTTTGAGAGTGTGCTGCATGATTGTGAATGTCTCACTTATTGAGCTAAGTTGTATGATTCTATGCTATGTAGTGCTTTTGAGGAGAACTATCCTACTTATGATTCATAGTTGATAACCGGATTCTTGTACTTAGATGTTGCATCATGCTAGATGTGGTGAGCTGCAAGAGGTTTGGATTACCTTGCAAAATTCGTGGTTCATCTTCGTGCTGAAGGATTTTGGTCAGAGGTAGCACATGTGATTCGAGTTATTTAAGAAGTATAGTAGTACTAATTCAGTATCACCAAGGAAGAGAATGAGTCATAGAGGATGCTTGCTGATTTGGTCTATGGATAATCCGACTAATCTCTACAAAATTTCTGTGATAGTCAGCGATTGAGGTTCATATTTTATTTGCCTAACATGGAAGTACTGATGGAATTCCACATTTGTTTATACTTGTAGGTGTGACTTCATAGTGGTGTCTGAGTAGTCATGTGGAGGTCACTGGGATGAGGAATCTTGCACTTTTAAGGTATATCAATTGGATTCTAGAGATAGAACAATCTCTTTTTGTAAAGACACGGTCGGTCGTTTTGTGTATTTGAGCCCCGTTTCCCAATTTGATGCTTCTCATTTGCTTGGTTGTTATAATTTGACTTGCGGGGATGGTTGGGTTGGTTCAGGGAATGTTTTGAAGTGAATTGGATCACTTAGTTTCATTATTCAAAGCTTAAGTTATAAGAGTTGACCAAAGTTTGACTTTCGCGTTAACGACCTCTAATTCAAGTATTGATGGTTTCAATAGGATTGAATGGTAATTTTGGACTTAGGTGTATGTCCACATGTGAATTTGGAGGTTCCTAGGATGATTTGGCTTCTTTTTCTTGAAAGTTGACAATTTGAAGGTGTAGAAATTTCATAATTTTGACCATGGGTTGACCTTGAGGCTATCGGGTTCGGATTATGGTTTCGAGATATGGAATAGGTTCGTTTTGTCATTTGCGACTTGTGTGCAAAGTTCGGCCTCATTCCAAGTTGGTTTGGTTGGAATCTGACGTTTGGTTGTGAATATTAAAGTTCTTGAATTGTAAGGTTCCATGATGCATTTTAGTTATATATTTGTTGTTAGAGACGTTATTTTGATGTTCCGAGCTTGCGAGTGAGTTTGTGTGAGGTTTATATACTTTTGTGGATGTTTGTTATGGGGCCCGAGGGGCTCGGGTGAGTTCCAGATTGATTACGGAATAATTTGGTGAAGCTTCAATTTTGCTGGTGCTGCAGACGTCACATTTGCGAGGGTCAGATCGCAATTGTGAAGGCTTGCAATTGAAAACTCCTTACTGGTGTCGCAGTTGCGACATCTATAATTGCGAAGGGGACTTCGCATTTGCGATGCGTGGTCATATCTGTGAGTTCCTTGGTCACATTTGCGAAGACTGCAACTCATGGTCCAAGTTCACATTTGCAAGCCCTTCTTCGCATTTGCGAACCTTTGGTTGCAAATGCTACATCCGCAGCTGGTATTATTGGAGCTATTGTTGGACCCATTTTCTCATATTTATCCCTAGACTTGGAGAGTGGCAATTTTTGAGGAGGTTTTTCACACAAGGCAATTAGGTAAGTGATTTTCACTTAATTTTGGTATTATATCTTGATTTACTATAGATATTTAAACGTAAATCATGAAATTTGAAAGAGAAACTTTTGGGGTTTTTGACTATGTTTTGAAAAATAAAAATTGGGGATTTGAGAATACATTTGGACTCAGTTTTGAAATATAATCACATATTTGGACTAGTGGGTTTATGGGTAATTGGGATCTACCTCTTGACTTGGGTTTTGAGCGTATGAGCCCGAGGTTGACTTTTTATTGAATTTTGGAAATTGGGTAAAACTTGGAACTTTGTTATTTGGAATTGATTCCTATAGCATTATTTGATGCTATTCAGTTATTTTGGCTAAGTTTGTGCTGAGCAGATGTGAATTTTAAAGAAAGGACTATTTTGGGGATTGATTTATGCTTATTGAGGTACGTATGTTGCCTAAAATTGTGTAAGGGAATGCCCCTTGGGATTTGGCCTTATTTGCCTAATTGTGTTATCTGAAAAGCTATGTGTGCCCGAGGTGACGAACGTGTACACGAGTGTTATGTGTGGCTTATGACCGAATTAAATCACAAGCTTCTAATATTCCTTATTTAGATGATATGCTTTATATTAAACATGCTTAATCACTTTGTGACTACATGAGCTTAGGTGTTATTGATTTAGCCATAATCATGCTTTATATGTTGAACACCCACCCACATTTTATTATCATCATATCTTTGTGTGACTTGTTGAAAATTACGAGGTTATGTATTTTGATGGTAATTAGGTAAATCGTATTGTTATGACTATGTCACATGTGGACATGTTGGGCAGATTGATTGGGTGTTGGCATGAAGTCTTTGTCGTGCGACTATGATTATTATGCTCATTTGGTGAAATAAGGGTAGCGCTATTAGGTTTGCACGTGTAGTGAAATAAGGGTGGTTATCTTAATTACGCGCATGTGGCGGAATAAGGATGGCATTTCTTGTTTATTGCACATACGGTGAAATAAGGATGTCGTTCATGATAAAGTTTATGTGGTGGTTCGAGGGGGATATTCTTGACCATGTACATACATTCTTTAAGCTTCGTCATCTATTTCAACAAGTTTTTAAGTCATACTTAAAATGTTATCATATGCCTCTATTTTTATCACGCCCCAAGCTGATGCCTGGCTCTATCTACTGGAAGGTCTATCAGGTTGTCCATCAGAACCTGCAGGCATGAAATGCAATGCCCCTAGCAAAAGGGACGTCAGTACAAAATAATGTACCGAGTATGTAAGGTAATGGAATCACTCAAAGCTGAAACTGAATTAAAGTACGTAGTAAACTAAAAGCCAGAGAATGCTCTGAGAAATATTCCTCTGTCTCAATCCAACACAATGCAACATAGTAATATCATAGCTAGATGACTATATATAGGGCTCAGTGTATCTCTCACTAACCAAATGGCTAGGCAACAGTAAACTCTCATTGACCATAAGGCCAGGAAGATATAAATTCTCACTGACCATAAGGCAGACAAATATAAACTCTCACTGACTATAAGGCTAGGCAATCGTATCTCTCGCTAACTATAAGGCCAGGAAATAACAATAACTCACTGACCAAGTGGCCAGCCTATAGAAAATATATGTATATGATGTTGTGTATCATGTATATAGTAGAATGTATGGAGGTACGTGTTTAACTCTATATATTTGTCCAACATCATGGAATAACATAAGGAAGATAGGAATCCCTCTCAATAAGATACGACGGAAGTATGCAGA
The DNA here is from genome assembly GCF_000390325.3 of Nicotiana tomentosiformis. NCBI lineage: Eukaryota > Viridiplantae > Streptophyta > Magnoliopsida > Solanales > Solanaceae > Nicotiana > Nicotiana tomentosiformis. Next base: position 76,063,682 of record NC_090820.1, on the reverse strand, counting down.
AAGATGTAACACCTATTGAGACGCGAGCTCTATAATATACGTTTCTCATATCACACTCTCCATCAGCCTTTTTCATCTCCTCTGTTCACTTTTCAACCTCGCCTATCATAAGCTCATCTTCAATGGAAAAAACCAAAACGTTTTCAATTTCCATAGCCACCTGATGAAGCCATCTTTTCCAAAAGCCTGAAACCCCCAAAGAAACTATTGATCCATAATCATCTCTTTATTTCGACCATATCAAAACTGATGATGAAAGTAGTCACTCTTCTGAAGGCCAAGTTTTAAACTAGAAAAAGGCCGGTAAGAGATCCATGGACCAGACCCCAAAAAGGCCTACATACAAGAAAGCCAAGGTCGAAAGTGTTGATTATGGGCCTGACGACAAGACGAATTTCTATGGGCCTCCAGAGAAATCATGGTTTTCTATGATGGGATACACTATGGTTGAAGATGCATTGGTAAGGCGAGTAAAAGCACCAAATGCACCAACACAAGCTATAACAACCCAGTCAGTTGTTTTGTGTATTTGAGCCGTGTACCCCCTGTTTGATATTTTCTTTATTTTTTTTTTGTTGTTTTGTAACTTGGGGATGATTAGTTTGGTTTGAGGAAAGTTTAAGAGTGAACTGGAACACTTAGTTCAAAGGTTGGATGAGTTGGTTAGACATGGTTTCGCATGAGTTTAGAAAGTTTGAAAGTGGATTTGTTCATTAAGCTTGAGCAGAGGTGTGATTTGTAGTTTTGATGTTATTTTGTGCGACTTGAGACCTCAATAGGTCTATGTTATGTTTTGGGACTGGTTGGTATGTTCTAAGAGGGCCCCGAGGGGCTCAAGTACATTTCGGGCGAGTTTCAGAACATTTTGGAACTAGTTAACAATTCATGTCTGATATTTTTGCAGCTGCAATGTTTTGCCCCCGGGTGCGAGTTTGAAAAAACTAGACAAGGGTCCGCAGATGCAAGGTGAAACTAAAATTACAAGGTCGGCAAATGCAGAGTTTTTAGCACATCTATGAGTTTGCATATTCAGAAATTCAGGGCACAAAAGTGAAGTTTGGCAGGTTGGACTGGGATTTTGTCGCAAAGGTGAGGGCTTGGTTCGCACATGTGGTATCGTAGAAGCAGAGAGAAACTGCGCAAGTGTGAAAGGTCGGGACATAGACATCACAAAAGAGAGATCTGGACTGCAAAAGCGACCTTTGGGCTCGCAGGTGCGAGAACCGCTTGGCAAGGCACTTTTAATCTAGGGTTTAGCTTCATTTATCATATTTTGAGATTGGGAGCTCGAATTAGGGAAATGTTTTAAGAAATCTTCACCCACATGGAATTGGGTAAGTGTTTTAACTCAAATTTGTTTATTATTCATGATTTTATCATTGATTTTGACTTTTGATTGATGAAATCTAAAGGAGGAGATTGGGATTTTTGTAAGAAATTTTGGAGAATGATTATTGGAGATATGAACCCTTATTTGGAGTTGGGTTTGGATGAAACTTGTATTTTTGGACTTGTACCATAATGAGAGGCGAGCTCGGGTTGACTTTTTGGTTGGCTTTGTGCATTTGATGAAAGATTCAATCTTTATTGATTGGGTTTGATTTCTATGCTTTGTTTGATGTTATTGAGTTGTGTTTGACTAGATTCAGCTTGTTCGGATGTCGATTTGAGAGGAAAGGCTACATTGGGAGATTAGACGCTAGCAGGTGGAGGTAAGTCCCTTGGGTAACCTTGTTAAGAGTGAAACCCAAGGTTTTGACTTGTTTGCTATGTGTTCGAGGTATTGGGGGTAACATATATACATGGTGGATAGAATATATGTATTTACCGAGTTTATATCATGAGAGGGGTAGGATTGGAATAATGTATGCCTTATTTTGACTATATGCTCGTTTGATTCATAATTTATTGACTTATGTGATTAAATTGCTCCCTTATTTATGTTAGAAATCATTCCTAGGCTAGTGATTAATTGTGAATGCATGAGAACTCATTCTTGATATGTTGAATTGCATAATTAGACTTAGTAAAATAGAGATTTCATGAGCACATATTTGTATGATATTTATTAAGTCCTTGTGCGCCTTTTATCTATAATTCTTGAGCATCTACATTTGGAATAATCAATACATGATTTGTACTAAGGATTTGGCATGAAAGCTAAGCGTGCGGATGAGATACATTTATGGCACATTCGACATGATGATCGGATATTGATTTATGAGGTATGTTATTATTCCCCTCTTTGCCCTTGGAATTGTATCCATCCCTATGGAGTCAAGTGATAACCCATGTTACTTTGGGCCCTAAGAGCTGGTCGGTACATAGATTTTGTACCGGTTAGATACAATAATTTTGTATGGGTTATGTTGATAGATGGTACATGATTCTTGTACCATATGAGCATTCATTCTTATTATTGACTCGTTTAGAAATATTTATATCACTGTAAATTGTTACTTGACATCCTTATGATAGTTGGGCATCTCGACTCTATTAATTGAGCATGCCATCTTTTATTTCTATATTTGAGCAGGATTATGGTTATTTATGAACTAGAAAAGCATGCTTAATACTTTTCAACTATGTATACGTGCCTCGTGTTATTCATAATATTTCTTACCGCTTCAGTTCCTAATTCAGTTTTTATACTTGTGTGGTAAATATTCGGAATCATCTTACCTCGCCACTAATTCTTCGAGGTTAAATTTGATACTTAATGAGTATTAATTACGTTGTACTCATACTATGCTTCTGCACATCTTTTTGTGTTAGGGCACCTATTTGTAAATAACTTTATTTTAACTAGTCTGTGTCACCAAAGACTGGGTAAGGGCTGAAATTACCTCAAAGAGAAGGTGTTAGGAACTCTTCAAGGTCGACAACTGTGGGTCCCGACCGAATTTCACGCTATGTGGGGATTATTGAATTATAGTTATCCTATGTGATCATGTAAATTGTAACAAAGAATCCAAAAGATCCAATTACAAGATGAAACAAGTAATTGATACAACATTTGAAGATTACAATATATCACCTATTTTGATCTAAATTCGCACAATTAGATTTATAAATAGTAACTATGGGGGGTCCTAAATTTTTAGACTAAAGGATCACCTCGTGCAATATAAATAATACTTCGCAACTCTCTTAAGTGTAAGGGTTGCTCATATTATTCAGCGGGCATGGACTATCATCTCTTGGTACTCAATTACTATCTTGAAGTTATTTACCTAAAAGCATTCTAGTTCAATTCTAAACTGTACCCTCTACGTGCTTTGCCCGTCCCGTGCCTATGGTTCAGGAGGCTTTGGACCTACTACTTTGGTAGTTGTAGATTTTCCTTAGGCTACTCAAAAATGAGAATACTAGGCGCGCAGTCAACACAATAGCACTACACATAATCAACACTAAAGACTAAAGTTCACCTCCTCATATAGACACAAATGCATGTTGTTAAGTAGGCGGTTAGTTATGAGCTTATACTAGCGGCGTTTAGATCATTTGGGTGGGCAACTGTAGATAGGAAGGTTTGGAGTCAAGGTATATTAACTTATTCAAGACCTATAGACATGATTTATATGTGATTGAACAATTCAACAGTTGACGTAATGTCCTATAGGCAATATTTCTAGGCAAATTGTTTTGATAGAATGATTTTATTTTAATACATGGTTCTATTAATGATCCTATAGGAATGGTTTCTAGGTGAGTGGCAGCATCATATAGGCATAGTCTCTCCACGACTTGCGTCGGGGCAGTGAAGCAATTGAAGGCGCAGAATTACCCGTTTTTGTCCCTATAGGCATGCTCTCTAGACAGACTGTGTGGTAAGAAGATAACGATAATAGTAGTATTGATCATTTCAATAAAAATCCTACAAGCATGGTGTCTGCACAATTAAGATAAGCATCAGAGTATGCAATTTTAGTTATTGCGTTGACATCCTATTAAGCATGGTAATAGTTGTAAAGTAATCAACAAGTCATGTTTTAGTTCCTAGTGACATGCTTTCTAACATTTGGAAGTTAAGACATTGTATTAGCCCTAAGCCATGTTTCTAAAGTGAATAGGAAAGCAAATAAACACATGGTACAACTAATTCCCAAAAGGAGGGACATGATAAGCAAATAAACAAATTCATGCGAAGATAAAGTATCCAGTTCCCCTTCTTTCACTAATTCCCCCATTGTTTGTTAATACAAGTTATTCTAGGCCCAAATTAAAGAATACATGCTCAAATATACGCAAATTTCAAACAGAAACAAATACAGGCCCAATAAGCAGTTACATGACCAAAGAAAACAACCAGTGACTTTTCTAGGCCTTCAGCAACCTTATTCTTCGCACAAATAGCAGACCCAAATCCCAAGCTCACTCAAGGCATTAGAGTGTGTCGGTTACAAGGTTCAACTCATACACGGACCAACACCAGGCCCAAATAGATTACTTACTTAACCAGCTGGATGCCAAACTTAACCATACAGGTAATGAACTACACCTGGGATTAATTAAACAAATTTGAAGTCTACACACTGGATTCTCAAAGCTGTAACTAACAGTAGTTCCCACTAATCATATAGACAAGATCACATGACATATTGACAAGTCCACAGGGAACACATAAAGTAGGTTTATGCTTGCATTTTCAGAAGCTCAGGTCACAGGATTGACCATCATAGAATAGAAAACTATTTCAAGAAAAGTTTCGAAGCATAGCATAGTCCAGAATTAGCATAAAGAACTTTAGACATGATATCTTAGACATGAGAGTTTAGAAAAATCATAGACGAGAAAGCAACAGAGTACAGTCCTCACCTGAAGATGTCTAACATGAAAACCTAATGAAAATAGAATAACCGAACAAGTTAGTAGACATGGTCAACAAACAAACCTTAATTGAACATGCTAAGTTCCAGTCATAGCACAAAGGACTTAAGAAATGCCATAACACATAGTAGGCAGGGATACATCAAGAATTGGATCGTCAGACTGCACAAAGGTGAAAGGCTGGATATTGCAGTTTACTTTGTAAGCCATAGGTAATACTAAACAACATAGGATTAAACAAAGCATGGAACACACATTAAGCATGGAACACACATTAGTAGGGAAACACATTTGGCTAACAACATAGTTAAGAACTGGCTCTATTAGAGTATTAAGTCTCACATGAAGGATCCAACAGGAATTAGAACACATGAATTGGTTTATCACGAGTATGTAGAACAAGGCAAGGATATAAACTCAAGACGAGCAGTAGGTACAAACATTCAAACACACAAAATACAATATGCTATACATGCTCGTGGTAGTGAGAATTATTCATGCTGAACACATACAATATGCATACATCGGGGGGGGGGGGGCAGAAATTAGGCAATTTTAGAAGCTAGAAAAGTTTTAGAGCCATGAAATAACAGGGTAATATAGTAGCATGTTGGTTCACAAAAGTTTGAGTGACATATATGTACCGACCAATAACATAAACGAAAGAGAATGAAATTTCTAGGGCCAAAGACACTTACTAGTTGTACATGAAAAAACAAGCAAATAAGAAGAAACATTCCCAGTAATACTTCAATAGGAATGATAGCAATAGAAACCCAAACTCAATGCGTTAGAGTTCCCAAGGGTTTCAGATAAAACCCTAGCAGTGCAAGCACTGAGAAGGCCATGAATTTTAGCAGGCCATGAGCCAAAAGTTTCAGGCCATGAGCCAAAAGTTTCAGAATAAGATGAGTGAGCAAGCGAGGGAGTAGTAATCATTTTTCCATTTTTCTTAGGGGAATTTGGGGTGGGGTTATGGTGAGTGATTAGGACGAATAAACATGGAAAATAATCAAAATAAACGTAAAAAGAAAAGAAAAGATCCCATGCAAACCCGAATCTGTAAAGGAGATAAAAATCTAATACCCTAGTTTGGTCCTAACTTCTGAAAATCAGACCAAAGGTGCAAATCCTCAGTTGAACGTATATGGATGGAGTATCGTCCAAATCCCTAAGATTCGAGAGACCACAACATGTTATTAGAGGTAGTACTCGCCAAAGTTAGGCAAGTACCTAAGTAATACCATAAACACGTGACCAGTAGCGGAGGAACATAAATATGATAAGCAAATAATGGGTGAATCCCATTATCAACGGTATTTGGAGAAGGATTGAAAGGGGAGTCGGCTAGGGTTCTTCAGAGAAGAGGAATGACTTTGAGAGCATTTAGGGGCCGCGATCGGGTGGGAATGGTTCTTTAGGGTTTGGTTGAGTGATATAAAGAGAGTGAGGGGTTTGTCATGGGTCATTGATCCTTTGTGATCAACAACTGAGATTAAAAATGGAGGCAGGGTGGTTAGAAGCCGGGTCCCTACAGAGTTAGACATAAAGGGTTGTTTGGTTTCGGCTAGGGTGATTGGGACAAGGGTTTTGAGACATCGGCTGGTAATTTGGGCCAAGTTAAAATCAAATGAAATTAAAGGAAAAATAAATTTATAAAATAGCTAAATCAATTTAAAAATACTATTTATTCAACTTAGTATTTTAAAAATAATAACTGAAGATTGTAAAAATATAAAAAATGTTATTCTAACCCAAATAAAATAATAAATGCAATTAATTGCAAAGTATAGGTTGTTATCGCAAATAATGTACATAATAATGAAAAATGCAAATATAATTATATAAATGGAGTAACATATTATAAAATGTGCATATGGGTATAAATGGCTAATTTAAATCACTTAAAATAATGTGGAGGATAATTAGTAAATATTGAATAATTAAAAATGCAAGAAGTCAACTTTAAAAGCTTTAAGAATTATAGAAATCGCTTATACAACCCTCACAAATTGGGTAATAGTGCAAAATAATATTTTTGAAAGTATATGAAATACTTTATAAAATATGAGAGCAAAATTCGATATGAACAACTGTCCCTCTTTACCCGGGAATGATGAAAGAATTGTCGTGTAAAGAAAATGATGACCAATTTTGTCTGAATGAATGAGGATGGGGTATGAGGTGTTTAAAAATGGGGGCCTAACCCAGGTTCTTGAGTTGCCTACATATCCCTGGTATTAAGTAAATCAGACCGTGTGTAGTTCTGGATCCAATGGCGGACGAGACCATTGAAGGTCTTACAAAAGGGTCGTATGTTTCGAATAAGGATCTTCTCTGGTATGGTAGTGTCATAAGTAGCGGATAATTTTAGGTGTAGCTATGAATGCGAAATTGAACATTATAGATGTACAAGAAAGATGTTTGAGTGGTTACAGGATAAAGAATAATCGATTGCTAGTTATCAGTTACATTTGAGATAATCAAAGGATGTGAACGTTATGGACGGAAACCGGAGCGAGAATTGCTCTTGTTTATAGAACGGTTACCTCTCAAGTTCCATGCAAAACTAAAAACACGATGCACGCGAATATATATAGTTATTACGGAAAATAATAAATGATGCAAATTCCCTTCGGACCATGAGAGTTGTCTTTTGGACGATGAGGATGATGTCCATAGACCATGAAGTCCTGGTCCATAGATCATATGATAAGGGATTCATAGGCCACGAAATGGTGTCCTCGATCCTTGAGGATGGTGCCTCTAGACTATGACGCATTTGAATAATGATAGGCAGTTTTCCGAGATCCTCAGGCCATGGAATGATGTCTTTGGGGTATGAGTATGATGTCATCGGACTATGATATCTTCATACAATATGGAAATGTTTCAGCGCATGATATGCAAAGATGCGGAATTATGGATCGTTTGATAGAGGGAACATGTGATGCTTAGTCATATGCGATAGTGGGACAAGGAAATGCTTAGCATTCATTGTATGAGATGAGGTCACTGCTTAGCCCTATGTAGGTGAAGTCAGTTCTTAATCTTATGCAATAATGGAGGCAGTGCCTAGACTCATGCAATGTAATGAGGGCAGCGCTTAGCCCTATGCAGCAAAAGGCAACGTTTAGCCTTATGCAGTAATGCAGGCAGTCCTTAGCCTCATGCAATATAATGGAGACAATGCTTAGTCTAAAGCCATGTATTGGGGGCAGTACTTAGCGTAATCCAGGGAAAGGCAGCATTCAACCTTATGCAATAATGGAGGCAGTGCTTAGCCTCATACAATGAAATGGCGACATTTCTAGGTCTCATGCAATGTAATGAGGCAAGTGCTTAGTCCTATGCAAGGAAAGGCAACGTTCAGCCTTATGCAATAATAGAGGCAGTGCTTAGCCTCATCCAATGTAATGGAGAAAGTGCTTAGTCTCTTGCAATGTACTAAGGGGAGTGTTTAGCCCTACGCAGAAAAAGGCAGTGATTAAATATGAGGAAGGAAAGTGATTCTTAGCATGGCACATTTGAGCTTGGCAACATCCGTCTATGTGAAGATAGCAGTCCTGTTGCAGATATGCTTGTCAATATTATGTTTGTTGCGCCTGCATCCAAAGAAAAATTGTAAGTTTGGTTCAAGCTTTCAATTCCACATTTCACCCTTGCTCCTCTCTTGACACCTTGTTTGAGTCACCCTAGGTAACGTCTAGCTATTATAGAGATAATGTTTTTGAAAAATATGCATTTGTGATGAATTATTTATAAGAAATGCAGTTGTTTAAAAACATAATGCACAAAAGTAAATAATTTGGGCGAATCATAGGTTGTGACATCTTCTGAGACATTACCCAGTATGACGTGCGGACCGTGGTGCGGTAACTTAGTAGAGCAAAATGGTAGTTTCTCGTGCCACTGCTTGTAATTATGTACCATCTTCCTCAATATCTTCTTAATGTTGTTGTTGGTAGCTTCTACTGCTCCATTCATTTGTGTCCTATATGTTGTAGAGTTCTGTTGTTTCATACATGGATTACATTAGATCACTGTTGAGATTGACGGCATTGTCAATAATAATTGATTCAGGCATTCCGTACCGATAGACAATATGGTCCCGGATAAAACTTTCTACGACTTTCTTAGTCATAGCTTTGTAGGAGGCATCTTCAACCCATTTTGTGAATTAATCTATGGCCACCAAGATGAATCTGTGTCTATTGGAAGCCGCAGGATCGATCGATCCAATGACATCCATGCCCAGGTGGAGAAATGGCAGGGTGAACTTGTCGCATTGAGTTTATTGGGTGGTACTCGTATCATATCAGCATGCACCTAACATTGGTGAAACTTCTGTATATATTTGATGCAGTCAGTCTCCACAGTCATCCAGAAATATCCTTCCCTTTATATCTTCTTGGCTAGAACAAACCCATTCATTTGAGGTCCGCAGGTTCCGGCATGTATCTCTTCAAGCAACCTAGATGCTTCGTTGGTATCGACACATCTTAACAGACCCAAATCGGGAGCCCTTCTATACATAATTCCTCAACTCTAAAAGAAGTGGTTGTCTATTCTATGAAGTGTGCATTTATGGGTGTGTGTGGATTTTTCTGGGTATTCTCCTCTTTCCAAATACTACTTGATATCGTGAAACCATGGATTACAATCGAACCCTTCTTCGACATGAGCCCAGTAAGGTAGCTGCTTACGGATTTCTTTGGGATAAGATCAATATAGTTCTTGTCTAGATGTTGTATCATGGAAGACAAGGTAGCCATCGTATCCACAAACTCGTTCTGAACTTTAGGAACATATTTGAACCCTATATTTGTAAACCTCTTGATCAAATCTTGTGCACAGTGTAGGTATGGGATTATCTTGATGTTCTTGATGGTCCTTTCTTTCAGTACCTGATTTATTAGCAAATTTGAATCTCTAGTTACCAGCATATCGTGAATATTCATGTCGACGACCAATCTGAGCCCCAAAATATAAGCCTTGTAATCTACCATATTGTTGGTGCACGGGAACTTGAGTTTGGCAGATATTCGATAATTTTGACTGGTCTCTAATAGTAAGACAACTCCAATACCCACTACATTGAAGTTCGCGGCTTCGTCAAAGAACATTTTCCAATCGTTAAATGGCTAGGAAATATCCTGTCCTACAAAAGATAACTCCTCGTTGGGCAAATAGGTCTTCAATGGTTCATATTCTCCATCCACGGGGATTATTTCCAAGTGATCGGCCAATGCTTGCCAGTGACTGCCTTGTGGGTCACATAGACGATATCGAACTCACTTAGTAGTATCTGCCACTTTTCTAGCTTGCCCATAGGCATAGGCTTCTGCAAAATGTACTTTAGCGGATCCATCCTTGATATGAGGTATGTGGTGCATGCGCAGAAGTAATGCCTCAATTTTTTGGCTTTCTATGTCAAGGCGCAACAGGTACGTTCAATACCGAGCTTCGTAAGGCGTGAACTTCTTACTCAAATAGTATATTACTTGTTGTTTCCTCCCGGTCTCATCATGTTGCCCCAAGACACATCCAAACGCTCCATCTAATATGGATAGGTAGAGTAGCAACGGTCTCTCGGGTTCAGATGGAACCAACACATGCGATTTGGACAAATACTCCTTAATTTTATCTAAAGACTTTTGACACTATTCAATCCAACTTGTTGCAACATCCTTCTTCAGCATTTTGAAGATTGGCTCACAAATTACCGTCAACTGTGCTATGAAGCGGCTGATATAATTGAGATATCCTAAAAAACTCAATACATCCTTCTTGTTCTTTGGTAGTGGCAGATCCTGAATAGCTTTGATCTTTGACGGGTCCAACTCAATGACGTGGCGACTGGCGATGAAACCTAGCAACTTCCTAGCAGGGACTTGAAAAGCAAATTTTGAAGGATTCAACTTCAAATTGTACTTTCGTAGTCGGTCGAAAAACTTTCTCAGGTCTGCCGTGTGATCCGAGCTATTCTTAGATCTGATGATGACATCATCCACATACACCTCTATTTCCTTGTGTATGATATCATGAAATAAAGTAGTCATAGCTCTCATGTAGGTTGCCCCGGTGTTCTTCAAAACAAACGGCATCATCTTGAAGTAGTATATTCCCCACGGTTTCATGAAGGCTGTTTGTTCTGCATCCTTTTCGTCTGATCAAATCTGGTGGTGCCTTGCGAAGCAATCTATGAAGGATTGGAGTTTGTGCTAGGCATAGTTAACGATCAATATATGAATGTTGGTAGTGGAAAATTATCCTTAGGACTTGCTCTGTTCAGATCTCGATAGTCCACGCATACCTTGACTTTCCCATCATTCTTTGGTACCGGCACATGTTGGCTAGCCAAGTTGGGTACTCGACCACCCGAAGGACCTTGTCTTTGATTTGCTTGATAACTTTTTCTTTATCTTCAAACTCATGTCTGTGTTGAATTTTCTGAGTTTATGCTTTACTGGTGGAGATGTAGGGTTGGTAGGTAGCTTATGAGCCACTATGGATGTGCTCAACCCTGTCATGTCGTCATAGGACCATGCGAAAATGTCCTCATATTCCTTTAGGAATTTGATGTTATCTTCCTTTACTAACAGTGATAGATGAACGTTAATGCGAGTTTCGTTTACTGTTCCAGAGTCCCCTAAGTTAACTGCCTCAGTTTCTTCCAGATTGCACTTTTGTTTGTTCTCAAAATCCTCTACTTCCCTGACAATTTCCTCAGGTATTATATCATTATCTTAATCTTCTGAATCACTCTCCTCAAGTTGCCTTGTCTCATTACATGTCACAGTCGTAGATTCAACAGGATAGGTAATGATTATGCTTAAAAGAATGTACAATGATAATAATATAAATAAGCAAAAAGCAATGATGCATTAATTAAAACTTAAAACAGTCAAACAAATATGACTCGATGTCTCGAATAATTATTTCAATACAAAATACTGAAATTTTTTAAATGCCAGAAAACAATCTTAAAGGAAATCATGGTAGTTCTTCCAAAGCTACCTAGGTGCTCGGCGAGACCGAGATGATGGACAATTCATGTTCCTAAGAACATACCCATCTCCCACTGTCTAGATGGTAAGGTCTTCCTCCTCCTCCTCCAAGAACACACTACAGTTCGTATCTTCCTCATTTAGAAAAAGGTTCCTTATGTCGGCTAAAACCTCATCCTCTTGAGATCCCCAAATCACATCGGCCTGATTTAATGTCTGGTGTAGCGGTGGTATGGGTTGATCCAATGAATAGTAGAAGTCATGCCATTGTGGTGTCCAATCATTATATTCTTGCACAGTGTATTCATATCTGATACCAAAGGACGTTACCTGATTTTGTGGTCTTATTAATTCTGTGACCCCTTAAAGTTTAGGGACAAGACCCTTTCCTGCTTCATACCTAACCACAACAGCATGCTTAGTACGGTGTTGCTCTACCATCGTCCTTTCTCAACTGTATTCACCCGTTAGATATTGTAGAATATTTCTCCTCCCAATTCCCTTGTATTCTCAATTACTTGCTCGGTCTGGTTGGTATAGATAGGATTAATTCCACCCCCATGGATAACCACTTCCTGGTGATTCCACTAAAACTTCATGGCCTGACGCAGAGTAGAAGCAACTGCCCCAGATGCGTGTACCATGGTTGTCCCAATAACAATTTATAGATAGCGGATATATCAAGTACCTGGTACTCGACATCAAACCAAGTCGGCCCCATCTTCAGGTCCAGGCTAATCTCTCAAATAGTAGCTCTTTGAGACCCATCGAACACTTTCACATTCATGCTTCCCATCCGTATCTCCGGTATGCCTATGCCCAATCTTTTTAGAATAGTCAGAGGGAATATGTTCAGACGTGAACCCCCGTCAATAAAAACCCGAGCAATGAACTTATCTTCATATGCGTAATGACTCAATCCTTCTGGATCCAATGGCGGACGACACCGATGAAGGTCTTACAAAAGGGTCGTATGTTTTAAATAAGGATCTTCTTTGGGTATGGTAGTGTCATAAGTAGCGGATAATTTTAGGTGGAGCTATCAATACGAAATTGAACGTTATAGATGTACAAGACAAATGTTTGAGTGGTTATAGGATAAAGAATAATCAACTGCTAGTTATCGGTTACATTTCAGATAATCACAGGATGTGAGCATTATGGACGGAAACCGGAGCGAGAATTGGTCCTGTTTATAGAACGGTTATCTCTCGAGTTATATGTAAAACTGAAAACCCGATGCACGCAAATATATATAGTTATTACTGAAAATAATAAATGATACAAATTCCCTTCGGACCATAAGATTTGTCTTTCGGACGATGAGGATGATGTCCATAGACCATGAAGTCCTGGTACATGGAGCATATGATAATGGATTAATAGGCCATGAAATGATGTCCTCGATCGTTGAGGATGGTACCTCTAGACTATGATGCATTTGAATAATGATAGGCAGTTTCGAGAGATCCTCAGGCCATGGAATACTGTCTTCGGGCTATGAGTATGATACCATTGGACTATGATGCCTTCAGACAATGTGGTGATGTTTTGACGCATGAAATGCAAAGATGCGGCGTGAACTATCGTTTGATAGAGGGAACATGTGATGCTTATTCATATGCAAAAGCTGGACAAGGCAATGCTTAGCCTTGGATGAGATGAAGGCAGTGCTTAGCCCTATGCAGGTGAAGTCAGTGCTTAACCTTATACAATAATGGAGGCAGTCCCTAGTCTCATGAAATGTAATGAGGGCAACACTTAGCCCTATGCAGCAAACGGTAGTGTTTAGCCTTATGCAGTAATAAAGGCAGTCCTTATCCTTATGCAATGTAATGGAGACAATGCTTTGTCTGAAGCCATGTAATAGGGGCAGTTCTTAGCCCAATCAAGGGAAAGGCAGCGTTCAGCATTATGCAATAATGGAGGCAGTCTTTAGCCTCATGCAATGAAATAGAGACATTGCTTAGCCTCAGGCAATCTAATGAGGGCAATGCTTAGCCCTATGCAAGGAAAGGCAATGTTAAGCCTTATGCAATAATGGAGGCAGTGCTTAGACTCATGCAATGTAATGGAGAAAGTGCTTAGTCTTATGCAATGTACTTAGGGTAGTGTTTAGTCCTACGCAAAAAAAAGCGGTGATTAAATATGAGGAAGGAAAGGGATTCTTAGCATGACGCATTTGAGCTTGGAAACATCCGTTTATGTGAAGATAGCGGTCCTGTTGCAGATATGCTTGTCAATATTATGTTTGGTGCGCTTGTATCCAAAAAAAAATTGTAAGTTTGGTTCAGGATTTTGATTCCACATTTCACCCTGGCTCATGTCTTGACACCTTCCTTGAGTCACCCTGGGTAACGTCTAGCTATTACAGAAATGACGTTTTTGAAAAATATGCATTTGCGATGAATTATTTATAACAAATGCAGTTGTTTAAAAAATAATGCACAAAAGTAAAAATTTGGGCGAATCATAGGCTGTGACATCCTCTGAGACATTGCAACATCCTTATCTTGCAATTTTGAGGACTGCCTAAAAGTTTGCCCCAGTATGACATACAGACTGTGGTGCGGTATTTTAGTAGAGTAAATGGTAGTTTCTCATGCCACTGCTTTTACGACTATCTTCTTAATGTTGTTGTTGGCAGCTTCTACGACTCCATTCAATTGTGTCCTATATGTGGTAGAGTTTTGGTGCTTAATTTTGAATGTTTTATACATGGATTACATTAGATCACTGTTGAGATTGACGTCATTGTCGGTAATAATTGATTCAGGCACTCCGAACCGACATACAATACTGTCCCAGACAATACTTTCTACGACCTTATTAGTCATAGCTTTGTAGGAGGCCATTTTGTTAGGTAATCTATAGCCACCAAGATGAATCTGTGTCCGTTGGAAACCAAGGGCTCGATCGGTCCAATGACATCCATGCCCCAGGTGGAGAAATGGCAGGGTGAACTTGTCGTATTGAGTTCATTGGGTGGTACTCAGATCATATCAGCATGCACCTAACATTGGTGACACTGCTGTATATATTTGATGTAGTCGGTCTCCACAGTCATCTATAAATATCCTGCCCTTTATATCTTCTTGGCTATAACAAACCCATTCATTTGAGGTCCACAGGTTCTGGCATGTATCTCTTCGAGCAACCTAGATGCTTTTTGGTACCGACACATCTTAACATACCCAAATCGGGAGTCATTCTATATTTAATTCCTCCGCTCTGAAGAAGTAGTTGGCTAATCTATGAAGTTTGTGTTTATGGGTGTGTGTGGATTTTTCATGGGTATTCTCCTCTTTCCAAATAATCCTTGATATCGTGAAACCATTAATTACAATCGAACCCTTCTTCGACATGAGCCCAGTAAGCTAGCTGCTTACGAATTTCTATTGGGTTAAGATTAATATAGTTCTTGTCTAGATGTTGTATCATGGGAAATAAGGTAGCCAGCGTATCCATGAACTCATTCTGAATTCTAGAAACATATTTGAACTCTATATTTGTAAACCTCTTGCTCAAATCTTGTACACAGTGTAGGTATGGGATTATCTCGGTGTTCTTGGTGGCTCATTCTATGAGTACCTTATGTATTAGAAAATTTGAATCTCTAGTTACCAGCAGCTCGTGAATATTCATGTCGACGGCCAATTTGAGCCCCAAAATACAATCCTTGTACTCTCCCATATTGTTGGTGCACGGGAACTTGAGTTTGGAAATGGGATAATGTTGACCGGTCTACGACACTGATACAACTCCAATACCCACTCCTTTGAAGTTCACGGCTTCGTTAGAGAGCATCCTCCAACCATTATATGCCTCGACAATATCCTCTCCTACGAAAGATACATCCTCGTTGGGAAAATAGGTCTTCAATGGTTTGTATTCTCCATCCACAGGGTTTTTTGCCAAGTGATCGGCCAATGCTTTCCCCTGACTGCCTTGTGGGTCACATAGACGATGTCAAACTCACTTAGTAATATCTCCCTTTTTTCTAGATTTCCCATAGGCATATGCTCCTTAAAAATGTACTTTAGCGGATCCATCCTTAATATGAGGTATGTGGTGCATGCGCAGCAGTTGTGCCTCAATTTTTGGGCTATCCATGTCAAGGCGCAACAGGTACATTCAATATTGAGCTTCGTAAGGTGTTAACTTCTTACTCAGATAGTATATTGCTTGTTGTTTCCTCCCGGTCTCATCATGTTTCCCTAAGATGCATCCAAGCGCTCCATCTAATATTGATAGGTAGAGTAGCAACAGTCTCTCGGGTTCAGATGGAACCAACACATGCAGTTTGGACAAATACCCCTTAATTTTATCTAAAGCCTTTTGACACTATTCAATTCGACCTTTTGCAACATCCTTCTTCAGCATTTTGAAGATTGGCTCACAAATTACCATCAACTGTGCTATGAAGCGGCTGATATAATTGAGACGTCCTAAAAGACTCAATACATCCTTCTTGTTCTTTGGAGGTGGCAGATCCTGAATAACTTTGATCTTTGATGGGTCCAACTTAATGATGTGGCAACTGGCGATGAAACCTAGCAATTTCCCGATAGGGACTTCAAAAGCACATTTTACAGGATTCAACTTCAGATTATACATTCGTAGTTGGTCAAAAAACTTTCTCAGGTCTGCTATGTGATCCGAGCTCTTGGCAGACTTGATGATGACATCATCCACGTACACCTCTATTTCCTTGTGTATCATATCATGAAAGAAAGTAGTCATGGCTCTCATGTAGGTTGCCTCGATGTTCTTCAAACCAAATGGCATGATCTTGTAGCAGTATATTCCCCACGGTTTGATGAAGATTGTTTGTTCTGCATCCTTTTCGTCTGACCAAATCTGGTGGTGTCCTGCGAAGCAATCCACGAAGGATTGGAGTTTGTGCTTGGCATAGTTAACGATCAATATGTGTATGTTGGCAATGAAAAATCATCCTTAGGACTTTCTCTATTCAGATCTCGATAGTCCACGCACATCTTGACTTTCCCATCATTCTTTGGTACCGGCACAATGTTGGCTAGCCAAGTTGGGTACTCGACCACCCGGAGGTCCTTGGCTTTGATTTGATTAGTAACTTCCTCTTTATCTTCAAACTCATATTTGTCTTGAATTTTCCGAGTTTTTTCTTTATTGGTGGACATGTAGGGTTGGTAGGTAGCTTGTGAGCCACTATGGATGTGCTCAACCCCGTCATGTCATAATAGGACCATGCAAAAGTGTCCTCATATTCCTTTAGAAATCTGATGTACTCTTTCTTTATTAACGGTGACAGATGAACGCTAATGCGAGTTTCTTTTACTGTTCCAGAGTCCCCTAAGTTAACTGCCTCAGTTTCTTCCATATTGGTCTTTGGTTTGTTCTCAAAATCCACTACATCACTGACAATATCCTCAGGTATTATATCATTATCCAAATCTTCTGAATCACTCTCCTCATATTGCCTTGTCTCATTATATGTCATAGTCGTAGATTCAACAGGATAGGTAATGATTATGTGTAAAAGAATGTACAATGATAATAATATAAATAAGCGAAAAGCAATGATGCATTAATTAAAACATAAAACTGTCAAACAAATACGACTCGATGTCTCGAATAATTATTTCAAAAGAAAATACTGAAAATTTCTTAAATGCCAGAAAACAATCTTAAAGTAAATCATGGTAGTTCTTCCAAAGCTATCTAGGTGCTCGGCGAGACCGAGACGATGGAGCAGTCATGTTCCTGAGAACAGATCCATCTCCCACTGTCTAGATGGTAAGGTCTTCCTCCTCCTTCTCCAATAACGCAGTGTAGTTCGGGTCTTCCTCGTTTAGGAAAAGGTTCCTTATGTTGGCTAAAACAACATCCTTACGAGATCCCCAAATCACATCGTCCTAGTGGAATGTCTGGCGTAGCGGTGGTATGGGTTTATCCAATGGATAGTAGAAGTCACGCCATGGTGGTGTCCAATCATTATATTCCTGCACAGTGTATTCATATCTGAGACCAAAGGTTGTTACATGATTTTGTGGTCATATTAATTATGTGACCCCTTAAAGCTTAGTGACAAGACCCTTTCTTGGTTCATACCTAACCATAACAACATGCTTAGTACATTGTTGCTCTACCATTGTCCTTTCTCAACTGTATTTACCCGTTAAATATTGTAGAATATTTCTCCTCCCAATTCCCTTCTATTTTCAATTACTTGCACGGTCTGGTTGGTATAGATAGAATTAATTCCATCCCCATGGATAACTACCTCCTGGTGATTCAACTAAAACTTCATGGCCTAACGCATAGTAGAATCAACTGCCCCAGCTGCGTGTACCATGGTTGTCCAATTAACAAGGTATAGGTAGCGGATATATCAAGCACCTGGAACTCGACATCAAACCAAGTCGGGCCCATCTACAGGTCCAGGTTAATATCTCCAATAGTAGCTCTTTGAGACCTATCGAACTCTTTCACATTCATGCTTCCCGTCCGTATCTCCGGTGTGCCTCTTCCCAATCTTTTCAGAGTAGTCAGAGGGCATATGTTCAGACTTGAACCCTCGTCAATCAAAACCCGAGCAATAAACTTATCTTCGTATGCACAGTGACGTGCAATGCGTTGTTATGAATCAATCCTTTTGGCGCCAGCTCATCTTCACAAAAAGTGATCTTGTGTCTCTCCAGCACCTGTCCCACCATGTTTTCCATCTCCCCACTTGTGATACCAGCACGTACATAAACTTCACTGAGCACCTTCATCAAGGATTTCTTGTGTGCATATGTGTTTTGTAACAGTGACAAGATTAATATTTAAGCGGGAGTCTTGTTTAGGTAATCATCAACAGAGTACTCCCTTGCATGTACCTTCCTCCAAAGATCGTCACCACTATTCTCCACAATAGGTGGTTTCGGTGTTGTTTTCTTACTCATTCCTCCAAGATTTTCCAGAGTGTAGACCCTGTCTGTTCTAGTCATTCCCTGGGCAACACCCGTCTCTTCCATCTTGGCCTTTCCTTTTCTCCTTGATTCTACTATATAATTCAATAGTACAACATTAGATTTGTAGTGTGGTGATGAAGCTACTATCATAGTGAATGGTGGTCTGGGTGTAGCTACTTCAACCTCGAATGGTGCCTTTTTCTACACCATAATTGGCGAGAGTGTGATAGGAGATGTCTTAGGGGTGTCTCCCTCTCGGATATGACCTATGGATCCTTCCTGGTCTGATTGCTCATCTGTAGCGATCACATTCAATCCCTCACCCATGTGATCGGGAAGGGGGTTATTGCGGTTATTTGGTGCAAACTTCTTTGCCTGTATAACTTTGGTGTCAATAAGCCTCTAGATTTTATATTTCAACATATGGCATTCCTCGATAGTATTCCCTTAAATGCCTAAGTGATAGGCACAAGTCTTGTTGAAGGTGACCCACCAAGAAGGATTTTCAATAACATCTGGAGGAATAGGAGTGACATAACCATCAGCCTTAAGTCTCTCATATAATTAAGCTATGGGCTCAGCAATAGGGGTGTACTGTCTAGGAGTTCTGTGGTTGAAGTTTGGTCGAGTTGTTTGGTAGTTCTGACGGGCAGGGGGAGAGGAGTGGTAGTATGCTGGTTGGGTATTATAGGTGTGGTAGTTGCTGGCAAGGTAATGGTACTTTGGAGGCGAGGGTTGATATGCTGCTGGAGGTGTTTGATAAGTGAGGAGAGACTTAGGACCTTGGGCTACTATCACAACACTCACTTCCTTCTTTATCGAAATAATCCAGACTGTAAAACTTTATTGGTAGCTTGCAGCGCTTCAAGGATGGTAACCATACCACTCTTGATGCCCTCTTATATTCATTCTCCCAACTTGATGATATCAAATAACTTGTGATTCTCTATAACCATCAATCTCTCAGAGTATTGTGGATCCTGAGCTCTAACGAAAAACGTATTCACCGGTTCTTCTTCTAGCAGTGGAATACTCACGAATGTTTTCGTTGGTTTATTCTTGAGGTTCTTGATATAGAAAACATCTGGTGCATTTTCTGTGTTGAACCTAAACCTGTCCATAAAGTCGGACGCCATACTTACCCAATTAGGCCACTTCTTTGGATTCTGACCGATGTTCTAGGATAAAGCATCCGTGATAAGACTTTAGACGAATAACTTCATGTGGATTTGCTCGTTTTTGCCTGCTTCAGAGGTTTGTAACCCGCTGGTAGCTCCACATATGGCTGGATACACAAATCCTCATAATTCAAACCTTCAACACTTTTTCCACCCTCAACGCTTTGGAATCTTCAAGATAACTTCTGTAACTCTTCACCCATATTTCGGACGAGCAGATCCTTTTCGGTTTGTTTGAGAATGTATAGTGTTTGCTGCGGGGTGTGTGCTAGAGTCTTTACATATATCGGGTGGCCTTTGTGTGTTCCTAGGACTTGAGTGAATGGGTGATCATTGATTGAGGTCTTAGGTGGATCGGGGGTAGGTTGTGGCATGTTCAGAGGGGTATGATAGGTAGTTGTTTACAGATAATGGGTCATATTATGGTGGTGTTGCTGAGAAGTTTGTAATGGCAGAGGGTTAAGGTTTTACGGTGGTGCGGAGTTGTGTTATTGATGCATTGCAGGAAGATTGTGTGGAGCTAAGGGTGGTGGATTTTGTGGTTAAGTGTTTTTTGGTGGCGTTTGATTTTGGGTGGTGGTGTTTTGATGATTGATGTTGGGGACATTCAAAGTAAGGGAGAGGTTGGCGAGATATCGGACCTGCTCGATTTCACCTTGTAGCTCCAAAATCTTCTACTCTAATCGCAGAACCAATTCATTTTGTCCTGGCATACTTCTTCTGTCTGACATCTCTACATTCTCTGCTTTAGTAGCATTGTCTTTTATGTTACCACTCAAATCATCCATATCTCCTTTGCCTTTGATTTTGATGTCGTTAGTTGGAGGAGGAAGTGGAGGACCTCTGGATCTAGTGTGACATGCTGATGATGCCAGAATGCATGAACCAAGCATAGGATTTGGAATAATAAAAAAAAAAAAAAAAAGGTAGCCAAGTCAGTAAGGCAAAATAAAAGAGTGTTTGCAATATTTAAGCAAGTAGCACGTAAGGAATGAAATAGTTTGCATCCTAATTTTCATCCATTGCCAGCTTTATTTCCTCGTCGTAACCCATACCTTGGCAATCCAAAACCTCTTCCTCATCTTTCCTTCTAATTCCATCAACCCTTGCTCTAAGGGATCAAACCTTTCTTTCGATTTGTTCGAGATCTCCTTCCATTATTTTATTGCATACATGTCTACCTTATGATGTTCCAGATGCTTGGCCTCAGATTCAAACACTCATTTGTGTAGCCTCTTGTACTTTACCTGAGCCTCGGCTGCCTCATCTATGATCTTGTTTTTCAAATTGACTCCCGGTTTGACGTCCCCGATTATGTCATCCTCTAGCCATGAAAGGTAGTAATACATATGCCCAACATGGTAAATATCCGGCTCGATAGTCTCTCCATCTATAATGATCTTTTTGTTCCACATGTGCTGATACTCAAACTTGAATGTAATGATTTGTAACGGCCCAACTTGTCATTTTGAACATTTACGCTCCTTTCAACTATTTGAAGTCTTGAGTAGATTTATATGATGTATTATGACCAAGTTTGATTTTTTTGGTACTCGACCTCAGATCGGAGTTTTGATGATTCTGTTAAGTCTGGATGGTGATTTTGGGCTCGGGCGTATGCCCGATATTTAATTTGGATATTTCTAGGATGTTTCGGCGTCGTTTCTTCAAGAATAAGTACTATCATATTAATCAAATGAGATCCAAATTCAGTTTTTATTGAAGCATTAGATCCGTATTGATATTACGGAGCCATAGCAAAAAGAATCGTCAAATTCGGACATTGTATGAGAGAGTTATGCCCATTTCCATTTCGGAAATGATTTTCCTTCGCTAGCGCCCAGGGTAGCATGTGGAGCTAGCCCTGATGCTGGAATTTCTTTTAGGTTATGGAAACAGCCACACATGCAGTGCCCGACGCCACCTGTGGCACCTGAAACATTATATACTCATTTCGAGGTTCATTTTTCTGCAATCCTTTTGGCCAAAATTTGGGAATTTCCTCCAGTCTCTCAAGACCTCCAACTCCCCCATCTTCAAGGTGAGTAATCCCTACTAACTTGATGTTGCATTATATAATTTCCACTATAGAACTAACTCAATCCACCATGAAATCCGTAGATCTTCAAGAAATTTCTTCAAGAACTGTAAGGAGGTTTTTGCAAGATTTCTTCGAAAAGGTAATCCTACACCCTTAGACTTACATGTATGGATATATTATGGGAATATGAGTATGAATTAAGTACTGTAACTTATGGTATGGTGATTGGAAGCCATAAGTTCCTAATTTAAATACATAACCATTGTAGAGATTGAAAGGTGATTATTTGATTGAATTTTGATGGTTGGGTGTGGATTGATGGTCATGTATGTGATGCTGGAAGTTATGAATTGTTTAAGAATAATGATGGGATAAATTGTTGGTAAATGGTAGTAGTTAGATGAATTAATTCTATGGTTAAGAGATGTAGAGATTCATGCCTACTAGGTGTTTGATAAAGTGCCTAAATGGCCTAAATTATAGAATTTGTTACGAATATTGGTTCCATTAGATGTTGTTATTGTAGATTGAAGTTGCTTAGTGTAGTGGATAGTTGTAGTATCATTAAGGGGCGAATTTGATGTATGTTGGCTAAATTACTCTCTTCGAATCGAATTACATAATGTTCCCGTAAGTTTCAAGTATGGTTGGCTCAAGTTCCTAATTCCAATGTTCTGGGTTGTTCCTAATAAATTCGAGTATCCCGAGTAAGCAAAGTGTTGAAAGATGTATGTATTGAAAATGTATTCCAATTATCACGTTATGTTATCCTTCAGGAATGGGTCCAAAAATTATATGTGTATTAAAATGGTATGGATTTGAGTCACATTTCTAATGAAAGTTATACTTATCGCCAATTGTGCCAATGAAATAAAATAATGTGAGAAAGGTCAATAAATGAGCCTTGATTCAACTGTTCCAAGATGACTTCGAAAATAGATTTGCCTAAAAGCTTATGTACTCAAGTCGTGCCTAAATGTGGTTGTTTCAACTAATGCTATGCTTTGTAAGTATTTCCAACGTGTTTTGAGATCTTATATATTCATGAATTGAAATTGTATATTGCCCTTTTGGGGAAAAGTATTTTAGGAATAAATGATGTGTTACTCGTTTATGATTTTAACTTGTGCTTTGATTGCCAATCATTTTACTCTATTTTATGGAAAGAAATCCATTGTATTAAAAGTCTTCATTACTAATGAACCTAAAGTTGTTATTTTCAGAATATTTTATTTGTTGATATTTATGATGATGATCCATGAATGGAAAGAAATGAAAGTGTGAAATATGAAATACGGCCATTGCGCCATGAAAGAAGAATTATATGTATGGCCAAGAGAGACAATGAAATAATTATGTTGTTAGTGGTTTAAATTGATAATGAGGCTATATACTGTATGAACATTTATGAGGTAAATGCATTTGTATTGATGTTTCCTTTGTATGCAAATCAAAAAAATATTATTGGGAGTATCGTTAGTCACCGAAGAAGGGTAGGTTAAAATAACCTAACCCCGCAACTACACATACAGGTGTAGAAGTGGATTGTGATTATTCCCCTTATTTGGGATGAGATTTATGTGATGAAAATATTTCCCCTCAATTGGGATAAGATGATTGATAGAAAAGGATGATTTCGTGTGGTGAAATAGCCTATCCGATCGGTTCGTGATCGGACACCATGTTGCACACATGGTGGTGATTGTGCTGGAAATTGTAATTGAAATCATGATTGTGGTTGATGTCTCAGATGAGCGGCGTAGCCGATCGGGTCATGATCGGACTTCCTGCTAAAAGCACAGTGGTATTGCTAATGTGAACGGTGGCATATTGGTACTAAAGATCTCCCAACATAAGATATGGAAATTTATCTAAACAATGTCTTGGTCCTAACTTGAGGTTTGATGTTGTTTGAGGCTTCCACTAATTTTATGATTGTTCTTGCTTGTATTATTAATCATTCCATTGAGAGGGTGTTTGTCATTCATACTAGTACTATTCCATATGTACTAACGTCCCTTTTGCCGGGGGCACTGCATCTTCAATGGATGCAGGTGGTTCCACAGCTGGAGACATTGATTAGTGATAGCGGTACACCCTCTTCCCAGCTAGCTTGGTGAGCCCCACTTCATTTAAGGGTCATGTATCTTTTGCTCCTTGTGTATTGTGTTTGAGGTATAGCCGGAGCCTTGTTGCAAGTACTATCATAGTACTCTTTTGTATCTATTAGAGCCTCCGTAGACATAGTGTGGGTTGTATATTAGTGATAGGAAAGTCAAACAAGTTTTGTTGTGTTTGAATTGCTTGTTCCACTTCAGACCTTGAAAGTGTGTGTAATTTGAGACTTTAAAATGAAGTAATTATTGGTAATGAATTGGTATTGCATATATGATCTCCTTATTGTCTAATTAATGAAAATATGTATTCTCTTTATTTATAAGTGAGTTTGGGTCGAAATTATCTGACAAGCTTGCTTGAGAGGGTTCATTCGGTTGAGCGCCGGTCGCGCTCCCCGAGTTCGGGGCGTGACAAACTTGGTTTCAGAGCCTAAGGTTTTAAAGTGTCTTAGGATGCCTCGAAACAAGTGTCTAGTAGAGTCTTGCGGATCCGTATGATGGCGTCCATACTTATCATCGAGAGGATGCAGGGCATTTAGGATAAACTTCCCTTCTTTCATTCCTTATCATGCGCAATTGATTAAGCTTGAAACATAACTCTTTGAAATCATTCCACGCATTCGTGTACGCACGTAAGCACTCGGTATCAGCTGTGCATCGCTGGCTTGTGATTCCATGAACGAGGTTCGATATGTGTTTTCTGTGTTTTGGTGATGGGCCAGTCTGGAGGACTTGAGGCTAGGTTTCGACCGCAGCTTAGGCTCGGTAGATTCAGTTGTTTGAACTTGTACATTTGGACTTAGGCATCTGGTAGTGTCCCTATGAGTGGAATTTGTGGCTCGATGGATGGTGGAATGACTAAATGATGATTATGATGCGACTGTGGAATGTGTTCAGATGGTTTGAATGTGATGAAAATAGTTTCTTGAGATGTAAAAATGGCCATTGGGTTCTTGATTTCCGTCTTGATTTCATATATAGTCTCGAGTTATGAGTGTGTTGAAGGATCTTTCATGTTGTTAAATTGTCGGACAAATTAAATTTTCATGTCTTGTTAATGAGTCTGGACTCTGGAAGATTAAGTGATTGCGTTGTAATTGTGGCTACGAATGGGTATAACAAGATGTCAATTTGAGGCTAAGCCTACGAAAGGGTATAGCAGACTTTGCACATGCCTACACTATGGCGTGTTATTTATACCAGTCCAGGAGCATGAGAATCTTATTTCGTTATCATATACATGCATACTTGTTTAATTGCTCATGTATGCTATGCTTGGACTGGAGGTGTCATGCCCCGAACCTGGGGGCGAGACCGGCACCCGGTGCCTTGCTTAACATAGCGTACCAACTTGCAACTGAGGGAATCTGAATATACAATGCCATACTTTGGCCATGGGGCCACATTGTAAGACAATTTGTGAAGCAAAACATAAAACAGAACGGAAACTAGCTTTGAGTAAACATTAATATAAAGCTAGGCCGACAAGGCCGTCATAACTACTACCACTGACAAACCAACAAAATATACATACAAAGCCAACCAGCCGAACATGCTGCACTAACTGATAAGATATGTCTACAAACCTCTACTGGTGGATGTACTGTGATCGGAACAGGGCCCCGACCTACCCATAACATATATACATAATATGTACATAAAACCCTAGATCCGGCAACTCTGAAGGACGTGGAGCTTACCGATCAAGCTGAACTCGGGCAACACCTACTGAGGAGGTCTACCCGTCTGTCTATCTAAACCTGCACGCATGAATTGCAGCGTCCCCAGAAAAGGGACGTCAATACAAAAAAATGTACCTAGTATGTAAGACAATAAAATAACTTAAAGATGAAATTGAACTGATAACATACTAACTGAAAGTAACTGGGAGTCAAAGATGATCTAGAGATATACTTACCTGCTAATTCTGACTCAACTCTCTCAATATAGTAAGTAAAATAAATGCCCGGTCGTATAAGGCTCGGTACGTGTAACCGCTCGGCCATAGTAGGCTCGCTCATAGGCGCTCGGCATACTAGGCTAGTTATCTCGGCCATTCTGGGCTCGCTCATAGGCGCTCGGCCACAATTGGCTCGGTATATAACTTACCATCTGATCATAGATTGCCCAATAGGGGCCTACCCATCGATTATAGCTCGATGGTGGTGAAAGTACTGTATGTAATACTGTATATATATATACTCTACTCTCTTTACTAGAAGAAAATAATACTTAACTAAATATAAAGTCCCGATAAGGGAGAATATTTTATTTTATGAGACAAGGATAATGTGCATAAGTTCAGGAATACAAACTTCTCTTAATGCCTCATTATCAAACTCATGTAGTTATGGGATCATGCCAAAATGAAAAATGGTTTAGCCTTAACATACCTTATCACAATATTTCCAATCACCAAGTTGAACTCGCTTCTTTGCACCTTAATCTACAACAACGATAATAATACTATCATTAAGTTACGAAAGGTACAACTATTGTACAACGAACGACAAGCTTGTTTTGTATTAAAACGGGCAGCATCTCCCCTATAATCCTTACTTCCACCAAAATCAAGATAACACCAACAACACAAGAACACAAAAATATCAATATATATATATATATATATATATATATATTATTATACTCCAACCTTATATACACAAAACAATACTACAAATCAGCCCAACACACCCCAATCTCTTCATACACAAAACGACCACCGTAGTAGTGTCAAACAACCCAAATATATTATGACGAACGACCAGCCCACCACCCTGAATTTATGTGGTGTTTCTCCACACCCTTCCTCCTCCAAAACTCCATAAAATAGTAATAAAACACACAATCCAACAACAACACAAAACAGTCCGCTACAAGTGAATAACTCGAACGCACGACTTCCTATCACCGTTCCATGAGTTCTTACAATTAAACAACCACTTTCCATACCTCTCCAGCAGAAAAAAATGTTTAAAGAGAGCTGTAAACTTACCTTATTTGTTAAATAACTCAGATCCTATCTCGATTCTTCAAACTCTAGCTCTTACCTCCAACTAGAACTTAAAAAGGAGAGAAATTCAATTAGGGTTTGTGTGTAATTTTTGGGAGTATGTTTGCAGGGTTTTAGGTGTGGTTATTTTTACCTCTTATCAGTGTATTATATGAATGAAATAGGCCTTTAAAATATCTCTTTGGACGACCCAAACTGGCCTATTTTCGAACTCTCATTTAAGCAAGTAGGTGACACACCTACTTGTCACCTAGCAGCTTGCGCAGTCTCGCACATATGCATATATATCTCTACTCCGATGTCGTATTGACAAACGGTTTAATGTGTTAGCAAATAGACTCATAGATATTAGATTTTATGGGTGGAACACCTCGTATATCTAAGTATATTAGGAGAAAATCGCAGTTACCTTTGACCTAAATTCCAGTAAAACTTATGAACGTAACTTGTGATGACTTTCATCGACTTTTGTTCCAAAACTCGCTTGACGTCAAAACATAACACACGACTAACATAACTCATAACATAACCTCATTATCATGTTAAGCAACCTGGTCTTATCCCAAAAGTACATGTTATAACATTTCGAACTTGTCGACTTTCGACAAAATATTATTTTCTTCAATTCCTTTAGCTTCAAAACCATCCAACCCTCTTTGTACTTGTTGTTCATGGTCTTAAATATTTGTAACCTCCAAGGTAACATGATTAACTTACTTTATATGATTTCAAAGATGATCTCATTTTTGGTCCTACATTAGTTTGCTTACGACGCACTTTTACGTACGAAAATATAGGGTGTAATATCATCGCCCCCCCCAGGAACATTCATCTTCGAATGTTTACTCTTAAAGACTTTGGAAAACATTTCCAGAGTCTCGTCCATACACTAGAATAAAACCAACCTGCACGCAGCCAGAAAACATACTATACATGCCATACATGGCCAATGTCTATAAACATCAACACTTGGCCTCACACGGCCGTCAATCATAAATACTGAAAGTCAAAAATAAGAGTTTACCTGATGACCTACTGGCTTGAATCGCATTGTGTTGATGTATACAATCTCGAGCCATATCTTCAGTTTGAAATAGGTGGGGGTATTTAGACTTCATTTCTTCCTCCTCTTCCCACGTCATCTCTTCCACATTCTTCCTTCTCCATAAAACCTTCACGGAGGCTACCTTCTTATTTCGTATCTTGCGGATTTATCGGTCTAGGATGGCAACTGGAACTTCCTTGTATGACAAGTCATCCGTAAACTGTACATCATTAGTGGGCACCACTCGGGTAGGATCGCCAATGCCCTTCCGTAGCATAGATACATGAAACACTGGATGGACAGACTCTAATTCCGAGGGCAATTCTAACTCATAAGCTACTTGGCCCACTCTCTGAATAATCCTATAAATCCCAATATACCGTGGGCTAAGCTTGCCTTTCTTGGAAAACATCATCACTCCCTTCATAGGAGACACCTTTAAGATCACCTAATCATCAACCCCGAACTCTAAGTCTCGTCGCCTTACGTCATAATATGACTTCTGACGACGTTGGGCTCACAACAATCATTCCTGGATAAGCTTTACCTTCTTTATGGCCTGCTGAATCAAGTCGGGACCATGTAACCCAGATTCTTCAACTTCAAATCACCCTATAGGAGATCTGCACTTACGTCCATACAAAGCCTCATATGGAGCCATCTAGATACGGGAGTGGTAACTGTTATTATATGTCAACTCGATAAGAGGTAGATGTTCATCCCAACTTCTTTTAAACTCCAACACACATTCTCGTAACATATCCTCGAGCATCTGAATTCTACGCTCCGCTTGTCCATCAGTCTGTAGATGAAAAGTTGTGGTGAGATTCACCTGAGTCCTTAGACCTCTCTGAAATGAACTCCAGAAATATACTGTAAAATGGGCCCCACGGTTAGATATAATATATACTGGTACTCCTTGTAGCCGTACTATCTCCATAATATATAACTTTGCATAATCTTTGGTTGTATATGTAGATCTGATTGGTAGGAAATGGGCTGATTTCATGAGCATATTGACTATCACCCATATAGAATCAAACTTACAATGAGAATGAGGCAAACCTGTGATGAAGTCCATGTTTATCGCCTCCCATTTCCACGTCAGGATCTTTATAGTCTGCATTATCCCTCCGGGCTTCTAGTGCTCTACCTTCACCTTCTGGAAACTAGGACACTGAGTGACAAACTCAACAATGTTCTTCTTCATGTCGTTCCACCAGTACACATCCTTGATGTCATGATACATGTTCGTCGACCCAGGATGAATAGAGTACCACGAATAATGTGCCTCTGACATACTCCTATCTCACAGCCCTGCTACATCTGAAACACACAGATGACCCCTATATCTGAGAACCACATCTCCCTTGAGCTCTAATAATGGCTTCTTTTGCTGCGGACCTCCCTCTCTCAACTCGACCAACTCTGTGTCCTCGTACTTCCTTTCCTTGACTTCAGTTATGAGATATGATTTTGCAATGTTTTGGAGTATAACTCTAGCCATCACCTTTGTCGCAAATTCAACTCTTTTTACTCGAAGATATATTATAGGCTTTTATGATATGTGAATACATCAACATGAACAACATATAAATAATGTCGCCATATCTTAAGTGCATGGACAACCGCAACAAACTCGAGGTCGTGTGTCAGATAATTCCTCTCGTTCTTCCTCAATTGCCTTGAATCATACGCAATTACCTTCCCATGTTGCATCAGGACACATCCTAGCCCGACACCTGAGGCATCATAATACACGGCATAACCCTATGGACCCTATGGAAGTGTTAGAACTGGCGCTGAGGTCAACCTGTTCATAAGATTTTTGAAACTCCGCTCGCAATCCTCTGTCCACTGAAACTTAGCTGCTTTCTAAGTCTGCTTCGTCATTGGTGCCAAATGGGAAGAAAAACCCTCTACGAACCTCTGATAGTATCATGCTAAGCCTAGAAATCTACGAACCTCTGTCGGAGTGGTAGGTGTGGGCCAAGATTTCACGGTCTCAGTCTTCTGAGTGTCTACCTTTATACCTTCATCGGATCCAATATGCCCCAAGAATGCTACAGATTTCAACCAGAACTCATAGTTAGAAAACTTATCATACATCTTACGATCACGGAGGGTTTGGTGTACCGCTCGTAGTTGGTCTGCATGCTCCTCACGTGAATAAACCAGAATATCATCAGAAATTATTATCATGAACAGATCTAAAAATGACCAGAATACGCTATTCATCAAGTCCTTGAATATGGCTTCGTCAACCCGAAGGACATCAAAAGGAACTTGAAGTGGCCATATCGGGTCCTGAAGGCTGCCTTCGGAATATCTTTCAATCGAACTCTGACCTGGTTGTACCCTGACCTCAAATCTATGTTTGAAAAGCATCTAGCCCCCTCCAACTGATCAAACAAGTCACCGATCCTTGGAAGTGGATACCTATTCTTAGTAGTTACCTTGTTAAGCGGCCTAATTAATACACATCCTCAATGAGTCATCTTTCTTCCGCACAAACAGTACTGGTGCACCCCAAGGTGAGGTACTAGGTCTGATGAAACCTTTCTCCAGCAAATCTTTTAATTTATCCTTCAACTCCTTCAAATCGATGCTAAAATCAATCTTTCACTTCAGAGGAATACCTGGAAGCTCATATGGAAACACATCTGTGTACTCTTTGACTACTGGAATAGACTGAAGTGTAGGTATCTCAGCATCTGCATTTCTAACTCACACAATATGATAAATGCACCATTTTGCGATCATTTTCCTTGCCTTCAGATAGGAAAATAAACCTACCTCTGGGTGTCGCTGTATTACCTACCCATACAAGGACTGGCTCACCTGAAAAATGAAATCTTCCTTTTTTGCTCGTTAATCAACTGTAGCATAGCAAGCTGCCAACCAGTCCATGCCCATGATAGCATCAACATCCATCATCTCTAGCTCAACTAGGTCGACTGAGGTTCGACGACTACAAACTGTCACCGTACAACCTTGGTAAACTCGTCTAGCAATAATCGGTTCGCTGACCGGTGTAGATACCGCAAAAGGATCACATAGTATTCCAGGCACTATACCAAACTTCGCCATGACAAATGGGGTAATATACGATAAAGTATATCCTAGATCTATCAAGGCATAAGCATCGTGAGAGTAAATGGTGAATATACCTGTCACAACGTCTGGTGAAGACTCCTGGTCCTGTCGATCCGCTTAAGAAAAGATACGATTCTGGTTACCACCTGAAATGGAACCTCTACCTCGACCTCTACCAGCCGAAGACTGAGACTCATGCCCTGAAGGATACACGGACATAGAAGATCCTATTGCTGAACTCGCTGGTTGTGCCATACCCCCATAATCTCTATTTGGGCAATCTCGTATCATATACCCCAGACGCCCACATGTATAACAAGAATCAAAACCTGCTCGGCATTGGCCCAAGTGTCCTCTACCACAGATGTCACATTGCGGATAAAATGACCATGTATGCCTTGAACCTCGTTGTCCCTACAGACCCGATGCCCGTGAGCTCTCACTTGGTCCTGACTGAGTATAATGGTCATACTGGTAACTCTGTAACTGAGGTAGTAGAGGCCTAGGTGGCCGTCCGAAGTACTGGGGCCTATATCTACCATAAGACTATTCCTGAGACCTGGCAAATCTCATCCACTTACGCTTCCTTTGCTCAGTCCTCTCTGTACCTTGCTGCCAATGCCTACCCCTTTTTACATGCTAGGCGAATGCCTGAATTCGGGAGATATCCATACTATCCTACAATGCAGCGGTGGCACATGCCTCGGTCAACTCTACAGCCAACCCTGCTATAAACCTCTGGATCGTGTCCCGCATAGTAGCAACTATGGATGGTGCATATCTGGCCAACGAGTCAAAACAGAGATTATACTCTCAAACACTCATATTGCCCTGCTTGAGGGCTAGAAACTAATAGACTCATGCCTGTCGGATCTGCCGCGGTAAGTACTGGTCAAGGAAGGCATCTAAAAAATTCTCCCAAATAGCTGGAGGTGCATCACGTCCCTTGTACCTCTCCCATCTCTCGTACCAAAGGATGGCTATATCTCGGAGTCAAAAAGTTGTTAGCCCAACTGCCTTTTTTTTCGTGGCATGCATAAACCTAAGGATACTGTGATGCTAATCAATGAAATCCTATGGGTCCTCCCTCTGATCTTTCCCTGTGAATTCTGGGGGACTCAAAGCAATAAACTCTCTGATGCTTGAACTCCCAGACCACTCAGAAAATCCTGCGCTAACTGATTCCCTAGATTGTTACTTGGTAGCTACTAATTGTGTCAACAAATGCACCGCACTACTAAAGTCCTGATCTGATGTAAGTGGAGGGGGAACTGGAGGTGCGATATCCCTAGGAATCTCCTCAGGTGTTGGAGGATCCGATAATGGCTGAGTAGGGGTTTCTCCCTGGGCCTTAGACTGGCCCTATCTACTGGGGGTACCGTGTTTGTCCCCTCACCCACTGCTGTGTCTCTCCTTTGGCTAGCCCTAGTCTTCCTAGTCATTAACATCTTAGTATGCAAACACCAACACGTAAGTTTAACTCAAATTTCCTATAACGCAGCTCTACAACACGGTTTAGATTTGAAAGAAGGGTAGCCAACTCCTAAATGCCTTACAGTTCCTTGCTTATATAATGTGGTGCATAACACATCTATAAAAAAGACCCTACTAGACAGGGCTTGTAGACTCCATAGAACAGAACTGATTTGATACCAAGTT
This sequence comes from Nicotiana tomentosiformis, assembly GCF_000390325.3. Lineage (NCBI taxonomy): Eukaryota > Viridiplantae > Streptophyta > Magnoliopsida > Solanales > Solanaceae > Nicotiana > Nicotiana tomentosiformis. The sequence goes on along the minus strand of NC_090820.1, from coordinate 76,030,755 downwards.
TGTCACGCCCCGAACCTGGGGGCGAGACCGGCACCCGGTGCCTATCTTAACATAGCGTACCAACTTGCGACTGAGGGAATCTGAACATACAATGTTATATTAGATTTCACTAAACATCAATATAAAGCTAGGCCGACAAGGCCGTCATAACTTCTACCGTTGACAAACCAACATAACATACATACAAAGCCTACAAGCCAAATATGCTACTCTAACTGACACGATATGTCTACGAGCCTCTACTAGTGGATGTACTGTGATCGGAACAGGGGCCCGACCTAACCATAACATATATACATATATACACAATATGTACATAAAACCCTAGATCTGGCAACTTCGAAGGACGTGGAGCTTACCGATCAAGCTAAACTCAGGCAACACCTATTGAGGAGGTCTACCCGTCTGTCTATCTGAACCTGCACGCATGAAATGCAGCATCCCCAGAAAAGGGACGTCAATACAAAATAATGTACCGAGTATGTAAGACAATACAATAACTTAAAGATGAAATTGAACTGATAACATAATAAATGAAAGTAACTGGGAGTCAAAGATGATCTGGAGATATACTTACCTGCTGATACTGACTCAACTCTCTCAATATAGTAAGTAAAAGAAATATCCGGCCCTATAAGGCTCGGTACGTGTAACTGCTCGGCCATAGTAGGCTCGCTCATAAGCACTCGGCCATTCTAGGCTAGGTATCTCAGCCATTTTAGGCTGTGTTATAGGTGCTCGGCCACAATATGCTCGGTATATAACTTACCATCTGATCACAGGTTGCCCAATAGGGGCCTGGCCATCGATTATAGCTCGATGGTGGTGAAAGTACTGTAATACCGTACATATATATAGACCCTTTGCTCTCTTGATTAGAAAAAAATAATACTTAACTAAATATAAAGTCCCGATAAGGGAGAATACTGTAACTTATGATACTAGGATAATGTACATAAGTTCAAGAATACAAACCTCTTTTTATGCCTCATTATCAAACTCATGTAGTTACAGGATCATGCCAAAATGAAGAATGGTTTAGCCTTAACATACCTTATCATAATATTTACAATCACCAAGTTGAACTTGCCTCTTTTCACCTTAATCTACAACAACAATAATAATACTATCATTAATTTACGAAAGGTACAACTATCGCACAACGAACGACAAGCTTATTCTATATTAAAACGGGCAGCATCTCCCCTATAATCCTTACTTCCTCAAAATTTATGATAATACCAACAACACAAGATACCAACTATATAAACATATATACATTATTTTCCAACCTTATATACACCACAAAATACTACAAAACATCCCAACACACCCCAATCTCTTCATACACAAAACGACCACCGCAGTAGTGTCAAAGAACCCAAAAATGTTATGACGAACGACAGCCCACCACCCTACATGTGTGTGATTTTTCTACGCACCCTTCCTCCTCATAAACTCCATAAAAAGTAGCAAAACATACAATCCAGCAACAACACAAAACAGTCCACAAAACAGTCCGCTATAAGTGAATAACTCGAATACACGGCTTCCTATCACCGTCCCGTGAGTTCTTACAATTAAATAATGACTTTCCATAACTCTCCAGAAGAAAAAAATGGATAATATATAGTAGTAAACTTACCTTATTTGTTGAATAACTCAGTTCCTATCTTGGTTCTTCAAACTCTAGGTTTTACCTCCAACTAGAACTTGAAAGGGAGAGGAATTCAATTAGGGGTTTAGGTATGGTTATTTTTCCCTCTTATCAGTGTATTATATGAATGAAATAGGCCTTTAAAATGTATCTTTGGACGACCCAAACTGGCCCATTTTTAGACTCTCATTTAAGCAAGTAGGTGACATACCTACTTGTCACCTAGCAGCTTGCGTAGTCTCGCACAGATGCATATATCTCTCTACTCCGATGTCGTATTGACAAACGGTTTAATGTGTTAGCAAATAGACTCATAGATATTCGATTTGATGGGTGTAACACGTCGTATCTCTAAGTATATAGGGAGAACATTGCAGTTACATTTGACCTAAATTCCAATAAAACATATGAATGTAACTTATGATGACTTTCATCGACTTTTGTTCCACAACTTGCTTGACTTCAAAACATAACACACGGATATTATACGACTAAGATAAATCATAACATAACCTCATTATCATGTTAAGAACCCTAGTATCACCTCAGAAGTACTCGTTATAACATTCCCAACTTGTCGACTTTCGACGAAACATTATTTTCTTTAATTGCTTTAGCTTACAACCCTATTTGTACTTGATGATCATGATCTTCAATATTTGTAACCTCCTAGGTAACATGATTAACTTACTTTATATACTTTCAAAGATGATCTCATTTTTGGTCATACATTAGTTTGCTTATGATGCACTTTTACGTACGAAAATATAGGGTGTAACAGGAGGCCTGTGACCATGCCAGGTGATTTATATTATTGGCTTTTGAGTTGTCCGTGCGGATCTACATATTGGTATCATTGACACGTGAATTGTCCGTCTCACACGTGAGTTGTCCATGTAGTGTGTGGGAATTTCATTTTTTTGATAATTTATCTAATTTTATTGTTTTCCTTCCTCTACGATAAATATTACTTGAGCAGCGTATTTGAGGAATTGTGGACATGCACTTATGGTTATCCTCTTCATGAAATTTGAGGAGTTGTTTGTAAATATTAGGTTGTGTTGGGGTTGCAAGTCAATAAAGTGAATGTGTTTGATGAGATAAGGTCATTAGACCTGGAATGAGTACTATCAAATTAATTACTGTATATTTAGGAGAATAATATCAAAATTCGGCTTTGAAAGTAATTATGGTTCTGGTTGGGGCCAGAGACCTCCACGACTAGTTGATCTGATGAGTGGTTATGAGGTTTTGAGTATTTCTTTCATTATTGGCAGTGTATATAGGTTTTTGAATGATGTTATATTTGATATGAGGTTTATCACTGGTATCGAGTTCGTTTTTAAGCAGCTATTGTGATTAGGAATTATTGCTACGAGTATGCGAGTTGTGTAGTACGTTATGTGACTATATTTGGGGTCATGGTTATGGCTTGATACAGCTTTTTCAGACTTATACAGTGTGTAGATGTGAGATTCGGATCTTGAAAAACATTCTGAATGTTGGGAATTCAATTCCAAGATTTATGGGCTAAGGTTAAATTAATAATCTTCAATTATGTTGGGTCGTCAGGCCTATATGAAATAGGGTGACGTGGGATCACCCCCGGGTATGTGCAAGGAAAGGTGGGATAGTGATTTTAAGGTTAAGGAACAACTCTTGGCACGTTCGAGGACGAATGTATGTTTAAGTAGGAGAGAATGTCACAACCCGACTTGTCGTTCTGAACATTTAAGCTCCTTTAAACTAATTGAAGTCTTGAGTAGCTTCATATGATTTATTATGACAAAATTTGAGTCTATTATGTACTCGGATCGGAGTTTTGATGATTCTCCCTTAAGTCCGGATGGTGATTTTGAACACGGACGTATGCCCAGAATTTAATTTGGATATTTCTTGGATGTTTTGACGTCATTTATTCAAGCATAAGTACTATTTATTTAAGCAAAATGAGCTCCAAATTCAGTTTTTATTGAAGCATTAGATCCTTATTGAAATTACGGAGCCATAGCAAAAAGAATCGTCGAATTCGGATATCTTATGAGAGAGTTATGCCCATTTCGTATCGGGAGAGATTTCCCCTCGCCAGCACCCAGGGTAGCATGGGGCGCTAGCCCTGGCACTGGGATATCTTTTAGGTTCTGGAAATAGCGCCACAGGTAGCGCCGCCCGCCACCTATGGCACCCGAAACACTATATACTCATTTCGGGGCCACATTCCTCTTGGCCGAATTTTGGGAGTTTCCTCCACTCTCTCAAGACCTCCAACTCCCCCCATCTTCAATGTGAGTAATCACTACTACTTTGGTGTTTAATTATATCATTTCCACCTAGAACTAACTCAATCAACCATGAAATCCTTAGATCTTCAAGAACTCAAAGGAGGATTTTGTAAGATTTCTTCCAAAAGGTAATCCTACACCCTTAGACTTACATGTATGGATATATTATGGGAATATGAGTATGAATTAAGTATTAAAACTTATGGTATGGTGATTGGAAGTCATAAGTTCCCAATTTAACTACATAACAATTGTAGAGATTGAAAGGTAATAATTTGATGGAATTTTGTTGGTTGGGTGTAGATGGATGGTCATGTATGTGATGTTGTAAGTTATGAATTATTTAATAATGATGGTGGGATAAATATTTGGTAAATGTTAGTAGTTGGATGAACTAATTCTACGGTTAAGAGATGTAGAGATTCATTCCTACTAGGTATTTGATAAAGTGACTAAATGGCCTAAATTATAGAATTTGTTACTAATATTGGTTCCATTGGATGTTGTTATTGTAGATTGAAGTTGCTTAGTGTAGTGAATAGTTTTAGTATCATTAAGGGGCGAATTTGATGTATGTTGGCTAAACTACTCTCTTCGAATCGAATTACATAATGCTCCCGTAAGTTTCAAGTATGGTTGGCTCAAGTTCCTAATTCCCATGTTCCGGGGTATTCCTAATAAATTCGATTATCCCGAGTAAGCAAAGTGTTGAAAGATGTATGTATTCAAAATGTGTTCCAATTATCACATTATGTTAGCCTTCGGGAATGTGTCCAAGAATGATATGTATATTAAAATGGCATGGCTTTGAGTCGCGTTTCAAATGAAAGTTATACTTGTGGCCAATGGTACAAATTAAATGAAATGATGTGAGAAAGGTTAATAAATGAGCCTTGATTCAACTATTCTAAAATGACTTCTAAAATAGATTTTCCTAAAAGCTTATGTACTCAAGTCGTGCCTAAATGTGGTTGTTTCAACTAATGCTATGCTTTGTAAGTATTTCCAACGTGTTTTGAGCTCTTATATATTCATGAATTGAAATTGTGTATTGCCCTTTTAGGGAAAAGTATTTCAAGAATAAATGATGTGTTACTCGTTTATGATTTTAACTTGTGCTTCGATTGCCAGTCATTGTACTTCATTTCTTGGAAAGAAATTCATTGTATTTAAAGTCTTCATTACTAATGAACCTAAAGTTGTGATTTTTGGATTATTCTATTTGTTGATATTTATGATGATGATCGATGAAAGGAAAGAAATGAAAGGGTTGAATATTAAATATGGTCATTGTGCCATGAAAGAAGAAATATATGTATGGCCAAGAAAGCCAATGAAAGAATGATGTTGTAAGTGGTTGAAAGTGTCAATAAGGCTATATATGGTAAGAAACGTTATGAGGTAAAAGCATTTGTATTGTTGTTTCCTTTGTTTGCAAATTAAAAAAATATTTTTGGAGTATCGATAGTCATCGAGAAAGGGTAGGTTGAAATAACCTAACCCCGAAACTATATATGCCGGTGTAGGCGTAGATTGGGATTATTCCCCTTATTTGGGATAAGATTGATGTAATGAAAATATTTCCCCTCAATTGGTATGAGATGATTGATAGAAAAGGATGATGTCAATCCACACGGCATTATGGTGAGATGGCCTAGTCGATCGGGTCGTGATCGGACACCATGTTGCACACATGATGGCGATTGTGCTGGAAATTGTAATTGAAATCATGATTGTGGTTGATTTCTCAGATGAGCGGCCTAGCCGATCGAGTCGTGATCGAACTCCCTGCTGAAAGTATAGTTGTATTGGTATTGTGAACGGTGTCATATTGGTAATAAAGATCTCCCAACTTAAGATATGGAAATTTATTTGAACACTGTCTTGGTCCTAACTTGAGGTTTGATGTTGTTTGAGGCTTCCAATAATTTTATAATTATTCTTGCTTATATTAGTAATAGTTCCACTGAGAGGGTGTTTTGTCATTCATACTAGTACTATTCCATATGTACTAACGTCCCTTTGACGGGGGAACTGCATCTTCAATGGATTCAGGTGGTTCCACAGCAGGAGACATTGATCAGTGATAGCGGTACACCCTCTTCCCAGCTGACTTGGTGAGCCCCACTTCATTTCAGGGCCATGTATCTTTTGTTCCTCATGTATTGTGTTTGAGGTATAGTCGGGGCATTGTTACCGGCACTATCATAGTACTCTTTTGTATCTATTAGAGGCTCCATAGACATAATGTGGGTTGAATATTAGTGTTGGGGAAGTCAAACAACTTATGTTGTGTTTGAATTACTTGTTCCATTTCTGACCATGAAAGTGTGTAATTTGAGACTTTAAAATGAAGTAATTATTGGTAATGAATTGGTATTGTATACATGATCTCCTTCTTGTCTAATTAATGAAAATATGTATTATCTTTATTCATAAATGAGTTTGGGTAGAAAGTATCTGACAAGCTTGCTTGACCGGTGCCTCGTAACCCAATCATCACCAAATAAGTGGTCTCTTTGGACCTAATTATGAACTCTTTGCTGGGAAACCACTCAAACATCCATTGCACTTTTTTTGTCAGTCCGATTACTGAAGAAGCGTACCTACCCTTCAGCATCCCAAGGCTTTGCAAACCCATCCATATCAAATGTAATCTTTTTTGGATATTGACTGGCGATATAGTCGTTCAATGGTCTACGCAAGAGCTCCTGGCGAGAGTTTCCCCTCTAAAAATGCTCTAGCAACCCTCAAAATGTCCAAACCCATGTTTGCACCGATCCAAGGCTCGGTACATCTCAACTAGTATTATAGGAATAATAGTTTATTTCTGTCCCTCGATCCCTTCGATCACGGTCTAGGCGACCATGGCCAAACAAATGTGTATTTTCCCTCCTTGCATTGGCAAATCAGCAAACCTAGAAAGCAGACTATGAAGACATAAACTCGACAATGAACCCATCCCAAAGAGGTGATAGCCAACTACTCATGATGCAAATGCTAAGATTTGTTGTGTCCACACCCTTCACAGAGAAACTCAAAAGGAATATAGGATTTCTTCAAGCAACCCAACTCTTCATTCAGAAAACTGCATGGTGTATTATTTTCTGGCACCAACAGACCCAGACTATCCTATGGAAGTTTGGAGAAACCCATAATTTCTCCTAAAAGAGGAGTCATCTCTATATTACCGAATTGAAAGACAACCCTCTTTTTATCCCAAAACATGGTGCCTATCTCAATTAATTCTCTGTTTGGACGGATGTTCAACAAGGACGGTAAATTACCCAATACTCTTCTTACATGGTTTTTGTCACACGGCGCGAGGTCATTCCCCCAATCAATCACTAGAGGTGGGATATTCTGGACCATGCCAAACCAGGGAATTTTTTTCCTCATTTTCCGCAAATAAATAAAGGTTATCCCTTTCTCCTCCAGATTTGATTATTTACACAATAACGGTCAACATGTTGGCACATTTTATCCAAGTAATGCACATAGCATGACTGTGTCCTTTGGGATTGACGAAATCCCTTTTGACTTTGAACAAGGCTTATCTAACTAAATTAATATGCCATGGGTATTTTAATCCATCCAAGGTTTTGTCATGATGCATGCACATTTTAAATCAGAGTAAGGTTTCTAGAAGAGTTTAGACTGATACTATCAATCAGACTATTTGCGAGGGAAAGACACATGACCGTCAACTGCACCGCTAATCGACTAGTCTATCGCTAATAAGCCTTTCCGATTTAAAAAGGGTACTTTAGGAAAGCACAAACACTCATCAAGCGCCTCTATATTGAAAATAGGCAGGAGTGGAGCATGATGCTGAAAGTATGCTTACGCGGAAATAATAACATGTAGCCAAGTATTTTGCATGGTGAAAGCACATAAGAGTAGCACATAATGTGATAAAATAAATAAGACAACGAAGGGGAAATTAAAAAGACAAGTAGTTCACAAAAATTCGAGAAACATAATAAGATGAAGCAAATAAAAGGGAAAGGGATTGGAGATCCATGATATAGCTCTTTTAAGCAAATAAGGGGTAGGGAGAAGGATGTACATGAAAGAAGTCAAATACTTCAACAATCCACACAAGCGAAAATTCTTTATGATAAGAACCTAAGTATATCCCCAGCAGAGTCGCCATGTTGTCGCGCCGCATTTTTTTGCGAAAGAGGGTTTCGATATGTGATAACTCTTTTATATTGTATTAAAAGATAAGAGTCATAACCTAGCGATTTTAAGGTGCGTTGGGGCATCTATTTTCAAATAACTCTATTTTAACTAGTTTGTGTAACCAAAGATAGGGAAAGGGCTCTAATTACCTCAAAGAGAAAGTGTTAAGCACTCTTCGAGGTCCATAACTATGGGTCCTGGCCGAATTTTACACTATGTGTGGACTATTGAATTGTAGTTATCTTATGTGATTATGTAAATTGTAACAAGGAGTCCAAAACATCCAATTACAATATGAAACAAGTATTAAAGAGACTCCATATGTGAAAGAAATGGGTTATACATAAGTAATCGACACAACCTTTGAAGATTACAAGATATCGCCTAGTTTGATATAAATTCGCACAAATAGGTGTATAAATAATAACTATAGGGTGTCCTAAGTTTTTTAGCCTGAAGGATCACCCCGTGCAACATAAATAATACTTCGCAACTCCCTTAATTGTAAGGGTTGCTCATATTATTCAGCGGGCACAGACTATCATCTCCTGCTACCTAATTACTATCTTGAAGTTGTTTACCTAAAAGCGTTCTAGTTCAATTCTAAACCGTACCCTATACGTGCTTTACCCGTCCCATGCCTATGGTCAAGGAGGCATTGGACCTACTACTTTGGTAGTTCTATACTTTCCTTAGGCTATTCAAAAAATGAGAAAACTAGGCGCATAGTCAAAACAATAGGACTACACATAATCAACAGTAAAGGCTCAATTTCACCTCTTCAAATAGACAGAAATACACGCTGTCAAGTAGGCGGTTAGTTATGAACTTATACTAGCGACATTCAAATCATTTGGGAGGGCAGCTGTAGATGGGCAGATTTGGAGTCGATGTATAATAAGTTGTTCAAGACCTATAGGCATGATTTCTAAGTGATTTAATAATTAAACAATTGACGTAAAGTCCTATAGGCAATATTTCTATGATAACGATTTTGACAAAATGATTTGATTTTAATACATGGTTCTATTAAAGATCATATAGGCATGATTTCTAGGCGAGTGACCTCATCTTATAGGAAAAATATCTACACAACTTGAGTCTGGGCAGTGAAGTTATTGAAGCCACATAATTACTCATTTTTGTCCCTATAGGCATGCTGTCTAGACAGACTGTGTGATAGGAAGATAGCGGTAATAACAATGTTGATCATTTGAATCGAAATCTTATAGGCATTGTGTGTGAACAATTAAGAGAAGCATGCGAGTATGAAATTTTAGTAATTGCATTGATATCCTATTAAACATGGTATATAGGTGTAGAGCAATCAACAAGTCTTGTTTTAGTTCCTATAGACGTGCTTTCTAACATTTGCAAGTTAAGACATTGTATTAACCCTAAGTCATGTTTCTAAAGTGAATCGGCAATCAAATCAACACATGGTACAGATAATTCCCAAAGGAGGGACATGGCAGGCAAATAAACAAATTAAAGCCCTACAGACATGTTTTCTACCCACTCATGCGAAGATAACGTATCTAGTTCCCCTTCTTTCACTAATTCCCCAACTGTTTGTTATTACAAGTTATTATTGTCCCAAATGAAAGAATACATTCTCAAATATACCCAAATTACTAACCCAAACAAATGCAGTCCCAATAAACAGTTATAGGCCGAAAGAAAATAACCTAGTGATGTTTTTTGGCCTTCATCAGCCTTAGCCTTCGCACAAACAGCACACCCAAATCCCAGGAAAACACAAGGCATAAGAGTGTGTCGGTTACAAGGTTCAACTCATACATGGACCAACACCAGGCCCGAATGGATGACTTACTTAACCAGCTGGATGCCAAACTTAACCACACAAGTAACGAACTACACATGGGGTTAATTAAACAGCTTCGAAGTCTACACACTCGATTCTCAAAGCTATAACTAACAGCAGTTCTCACTAAAGCATATAGACAAGATCACATGATATATTGACAAGTTCACAAGGAACACATAAGCCAGGTTCATGCTTTCATTTTCAAAAGCTAAGGTGACATGATTGACCATCATAGAAAAGCAAACTATTTCATGCAAAGTTTCAAAGCATAGCATAGTCGAGAATTAGCATAAGGAACTTTAGACATGAGATCTTAGACATGAGCGTTTAGTAGAAACATAAACGGGAAACCAACAGAGTATAATCCACACATGAAGATGCCTAACATGATAACCTAATGAAAATATCATAACCAAACAAGTTGGTGGACATGGTCTACAAACAAACCTTAATTGAACATGCTAAGTTCCAGTCATAGCACAAAGGGCTTAAGAAACACCAGAACTCATAGTAGGCAGGGATACATCAAGAACTGGATCGTTAAATTACACAAAGGCTAAAGGTTGGATATTGCATTTTACTTTGTAAGCCATATGTAGTACTAAACAACATAGGATTAAACCAAGCATGGAACATAGATTAAAGTTTACAATTAGCAGGGCAAAACATTTCGCTAAAAACATAGTTAAGAACTAGCTCTAGTAGAGTATTAAGTCCCACATGAAGGATCCAACATGAATTAGTTTATCACAAGAATGTAGAACAAGGCACGAAGATAAACTCAAGACGAGAAGTAGGTACAAACACTCAGACACATAAAAATACAATAGTCTAGACATACTCTAGGTAGTGAGAATTATTCATGTTGAACACATACAATATGCATACATCGGAGGAAAATATTAGGCTAGTTCAAAAGCTAGAAAGGTTTTAGAGTCCTGAAATAACAGGGTAATATAGTAGCATATTGGTTCACAAAAGTTTGAGTGACATAGATGTATAGACAATGAAAATAAACGAAAGAGAATGAAATATCTAGGGCCAAAGACAGTTACCAGTTGTACATGAACAAACAAGCAAATAAGAAGAAATAGTCCCAGTAATACTTGTTGATACCCAATTTTGCCCTCATATTTATAAAGTATTCCTTATACATTGAAAATATCATTTTGTATTATTACTCGATTTAAAAGAGTCATATAAGTATTTTCTATAATTTTCTATAATTTTTAAAGCTTTAACATTGATTTTCTTGTATTTGTATTATTAAAATATTTATTAATTATCCCTTCAAATTATTCTGGGATGATTTAATCATCCACATTTTTTATTTACACCCACATCTATGTTTCATATCATTTTACTTCATTTCATTTATTTACATTCATATTTTCGAGCTATTTTACACAATTTGCGCAATAGTATTCTACATTCTATATATAATTATATTTATTACATTTTATGCTCAAATAGAATTTTTATAATTATACAATGTTAAGCCATTGTTTTCAATTATTTTACTGCATAGGTAATATTTTTATTATTTATTTATTACTTTTTGTAAATTGTTTTTAAGAAATTGCGTATATTTAATTCATGGCCTAATATAGGGCTAAGATTTGGACCAAAACAGGCCAAAGGCACTTGACCCATTCTATTTAACCCTTCCGCAACCCAAGTCCAAACAACCCTCTTTAATACCCGGTCGCGACCCGACCATAACCCACAATGCTCCTCTCTCAATCTTTGTCGTTGATCTCAAATGATCAACAACCCAAATTAAGCCGACCCTTCCCCTTATATCCCTCGCCATTAAACCCTAGAGACAATTCTCATCTCCGCCGACCAGAAACACTCCCAATCATTCTTCCCCTTGAGAAACGCTAGCCGCCTCTTCTCTAATCATTCTCCCATTCCCACAAGACAATGGAAGTTGCGTAAGGCCCCGTGAAAGTTTTCCAAAAAATTAGGGTTCAGTGATGCCGGGGTAGGCATAGAGGTTAATAATACTCATAGAGTGAACAATGCAATGGGCAGAAGAAATGCACTGGAAAGTGAAGGAAAAATTTGGGCAGTGAAGGAAAATGGGCATTCTCCCATTCTCGGACATTTTGGGTTGAACAATGTGCTGGAAAGTGAAGAAAAAACCTAGGCAGAAGAAATGCACTTCTGCGACCCACTATGCGGTCACAGAATCACTATGCGGACCGCATAATAGTCGCAAAGTGAGACAGTTTTTTGCGCCACTTTTGATGTCATTTTTGCGGCCCATTATGTGCTCGCAAAACCATTTTGCGGGCCGCACTCTGATCGCATATCCGGCTTTGAGATTTTTCGAAGGGAGGTTTTGCAGAAAATTATGTGACCGCAGAATAGGTTTGCGGGCCGCATAGTAACCACAAACCCAGGCAGATTTGTTTCCCAGTTTTTGGCACCAAATTGTGCGGCTGCATACCCTGTTCCAGAGTTTTATTTTTGGGTTTTTTATAACCTAACCATACTTCGTTATATATACGCAAGGGACCTTATTTTGAGTAAAAAACTGAATTTTGAGGGTGAGGGAGTGCCCTAGAGTGGAAGAGAGTTCTTCAACAATTTATTCATCAAGTCTTTCTCAAATCTTGGAAGATTAACAAGGATAACTCACTAGGTCTTCATCCTAGAAGGTAAGACTTTATACCCTAGCCCTTAATTTCGAAATTTATTTAAGAATGAGTAATTAGCAAGACAATTCTTGGGTATGGGAGTTGTTTATTTTACATGCACGTGTTATCAAGGGTGTAGGAAGATCGTGAGCTAAAATGGTAAAGAGTGAGTTGTGGGATGATGGAATCCTCCATAAAAGGACCTTGAAACCTTAATGGACACCTAGTGTTTAATAAAATGCTCAAATAAGCTAGAACCATGATCATCTTTCTAATTTTGGTTCAATTTGTTATATTTCTAAAATAGATTGAAGTTGCTAAGGATTTCAGAATATTTTAGAGTTTTAGGAAGCTCAATTGAGGTATGTTAGCTAAACTCTTCTTTAAGAATTGGAACCCCAATATCCTTGTAAGTTCCAAGATATTTATTACGAGTTGAGTATTCCGGATAAGTTTTGTGACAAAGATATATGTTTAATTTGTGTTTCAAATGCACTCATGATATTGTATTAGATATTGAGGAGGTGTTCCAAACTATGGATTGTGTATCTATGTGTTATGATTCCATCTCGTGATTTATGTGGAAAACTATTATGCCAAATTGTGTAGAGAATGTGATTGGGGTTACACCTCCACCCGCATATATTGGGGTGAGGCGGCATGTGCGCTTTGTGTATGATTTTGGTATTGTTGTTGCACCACAATCCACATGTATATATTGGGGTGAGGCTGTATGGCCGCTTTGTGTAGGTATTGGTATCGTTGATGCATTTCCACCCGCATATATTAGGGTGAGGCAGCGGGGCCGCTTTGTGTGAAAATGGGTATTGTGTTTACACCTCCACCCGTATACATTGGGGTGAGACGACAGGCCCTCTTTAGTAGAGTTTCGATATTATGTTTACTCCTCCACCCACATATATTGGGTGAGTCAGCGGGGCCGCTTTGTATGGAAATGGTTACAGAGGATCTTATCTTGAATTTTATAAATGTTAAGGACAACTCTTGATAAGCTTTATTTGGTTTAACCGGCTACCTATGCTATTCTATTGTCGTCCTCGTTCATCATGTTCATATTGAATTTCCGAGTTGTTAAATTGGTGTTTGGTGTTTATACTAGTACTATTTGACATGTACTAATGTCCCCGCTTGAGTAGAGTTTCGATATTGTGTTTACACCTCCACCCACATACATTGGGGTGAGGCTGCAGGGCCGCTTTGTGTAGAAATGGTTACAGAGGATCTCATCTTCAATTTTATAAATTTTAAGGACAGCTCTTGATAAGCTTTATTCGGTTTAACCGTCTACCTATGCTATTCTATTGTCGTACAAGTTCATCATGTTCATATTGTATTTTCCAAGTTCTTAAATTGGTGTTTGGTTTTCATACTAATACTATTTGACATGTACTAACGTCCCTTTTACCGGGGGTACTGCATCTTTAATGGATCTAGGTGGTTCCACAACGGAGGATACTGACTAGTGATAGCAGTGCTCATTCTTCCCAAGTGACTTGGTGAGCTCCATCTCATTCTGGGGTTGTGCATCCTTTGTTTCGTATGAGTTATCGTGTTATGAGGTATAGCCAGAGCCTTGTTGCCGGCACTATCATTGTACTCTTTGGTATTTTTAGAGGCTCTGTAGACTAAGTGTGGGTTGTATATAGGTGTTGGCAATGTTAAACAAATTTTGTTATGGTTAAATCACTCGTTCCACTTTGAATCGTGAAGGTGTGTGTATGTTTTTTTTAGAATTATTAAATGAGGTATCTAATGAAATGATTTAGTTTTGTGTACATGATCTCCTTACTATCTAATTAACGTATATATGTATTATCCTTATTCATGGATGAGTTTGGGTAGAAGGAAATTTAGTAGGCCTGCTCGGCTGGGTTCACTCGGTTGAGCATCGGTCGCGCTCCTCTAGTTTGGAGCGTGACAATCTTCTAGTGATTCACCTTCCTTATTTGTCTTACCGCATCATTCTCTATGCAATAATGGTGTTACTTCGTACTTGCCTAAATTTGTCAAGCACCATCTCTCAAAATTGGGCCCGTTCAACTTCAATCTCTAAGATCTGGACAATATCCCGTCCATATACACGGAAAAGGGCTGATTTCTCACACGAGCATACTAATTTTCAAACATTGAACCCTAATTAGTGTTTGGATTTCGATTTCTCCCTTTAACAGCTATGTTACTGATTTCATGTGATATTTTCTTTCCTTATTTGTGCTTAATTGATTGTTTTCCATGTTTTTGTTCAATTTCTACTACTATATAAACCCTCTTCCCCGTTCCCCTTCTAAGTCTGAATTATTATCACTAAACTACTACTATTACTCTCTCACTCTCACTCATTTTGCTATTCTAAAGTTGAGACCTTGGCCAACTGAAAGGCAAGGCCACCATAATTCGATTATTGCTCTTTTATCAGTGCGAGCACCGCTCGGGGTGCACCTGAAACCCTTGGGAACTCTGACACACTAGGATTTTGGGGTTATGCTGCTCTTTTGCTATTGATGATTAAAGTACTGCTGGAAATAGTTCTTCTTACTTACATGTCCATTAATTTTTTTACTGTTAAGTGTCTTTGGCCCTTGCGATTTCATTATCTATTCGTTTGTGTTCATGCTTTGTATATCTATGTCATTGAAAGTTTTGTGAATAAATATGCTACTATGTCATCTCTGTTTGCAGCCCTATTCTCTCTGAAGTTATTCTCGTGGCTCTATACATTTTCTAGCATTTGAACTAGCCTAATTTCTAACCCAGATTCTAGCTTTCTTAAGCATGTCTAGCCTAGTATGTTTGTGTGAGTCTGAATGCTCATATCTGCTTCTTTTCCCGAGTTTATCTTCTACTTGTTCAAGTTTCTTGTGATAAACCAATTCACGCCCAGAATGTGCTCTAATTCCTATTGAATCATTCATGTATAACTTAATGCTTTCTTAGAGTTGATTCTTGATCATGTTGTTAGCCAAACATGCTTTCATGCTACTTAATGTATGCTCCATAATTTGTTCAATCGTGTGCTCTTTAATATTGCTTAATCTAGGATGTGATTCAATATTTAGTCTCTTCTCCTATAAGTGGTTAAGACCTAGTGCCTGCATATCCTGTTAACCTGGAGTTGATATATTTTTACTTATCATGAGTTCTGGCATTGTTTTTGAACCCGTGTACTAAGATTGATACTCAATATGTTAAGTCCCATGTTCAACTAAGTGACATATTTGCAAACTGCTGTAAACTATGCCCACTAACCTGTTGTTATGTTGTTTGTGACCACATGCCCATTAGGCTCTCGTGTTAAAACCTTCATGTGGAAACTGTCATCCACTTGTTCCTGTCCATGACTTTGCTACATTCTCATGTTAATTGTGTGAAGTCCTTTAGGCTGATTCTGGACTATGCTTTGCTTTGGAACTCTATTTGAAGTAGTTTGATAGCTTATGATGTTTTATCCTGTCACTTTGAAACCTAGCATGATCCCACCTTATGTATGCCTTGTGTACTTTCCAAAGCTTCATGTGATCCTGTCTATATGCCTTGGTTAGAATTGATGTTAGTTACAACTTTAAGAACTAAGTGTGTGGCCTTCACAGCTGTTTATTTAATTCCCTGAGTAGTTGTCACTTGCATGATTAAGTCTGAAATGAACTGGTTTAGATAAGTCTTGCATCTTGAGCCCGGTATTGGGCTATACATGTTGTTGGACCTGGGTGCCGGATTCAGGCATACTCTATTGTTCTGCTAAGGCCCAATCAGTGCTGGGTTACTTTCGTTTGACCCTGTTCTTAGGCTTGCAATCATTATTTTTTTGTAATATTTGTACTTTTACTCATTATTTGGGCCTGTAATAATAAGTAAACAAGCAATTGGGGGAGTTAGTGATATTGGGGGACGAGTATAATCTATTTTTGCATAAAGGGCTAGAAAACATACCTATAGGGTCTACACACTTTGTTTGTTATTTTATTTGACATGCTCTATTTCTAGACACTAGTACAATTCATGCCTATAGGAATCACACACCTCACTTAACTTGTCTAAATACCTGTACACTAATCAAAGTACGTTGGTTCGAGTAATTACTATACTTGTTTCCATTCCTACTGTTGTGCTCTATTAGACAACATGTTTATAGGAATCAAACACCAATAAATACTTGTTTAATGATTAGACAGCATGCACATGGGGTGTAATATTACATGCCTTTGCTAATGCTCATCTAGATTCCATGACTATAAGCTTTAACTAAATAATCGGTTGCTTCTGTTACTTTCATTATACTGCCCCACATATATAATATGACTATAGGGATGCGTATGATAAAATCAAGTTCAAACACCAACTATTAGAAATTCTGCCTTTGGCATATTGTCACTCGCCTAAGAAGCATGTCTATAAAATCAACGCTAGTAATTCTGAATTCTCGAACTTCTTTACTGCCTCGTTACGCAAACAATTTAGAGATCATGTATATAGGGTCTATAATAATTGCAATATGTAAATGTATTAGTCTAAAACAACAACGTTGTCGTACGATGCTTGCAAAATCAGAATCACATAGAAGCCCTGCCTATATGACTTAACGACTCTAAGACGTCTTAATCTGAAACTGCCTATTGCCTAATATAAGAATCTACCGCATGGCTTTGTTGCTTATCTGTGGAGGCTAACTTGAGCCACTTATTGTCTTTATGTGTAGTCGTAAATGTTTTGATTATGCGCCTAGTTTTATCATTTTGAGCATCGTAAGTAATGTCTAGAACCACACAAATAGTGGGTCCAAAGCCTCCTGGACCATAGGCATGGGACGGGTAGCGCACGCATTGGACATGATCTAGAATTGAATTAGAGCGCTTTAAGTAAACAACTTTAACATAGTAATTGGGTAGCAGGAGATGATAGTTTGTGCCCGATGAATAATATGATCAACACCTACCCTAAGGGAGTTGCGAAGTATTATTTATGTTGCACGGGGCGATCCTTTAGGCTAAAAAACTTAGGACCCCCCTCCCCTATATGTTGTTTGTTCGCATTTCGAATTTAGAATAATTAAGTTGTATCATGTAACCTCCAAAGACTTGCACTAATTATTTATATAGTTTAATTCTTGTGCAATTTTCTCTACACTTATTTACATCGTAGTAGAATCTTTTAAATTCCTTGTTTCCCTCACTTACATGATCACATAGGACAATTATAATCATATTATTCCACATAGCGTAAACTTCGGCTAGGACCCACACTTTTGTATCTCGAAGAGTGCCTAACACCTTCTCTTTGAGGTAATTTGAGCCCTTACCCGATCTTTGGTGACGTTGACTAGATAAAACAGAGTTATTTGCAAATATGTGTCATAACACACCTCAAAATCATTAGGTGGCAACTCTTCTCCTTTAACACCCATTTAAAAGAGTTTTCACATGTCGAAACCTACTTTCAAAAGAAAAAGGGGCGCGACAACATGGCGATTCTGCTGGAGATTTACTTAGGCTCTTACCATAATGAAGTTCACTTATGCGGATTAATGGATTATTTGAGGACATGTACATCCCTTCCCTTATTTTCCTTTATTTGTTGCTATGACATATACATCCCGTCTCTATTTCCCTTACTTTCTTAAACTGCTATGACATGCACATACTCCTTCTATTTCTTTGGTTTGTTTAAGATATTATGACATGTACGTCCCCTCCCTATCTCATCTTGTTTTGAGAATACTATATCATGTCTCTCATGTCCATAGCTCCCTATTTGCTTCATTTAATTACGTTTTCGCACATTTTCATGAGTTAAACTGACCTCTCTCTTTTGTCTTTCCTTTTTTTCATTATTATGTACATATTATTTACTGTTTTTATGCATTTTTATCATGCAAATATTTGGCAACGTATTACTATTTTTTCATAAAGCATGATTCTAACATCATACTCCACTCGTGCTTATTATCAACATAATGGCTCTTGATGAGTGTCCTCGCTTTCCTAAAAAATACCCTTTTTAAAATTGAAAGGCTTTTTAGCGGTAGACTAGTCGATGAGTGGTGCAGTCGACGGTCCCATGTCTTTCCATCTCAAGTTTTCCACTTGAAAGTAGCAGTCTAGACCCTTCTAAAAAACCACACTCTGATTTGAAATGTACATGCATCATGCTGAACCTAGTGTGGATTGAGACATCACTGATGCATCAACCCGCTTAGATAAGCCATGTCCATAGTCCAACGATATTTCCATAAATCTCAAAGTACATCATCATATTACGTGCATTACTTGGAGAAAATGTGCCAACATATTGATCATTATTGTGTAAATAGTCGAGTCTGGTGGGGAAAAGGGCTAACTTTTATTTGTTTGTAGAAAATGAAGCACGAAATCCCCAGATTCGGTATGGTCCAGAATATCCCACCTCTGCTAATTGACTGGTGGAAAGACCTTGCACCCTGTGATAGAAATCATGTAAGGAGAGTACTGGTAACTTGCCATCTTTGCTAAATATCCAACCCAACAAGGGACTAATTGAGGCAACCACCATGTTCTGTGATGAAAAGTAAGCTATTTTTCAATTTGGCAATATAGAAATGACTCCTCTCCTTAAAGAAACAACGGGCTTCACGAAGTTGCCATGGTATAGTCCATGTCTATTGGTGCCAGAAAATCACACCCCACACGATTTTCTGAAGATGTTGAGTTTTAAGAAGAACGATGAACTAGTTTTTATAGTCTGATTTTGGGTTTGTTGATCTTTCCAATGCAAGGGGGAAGAATTCATACTCTCTTAGCCATGGTCGCCAGGACCTTAATGGAGGGTATCGAGGGGAAGAAATACACTCTCATCCCGATGATCTTAGCTGAGATGTAACGTGCTCTGGATCGGTGCAAGTATTGGTTCGGACACTTCGAGAGTTGTAATCTCATGCTACAAGTTTCGCTGCTGGAACACTTTCAGAGGGGTGATTATCACCAGGATCTTCTATGAACGACGTTGAATGACTATATATCCATTCATCACCAAAAGAAGATGGCACTCATTCCAGATAGATTAGCAAAGCCTGGAAATGTTGTAGGCCGGGTGTGTTTCTTCAATAAGCCGATGGACGAGCAAGTGCATTGGATATTTGAGTGGTTTCCTAGTAGCGAGTTCATCATCAGGTCCAAAGGAACCACCCACTTAGTATTGGTTGGGATGTGGGGCATCTACCCTTATGCTCCTATAAGGGTAATGAGGCAAGCTTAGAGGAAACAAGTCATACCTTGAGTTTCCAACATGGTTCAGTATAAAGTAGATTTCAAAAGAGATGTCATCCCTTTCAAGTTTGAAGCCCAACACATGTGGAACCAAAAGATCATCGTGGAGGGAGAGACTATTGAGCCGGACAGGTATCACGCCGATCATATGTACCACTATCTCTCAAGGTTGGAAGATGACATAGTTGGGGACATTAAACCGGGGGTCAATCTGAAAGATAGGATCATAGATAAGGTGGCTGAGGCACAGGTGAAATACAATAGGCTACGTAAAAGAGTGTTCGAATCTGAAGCTAAGCATCTAGAACATCATAAGGTGGATATGGAGGCGATCAGAGAATGGAAGAAGATTGCAAATAATTCGACAAAGTGGTTGGAGAATCTAGAGCAAGGACTGATGGAGCTAGAGGGGAAGGTAAGAAAGAGGCTTTGGGATTGTCAAGGCATGGATCCTGATGAAGGAGGGAAGGTGACAATGGCTTACTTGCTACTCGACATGCGCGATCTCGGAAATATGATTAATGGGGTCAAGTGAGCGAAGCATGGAGAAGGTCCTTCGGGGACCAAGTAGACTATGAGATAATGTTCTTTACTTCTTTCCATATTAAATTTCATTAGATTTCGATGTAATAAGGCTCAATGCCATTAGTGACTTTATAATTATTATTTCAATTTAGTGAAAGATTGATTTGCCTTATTTTTGCATTAATGGAATGAGGCAACATTGGCATGAATTTTCTCCAAGTTTATGTGTCTCTTAGGCCAACCTCAGGCACAATGTGATCCCCAAATTAGGACGCGAATTATTTCATGACCATACGTGATACCTGCTTAAATATTGCAAACACTCTTTCACTTCGTCTCACTAACGTGGTTAGCTTTTTTTTCTTTCTTTTTGATTATTCCCATTTCCAAAGGTTGGTTCATGCATTTTGGAATAATCAACATACCACACCAGATCCAGAAGTCCTCCACCTCCTCCTCCGCCTAGACACTTGATGGTAGGCTATAATCTTGTGTTTTAGTCGCTTATTACACTCTAATTTACTGTATTTTAATTGAGTTTGGGTGTTAATTGCTAGTGTTTTTGCACTAGTTGTGTG
Organism: Nicotiana tomentosiformis; assembly: GCF_000390325.3. Taxonomy (NCBI): domain Eukaryota; kingdom Viridiplantae; phylum Streptophyta; class Magnoliopsida; order Solanales; family Solanaceae; genus Nicotiana; species Nicotiana tomentosiformis. The sequence continues at coordinate 76,009,799 of NC_090820.1, read as the reverse complement.
TTTTATAGCTTGTTGAAGTGATTCCGAACTATGTACATGATATGGAACTAATTCAAGCTAATTGAGCTTTGATGTCTGAGTAAAATCACAAAAGGAATAAGCCTGAATCATGTGCGGGGGTCGAGGATCACTTCTAGGCGTCAAATATAAAGGAAGAATAAATCTGCTAAAAAATACACTAATGTGGCGCACTGGGCGACGTACAGTGCGACGCATTAGTGTAAAAATCTGTAGAAAATGTCAAACTTCAGAGACTGGGTTTTTGGGGTCTGTCAGGAAAAGCACTAATTCTACGCACCCTGCTACACACAGTGCGACGCATGAAAAGCAATAAGTTTGCAAGTTTTCCTATTTCGGCTAGAAAAGGGTGATTTCGTTTAGGCCCGACCATACTTGGTATAAATACATGGGAACATGGTTTTTTCTGGACTTTTGACACATCTAAGACCTAAGGAGGCTAGAGAGAAGGTGGAGAAGCCAAAGCACAAGGAATTCATCATTCAATCCTCACTCAAGACAAGAGTTTGGATTGTTTAATGCTTTTCTTTATATTTGTGATGAATTACTCCTATCTATGGAGTAGTTCTCTTTAGGGATTGATGAATTTGGTGTTTTGATGATTGTTTGTGGATATTAACTCTAGTTTTTATGTATTGAATTGCTTTGGGTGATTTAATTATTGCATCTATATTCACTTGTTCAGGTAATCGAGAGAGGCATAACTTATGATGTTTTTACATCATCTTGTTGGTTGAATTCATTGATTCTTCTTAGTAATCGAAGAGGCTAGTTGAATTATTGTTTAGACCTAGTTAGAGGATAATAGAAAGAGGTTCTCCTAAAGACCAGTCCACTATGAATTCGTGCATATCTTCACCGAGCATAAATTGGTTCATATTGTGAGGTTGAGACTTAATCGAGGGAGGAGATTCTACTAAACTTTTGAACTAATAATTGAATGAATTCGAGAGAGTCACTTGAATGTTAGAAGTGAATTAACGAGAGTTAAATCCCAGAAAATTATATTGCACCTATCCAATCAACCCCTATTTTCTCATATTGATATATTTTCTCATATTGATATATTCTTTGCTTAATTTTGTTAAATTGTCATTAGTCAATTAGATCTAGAGTCTTACTTAATTTTAGTTCTTAATCATATGATCACAATTGTTTATCATGTTGTATAGCAATAAAACTATAAACTACGATAATAACTGTTTAACTCAAATCCATGCGGATACGATAATTTTCTATATTATCTTTGACTAGCGAGCAAATGTAGGTGTGTGTTTTAAACTCGTCAAATTTTGGTGTCATTGTCGGGGATTGGAAATCAATAGTGCTGGAAATAGTTTGTAGTGCTAATTCACGAATATTTCTTATTTTATTTTTCTCTTTTTACGTTTGAGTGCTCTTTGATTGTGCGCAGGCTACAGGTTAGAGTGATGCATGACCCGATCTTCTGGGAAGGAATTGCTACCATACGAACAAGAAATTGAGAAACATCTGCGACAGTTAAGGAAGGAAAGAAATCTTCCCGAGAATACATAGACGGTTGGGCAATCCTCAACCAAAGAAAGATGGCGGGAGAAGATGATAATGTTCATTTGGTTGCGAGAGAGGCAGTCCAACTTAGAGAAAAAGAAGCACGAGATGTTGAAGAAGCAACACTTAGAGATGCACAAATTGCTTATGGGGAGGGAATTGCTCGAAGAATTAATCAAAATCAACCCTTGGGTGCAGACCTGTTCGGAAACATCTCTCCCGGTGCTGGGAGACCATAAGGCTTATCAAATGTGAGACCTCCTCCAGTCGCAGCTAACAATTTTGAGCTGAAACAGTAATTGGTCCTAACTCTTCAAAACTATTACATTTTCAGAGGAAAGATGAACGAAGATCCAAACAATCATCTAATGAACTTCGAGGAGATCATGAATACCTTTCAATACAATGTTGATCACAAGATGCAGTTTACTTAAGGGCATTCCCCTTCACACTTAAACATGATGCAAAACACTGGCTTCGAAGCTTAGAACATGGGAGGAGATGACCAAAAAGTTTCTTGCTAAATATTTCTCCTCAGCTAAAACGGGAAAGTTTAGAAGAGAAATCCATAACTTCTGTCATAATGAGACTGAAACGGTGTTTGAAGCTTATGAGAGGTTTAAGGAGATAGTGCTAAAGTGTTAGCATAGAGGAATTGAACTCCGTGATTTTTGGGATGGATTGACATTGGCCTCACAGAGAACATTGAGTAATACAGCTGGAGGCCCATTGATGAAAAAGAATCTAGAGGAGATAGTCACTATTTTTGATGAGTTGTCTGAAGATGCAAATCAGTGGCCCTCTGAAATTGCTGAAAGAAGATGAACAACGGGTGTTCACCAAGTCGATGCTAACACATCTGTGCAGGTACGGATTGATGTTATGGCGAAGGAGATAAGGAAGCTGACCTTAGCCGCAATAGAGAGTTAGACTCATGCAGCATGTGACATATGTGGAAGAGGACACCCTACTCATGAGTGTCAAGCCTTGATCGAGGAAGTTAATATTGTTGGTAATTACAACTTCAATGCAATGGGTCAGAAGCACCATGGTTTTTCATAGAGTTCACCTGGGGGGTACAGCAAATAAATGGCAACAAAATAACTCTAGATTTCAAGGAGCTCTTGGTTTTGTGAATCAGTAGAGGCCGTAGTTTCAGCCTCAACAGCCAATTCAATTTGGGTTAGAATATCTGATGAAGTCTTTTATTGTCAAGACATATGAGAGATTAGATGATCATGTTGCAGCTATTAATGAACTTGGGACAGGTTTGCGAAGTTTGGAGAGACAAGTAAGACAAATTGCAACTCTATTAACTGAGAGAATCCAAGGTACTCTGCCAGCTGATACTGAAAAGAATCCTAAAGAAATGGTAAATGATGTAACCTTGAGAAGCGGACTAGTGTTGAAAGATCCCACTCCAATTCACAAAGAAGCTGCGCAAGAAAAAGAAAGCTGGAAGGAGCTGAAAATTGAAGATGATGACAAAAAGACTGAGTAGAAGAAAGGCCAAAAGGGAGCCGAGAAAAAGAAGAAGCGAGGAATATGATGTTGTGAGCAAGAACATGCCCGCTTTACCTTTTCCCCAAAAGCTCTATTGAGAAAAGTTGGATAAGAAGTTTGAGAGATATCTAGATATGCCGAGACAAGTTAATGAAAATATGACATTCATGGAAGTTCTCTCAAAAATGCCAGCTTACGCAAAGTTCTTGAAGGAGATCCTTATAAAGAAGAGGAAGATAGAAGAGACCAAGGTGGTTAAGCTCATAGAGCATTGCAGTGCAATCTTGCAAAATAAACTCCCACAACAGTGTGGAGATCCACGGAGTTTTACAATACCTTGCTCTTTAGGAACTCTTAACTTTGATCAATCTTTATGTGTTTCTGGTGCCTCAATCAATCTAATTCCTTTGTCTATTTGCAGTAAGATGGAAAATGAAATTGGAGAGATAAGGTTAGCACCAGTATCCTTGCAACTGGCAAACCAAACCAAGATAATACCCGAGGGGATAGTAGAAGATGTCTTAGTGCGGGTAGATAAGTTTGTATTTCCTATAGATTTCATAGTGTTAAATATGGAGGAGAACAAGAAGGTCCCCCTCATCCTAGTAAGACCATTTTTAGCAACGGGTAGAGCTATACTGGATATACATAATATAAAACTCATGCTTTGAGTGTGTGAGGAAATGGTGACTTTTGAGATGAATGTAGCAACTGGAGTGAAAAAGCATAAGCCAGCTGCAAGTGTTGAGTGAAAGCTGAAGAGTTCAAAAGAGAAGGCTCTAGTGGTTGAGTAAGACAAGTGTGGGGTATACCCAAGAAGGCTGAGAAGAAGTTGTCCATGTAGATGTGTGCACTAGTTCGGGTGCGTGGAATGGAGCCCGCTTCGACTTAGACCCCGACTGAAAATTCAGGGAAGTTTCCTTTACCTTATGCTTTTTAATTTTGTGTCAAAGGGATATGCCATAACTTAAAGTGTGGGGTAGGGGGATGTTTGTATGTTGTATGTATATGTCTTTTAGTTTTGTTAATTTTAGTAGTTAGAGATAGAAAAAAAAACATAATCTTTTTTAAAATTTTTGATTTTTCCGGACGATGGATATCATTTGACAGGTTTCTTGAGGGATTTAAGTAAAAAGAAAAAGACAAAAAGATTTTCTTTTGTTAGGTAGTGTAATAATTCTCCCTTGGTTTTTATCTGTGCCGCGGTTCTTTTCCAAGAGTTTTGTTTGAACCGGGTGTAGTTATTTTTCTGTTTTTAGAAGTAGGAAACCTTGTGCTGTGATTTGAATTAGAAGCAATGTCTCTTGACTTTATTATTCCTTGAGAATAGTGAGTGCTTTAGTTATGACTCTTAGGCTCAATTTTTGACTCTTGCATAAGCACCTTAAATTGAATAAGTTTAACTTTGCTTAACTACTTTGACTAGAGAGTCTTGATCATTCAATCTTGAGTGAGTTATGTGCCATGTGCGTGAGAGAGGTTTTTGTGTTATTCTGTGCATTGCATTTGATGTCTAGAACTTACCCTGTGTGTTTGCAAAGAGGAATAGTAGTTTTGTTCAGTCTAGAAGTGATATAGGTATTTCTTTGTTGAGCCACTTATATGCTTTTACCCACCTAATTGTTATGTTTTTTAGTTAGCCCCGTTGAGCCTATAATCCTGTTTCTTTTGGCAACAACATTACAAGCCTTACCCGTTTATTTGAATTGACCATCTATTTGAACCATTTACCTCTTGTGAGTACTTGAAATTGTATGAACTTTGTAAAAGTTGAAGTATGGGGGAAAAAGGTTCACTATTTTGTAAAAGTAAGAGCCACTTGAATTGAGAAAAAAAAAAGAGAAGAAAGATATTAATTGTACGACTGTGAAAAATATTCCTTGATAGTGGCTACTCTTGATGTATTTGTTCTTAAATAAGTTGGGAGTTAATGCATATTGATGTTAAGGCGGAGTATGGTTTGACATAAGTGTGGGGTTTTGAATGTTAAAAGTAAATGCATTAAAAGTGCTTAGGGAGGTGTAGTCACTCTTATATCTAAATGTATCCTACCCGTCCAGCAGCTTACATTACAATCAATGAAAGTCCTATTTGATCCTTGACTGAATGAGCTCGAATTAGTAGAGTAGTACACTACGGGAAGCCTATGGTGCATCTTTTATGGCATATGAATGTTGTTTCTGAGAGTGCGTGAATTCTTCCAATCTTGAGTTCCTATTTGTTCTAAATTTTTATTGTGTGTGGAACTACTATCTATTATTATGAGGGAACTTGATTCATGAAATAAAGGAAATGTTGTTGACCTATTACAGTAAGTAAGTGAGTTATAAATAATGCATGGTGCTTTTGAGTCAATTCTTGAGGTGAAGATGTTACACAGTTGTGCTTAGTCTATTTTAAATATTCTTTGTGTAATGAGTTAGGAGAGTTGCTTACTAAGATTGTGTCTATATAAAGTGTGGTGTAATTGCTCGAGGATGAGCAATGGTTTAAGTGTGGGGTATTGATGGTAGGCTATAATCTTGTGTTTTAGTCGCTTATTACACTCTAATTTACTGCACTTTAATTAAGTTTGAGTGTTAATTGCTAGTGTTGTGCACTAATTGTGTGTTTTATGGCTTGTAGAAGTGATTCCGAGCTAGGTACATGTTATGAAACTAATTCGAGCTATTGGAGCTTTGAAGTCTGAGTAAAAGCCCAAAAGGAATAACCTGGAATAAACTAATTGGAGCTTTGAAAAATCTAATGCTACGCACCCTCCTACACACAGTATGACACATGAAAAGCAATAATTTTGCAAGTTTTCCTATTTCGGCTAGAAAAGGGTGATTTTGTTTAGGCCCGACCCTACTTGGTATAAATACATGGAAACATGGTAGTTTCTGGACTTTTGACACATCTAAGACCTAAGGAGGCTAGAGAGAAGGTGGAGAAGCCAAAGCACAAGGAATTCATCATTCAATCCTCACTCAAGACAAGAGTTTGGATTGTTTAATGCTTTTCTTTATATTTGTGATGAATTACTCCTATCTATGCAGTAGTGGATATTAACTCTAGTTTGTGGAGAAGCCAAGTACAAGGATTTTTTGTGGATATTAACTCTAGTTTTTATGTATTGAATTGCTTTAGGTGATTTAATTATTGCATCTATATTCACTTGTTCAGGTAATCGAGAGAAGCATAACTTATGATGTTTTTACATCATCTTGTTGGTTGAATTCATTGATTCTTCTTAGTAATCGAAAGAGGCTAGTTGAATTATTGTTTATACCTAGTTAGGAGGATAATCAAAAGAGGTTCTTCTAAAGAACAGCCCACAACGAATTCGTGCATATCTTCACTGAGCATAACTTGGTTCATATTGTGAGGTTGAGACTTAATCGAGAGAGGAGTTTCTACTAAATATTTGAACTAATAATTGAGCGAATTAGAGAGACTCACTTGAACGTTAGAAGTTAATTAACGAGAGTTAAATCCCAGACAATTATCTTGTACCTATCCAATCAACCCTTATTTTCTCCTATTGATATCTTCTTTGCTTATTTTTGTTAAATTGTCATTAATCAATTATATCTAGAGTCTTAATTAATTTTAGTTCTTAATCATATAATCTAAATTGTTGATCATCTTGGATAGCAATAAAATAATAAACTACGATAATAACTGTTTAACTCCAATCACTGTAGATACGATAATTTTCTATACTATCTTTGACTGACGAGCATATTTAGGTGTGTGCTTTGAGCTCGTCAAGACTTGAAAAACAAATGCAAATGCAAATTCAAAGAGAAGATGGACGATCTGAGTGGAAATAAAAAAGACAAGGCTACCATGGCAGAAAATATTGAAACCTCAGATGGAAGTACGCCAGGACAGAATGAGTTGGTCCTACGTTTTAAATAGAAAATCTTGGAGCTGCAGGGTGAGCTGGAGCAGGTCCGAAATCTCGCAAACCTCTCTTTTATGTTAAATGTTCCTAACATGAACTAGCAAAACACAACCACTAAGAATCAAACACCACTACAAAATACCCAAACCCAAAATCCACCACCAATAGCTCCACAAATTCCTCCTGCAATGCACCAGTATCACAATCCCTCACCTCCTCAAAGCCTTAACTCGCCGCTAATGCAAACCCCTCAACAGCACCACCATCGTCCAACCTAGTATCCGCTAACCACCACTTATCAAACCCTTCAAAACGCACCACATATCACTCCTGATCCCCCTCAAACTTCGATCAATTATCACACATATACCTAAGTTCTAATAATTCACCAAGGCAACCCGATATACGTGGAAAACTTTCCCCATAGCCCACAAGAAACCCTATACATACCTGAACTGACCGAGAAGGAACTGCTTATCCGAAACATGGTGGAGGAACTCAAGAAACTATTAGGGAGAGTCTAGAGTGTTGAAGGCCGGAAAGGTGTTGAAGGTTTCAACTACGAAGACTTGTGTATCGAGCCAAATGTAGAACTGTCGGAGGGTTAAAAACCTCCCAAGTTTCAGATGTTTGATGGCACTGGTGATCCAAAGGTGCATCGTAGAACATACAGTGACAAACTTGTGGGAGTGGGCAATAATGAACAAGTCCATATGAAACTGTTCATTCGAAGTCTTATAGGAGATACATTATCTTCATATATCATCCAATATTCAAAGAAGTGGGGAAATTGGGTAAGCATGGCATCTGATTTCATATATAGATTCAAGTTCAGCACAGAGAATGCGCCAGACATTTTCTATATCAAGAACCTCAAAAATAAACCCGCAAAAACCTTCCACGAGTATGCTACTCGTTGGAGATCAGAGGCCGCCAAGGTGAGGCCACCACTTGAAGAAGAACAAGTTCTCAAAGCTCAGGATCCGCATTATTATGAAAGATTGATGGTTATCGAGAAACACAAGTTCTGAGAAATCATCAAGTTAGAAGAAGAGATAGAAGAAGGAACCAACAGAGGAATGGTGACCAATTTTGAGGCTCTGCACACCACAAACAAAGCCTTGCAATCAGGAGGTCACTCGAAGTGGGTGTCGTGATGGTAGCCCAGGGCCCTAAGTCTCCCCTTACATTCCAAACACCTTCACCCACATATCATTCCTCACCTCCAAAATACCAATACCCCGCCACCACCTACCATACCTATAATACCCAACCTGTATATTACCATTCACCTCCTCCCGCCCACCGACCAAACTTTGACCGCAGAGCTCCGAGATAATTCACCCCTATCACTGAACCCATAGCCCAAGTGTATGAGAGACTAAAAGTTGATGGTTACGTCACTCCCATTCCCGTTGTTGCGATTGAAAACCCTTCCTAGTGAGTGAACCCCAACAAATCCTGTGCCTACAATTCAGGCATGAAGGGCCATACCATTGAGGAATGCCGCATGTTGAAGGACAAGATCCAGATGCTGATTGACACCAAAGTTATACAAGCAAATGAGTCTGCACCGAATGTCCGCTATAACCATCTTACTGAGCATAGGGGCAAGGGAGTGAATGTGATAGAAATTGATCAATAATGGGATCATGAGGGATCCATCAGACTTATTCAAGAGTGGGATGCTCCCAAAGTATCTCATGTCACCCTCTCGCCGATTGTGGTGCAAACCCAGACACCATTTAAGGTCGAGGTAGCTACGCCCTTCACTGTGATGTAGCTCCAACACCATCTTATAAATCTGATGTTGTCTTGTGGGATTATGTGGAGGAGGCAAGAAGAAAAGGAAAATACAATATGGAAGAGACAGGTGTTGCGCAACGCAAGGAATGACCAGAACTGGCAGAGTTTACACACCCGAGTATCTTTGAGGAACAAGCAAAGAGACCACATCTAAGCCGCATGTCATGGAGACAAGCACTGATGATCTTTGGAGGAAGGTACATACAAGGTAATACTCTGTTGTCGATCACCTGAACAAGACTCCTGCCCAGATATAGATCTTATCATTGTGGCAAAACTAGGATGCACACAAGAATGCCTTGATGAAGGTTATGTGCCCATTGGTATCACTAGTGGGAGATGGCTAATATGGTAGGGCAGGTACTGGAAAGTCACAAGATTACTTTCCACGAAGACAAGCTACCGCCAGAAGGGTTGAATCACAACAAAGAATTGCACATCACTGTGCAATTTGAAGATACGTTCATTGACAGGGTTCTGATAGATGGAGGCTCAAGCCTGAACATATGCCTACTGACTAATCTAAAAAGATAAGGTAAAGGCCTGCATGAGATACAGATGGGGACAACCTTAATCTACAAATGGGCCCTACCAGGTTCGATGTTGAATTCCAAGTTCTAGACATATACGCCACCTACAACTTGTTATTGGGACGACCATGGATACACGCAGCTGGGTCGGTCGCTTCTACTCTGCACCAGGCTGTGAAGTTTGAGTGGAATCATCAAGAGGTGATTAATAATGGAGATGGAAATAACGCTATCTACACCAACCAGACTGTGCCAGTTATCAAGAATAAGAGGAAATTGGGAGGAGAAAGATACAATTGTATTGAGCGATTAAACACAATCTAGAAGGGCCGATGGTGGAGCAATACGATAAAGAGCATACTGATGTGGTTGGGGTATGAACCAGGCAAGAGTCTTAGTCCAAAGCTTCAAGAGATCAAAGAATCAATGCGACCACAATATCATGGCACAACCTTTGATCTCGGGCATGAATATACTTTGAAAGAATACCAGGATTGGATATCGTCGTGCCATGCCGCTTACTATCCATTGGAACAACCCATACCATCACTGGACCAAATATTCAGCCAGACTGATATGATTTGGGGATCCGAGAAAGATGAGGTTTCGGCCGGTATGAGGAAGCTATTTCTGGATGAGGAAGATATGGACTGCAGTGCAATTTTACAGGTGGAGGAGGAGTAAGACCTTACCATTTAGACAGTGGGAGAGGGAGCTGTTCTCAAGAACTGGACTGTTGCACCATCCCGGGCTCGCTGAGTACCTAGGTAGCCTTGGCAGAATTAGCAGGATTTATTTTTAAATTATTTTTGGGCATTTTAGACATTTCCAGTGTTTTATTTTGAAATAATTACTCGAGACATTGAGTCGTACATGTTGACAATTTTAAATTTTATTAATGCATTATTGTTTTTCGTTTATTTATTATCATCTTTCTATATTCTTTTTCAGTGTAATTATTACATATCCCGATGACTTTACGACTGTGACATGTAATGAGACAATACAACATAAGGAAAGTGATTTGGAAGATTTGGAGAATGATATAATACTTTAGGAAATTGTCAAAGAGGTAGAGAATTTTGAGAACAAACCAAAGTTCAATTTGGAATAAACCGAGCCAGTTAACTTAGTGGATTCTGAAACAGTCAAAGAAACTCGCATTAGCATTCATCTATCGCCATCAGAGAAGAAAGAGTACATCAGGTTTCTAAAGGAATACGAGGATATTTTCGCATGGTCCTACGATAATATGATTGAGTTAAGCACATCCATAGTAGCTCACAAGCTACCTACCAACCCCATATGTCCGCCGGGAAAGTTGAAGCTTAGGAAATTCAAGCCAGACATGAGTCTGAAGATAAAGGAAGAGTTTACCAAGAAAATCAATGCCAAGGTCCATCGAGTGGCCGAGTATCCAACCTGGATGGCCAATATTGTGCCAGTTCTAAAGAGGGATGGAAATTCAGAGAGTGCGTCGACTATCGAGATCTGAACAGAGAAAGTCCTAAGGATGATTTTCCATTGCCCAACATACACAAACTGATCGACAACTACACCAAGCATCAACTCCAATCCTTTATGGATTGCTTCGTATGATATCACTCGATTTGGATGGACAAAGAGGATGCCGAAAAGATAGCCTTCATCATTTCATGGAGGATATATTGTTACAAAATGATGTCATTCGGTTTGAAAAATGCTGGGGCTACCTACATAAGGGCCATGACTACTCTTTTCCACGATATGATACATAAGGAAATAGAGTTGTACGTGGATGACGTTATTATAAAATCTAAGAGAAGTTCGAATCACATAACAGACGTGAGGAAGTTTTTCAACCAGCTTCGAAAATACAATCTGAAGCTAAATCCTGCAAAATGTACTTTCGGAGTCCCTGCTGGGAAGTTATTGGTTTCATCGTCAGCCATTGTGGTATTGAGCTAGGCCCGTCAAAAGTAAAAGTTATTCAGGACTTGCCACCGCCAAAAGACAAAAAGGATGTGATGGGTTTTCTGTGACGCCTCAATTACATCAGCCATTTTATAGCACAGTCAACGGTGATATGCGAGCCGATCTTCAAGATGATGAGGAAAGATGCTTCGACGAGCTAGACCGAGGAATGTCAAAAGGCTTTCGACAAAATAAAGGAGTACTTGTATAAGTCGCCCGTGCTAGTCCTACCAGAGCCAGGAAGATCTTTGTTGTTGTAATTGTCTGTGTTGGATGGAGCCTTTGGTTGTGTCCTGTGCAACATGATGAAACTTGCACTACAAGAAAAACAGCCTTTAAGAAAGGAAAATATGGCCCCAAAATGGTATATTATGACGAGGAACAGCTGGTCGTAACCCGTTATAATAGCCTCCGCCGCAAAAAGTCATTAACGACGGGTCTAAAAATCTGGTCGTTAAATAGATTTAGAGATCGGGAGAAATTCTGGTAGTGAAATACTTTTAGAGACTATATATCTCGTCCTTAATTGACGATGACAAATATATATATTCCCATCGCTAAACCCTTTTAGCGACCAACGTTTAACTGGTCCTAAATTATGTTTTAGAGATGGGCAGAAAATCTAGTCATGAAATACTTTTAGACTACATATCTCGTCATTCCAATCGTTCAACCATTTTAGCGACCAACCTTTACTGGTCCTAGATTATGTTTTAGAGACGAGGTCCCTATTTAAAATAATTTTGTAATTTAGCATTCATATTTGTGGTCTCTTATTAACCATGAATAGTCCTAAAGCTCAATGCCACAAAAATATATTAACAACAATAAATATCAAATTAGAATTGAAAAATCTAGATACAAAAAGATAATATATCAAGTTCACATCCCATGATGATGTTACTTTCTATATTTGGTCAACATCTTAACAAAAAAACTTAAGCTAACATCTTGAGCTAGACTATGATATCAAGTTTTGCATAACAGTCTTAGCAAAATAATAATGAGCTTGTGCATCTTCTAAACTTGCATCTTGACTTGTAGCTTCAATCTTCAAAACCTGGAAGTACAAAAGTTTGAAAAGATGATAAATACTATTGGTAAAATAATATATTTATAAATTTCAAACTAGCAATAGTTAAATTGCTTACCCCAAAAGCAGTCTAAATTCACCGGGTTTTATCCAGCAACATCAATAATACTACCGGGAAATATAAGAAAAATTAATTAGAAAAGCTTTGAGATGGTAAATCAAACTTTGGTTCGAAAAATTCCGGTATGACAATTCGAGATTTATCATTCAAGAGAACAACTATTATGAACAGACAACAACATCACCAACTTGGTATTTTTAATCATAAGAGAACCATATCATCTAATTCTACTGAGCACAGACATTACCATTTATGTACAGAACAAACAGGACATACAACAAATAAGTTTATAGACAACAACAAAGATAAGCCTTTACTGCAGCTTATAGATTGTCAAACTTCTCCGACAATCCCCCAATGTTTACAAACATGCATGATGTCCGTCGTATAATGTGTTTCCAAATTCAGTATATTTTATGCAGTAGTAACATCTGTTGAATAAGTGGAATCCTTCTAATAAAATATTCAATTCCAGTTCCTTTTTCAATCCTTTGTAATAGTAAAATACTTGTCACAGACAAGATGTATAGGTTTAAGTATTGCACAGAGATCCTTTCTTTCACATAAGAGTCAATCATCACGTTAAGTTTTCATTTTGAAGCATAGACAGTGGTAAAACCAACTTGGACTTAGGATGCCCTCTTGGATTTATACATTTTAGCACAGAAAACATAGATTACTAATAACATTGCCTCATAATATGATTTTGGCAAATTGGCGCCATCAGGTAACAACTCATCTTTTAACATTTTCAATAACATTGTAAATGACTCATTACTCCAACAACCCATACTTTTGATGAGAAGCAATTTAATCAAAGAGGAAAGCTTTGAAGCTTTTGAAATTTGTTACAATGGCTGCTCGAAATCCTTCAATAGCTTGTAAAATCTTTTTGCTTCGATATTTGGTTCCTCCTCAATTAAATCATCACAATCAGTATACACAGTTCTTCCATCAATATTAGGATATAGATCTCTCAACAGTTCTTGTACTTCATTTTCACTTTCACATTCTACTAGTTCATCACTATCTCCATCTTTAGATTCTAACAGTGGCTCACCTAGATTTTCACTCTGATGATACCAAAAAGTATAATTTTAAATTATTTCATATAGTTTTAAATGTGTATCAACTGTCTTACGAGTTTCTAAAGTTGTATTACAACATTTGACACATGCACATCGTATTTCATATTTTTCTCCTATTTTTTGAAAAACATAATCCAAAACTGTTTGCACTCCGATTAAGTAGGCATCATCGAGCCGATTATCAACAAGTTGCATCCATTTCTTATTAGGTGCCATAACCTTGGAGAGTAAATAAAAATTACATTAAAAAAAGATAAAAGATAAGAAAAGTACTACGATGCGCACAACTTGTTAAGATCAAATGCACACAACTGGTTCAACTCTAAGGTCGCACTTTCTACTGGACTGGGCTCCTCTATTTTCAGTTAATACATTGTAATATACAATCAGATGGAAATAATCTAGATAAAAGATTATAAATTAACTTGTAATTAAAGATGTTGGTTCCTAAAACATTCATACATGGTTCCTTCTAGCCTGCTCCGAGATCGAAGTAAGTACTTAAACCAAAGAAAAGTGTAAATAGTATACTTTACGACATAACATCATGCAACATAGTCGCGCGCGACTAAAAGACTGCTTCTTGCTAGTTAGTGTGAGCTCATGGATTTTCCTAAGTTCTTAACATGTATCATGATTCATGTTCATTGCTATTTTCTTTTTCTTACGGACAAACACCCATATCCTATTGCTTAGTTATATGAATGAAAAATATATGTGAATACACTGTTAGTTGTATGTTTGACATTACTTGGCGCTCATAAACTAACTTTTCCTTATAGTTCTGGATGATGAAGAAAGAATAGAGAAAAATGAAAACTTTTTCATATATAAAATACATACACCAATATATCTATCTCATAACACAACAACAAGAAATTGCAATCTTCTCAAATGCTATTATTGTTCAGATATGCTAAAATACAATTGCCAGTAGAGAAGAGAAGGGCTATGAGGTATAAATGGATTTAGTTGAAATCTTTTTCAGATGTAAAATCAAAACTGCAATAGGAGTGACAACGCTACTCCCTGTTTGGGCTCGCAAAATCCCTCACTGAATACATAAAACTAATATGTCATTCATGAAATAATTAGCTTTTTTCAAAACTAGTATGCACTCTGTATAAAATAAAATTCTCCAGACAATATGCTACAAACTCGAATACACTTCAAAAAGTTTAATTATAAAATTAGGAATCCCAACCCAAAAATCTTTCCACTGATTATATAAACGAGAAAATACCAGAATATGAAATCTTACCAATTTTTTAATGTTAGAGAAGAAGAAGAAGAAGAAGAAGAAGAAGAAGAAGAAGATGATGAAGAACTCGAATAAAGCTGCAATCAACGGAATCAGAACACTTAGAGAAGAAAAAGAGCAACTTAAAAGAGGAGGCATACCTTGGATTCTCAAACGAGTCAGATGGAAACTAGGGCAGAGTTGAATTCGCACACGACCAGATTCACAATCTATATTTTCTCAAAACACAAATAAACGAGATGGGCTCTAAATTATCTAGGCGGAGATTAAGGCATAGCTGATGTGGTTTTGAGAATACAGAGCGTTTGTTTAATTTACTTTTTAGATCCTTTTACTTTTTAGTTTTGGAGCCTGAATTTTAGAAAATAATAGCTTTTAAATATTTTGGTATTAGATTTGGCGTCCCTCAATTATAATTTGGGGCCAGTTACTATTTTTTTTAGGGACCATATTTAATACCTTCGCAATAAAATAAAGCATTAAGGACCGCAATATAATCTCCTCTCAATATGTATTATTCGCGACGGGATTTTTAATTCGTCCCTAAACGTTGGTCGTAAATAAGGCTTTTTCTGGTAGTGTGGGAGAAAAGAGCAGGTTATATATTATCTGAGTAAGAAGTTTACACCTTACGAAGCCTGGTACTCTTTATTGGAACATACCTGTGGTGCATTGACAAGGATAGCCCAGAGGTTGAGACACTACTTCTATGCATACACTACGTACCTCATATCAAGGATGGATCTACTGAAATACATCTTTCAGAAACCCATGCCTACAGGTACGTTAACAAAGTGGCATATATTGCTAAGCAAGTTAGACATCATCTATGTGACTCAGAAGGCGGTCAAGGGGCAAGATTTGGCCGATCAACTGGCAGAGAACACCGTAGACAGTGAATACGAACCATTGATGATGTATTTTCCCTATGAGGAAGTATCGTTTGTCGGGGAAGATATTGCCGAAACATATGACGGTTGGAGGATGTTTTTCGACGGAGCCGCAAACTTTAAATGAGTGGGTATTAGAGCTATTTTAATATCAGAAATCGGTCAACACTACCCCGTGTCCACCAAGCTCAGGTTCACATGCACTAACAATATGGAGCATAAAAATATTTCCATATTTGCATTGTGTACAAGACCTGATCAAGTAGTTCACAAAGATAGAATTCAAACACGTTTTAAGGATTCAGAACACGTTCACAGATGGATTGGAAACTTTGTCTTCCATGATACAACATCCAGACAAGAATTTCATTGATCCTATCCCGGTAGAGATTCGTATGCAGCCAGCTTATTATGCTCATATTGAAGAAGTATTTGACAGAAAGCCATGGTTCCACGACATCAAGGATTATTTGGAAAAGGGAGAATACACAAAAAATGCTACACACACTTAGAAGTGCACGCTTCGAAGATTGGCCAACTTTTCTTTCAGAGTAGAGGAATCATGTACAGAAGGCCTCTTGACTTAGGATTGCTGTGATGTGTCGATACTCAGGAGGCATCTAGATTTCTCGAACAAATACACGCCGAAACCTACGGACCCACATGAGCGGATTTGTTCTAGCCAAGAAGATATTGAGGGCAGGGTCTTTCTGGATGACTATGGAGACAGACTACGTCAAATACGTACATAAGTTCCCCCAATACCAGCTAAATACTGATATGATACGGGTGCCACCCAATGAACTCAATGCAACAAGTTTACCCTGGCCCTTCTCTGCCTGGAACATGGATGTCATCGGACCAATTGAACCCACTGCTTCAAACAGACACAGGTTCATTTTGGTGGCTATAGATTACTTCACAAAATGGGTCGAAGTCGCTTCCTATAAAGTAGTAACTAAGAAGGTCGTAGCATATTTCGTTCGAGATCACATTGTTTGTCGATTTGGAGTACTTGAGTCAATTATTACCGACAACGCCGCCAATCTCAACAGTGAATAATGAAAGCCATGTGTGAAATATTCAAGATCAAGTATCAGAATTCTACAGCATATAGGCCGCAGATAAATGGAGCCATGGAAGACGTAAACAAGAACATCAAAAAGATATTAAGGAAGATGGTGGACAACTACAAACAATGGCATAAGAAGCTAGCATTTTGCTTTGCTTGGGTACCACACCATTGTTCGTTCGTCAACTAGGCCAACACCCTATCTACTAGTCTACGGTACTAAAGCTCTTATACCTGCCGAGGTGGAGATTCCCTCCATAAGAATCATACAAGAGGCTGAGCTCAGCGATGCAGAATGGATATGGAGTCGGTATGAGCAATTGGCTCTCATTAACAGTAAGAGGATTAACTTAGTGTTTTACGGTCAACTCTACCAGAACAGAATGGCAAAGGATTTCAACCAAAGGGTTAGATCGAGGCAATTCACAACGGGATAATTGGTGTTGAAATGGATCTTCCCACATCAGGACGAAGCAAAGGGAAATTCTCACCTAACTGGCAAGGCCCTTACGTAGTTCATCGAGTACTGATAGGAGGAGCGCTTATACTTGTAGAGATGGATGGAGAAATATGGCCAAAACCTATCAACTTGGATGCAATCAAGAGCTATTATGTTTGAGATTATCTTTGCACTTTCTTTTAATGTAACCTGAACAACGCTTGACCTGATTCCTGTTAAAGAGGGGATACGTAGGCAGCCCTATGGGTTCGGTCACATCATAATAAAATCTTAATTTCCCTCCACGGTTAGGAACCGGGGCGAGATTTTGGGTTTTGTCAAGGATCGCCAAGAAGTGTATTGGCGGAAGTATGTATTTAAACTGGGGCAGAATTTTGAGGAGGGTCCTCAAAATTTCGAGTTTAGAAGGTTGCAATGTCTCAAAATGTGTCACAGTCTCTGATTCGACAAAATTATTTGCATCATCAAATATTTTGAACAACTGCATTTCTTACAAATGATTTATCACAAATGCATATTTTTTTCATTTTCTATAGTAGCAAGATAATACCCGGAGTGACTCAAACAAGGCATCAAGATTGGGAGCAAAGGAAAAATGAGAAATCCAAGACACGGACCAACCTTTCCCCATAAACTCGTAATTTTTCTTTGGAAGCAGGCATAATGGACATGACAAGCATGTCCATAAGTATACAACCAGACCACGAGCTTCTCCGACATATATCGCCTAGTACAAATGCGTCAAGCTAAAAATCACTTTCTTTCTCATATTTAATCTTCGCCTTTCTCTGCACGAGGATAAACACTACCTCCCTTATCGCATAGGGCTAAGCACTGCCCTCAAAATTCCATAGGGTTAAGCAATGCCCTTATTCTTTATATAAGGGTAAGAATTGCCTTTCTCTACATAGGGCTAAGCACTGCCCTCATTCATTGCATGAGGCTAACCATTGCCTCCATTATTGCATAAGGCTAAACGCTTCCTTTCCTTGCATGAGACTAAGCACTATCTCCATTACATTTCATGAGGCTAAGCATTGCCTCCATTATTGCATAAGGCTAAACGCTGCATTTCTCTGCATAGGGCTAGGCACTGTCCTCATCACACACAAGGCTAAGTGTTGTCTTATCTCGTTCTCGCATAGAACTAAGAATCACCTATTCCCTCTATCGAATGATCGATATCACCTCATATTTTCATTTCATGGGATGAACATCGCCACATTGTCCGAAGGTGTCATAGTCTGAAGGCATCATCTTCATAGCCCAAAGACATCATTCCATGGCCCGAGGATCTCTCAAAACTACATATCACTATTCAAAGGAGTCACAGTGTAGAGGTACTATCCTCATGGCTCGAGGACACCATTGCATGGCCTGCAAATCCCTTACCATACTCTTCATGGCCCAGGACGTCATAGTCTAAGGATATCATCCTCATCGTCCAAATACAACTCTCATGGTCCGAAGGGAATTTGCATCATGTCTAAATTTCCATAATAACCATATATATTCGTTTGCATCGTGTTCTAAGTTTTGCAGGTAACTCAGAAGGTAACCATTCTACAAACGGGAGAAATTCCCGCTCCGGTTTTTGTTTGCAACGTTAACATCCTTTCATATCTCAAACGTAACCGATAATCAGATTGTTTACTTTCTGTCCCGTAATTGCCCAAATCTTTATCTCAAATATTCGTAACATTCAAATTCGCATTCATAGCTCCGCCCGAAATTATCCGTTACTCATGACGCTATCCTATACAAAAGATCTTTCCTCAAAATATATGACCATCCTTATAACAACTCCATCAGTTTCGTTCGCCGTTGGATCCAAAACTACACGCGGCCTGATTCCCGTAACACCATAGATATGTAGGCAAATCAAGAGTCAGGGTATGGCCCCTACTTTTCAAAAACACATCACCCTCGCTCATTTCAGACAAAATTTGCTTTACCCGACAACTCTTTCATCATTCTCGGATAAAGAGGGGCAGTTGTTGATACCCAATTTTGCCCTCATATTTTATAAAGTATTCCATATAATTTCTTAATATAATTTTGCATTATTACCCAATGTACAAGAGTCATATAAGTATTTTCAATAATTTTCTATAATTTTTAAATCTTTAAAATTGATTTTCTTGCATTTAAATAATTCAAATATTTATTAATTATCCTGTCAAATTATTTAAGGATGACTTAATCATCAAAATTTATTGTTTACAACCATTGTATGTTTTATAACATTTTACTTCATTTTATATAATTACATTCATATTTTCGAGCTATTTACACAATTTTTGCAATAATAGCCTAATTTATAAACATAATTATATTTATTACATTATTTATGCTCAAATAGCATTTTTATATTTTTATAATGGCAAGCCATTGTTTTCAATTATTTTACTGCATAAGTAATATTTTTATTATTTATTAATTACTTTTTGTAAATCCTTTTTAGACAAATTTCGTATATTTAATTTATAGCCCAATCTAGGGCTAATTTTCGGACCAAAACAGGCCCAAGGTAATTGGTCCATTCTATTTAATCCTTCAGCAGCCCAAGACCAAACAACCCTCTTTAAAACCTGGTCGCGACCCGACCTTAACCCACATCGTTCCTCTCTCGATCTTAGTCGTTGATCTTAAATGATCAACTACCCAAATTAAGCCGATCTTTGTTTTTATATTCCTCCCCAATAAACTCTATAGACAATTATCATATCATTCGCCCTTAAACACACCCAATCCTTCTTCCCCTTGAGAAACCCTAGCCACCTCATCTATAATCAAATCTCCTTGTGATTCACCTTCCTTGTTTGTGTTGTCGCATCATTATCTATGAAACAATGGTGTTACTTAGTACTTGCCTAAACTTGGCGAGTACCATCTCTTAGAATCGGGCCCGTTTAACTTCAATCTCTAAGATCTAGACAATATCCCATCCATATACATGGAAAATGGGTTGATTTCTCACACCAACATCCCGTCCTTCTTCCCCGTTCTCCTTCTAAGTCCGAACGACTATCACTGAACTATTTCTATTACTCTCGCACTCACACTCATTTTGCTATTCTAAAGTTGAGACCTTGGCCAGCTGAAAGCCAAGGCCACCATATTCGATTATTGCTCTTTTCTCGGTGCGAGCACTGCTCATAGCTCACTTTAAGCACTTGGGAAATCTGACACATTGGGATTTTGGGGTTCTGCTGGACTTTTCCTATTGACGATTAAAGTACTGCTGGAAAATATTTTTTTACTTGTCCATTAATTTGTAACTGATAAGTGCATTTGGCCCTTGCAATTTTATTCTCTATTCGTTTGTGTTCATGCTCTGTATATCTATGTCATTGAAACATTTGTGAATCAATATACTACTTTGTCATCTCTATTTGCAGCCATATTTGCTCTGAAGTTATTGTCGTGGCTCTATACCTTTTCTAGCATCTGAAATGGCCAAATTTCTAACTCAGATTCTGGCTTTCTTAAGTATGTCTATACTAGTGTGTTCGTGTGTGTCTGAATGCACATATCTACTTCTTGTCCTGAGTTTATATTCTGCCTTGTTCGTGTTTCTTGTGATAAACCAATTCACGCCCAGAACGTGTTCTAATTTATGTTGAATCATTCATGTATAACTTAATACTTTCTTAGAATTGATTCTTGATCATGTTGTGAGCCAAACATGCTTTCTTGCTACATAACGTGTGCTCCATGATTTGTTCAACCCTGTGCTCTTCAATATTGCTTAAGACTTCTAGGGTGAGATTCATTATCTAGCCTTTTATCCTATATGTGGTTAAGACTCAGCGCCTACATGTCCTATTAATCTGGAGTTGATATACTTTTACTTATCATGAGTTTTTGTATTGTTTTTGAACTTGTGTACTATGATTGATACTCAATATGTTAAGTCTCGTGTTCAACTAAGTGACATGTTTGCCAACTTTTGTAAACTATGCCCATTAGCCTATTGTTATATTGTTTGTGACCACATGCTCATTAGGCTCTTATGTTAAAAACCTTCATGTGGAAATTTTTATCCACTTGTTCCTATCTATGATTTTGCTAGATTCTCATGTTAATTTTCTGAAGTCCTTTAGGCTGATTCTGCACCTTTGAAACTCTATTTGATGTAGTTTTCTAGGTTGTGGTGTTCAATCCTATCACTTTGAAACCTATCATGAGCCCACCTTATGTATGCCTTGTGTACTTTCCAAAGCATGATGTGATCCTGTCTATATGCCTTAGTTAGAATTGATGTTAGTTACAGCTTTAAGATCTAAGTGTGTGGCCTTCAGAGCTGTTTAATTAATTACCTTAGTAGTTGTCACTTGCATGATTAAGTTTGGCATTAATTGGGTTAAGTAAGTCATACATCTTGGGCCTGGTATTAGGCCATTCATGTTGTTGGACTTGGGTGCTAGATTCAGGCATACTCTATTATTCTGCTAAGCCTGGGATTTGGGGTCTACTGGTTGTGTGAAGTGACAGGATGTTGAAGGCCTAGTCAATGTTGGGCTACTTTTGTGTGGGCCTTTTCTTAGGCTTTCAGTCATTGTTTTGTGTAATATTTGTACTTGTACTCATTATCTGGGCCTGCAATAATTTATAAACAAACAATTGGGGGAGTTAGTGAAATTGGGGGACGAGTATATTCAATTTTTGCATAAAGGGGTAGAAAACATACATATATGATCTACATGCTTTGTTTGCTATTTTGTCTGACATGCTATATTTCTACACACTAGTAGAAGTCATGCCTATAGGAATCACACACCTCACTTAACTTGTCTAAATACATGTACACTATTTAAAGCATGTTGGTTCGAGTAATTGCTATATCTGTCTACAAGTATACTGTTGTGCGCTATTAGATAGCATGTCTATAGGAATCAAACGCCTATAACTACTTGTTTAATGATATTAGAGAGCATTCCTATAGGGTCTAATAATACATACATTCACTAATACTCATCTAGATACCGTGATTATTGGGTTTAACTAATTAATCAGCTGCTTCTGTTACTTTTATTATACTTCCCCACCTAGTTATAACGACCCGACCGGTCGTTTTGAGCATTAGCATTTCGTTCATCTATTTGGAGTGTTGATTAGCTTCGTATGATGAATTGTTACTTGCGTGTAATTTTTGTTTTCATGTGTTTTTGAATTAGTTTGGAAGAATGAATTTGATGTTTGAAGCTTTAAGTTGGCAGAGTTGACCAAGTTTGACTTTTTAGTATTTGACCTAGATTTGGAGTCGTGATGGTTTCGTTAGGACCGGATGGTGATTTTAAACTGTGGCGTATGGCCGACTTTGCATTTAGATATTTCTAGAAGGTTTCGCACTAATTGGCAAAAGTTGAAAATTTTGAAGGTTTGGAATATTCATAAGTTTGACTGAGGGTTGACTTTAATGATGTGGGATTCAGATTGTGGTTTAGGGAATTGGAATATCTTCCTTATGTCATTTGGGACTTATGTGCAAAATTTGAGTTCATTCCAAGTTGATTGGATATAGTTCGACACGGGGTTTGAAAGTGGAAAGTTCAAAAGTTCATTAAGTTCGATTTGAGGCGCAATTCGTGGTTTTGATGTTGTTATGCATGATTTGAGGCCTCAAGTAGTTCCGTATTATGTTATGAGATTTGTTTGTCTGTTCGGACGGGGTCCCGAGGGGCTCGTGTGATTTTTAGATGTTGTTCGGATCATTTCGAATGGTTTTTGATTGCTGGTTTTTTGTTGTTACCTGTTGCTTCTGGTGTTCTTTGCAATCGTGAAGGTCCAGGCGCGATGGAGAAAGGTGTTTTGGTCTGCTGTGAATTTAATCTTCGCTTTTCCATTAGGATGAACGCATTCGCATAGAGTTAGGGCTGGTCTTCATCGCGTTCGCATCTGCTTCTACACGTTCGCGTAGTGATTGGGCTGAGCTGGGCAGGAAGCACGTTTCCTCTTAGCGTTCGCGATGTTTTTCCCGCGATCACGTAGTTTTGTGAACCTTGTGTATCGCGTTCGCAAGGCTTTTGTTGCGATCGTGTAGAGGTTTTTTGGGGCAGTGCATTGTTCTTCTTCACGATCGCAATGGTATTTCCGTGATCGCGATTCATTAATTCGTGTAGCGATTATAACTACTTTATTTCGAAGGTTTTGGACATTTTAGTATATTTTGAGCTATGGAGCTCGGATATGGACGATTTTGGAGGCGATTTTTACCATATGGATTGGGGTAAGTGTTATCTACTCGGGTTTGACTATATTTCATGAATCTATCTTCGTTGTCGACATTTGATTCATGATTTCAAAAGAGAAATTTGGGTTTTTTTCTAACATTTAATAAAGTGAATTTTTGCGTTTTGAGCATCAATTCGGAGTCGAATTTTAGTGAAACTAGTATGGTTGGACTCATAATTGAATGAGTTGTCGGATTTTGTGAGTTTCATAGGGTATCAAGGTGCGGGCCCAGGTTTGACGTTTGGGTTGACTTTGGTCATTTGATTAAAGATTCGACCTTAGTCTATTGGGTTTGATTCCTATTGCATTATTTGATGATTTTGAGTTTCTTTTGGCTAGTTTCAAGCCGTTCAGAGGTTGATGCATGTGCGATGGCTTTTTAGGTGTATTGTTTGGCTTGCTCAGTATTGGATTTGGCTTGTTCGAGGTAAGTAACACTTCTAAACTTGGTGCTGGGGGTATGAACCCCTAAATATACGTGTTATGTGTTTGGTATTGAGGAGACGCACATGCTAGAAGATGGGCGTGTGGGCGTGCAACGTGTTTATTATGACTAGGTTGATTCTGTGGTACGGTGTAGTGACCTAATCTTATTTCTATCCATGTAATATTTACTTGCTAGAGTAATTGAGTTGTGATCCATGATAGAAACCATGTTAAGGCTATATGCTTATCCTGTTAGGACCCACTGAGGTCATTTTTGATATTGAGTTAGCTGCTTAAATTGCAACTACATACTCAGTCATACTCATTCATTGCATATCACACCTCAATATATGTTATCATTTGTCTTAATATATGAGATTTTGTGAGGCCGAGAAATTGGAGAAGATGATGACTAAGTGAGGTCGAGGGCCTGATTGAGAGTGATATTTATGGGATTGGGTTGCATGCCACAACATGCTTTATTCATTCATTCCATGATTGGCATATATTAGCGCTTGTGTAGGATCCATCCCTCCGGAGTCTAATATACCAAAAGTGAGTGCAGATACCTACTAAGTGCGAGTGAGAGTGCGAGTGTCGAGCGTAAGTGCTGAGCGCAAATGCCGAGCGCAAGTGTCGAGTGATTGGGAGGACTGAGTGACTAGGAGGACTGATCGAATTGATACTCAGAGGGTATGCATATGTTTTTATCATTACGTTGCATTACAGTTGGCATGCATATTTGGTATGTTGGCATTTATATGCATTTTCTTATGTTGTACGACATTGTGACATTCATGACTTCATATGCACATTGACATGTAGGCGTAGAGAGGTACTTTACGCATGCCATCTGATAATGAAACATCTTATCTGTTGTTGAATATTTTTGGGAAAAATCACAGTTTTTAGATTTACTCATATTTTCCTGATTTTGGTGAATGATTTGGGTTTGCTGTTATACTTTAAAAGCATGCCTATTTTCCGGATCTGTGAATGAGCTGAGCATTATATCTTTGAGTTAATACTTGTATTATTTTATTTATTGTTACGAGTTGTTCCTAGGTATTGGTGTTGGACTCTCACCGTTGTTCAAGCTCGTCACTAATTTCATTCTAAGGTTAGGTTTGTTACTTATAGAGTACATGGGTCGATTGTACTCATACTACACTTCTACACCTTGCATGCAGATTTTGAATGCTGATGATGCTGTGTATGGCGGGAGCTGGCATTGAAGATGAACTTACATTCCAGTCATAGCTGCCTCTTATTCTTGGTAGCTTTAGAATTATTAATCCGTTCCTGTATATTTCAAATAGATAAAGTATTTATTTCATACCAGCTTTGAAGCTCATGATTTGTACTACCATTTCTTGAGAAGTGTAAAAAAGTTCAGTTATTTCATCATTTATTTTCTCAGTAAGTCTCATTGAATTGGATTGTTGCTAATTGGCTTACCTAGCGGGTTTGGTTAGGTGCCATCACGACTAGTTGGATTTTGGGTCGTGATAAGTTTTTATCAGAGCTCTAGGTTCATAGCTTCTACAAGTCATGAGCAACTATTTAGTAGAGTCTTGCGAATCGGTATGATGACGTCCATACCTATCTTCGAGAGGCTACAAGGCATTTAGGATAAACATCCCATCTTTCTTTCTTTATCGTGCGACATTGATTCAGCTTGAAGCGTTGCTTTGAATTCATTCCACTCACTTATATGCATACATGAGTGCTCGATATCAGTTGTGCATCGACGGCTTGTGATTCCATGGATGAGGTGCGAGATGTGTTTTTCTATGTGCTGATGATGGGCCAGCCTGGAGTAAATGAGGCCGAGTTTTGACTGTAGGTTGAGCACGGTGATTTAAGCAGTGTGAGCACGTGCTTTTGGACTTATATGTCCGGTAGTGTCCATATGAGTGAAATTTGTGGCTCGGTGAGTGTTTGGAAGGCTATATGATGAGAATGATGTAACTATTATACATAATAGAGGTGAACAGATGGTTTGAATGTGACGAAAAGATTTTTCTTTAGATGTAAAAAGGACTATCGGATGCTTGATTTCTGTCTTGATGTGACGTATAATCTTACGTTATGATTGTATGAAGGATATTTCATGTTGTTTAATTGTGCAACGAATTAGATTCTCATGTCTTGTTTAAGCGTTCAGGCTCAAGACGATTAAGTGATTTCGTAGTAATTATGGTTGTGAAAGGGTATAAAAAGATGCCAATTTGGGCTAAGCTGGTCGGTTATATCCTACGGGGTGGTCTATGGAGGTGTGATACTTATGATGTTGTGTGGATGCTTTTTTTTCTACTAATGGGTTATAGGTGTTGCGATTTGAGTTTGGATTGGTTGAGAAAGTCGACTTGACTGTCATGAGGATGAATGCGAGCTTAACAGATGATTTGAGGTATTATATGGTTTGTGTTACATGAGCTTATGAAGGATTTAGTTGAATCTCACTGTGATATTATGGCAGTAATAGAGTATGGGCATTGTAAGTTAACGAGTATTTTGATCTATTGCTTTGAGCCAAGTGGGGGAGTCTGTTATCGACGATTTGATTGCATGGTTATGTGTTATATTGGTTTCGGTCTGAGGCATACTTGTGGATCGTTTATGACTTGCAGAGGCTGGTTTTGAGGATGACTTATGCAAGGAAATATTTGGATGCATGGTGTATTACACTTTATGGGTATATGGGAATCATGGAATGATTGAGTTGTTATTCTTAAATGATGTGGTGCGCATGGAGTGGGAATTTGCTCTGTTGCATTAAGGTGGAGTTACTTCTTTGGGTGTTGTCATGCTAATGGAGCACAGGTAATTCGGCCCGTTTGGGTGTTGCAATTGAGATTTTAGCAGAGTGGATGACTCTCGAGAATGATCTAATGGATTCAAGATTTATATGTGGCAATTGAGAATGTTTCGGACTTCTATATGGCTAGAATCTTAGATTTGCATTGGATGGTGTCGGGACTTGTGGTATTTCTATATCATTGTGGACTCTACATTTCAGTATTAGAAAGGTGAAGGAAATGTCTTTAGATTCATAAAAGGTCACTTCAGAGTGGGTGCCTCAATTGTGGTACTTTTGGGGTGCTTGAGAGGGAATACATTGGATTATGGGCCTTAGGGCGGTGTGGTTTCATGATAGGGTCTCTTGTGGTGAGCTTTGGGTAATGATCGTCGTGTTCTGGAAAGGAGAAGTATCAACTCGAGGGTAATTCGAAAGGAACTCGGAGAAATAGGATAGTTTGGTAGTAGATTGGATCAGCATAGTAATGGATATGATCGGTTCTTTGGGTACCTATGATATAGTGAGTCACTACAGGTGTTATGTGGCAATACTTTTGGGTTTGAGGACCTACGTGGCTTGGTTGAGTTAGAGAGATTCATTTCTGATGGCTTGGTTTTGTGCAAATGGGTTTCGAAGAGTTCTCAATGGTTTCTATCATGGGTTGAGATGGATATTTCCTACTGACATGAAGAGCATGTTGCGTACTGTGATTTTCTACTGGATTGGGATCAAGTGAAAGGTTCCTGGCTAATTGAGTACGTAGTATGTTGGTGACTCAAAGTTGATTATGAGATTTTGTGCTTTTCATATGATGGCATGATAGATGCGGTGTGTTGTGTGGGATTGTGATTTGCATGTGCAAGGTCACAATTCAGTTTAGAAGGGAAGGTCATGAATTCTTAGACAACATGGACGGTTTCAGGTGACTAGACGAAT
Source organism: Nicotiana tomentosiformis (assembly GCF_000390325.3). NCBI lineage: Eukaryota > Viridiplantae > Streptophyta > Magnoliopsida > Solanales > Solanaceae > Nicotiana > Nicotiana tomentosiformis. The sequence continues at coordinate 75,982,243 of NC_090820.1, read as the reverse complement.
GGTAGTACTACTTGGTATTGCTTGAGAAGGGTGCGCATTTCAAAAGGTGCATTATGTTTTAACTTATAGATGCTTCATAGATATTGTGGTACTCGCATGGATGATTGACTATTGATATTCATATTTTTCTATGTGGCATGTAAGAATTATAAGAGTATTTCTCATGGGGATGATTATTTATGAAAGATGTGCTAGTCATTCGAGTGGTGGAGTTGGGATCGGCTGTGGTGGTTCATGTGTTCCACAGAATTGGCGACTAGGATTTCTCAGAAGCAGATTGTTTCTGGGTTGCAGACTGTGAAGATGTAGCCAAGTTAGCTAGATGGTAGTACGCATCATGATTAGATCATTGTAGACGTTTGGAGGGTTATTTATCCATTTGGGGATGACCAGAGTTAATCTGGGGGGCCATTGGTAGGCCTAATGGGAATGTGTATTCTACACCGGTTCGGAATTTTTGACTCAAAACTGTTTTGTTGAGGGGTGTGGCATTCTGTTAGAGTTGTGTTTGTTCGTGTTCTAATATGTTATATGTGTTACTCTTCTATGCTATGAGGGGTTGTGATTCGTTGGTTATATGCACACATGGTGAGGTTCTGTTTGGGCCTTATAACGAAATTCGAGGGAGATGGTGATTGGGGTGTGGAATGGTTTATTGCGCCTTGGTTATGATTTTTCTAGGTGGTGGTATATTATATCTTTTGCTTCTCCATGGTTATGGTAATGCGCTTTGTGTACTTGATGTCGAATTATGTGTGGTTGTTGATTTTGAGCATTGTGACTTGAGGTATTTCATATGGACTAGTGTTCGGATGTGGACACGCATTGCAACGAAGTTGTGTTGGAATATTACCCTTTGTGTTAGATTTGTTTGTCTTGGTTCTACTATGTTTGATGGGTTCATAGCATTACGGTTGTGGTGCTACTTGTTGAGCTTGCGAAACAGTCCTCTCTCATCTGAGTCATTTTCCATTTCTTGGTGCATTTGAATTATTGCGTATTGGTGCACGGATTGCACGGTTTGTGGCTTAAGGTTGTAAGGATGTATTTGATAAGATGAGGTCATAGGACCTAGAATGGGTGCCATTAGATTTCATTACGGTATATTTGCAGGGAAAATGTCACTAATCGGCTTAAAAGTTGGCTATAGTTCTTATAGACGGAGGAAGATCTCCATGACTTGTTGATCTGATAAGTGGTTAAGAGTTTTTGCGTGTTTCTTTCATCGTCGACAGTGTGTGAAGGTTTTGAACGAGGGTTTTACTTAATATGAGGTTTATTAACTGTATTGGGTTTGTTTTGAGCAGCTATTGTGATCGGGAATTATTGCTATGAGTACGCGAGTTATTGGTATATCATGTGATTACATATTGGTTTATGGATATGCCTTGATACGTCTTGTTCAGACGTATACAATGTGTAAGTGCCAGACTTGGGTCTTGTAAGAATTTCGGATGTTGTAAATTGGGTTCTAAGGCTTACGGACTAAGGTTAAAGTAATGATATTCCGTTATGTTATGTTGTCAGGATTACACGGATTGGCGTGACATGGGATAAACCCTAGGTATGTTCATGGTAAGGTTACACGGCGATTTGATGGCTTTGGAATAACTCTGGGCACGTTCGAGGACGAATGTATGCTTAAGTGGGGGAAAATGTAACGACCCGACCGGTCGTTTTAAGCATTAACTTTCTAGCTAGCTATTTGGAGTCTTGATTAGCTTCCTATGATGTATTATGACTTGTGTGTATCATCGGTTTTGGTTTTCAGGTGTTTCAGAATTAGTTTGGAAGAATGAATTTCATGTTTGAAGCTTTACGTTGGAAGAGTTGATCAAGTTTGACTTTTTAGTTTTTGACCTCGGTTCGGAGTTTTGATGGTTCCGTTAGGTCCGGATGGTGATTTTGGACTTAGGCATATGCCCGGATTTGCATTTGGATATTCCTAGAAAGTTTCGGTACTAATTGGTGAAAGTTGGAAATCTTAAAGTTTTGAATATTCATAAGTTTGACCGAGGGTTGACTTCGATGATGTCATATTTGGATTGTGGTTCCGAGAATTGGAATAGCTCTGTTATGTCATTTGGGACTTGTGTGCAAAATTTGAGTTCATTCCGAGCTGATTTGATATGGTTCGACATGAGTTTTGAAAGTTAAAAGTTCAAAAGTTTATTAATTTTGATTTGAGGTGCAATTCATGGTTTGTATGTTGTTATGCATGAGTTGAGGCCTCGAGTAGGTCCGCGTTATGTTATGGGACTTGTTGGTATGTTCGGACGGGGTCCCGAGGAGCTCGGGTGAGTTTCGAACGTGGTTCGGATCATTTCGAATGGTTTTGCATTGCTGGTTTTGTACTATTACCTATTGCTTCTGAAGTTCTTCACGATCGCGAAGGTCCAGCTGCGATCACGAAAGGTGTTTTGGTCTGTAGTGAATTAACTCTTCGTGTTCGCGTGAGGATGAACGCGTTCGCGTAGAGTTGGGGCTGGGCTTTATTGCTTTCGCATCTGCTTCTACGCGTTTGCGTAGTGATTGGGCGCTGAGTTGGGCAGGATGCGAGTTTCCTCTTCTCGTTTGTGATGTTGTTCCCACGATCACCTAGTTTTGTGAGCCTTGTGTATCGTGTTTGCGACACTTTTGTTGCTATCGCGTAAAGTTTAAATGGGTCAGTGCATTTTTCTTCTTCGCGATCGCAGTGGTATTTCCTCGATCGCGATTCATTAATTCGTCCAGTGATTATAAGTACTTTATTTCGATGGTTACGAACATTTTAGCATATTTTGAGCTACAGAGCTCGGATTTGAACGATTTTAGAGACGATTTTCACCATATGGATTGGGGTAAGTGTTCTCTACTCTGCTTTTAATATATTTCATGAATATATCTTCATTTTCGGCATTGGATTCATGATTTCAAACGAGAAATTGGGGTTTTTTGTCTAAAATTTCATAAAGTGAATTTTCGAGTTTTGAGCATTGATTCGGAGTCGGATTTGAGTGATACTAGTATGGTTAGACTCCTAATTGAATGGGTTATCGAATTTTGTGTGTTTCATCGGGTTCCGAGGTGGTAGCCCGGGTTTGACCTTTGGGTTGACTTTAGGCTTTTGATTAAAGAATCGATCTTTATGGATAAGGTTTGATTCCTATGGCATAATTTATGATTTTGAGTTGGTTTTGGATAGTTTCGAGTTGTTTCGGAGGTTGATGCACGCGGGATGACATTTCTAGAGTATTGTTTGGCTCGATCGGTATTGGATTTGTCTTGTTTGAGGTAAGTAACACTTTTAAACATGGTGCTGAGGGTATGAACCCCTGAATATACATGTTATGTGCTTGGTGTTGAGGTGGTGCATATGCTAGATGACAGACGTGTGGGCCTGCACCGTGTGACTTATTACTCGGTTGATTCTATGGTACTGTGTAGTGACCTAATCTTGTTTCTATCCATGAAATTTCTACGTGTACTGTGTAGTCTCCATTATTATTTGTCTCACATCATATTATCATTGTTTGGGCCGATTGGCATGAGATTTTGTGAGGGCGAGAGACTGGAGAGAATGATGACTAAGTGAGGCCAAGGGCCTGATTGTGAGTTATATTTATTGGATCGAGCTTCACGCCGCAACAGCCTTGATTGATTCATGCCATGATTGACTTATATTAGAGCTTGGATCAAATCTGCCCCTCCGGAGTCTGACATACCAGCAGTGAGCACAGGTACCTACTCATTGCTAGTGCCAAGTGCGAGTGCGAGTGCCGAGTGTGAGTGCTGCGCACGAGTGCCAAGTGAATGGGAGGACTGAGTGACTATGAGGACTGAGTGACTAGGAGGACTGAGCGAATTGATACTCTGAGAGTATGCATATGGTTTTATCACTGCATTGCATTACAGTTTCCATGCATACTTTGCATGTAGGCATTGAGATGCATTTCCTCATGTTGTACGGCATTGTGACATTCATGAATTCACATGCATATTGACATGTAGGAATAAAGATGTACTTTCCACATGCCATCTGATAATGAAACATCATATCTGTTGTTGAAAGATTTTGGGAAAAATCACAATTTTTAGATTTACTCATCTTTTGGTGATTTCGGTGAAAGATTTGGGATTACTATTATACTTGAAAAGCATGCCTATTTTCCGGAACTGTGAACGAGCTGAGCATCATATCTTTAAATTATTAATTGTACTACTTTATTTATATTGTTACGAGTTGTTCCAGGATGTTGGTGTTGTACTATGACCATTGTCCAAGCTCGTCACTACTTTCAACCTAACGTTAAGTGTGTTACTTATTGAGTACATGCGGTCTGTTGTACTCATATTACACTTCTGCACCTTACGTGAAGATTTTGGATGTTGATATTGATGTGTATGGTGGGAGCTGGCATTGATGATGTACGTGCGTTCCGGTCATAGCTGCCTCTTGTTCTTGGTAGCTTTAGAATTATTAATTTGTTCATGTATATTTCAAACAGATGAAGTATTAAATTCATGCCAGCTTTGTAAACTATAAATCTTAGAAGCTCTTGATTTGTACTACCAGTCCTTGGGAAATGTATAAAAGTTCAGTTATTTCATCATTTATTTTCTCAGTAAATCTCATTGAATGGGATAGTTGCTAATTGGCTTACCTAGTGGGTTGGGTTAGGTGCCATCACGACTAGTTGGATTTTGGGTCGCGACACTAGGTGATATGCCTATAGGGATGTGTATGATAAAATCAAGTTCAAACACCAAATCATGCCAATAGGATATTGTCACTCGCCTAAGAATCATGTCTATTAAATCAACGCTGGTAATTCTGAATTCTTGAACTGTTTTACTTCCTCGTTGCGCAAACAATTTAAAGATCATATCTATAGAGTCTATAATACCTGTAATATGCAAATTCGTTAGTCTAAAACAACAAAGTTGTCGTACGATGCTTGCAAATCAGAATCACATAAAAGCCCTTCCTATAGGACTTAACGACTCTAATACATCTTAATCTGAAACTGTATATTGCCTAATATAAGAATCTGCCGCGTGCCTTTGTTGTATATGTGTAGAGGCTATCTTGAGCCACTTATTGTCTTTATGTGTAGTCCTATCTGTTTTGAATGTGCGCCTAGTTTTATCATTTTGAGCATCCTAAATAAAGTGTAGAACCACCCAAATAGTAGGTCCAAAGCCTCTAATAAGTAGGGATTTTGACTGCTTATTAGCACCTTTTAGCTTTTGTTTTAGTCTAAAAGTATTAAATTATGTTCCCAAAACTAATGAAATTGTGGAAAATTGCAGGAATGCTAAAAGTTTGGTCTCCCGAGATTAAATCCGACTCGAAAAGGAGTGTTCCAAAGCACTAGGAAATAAAGGGCGCATAAGCACAAATGTGCAGTCCGCAGAATGAATTTTGCGTCCGCAGAAGAAATTATGGACCGCAAAATTCCATCTACGGCCGCAAACCAAGAAGAAAAATCTAACAGAACTTTCAGCAATGTGCGGACCGCACCTGAATTGTGTGGCCGCAGAACTGGGCTAAGAGTCAAAGATTAGAGAGTATGCCAAAAGATCAAGTCTAGGAGCCTTTGTGAATTGCGGACCGCGCAAGAATTGTGCAGCTGCCAAAACTGCCTCGCGGCCGTAGTCTAGAAATGTGCAGCCACAGAATATTGCCTCACGACTGCAGTTCAGAAATGTGCGACCACAGAACATTACTTCCTGCCAACTGAGGAAATTTGCAGACCGCACATGGAATTGTGCTGCCGCAGAACCTCTCGAGGATTATTTGTGTCCGCAATTTTTGGACCTGTATAAATAGACGAGTTACACAAAACTAGTTCACGTTTGAACATCTAAAATTGTTGTATCCGTTCTTCTTTACTATTTTAGGAAGTTTTACATTATTTTGGTGTTTTAACATTAGATTTCATAATTTTAATCTTCCCTTATGAGTTTAATTATCTTTTCTTCTCTATTTTCTACAATTTCCATTATGAGTAGCTAGACTTTTACTAGGATTGTGACCCAACCCTAGTGTGTAAACCTTATGGGTATCTAATTTAGTGCTTGTTTATGATTGGGTGTTGATTATTTAGCTTAGTTCATGCTTTAATTTTAGAATTAATTGTTGAAAACATTGATTCATGCCTATTTGACTTAGTCTCTACTTGAGAAAGAGGGACCTAGTCTAGGCTAACTTATCTAATAAGGAATTGGGTTAATTAGGAGATTAATTAACCTAATTAAAAGTTTCAAACTAGACATAGTAATAATTCGACTTGAGCTCTGATCATCTGTTTTGGTTGATACCCATTTGGACTTGAGAAAGCCAAATTGGACAATATCACTCTCTGACCGAGAGGTATTGAGTGGGTAACGTAGAGTTGAGAGCTATAAGCCCAATAAAAAAATTAAGCATTAACGTCTTTATCCCATTAGGCAAACACTTAGGTCATTGTAAGGCCCCGTAAGTGCGTTGGGGAGTTTTTGGATTGAACAGTGCATTGGGGAGTTGAAGCAAAGGTTTGGAAGTGCAGGGCGTTTCTACGGTCTATTCTGCGATCGCAGAACTGATATACGGACCGCAAATCTGATATAGGTTGAAGTAGAAACTTGAGCTAATTTTAGGACCATTATGCGGTCCATTATGTGACCGCATAATCATTTCGTGGGCCGCATAATCCATCATAGATCCAACATAAAAAAAATTCCAGAGGGAAGTTCTGCGCCGAATTATGAGATCGCAGAATTGGTCTGCGGACCGCATACCAGTTGCAGAGTGAAGATGAAATCCCTAGTTCTGGAGGGCCATTAAGCGGTCCATTTTTCGAACCGCATAAGCGTTATATGGTCGCATATGCGACCACAGATCTGCATCGGGGATTTATTTTTCTAATTTTTTTGACCCGACCCTCCTTCGATATATTGAAGTAAAGAGCCACTTTTGAAGCAAAAATGTGATATTTGTAGCGAAAGGGAGTACTATAGAGTGAGAGGGGATGCTCCTAAGCTTATTGTTAATCAACTCTTATTCAAAGTTGAAGAATTCACAAGAAATATTCACTAGGTCTTCATCCTAGAGGTAAGATTCTACTTCCTAGCCCTTAATTTCATGATTTTACTGAAAATAGGTAATGAGAAAAGCAATTCTTGGGCGTGGGAGTTGTCCATTATGCATGCATGTACTATCAAGGGTTGGGGGAAGAATTTTGAGCTAAATTGGATAGACTTTGGGTAGTGGAATGAAGGAATCCATCATAGGAGGACCTTGAAATCATAATACTCACATAGTGTTGGATAAAATGCTCAAATGAGCTGGAACCATGAACGCCTTCCTAATTTGTTTTGAATTTTGCTATACCTCTAAATAGATCAAAGTTTCTAGGATTTTCGGAACAGTGTAGTGAATTAAGGAAAGCTCAAAGCGAGGTATGTTGGCTAAACTCCTCGTATAGAATTGAACTCCACAATGTCCTTGAAAGTCCGGAGTTTCTCATTATAAATTTATTATTCCAATTAAGCAATGTGTCAAAAGATATATGTGTTCAATATGTATTCTGAAAATTCCTGTTATGTTGTGTTACTAATTGAGAATGTGTTCAAAGTATGAGTTGCATGTCTAAATGCTATAACTTCTAGTCGTGATTCAAGCGAAAGCTATTATGCCAAATTGTGTAAGAATTCTCAATGTTCTTAAGACTCTTACTTGATCACATGTTTACTCAAGTATTGAATATAAATGCTTTATTGTTAATGATCCGTGATGATGTTTGAAAGTGAAAGAGGTGAGCAGAGCATGAAACATGAAACACGGCCAAGTGCCAAGAATGATATTACATTTGGTGCCACTAGTGCCAATGAAACTAAGAAACATGTAAAAGATTTTGAAATGATTTGTGACTCTATTAAATAACATAACACTTTGGGAGTATCGTTAGTCACCGAGAAAGGGTAGGTTAAAATAGCCTAACCCTGAAACTACACATACCAATGTAGGAATGGATTGTAATGATTCTGTTCATTTGGGACGAGATTGATGTGAAGAAATATTCCCCTTTATTGGGATGAGATGATTTCTAGAAAATGGTGATGTCAATCCACACTGTATTGTTGTGAGATGGCCTAGTTGGTCGGGTCGTGATCGGACGCCATGCAACACACATGGTGGTCATTATGCTGAAAATTGTGATCGAGTTAATGATTGAAACTGTGATAGTGATTGTGATTGTCGTTGATGTCTTCGGGTAAGATGGCCTAGCCAATCGGGTCGTGATCAGACTCCGTGCTAAAATCACAATGGTATATCGGTGATAAGATCTCCCAACCTAAAATAATGGAAATTTACTTGGCACTTATCTTGCTCCTAATTTGATGTTTTAGCATTGTTTGAGGCTTCCATTGATTTATGATTATCCTTCCTTGGGTTATCATTCGTTCTAATGAGATGGTGCTTAGTCTTACATGCTAGTACTATTTCATATGTACTAATGTCGCTTTTGCTGGCTGTGCTGCATTTTTAATGGATGCAGGTGGTTCCGCAATAGTTCTGCAATAGGTGGCATTGATCATTGATAATAGTACACCCTCTTCTAAGCAGATTTAGTGAGCCCCACTTCATTCGGGATCGTTTATCTTTTGTCCCATGTGTATTATGTTTTGAGGTATAGTTGGGGAGTTGTTGCCAACGTTATCATAGTATTTCATATCCATAGAGGCTCCGTAGGCACAATGTGGGTGGTATATGGGTGTTAGGTGAGTCAAACTAGCCTGGCTGTATTTGAATCACTTGTTGCACTTTAATTATGACTGTGTATGTATTTTGAGACTATATAAAGAAGTGACTAATGGTAATGGGATTGGCATCGTTCATGGAATCCACTCAATATTTAATTAATGATATAAATATATCTTCTCATTATTCATGGGCGAGTAAGATAGAAGGTATTGTACAGGCTTGCTCGGCCTAGGTATCTCGGTTGAGCGCCGGTCGCGCTCCCCTTGTTCGGGGCATGACAATTATGGTCACAACCCTAAGCCTTTAACCCAATTGGAAAAACCTCAAAAACCTCAAAAGTATTTATTTATAATTTATTTTATTTATCTTGCATTCATTAGAGTAACAACAGAAATAGAAAACAAAACCTTGTTGTGGAAGTGTAATCTTAGATAACCTATTTACTTCCTTCAAATATATACTCCTAACTCCCATTATAACTCCTAGTGGATTTGACCCCGACTCCTAGTTGGGTAATTATTATTGCATATGACCGTGTCATATCTCTTATTAGGGTGTGTTGTGGACGTGATCAATTTTTGGCGTCGTTGTCGGAGTGTAAAAACGGTGTGAGCTATATATTTGAGTGTGTTTTTTGAATATCTTCTTTTCCTTCCGTGTTACTAATTTGTTTAAGAAATTGTAGGTGCAACCATGGCAAACAATGAGCTCGGAAATTTACCTTTAGGGGATGTGGACGTCGAGGATGATCATGTTGATGATGTTCCTCTTGAATCTCAGGCCAATAGAAGAGGCTGAGTGCCTCATGACAATGTCCATGATCCACCCCCACCTCCACCACGAGCAGATCCACACCGGATATTACCCAATGAAGCATATGCAAGTGCAATAGTCCCTCCCCGTATTAAGGCGGGCAACTTTCAACTTACCAATGTGATGCTCATTTTGCTTGAGCAACGGGGTTTATTCACCGGTGCTCCAACTCAAAATGCGTACAAACATTTGAAATGGTGTATGGACACGTGTTGGGGGATTAAGCAAACAAATATCTCCGAGGATGCATTGAGGCTAAGACATTTTTCCTTCTCTTTACGGGTGAAAGCTTTATATTAGTTGGAATGATTGCCAAACCATTCCACTCACACTTGGGATGAGTTGGCTAAAAGTTGATTTATAAGTTTTTCTCTCTGGTGCACATGGCTACACTTCGGGATGTGATTTTCGCATTCAAGCAAGAGCCAAATGAACCACTACACAAGATATGGGAACACTATAGAACAATGGTTAAGGAATGTCCTAACAACGATATGACGGAGAATATGATTCAACAAACTTTCTATCGTGGGATTAACACAACCAACCAATTTGTAGTGAATCAACTTGCCGCTAGGAATTTCAATACTACGCCTTATGCGGAAGCGTGTGAGATTTTGGATGAGTTGGCGGAAACATCATCGGCTTGGAAATCCCGGGCTAATGTTCCACGAGGTGATCCGAATGTGATCCACCTTCACAAAGAGTTGCATGACCATGGGAAGGCCATTACTGAATTGAGTACCACTATGAATCAACTAGCAAAGGGTCAAATTCAACAAGTGCAAAATCCTAAGCAAGTCAATGCCATGGAAGGGATGAACAAGATAGTTGTTTTGATCAAGATGATTCTTATAATGAATAACAAGAGGAGGTGCAATATGTGAACAACTTTCAAGGGCAAAAAAAACCTTCCAAGGCCCAAACCAACAACAATAGCGACATCAAAACAATCAAGGCGATTGGAATTCTAACAACCAAGGAAATTAGAGTCATGGCAATAGTAAAGGGAATTGGCATAAGAACAACAATCAAGGAAATTGGAGTGCAAATAATAAAGCAAATTGGGGGGGGGGGTAACAATCAGGGCGGATGGAACAATAATCAAGGCAACCGGGGGTCGTATTTTCAAACGCCCCCGATGTATCAACAACCAAACAACCCGCCTCTTTATCCTTCTCATGGTCCAAGTTCTTCAAACACTGAAATGGGGCGTATTGAGAATATGTTCAAGCAAATGATAGAAAAGAATGCCGATTCGGATGCCAAACTTGCCTCACACAACACATCGATCCACAACATAGAAGTGCAAATGGGGCAAATCTCTCAAGCTCTAAATTCTCATCCTAAGGGGGCACTACCAAGTGACACGGTAGTAAACCCAAAGGGTGGAAACAACACGGGGCATGCTATTGCCGTTACTACAATAAGTGGAAGAGGTGGTAATGCACCCACCTCAAGTCAAAGGCAACTTGTGGATGATGAGCAAGTGGTATAAGAAGAAGAGGTCCCGAACAATGTGATGCAATCAAATGATGAAGTTCGGATTGATATTGATGATAGTGTGGAAGAGACTCAAGAGGAGGTGAACCCATCTAGGGATCACATCAATGACATACCGGAGCCGGTAGTGCGAAAGGCTAATGCACCATTGCCTAAGCCTCCACCTCTGTACTCTCAAATACTTGCCAAGCAAAATGGAGAGAATCAATTCAAGAAGTTCATTCAAATCATGAAGAGTCTATCAATCAATGTGCCATTAGTTGAAGCTTTGGAACAAATGCTAGGCTAAGCAAAGCTATGAAGGATCTCATGACAGAGAAATTGCCAATAAATTTTGAAACCATCAAAGTCACTCATCAAGTGAGTGCATTTGTGCATTCAATGGCTCCTAAGTTGGAGGATCCCGATGCTTTCACGATTCCTTATACAATTGGAAGTGCTGAGTTTGAAAAATATCTTTGTGATCTAGGTTCAAGTATCAATTTGATGCCCTATTCATTCTTTAATACCTTGGGAATTGGTCAACCAACACCCACCTTTATGAGATTGCAAATGGACGATCACACTATGAAGAGACCTTTGGGAGTGATTAAAAATGTCTTGGTTCGTGTTTATAAATTCATTCTTCCAGCGGATTTTGTCATTGTAGATTGTCAAGTTGATTATGAGGTGCCAATTATTCTTGGGAGACCTTTCCTTGCTATGGGGAAGGCTCTTTGTGATGTTGAAGCCGAAGAACTTACATTCCGGGTTGGTGATGAAAAGGTGGTCTTCCATGTGTGTAAGCCCATGTGGCAACCAAATAGAAATGAGGTGTGCTCTTTTGTGGACTTGGTGACCAATGTTATTGTTGATGATCAAGTGCTATGATCAATGTTGGTGATATGTTGGAGGTCGTCTTGCTCAAATTTGATGATAACGAGATGGATAAATTCATGGAATGTGCGAACTCTTTGCAAGGAATGGGGTCGTATATCTATGCTCCCCGAAGAATATCCCTGGCTATTGAAAATAGGACAACTCCTCCTACAAAGCCTTCTACTTAAGAGCCTCCTACCTTGGAGTTGAAGCCATTGCCTCCACAACTTCGGTATGAATTTCTTGGTCCATGTTCTACTTTGTCGGTTATTCTTTCCTCTTATTTGGCTAACGTGCAGATAGACTCCACTTTGGCCGTGCTAAAAGGGAATAAGAAGGCTATTGTGTGGACTTTGGCGGATATTCAGGGGATAATCCCAGCATTTTGCATGCATAAGACCAACTTGGAGTAAGGATCCAAACCATGTATTGAACATCAAAGGAGACTCAATGAGGTTATGCAAGAAGTCAATAAAGAGATTATCAAGTGGTTCGATGTCGGGGTTGTCTAACCCATCTCCGATGATTCGTGGACTTCTCCAGTTAAATGTGTCCCAAAGAAGGGGGGGCATGACGGTGGTCACAAATGACAAGAATGAGTTGAATCCTATAAGAACGATGACCGGATGGAGGGCGTGTATGGACTATCGCAAGCTCAACAAAGTCACAAGGAATAATCATTTTAAACTTCATTTCTTAGATAAAATGCTTGTTAGATTGGACGACCGTGCTTTATATTGATTTCTTGATGGGTATTTGGGATACAACCAAATTCTTATTGCTCCAAAGGATTAAAAAACAACATTTACATATCCCTATGGTACTTTCACCGTCAAACGGATGCCATTTGGTTTGTGAAATGCACCGGCAACTTTTCAAAGGTGTATGATGGCTATTTTCACGGACATGGTGGAGGACTACATTGAATTTCTCATGGATGACTACTCGGTGGATGGAGATTCTTTTGATGATTGTCTTGCAAATCTGGATAAATTGTTGGCTAGATGTGAATAATCAAATTTAGTGCTTAATTGGGAGAAATGCCATTTCATAGTCCAGGAAGGCATTATCCTTGGCCACAAAATCTCAAAGAATGGAATTGAAGTTGACAAGGCAAAGATTTATTTGATTCCTAAACTTCCACCTCCAACTTCGGTAAAGGGTGTGCGGAGTTTCTTAGGCTACGCAGGTTTCTACCGGTGCTTCATCAAAGATTTCTCTATGGTGGTGAATCTATTGTGCAAGCTTCTTGAGAAGGATGCTAAGTTCAACTTCAATGATAATTGAATGAGAGCTTTTGAATTGTTGAAGTTCAAGTTGACAACTACTCCCACAATCACCGCTCCAAATTGGAGTGTCCTTTTTGAACTCATATGTGATGCAAGTGACGTAGAAGTTTGGGCTATTTTGGGGCAACACATCAACAAGATTTTTCATCTGGTCTACTATGATAGTAAGACCATTAATAGTGCCCAAGTCAACTACACCGATACGGAGAAAAATCTCCATGCCATTTGTGTTTGTAATTGAAAAGTTCCACCCGTACTTGATGGGTGCAAAGGTTATTGTCCACACAGATCATGCAGTACCTCAGTATTTTATGAGCAAGAAGGACTCCAAAGATCAGTTGATGAGATGGGTGATTTTTTTGCAAGAGTTTGATATTGACATCCAAGATAGAAAAGGGAGTGAAAACCAAGTGGCGGGCCACTTGTCTCGTTTGGAGGAGGAGGGGAGGCGACACGATAGCCTTGAAATCAATGACTCCTTCCCCGATGAGCAACTCTTGGCTATTTCAATGAAAGAGGTTACATGGTTTGTGGATCTAGCAATTTTCCTTGTGTGTGGAATCATCCCGGATGACATCTCTTCAAACAAAAGGAAGAAGCTCAAACATGATTATCAAGATTATTATTGGGATGAACCATACCTCTTCCGGATTTGTACGGATGGGGTGATTAGAAGATGTGTACCGGAAGAAGAGCAAGGTGAAATTCTTGGGACTTTTCATTCTTCTCTATATGGTGGTCATCATGGTGTAGCAAGATCGGCGACTAAAGTGCTAAGTTGCGATTTCTATTGGCCCACGCTTTACAAGGATGCTAGTGAGCTAGTGAAAAGATGTGATGAATGTAAACAGACCAGTGGAATCTCAAAGAAAAATGAAATGCCTCTCACTACCATTTTGGAGATTGATATTTTTATGTGTAGGGTATTGACTTCATGGGTCCTTTTATGAGTTCTTGGGGAAATACCTACATCTCGGTCGCAGTAGATTATGTGTCCAAATGGGTTGAGGCCATTGCCTAACCCAACAATGAGGTGAGAAGTGTGGTGGCATTATTGAAGAAGAATATTTTCACAAGGTTTGGTACTCTGCGGGTAATTATAAGCGATGGGGGTCACATTTTTTCAGCAAGACTTTCGACACTTTACTTAGAAAGTATGGTGCTACTCATAAAGTCACGACTCCCTATCGTCCACAAGCTACCGGACAAGTGGAAGTTTCCAACCAGGAGATAAAGAGTGTTTTGTCCAAAAAGGTGAATGCTAATCGGACGGATTGGGCCAAGAAGCTTGATGATGCACTATGGTCTTATCGGACGGCTTACAAAATACCTATTGGAATGTCACCATACCGGTTGGTATTCGGGAAAGCTTGTCACCTTCCGGTAGAACTTGAGCATAAGGCCATGTAGTCTCTAAAGAATTTGAGTCTTGATTGTGATGTAGCCTCTAACTTGACCGTTGCACATTTGAATGAATTGGATAAGTTCCGGTACAATGCTTATGCAAGTTCGTCCTTCTACAAAGAAAAGATGCAATATCTTCATGACAAATACATTTGGAACAAAGAGTTCAAGGAGGGAGATCTTGTATTGTTGTTTCACTTAAGGTTGAAGATGTTTCCCGGGAAGTTAAAGTCTAAATGGAGTGGTCCTTTTGAAATTGTAGGTGTGATATCTTTTGGTGCATTGGACTTGAAGAACAAAAACAATGAGGTATTCTGAGTCATTGGTCATCGGGTGAAGCTCTACTTGGGGAAAGTTGGAGATAGCCATGTCGTGGCGGTCATTCATTTCAATTAATTGTTTTCTAGGTCGTGTCGTGACGTTAAATTAGGCATTTCTTTAGAGGAAACAAATGTTTCTTTTCTTTTTATTTTGGTAGTTAGGTGTTATTTTATTTCTAACATGATTTGAAGTGTGCTACAGGGCTGAGTGTGACTTACAGGAACTCTGGACAAAAATGTGGCTAAGTGTTGGAAGAAGTGCGGACCGCAGTTGATTTGTGTGGATCGCATAACTTGGAATGTTGTAGAAAAAGAGCAATACGGCCACACAATTTTCTTGCGGACCGTACAAATGAGAAATGGAAAATACAAACTCTCTGAAGTTTGATCCTGTCAGAGAAGAGGTCGATGTGCGACCGCAAGGGAAATTTGCGACCACACAAGAGATCTACGGCCGCACACAAACTTATGCAGACTGCAGATGACATGCTAAAGATAATTCCCCAGGTAACAAAGTTCCCACCACACATGAAAATGTGCAGCCGCACTCGACCTTCTTCCCCTTTCATATACCATAAGTATAAATAGAAGGGCAGGGTCAAGGGTTACGATTTTCACTCTCTGAGCACCAAAATAGCACTGTCTTGAAAATTCACGATGAATCTATCTGTCCACACACAGAACATCTTTGTTCAGTCACTCACCATACTCATTCATCTGGTATGTTTCACTTTCTTGTTAATCTTTTTCTTTTAATTTGTAGAGTTTTAGTCATTTTTAGGCCATTTGTGAATAGAATTCAATTATGCATTCATGTGGGGATAAATATGTAATCGGTTCACTAATATGTGCTTTATGGGGACTAGTTTAACATATTTTCATGCCTCTATGTTGTTTCCATGTCAAAATTTGCACAAAATTGCAAAACCTAGATAGAAAACAAAACTAGACTATTGATACTTTTTGAATTCTGCGGCCAAACGTGAAATTGTGCGGTCCGCAAATTTTGATTTTAGGGCAACATAGTAAAGAAGGGATCCGTGGCCGCAAGATATAATGTGCGGACCGAAGATTTCCAATTGCAGTCGCAAAATAGCTCTATTACTGTCATCAGAGAGTTTACACTTTTTGACTCAAATGTGCGGCCGCAAGTCTAATTGTGCGGATCGCAAAAAACAGGTTACAGCCGCACATCAGCCAATTCCCTGTCATCAGAGAGTTGGAACATTTTTGGATTCAAAGGTGCGGCCACAAGTGAAATTGTGCGGACCGCATTTCACTTTTGCGGCCACAAGGAAAAATTGTGCGGTCCGCAAGTCCAAATCTATGGCTGCAAGAAAAGTGTGCGGATCGCAGTTCTAGTTTCCTGCAAGCATGCTTTGACAGTGTACCCTCACTATGTCTTCTAAATTATTTCTTACCTACATGTCTCTTGGGTATGTTTGAACTTTGAATTGCAACTAACAATCTCCTTTGCTTGATACAGATAATGGTTCGATCTAGGGGACGAGGCGACACATTTAAAGGAAGGGGTGAACCTTCTCGAGGTCAAGGCAAAAGTGCCTTACCCCTTGGCCAACAAAAAACAATTACAAAGAAAGGTACAACTGACATAGGAAGAGGTGCAGATCTCTCTGAGATGAGCTCATATGTCCCATCTAGGGAAGCATCAGAGGGCAACTTAGCCTATGCAGGAGCAGTCGGCCATACAGTCAAAGTCGCAAGAGAGATACCAACTCAGGGATGAGTCGTCCTTATTTCATAACACTTCTGAGGGATCAGAAAGTGCTAGTCATGCTTCTAAGCCATCGGCTACACCTGTCCCTTTGTCACAAGATAGACTAGTTCAGGATATCCCCGATGATGGCAGAGGTACAGATGCTACAGCTGCCGACCTTGAAAGGTCGAAGACGACACAGGTTTGAGAGGACAGATTTGTCAGCTTGGCTGCCTTCACCAGCTTTCGTACATAGTGGCCAGTAAGGTCGCTAACTCTCGAGCGACAGTTCCTATTGTAAGATTTAGAGAGGTACAACCTAGCAGTGTGGAGACAGTTCATGGAACGCAAGGGATGGATGTCGTTTACTCAAAGTGTAATGGAAGCTAAAGATTACCTGATCCGAAAAATCTATGCAAATGTGGCTCACATAAAAAAGGGACAAAAGTGACTAAAGTACATAACTTAAAAGTGAGATTTGATCAACATACACTCAACACGTACTTGGGTTCGAAGATGTTAAGCCAAAGGAATATTTTGAGAAGTATGCATTGTGAGACGTAGCCCGGCCTTAGTTAGCGGAAATTCTAGCAACACCAGGGCCACCATCTCCATGGTTTGCCAATGGGGTTCCTATCCACCGGAGCACTCTGAGTTTCGAGGCGAAGGGGTGTCCAACCTTTGTTTGTAGCAGACTGGACCCGAGCCAGAATGAGACCTATTTTCCGATTCCTTGGTCAGTTCTAGTTTCTTCTATTATGAACTGGTACCCTATCAATGTGGGTGCCATGATGTCGGTCAAAATTACAGTGATTGCTCAGCAAGATGACTCATCCTACCCGTATCCCAACACTATTACAGAATATCTCACGGATTCAAGGGTAGAGCCGAGGGATTATGACACAAAGGTGAGGTCGAAGAAGCCTTTTACTTGGTATTCACAGGTGTATGCGAACAATCCAAAGAAGAAAAATCAGCCTCCTACCACCACGGGCCAGTCTGATGAGCCAGCTACGGTAGCTGTTGAGGTAGTTGATCGAAGAACTGGATAACCTCCGAAAAGAGGTACACAAAATTACTACAGTCAGAGATCTTCCATTTGACATGTTACCTCACCCGCATCGGCCGACACTAGATCCTGTAGCACCATCTACATCGGTAGCACCAGCTACTAGTTTAACAAGCCAGACTTTACTGTCAACACTGCTGAGGCAGTGCGCGAGATGTTCACCAACCCGGCGACACCCATAGTCGAGGATGATGAGATCTAGTTGGTTGAGTCGGAGGGCGATGACATTGTTGGGGACACTGAGATGTCCAAGGAGCTATGAGGAGTTTTCTTCACTCTTTCCCCTCTTTTACTCGTATTTTGTTAAGCATTAGGGACAATGCTTATCTTTATTCGGGGGTGGAGTTTTTTTATTATATTTGATACATCCAGAGACATGTTTCCTATAATAACTTGATATTATTTTCTCTTTTCTTATTATGTATATATTCTCTTTCTTTTTCTCATTATGTATATTCGTTCTATCTTCAGTAGTTTTTGCTTATTAGCTTACTTAGTAGCTTCTTTATATGTTTTGGTAGATAATAAGCCTTTGGTTTTCTTAATTACATGGTTCTTTCCAAAGGTAGTTATTGTGTGAACCGGGTGACTCGTCCCAACGATGGATGGCGTGACAACCTTCTTAAGGGAATGAGTCTGTTTTGGTGTTTAGGTAATAATAGTAGTTGTAATGAATAAAAAGACCTAATTAAGTCATGCTCGAAGATTCAACCATTCTTTAATTAGTACCAACACACTTAACTACGTGTTTATTGTTAGAGACAATGTTATTGAAAGAAATAGCTCTAGTTAGTGACTCTGTGACTCTTCTGTTGACTTTGGCAAACATAGAGTGATTTAATTGGACCATAGTGATATTTAAACTTGAATGTTGTCGTTGTGGTCCCTCGACTCTATCCTCTTTAATAATCTGGTTGCGTGAGGGGTGAGATGAATGTTGCTAGTCCAATTATCTGTGTGAAGGGTCTAAAACTTGCCCCGAATGTGTTTCGAGACGAAATCCTAAGTTTTGCTTTATTTGAGAAGTAATTGTGGGCTCTCCTTGGCCCGTTTGAGTTTTATATTACCAACCAATGTCATTATCCCTAGTCAACCCCTTTGAGCCTCTATCTTTTCTCATTTGATAATCATGTTACAAGCCTTTACCCATTTGGTCGTGACCCTCTCTTAGCACCCGAGCCTTCCTTAACACTCTCGTGAAACCAATGGCTTAAAACGTAAGTTTGGGGGAGAGAAGAGGAACTTGAAAAAGGTATCAAGGCACGAAAAGAGAAAAGAAATTATCACTATGAGAAGAGAAGGCAAGAAAAAAAAAAGAAAAACTAGAAAAATGCAAAAAGTGAATAAGTGGAAGGGTTTAATGGATTCAAAAAGAGGTAATGATCCCAAACATGGAGAAATCAAAAAGGGAGAAAAATAATGAAATGATCAAGAAAGAGTGATGTTAAGTCTCTCTAGTCCTCAATGAAAAGAAAGTGCCTCTAAGAATTGGCAAGTCTAGTGAGCTTACATCAGTGGCGATCTACATGAGGGGCAAGCTATGGTACTTGAAGCCGTACTTGTGACATTCTCTTAAGAGAGATGAGTGAACCTTTCATAAATCTTTGGATCGAGTGCTAAATTTATTAGGTGAGCCTGGAAAATAGATAGTAGAGGAGGAAGAGTTTCGAGTCCACCATAACCTATATGATAGAGCAAGAGTCCTTGATGAGTAAAGTCAATCCTTGAATCTCAAATGTCACATTAGAACTATATGTTCATGAATGTTTAACTTGTCGCCTTGTTGATAATACATGAGTAGTGTGGGTAATTGTTAGTCCAAAGTAATGTATGGATGGCTCACCATTGACTCGCTGAAATGACCTTTAACTTTTGGAGGTGGGAACTAATTTATTTGCTTGAGTACAAGCAAAGACTTAAGTATGGGGGAGTTGATAAGTAGGAATTTTGACTGCTTATTAGAACCTTTAGCCTTTGTTTTAGTCCGAAAGTATTGAATTGTGTTCCCGAAACTAATGAAATTGTGCAAAATTATAGGAATGCTGGAAGTTTGGTCCCTCGAGATGAAATTCAACTCAAAAAGGAGTATTTTGAAGCACAAGGCAATAAAGGGCGCAGATGAACAAAGGTCCAGTCCGCATAAGGAATTATGCGGCCGAAGAAGAAATAGTGGACCGCAGAATTCCATCTGCGGCCACAAACCAAGAAGAAAAATTTAACTGGACTTTCAGCAATGTGCAGACCACACAAGAATTATGTGGCCGCAGAACTGGGCTAAGAGTCAAAGATCAAAGAGTATGCAAAAAAAAAACAAGTCTAGGAGCCTTTGTGGATTGCGGACCGCACAAGAATTGTGTGGCCGCCGAAGACTGCCTCGCGGCCACATTCTAAAAATGTGCGGCCACAGAAAATTGCCTCACGGCCGCATTTCAGAATGTGTGGATGCAGAACTCCACTTCCTGGCAGCTGAAGAAATTTGCGAACCGCACATGGAATTGTGCGGCCGCAGAACCTACCGAGGGGCATTTTTGTTCGCGATTTTTGGCCCTATATAAATAGACGATTTTCACAAAATTAGGTAAAGTTTTAACATCTAAAGCTGCCGTAGCCGTTTTTCTTTACTATTTTAGGAAGTTTTACATTAGTTTGGTGTTTTAACATTAGATTTCATCATTTTAATCTTCCATTGTGAGTTTAATTAGCTTTTCTTCTCTATTTTTTGAAATTTCCATTATGAGTAGCTAGTCTTTTACTAGGGTTGTGACACAACCCCAGTGTGTAAACCTTATGGTTATCTAATTTAGTTCTTGTTTATGATTGGGTGTTGATTATTTAGCTTAGTTCATGCTTCAATTTTAGAATAAATGGTTGCAAACATTGAATCATGCCTATTTGACATAGTTTCTACTTGAGAAAAAGGAACCTAGTCTAGGCTAACTTAGCTAACAAGGAATTGGGTTAATTGGGAGAATTATTAGTCTAACTAAAGGGTTCAAACTAGAGATAGTAATAACCCGACTTGAGCTCTTATCAACTATTTTGGTTGATAGCCATTTGGACTTGAGAAAGCCAAATTGGACAAAATCACTCTCTGATCGAGAGGTATTGAGTGGGTATCACATAGTTGAGAGCTATAAGACACCCCAATCAA
The DNA here is from genome assembly GCF_000390325.3 of Nicotiana tomentosiformis. Lineage (NCBI taxonomy): Eukaryota > Viridiplantae > Streptophyta > Magnoliopsida > Solanales > Solanaceae > Nicotiana > Nicotiana tomentosiformis. The sequence goes on along the minus strand of NC_090820.1, from coordinate 75,961,391 downwards.
CAAAGCAAGCATTAACGTCTTTATCACATTAGGCAAATACCTAGGTTATGTTCTCAGCCCTAGGCCTTTAATCCAATTGGAAAAACCTCAAAAATATTTATTTATAATCTATTTTCTTTATCTTGCATTCATTAGAGTAACAGTAGAAATAGAAAACAAAACCTTGTTGTGGAAGTGCAATCTTAGATAACCCATTTGCTTTCTTCAAATATATACTCCTAACTCCCAGTGGATTCGATCCCGACTCCTAGTTGGGTAATTAATATTGCATACGACCGTGTCATATCTCTTATTGAGGTGTGTTGTGGACGTGATCATTCTCTTGGACAATATGCATGGGACGGGTAGTGTATCTATATGACACGATCTAGAATTGAATTAGAGCGATTTAATTAAACAACTTAAACATAGCAATCGAGTAGCAAGAGATGATTGTCTGTGCCCGCTAAATAATATGAGCAACCCCTACCCTAAGGGAGTTTTGAATTATTATTTATGTTGCACGGGGTGATACTTTAGGCTAAAAAACTTAGGACCCCCCTCGTTTATATGTTCATTTTTTGCATTTCAAATGTAGAATAATTAAGTTGTATACTGTAACTTCCAAAGACTTGTATTGATTATTTATATAGTTTAGTTCTTGTGCAATCTTCTCTACACTTATTTACATCATAGTAGAACCTTTTAAATTCCTTGTCTTCCCTCGCTTACATGATCGCATAGGACAATTATAATCTGATAATCTCAAATAGCATAAACTTTGGCCGGGACCCACTGTTGTGGACTTCGAATAGTGTCTAACACCTTCTCTTTGAGGTAATTTGAGCCCTTACCCGATCTTTGATTACGTAGACTGGTTATAACAGAGTTATTTACAAATAGGTGCCCCAACGCACCTCAAAATCATTAGGTGGCGACTCTTCTCTTTTAACACCCATGTTAAAGAGTTGGCACATGTTGAAACCCACTTTCGAGAGAAAAAGGGGCGCGACAATAATTCAATAGCAAAGAGAGAAATAGAAACCCAAACTTAGTGTGTTAGAGTTCCCAAACATTTCAGATGAACTCCGAGTATTGTTCGCACTGAGAAGGTCAGTTAAGCGAATTCTGGTGGCTTTGGCTTTCAGCCGGCCAAGAGCCAAAAGTTTCAGAATAAAATGAGTGAGTAAGTGAGGGAATAGTAATGACTTTTCCCTTTTTCTTAGGGGAATTTGGGGAGGGGTTTATATAGTGACTGATTAGGATGAACAAACATGGAAAATAATCAAAATAAACATAAATAGTAAAGAAACGATCTCATGCAAACCCGAATCATTAAAGGTGATGAAAATCTCATACCCTAGATGGGTCCAAACTTCTGAAAATCAGACGAAACGTGCAAATCATCCTCCATTGAACGTATATGGACGGAGTATCATCCAAATCCCAAAGATTTGTTATACCACAACCTATTCTTAGAGGTAGTACTTGCCAAAGTTAAGAAAGTACCTACGTAATACCATAAACACGTGACCAGTAGCGGAGGAACATATTTATGGTAAGAAAATAATGGCTGAATCCCATTATCGACGGGATATGGAGAAGGATTGAAAGGAGAGGCGGCTAGGGTTCTTCAGAGAAGAGGAGGGAGTTTGAGAGCGTTTAGGGGTGGCAGTCGGGTAGGGAATGGGTCTTAGGATTTGGGTGAGTGATATAAAGACAGCGAGGGATTTGTTATGGGTCGTTGATCCTTTGTGATGAACGGTTGAGATTAAAAAGGGAGGTGGGGCGGTTAGAAGCGGGGTCCTAACCAGGTTGGACACAAGGGGTCATTTGGTTTGGGCTGGGGTGATTGGGCCAAGGGTTTCGAGATTTGGGATGGTAATTTGGGTCAGAAATATTTGCCTAATTTGGGCCACGTTTAAAACAAATTAAATTAAAGGAAAACTAAATTAATAAAATAGCTAAATAAATATAAAAATACTATTTATGCAACTTAGAATTTTAAAAATAATAATCAAAGATTTTAAAAATATAAAAATATTATTTTAACCCAAATTAAATAATAAATGTAATTAATTGCAAAGTATAGGTTGTTATCGTAAATATTGTAAACAATAATAAAAATAAAAATATAATTATATAAATGGAGTAAAATATTATAAAATATGCATATGCGTATAAATTACTAGTTTAAATTACTCAAAATAATTTGGAGGATTATTAGTAAATATTGAATAATTAAAAATGCAAGAAGTCAACTTTAAAGGATTTAAGAATTATAGAAATCACTTATATGACCCTTACAAAATGGGTATTATTGCAAAATAATATTTGGAAAGTATATGGAATACTTTATAAAATGTGAGAGCAAAATTGGGTATCAACAGCTTCCCTTCTTTACCCGAGAATGATGAAAGAATTGCCGGGTAAAGAAAATGATGACAAATTTTGTCCAAATGAACAAGGATGGGGTATGAGGTGTTTTAAAATAGCGACCAGACCCTAGTTCTTGAGTTGCCTACATATCCCAGGAATTACGGGAATCAGGGTGTGTGTTGTTCTGGATCCAACGACGGATGAGACCGATGAACTTGTGTTATAAAAGGGTCGTATGTTTCGAATAAAGATTTTCTCTGGGTATGGTAGTGTAACAAGTAGCGGATAATTTTAGGTGGAGCTATGAATGCGAAGTTGAACGTTATAGATGTACAAGACAAATGTTTGAGTGGTTACATGATAAAGAATAATCAATTGCTGGTTATCTGTTACATTTGAGATAATCAAAGGATGTGAACGTTGTGGACGAAAATCGGAGTGAGAATTACTCCTGTTTGTAGAATGGTTACCTCCTGAGTTACCTGTAAAACTTAAAACACGATGCACATGAATATATACAGTTATTGCGAAAAATTAAACATGATGCAAATTCCCTTCGGACAATGAGAGTTGTCTTTCGGGCGATGAGGATGATGTCCTTAGACCATGACGTCCTGGTCCATGGAGCGTATGATACGGGATTCCCATGCCATTAAATGGTGTCCTCGATCCATGAGGATGGTGCTTCTGGACTATCACGCATTTGAATAATGATTTGCAATTTTGAGAGATTATCAAGCCATGGAATGATGTCTTTGGACTATGAGGATGATGACTTCGTACTATGATGACTTCGAGCAATGTGGCATTGTTTCAGCGCATGAAATGCAGCGCATGAGGATATATCAATCGTTTGATAGAGGGAACATGTGATTCTTAGTCATATGTGAGAACGAGACAAGGCAATTCTTAGCCTTGTATGAGACGAGGGCAATGCTTAGCCCTATGCAGGTAAAGTCAGTGCTTCTCCTTATGCAATTATTGAGGTAGTGCTTAACCTCATGCAATGTAATGGAGACATCGCTTAGTCTCATGCAATGTAATTAGGGCAGTGCTTATCCCTAAGCAGCAAAAGGCAACGTTTAGCCTTATGAAATAATAGAGGTAGTGCTTAGCCTCATGCAATGTGATGAAGACAATACTTAGTCTCATGCAATATAATGAGGGCGGAGCTTAGCCCTGTCCAGAGAAACGCAACGTTCAGCCTTATGCAATAATGGAGGCACCTCATGATATGTAATGGAGACAGTGCTTAGTCTCATGCAATGTAATGAGGGCAGTGCTTAGTTGTAATGACCCGGCCGGTCGTTTAGAACATTTGCACTTTGCTTGGTTGTTTGAGGGCATGAGTAGCTACTTATGATGTATTATGACATGTGCGAATCGTCGGTTTTGGTTTTCAGGTTAATCGGAATCGATTTGAAAGAATAAATTTCATGATTTAAGCTTTAAGGTGGAAGAGTTGACCAACTTTGACTTTAGTGAATTTGACCGCGGAATGGAGTTTTGATAGTTCTGTTAGGTCCGGATGGTGATTTTGGACTCGGGCGTATTCCCATATTTGCAATTGGATATTTTTGGAAGGATTCGGCGCTAATTGGCGAAAGTTGAAAATTTGAAGAATTGAAAAGTTCATAAGTTTGACCGAAAGTTGACTTTGATGATATCGGATTCGGATTGTGGTTCCGGGAATTGGAATAGCTTCGTTAGGTCATTTGAGATGTGTGTGCACAATTTCAGTTCATTCCGAGTTGATTTGATACGTCTCAGCGCGAGTTTTGTAAATTGAAAGTTCAAAGTTCATTAAATTTAGAATTGAGGTGTGATTCGTCATTTCGATGTTGTTATGCGTGATTTGAGACCCCGAGTAAGCCCGTGTTATGTTTGGGACTTGTTTGTAAATTCAGACAGAGTCCCGAGGGTCTCGGGTGCGTTTCGGACGGGATTCAGATCATTTTGGAACTATTTGGTTAAGGCTCGTTTGGCAAGGATTCATGTTTGACCGCACTTGCAGAGTTATGGGCGCAAGTGGGGAGCCACAAAAGCGGTAGAGTTGTCACAGGAGCGAAAAGGAGCATAGTTTGGAGTCTTCGCAGGTACGGATATTGGGACGCATCTGCGGCCCCGCAGAGGCGATGGTCTGGGGCGCAGAAGCGAGCTCGAGCGCAGAAATGTGTTTGGCTTCGCACTTGTGGTTGCGTAGAAGCTGATGGAAATATGCAGGTGCGAGGGGTCAGCTGACTAGTGGAGTCCGCAGAAGCGGAGTACGTGTCACATAAGCGACGCCGCTGAAGCGACTTATGTGTTCGCAAAAGCGGAAATGAATGGGTAGAAGCTTTTAAATCGATGGTTCGGTCGTTTTATTAATATATAGAGCTATACACCTCGGATTTAGGCGATTATTGAAGCAATTTTCACCATATGGATTGGGGTAAGTGTTCTCTACTCATTTTTTGATTATATTTCAGGAATCCATTCTCCTTTTTGGCATTTGGATTATGAATTTTAAAGCGAAATTGGGGGTTTTAGCCTAAAGTTTCATAGAGTGAGTTTTTGAGTTTTGAAGATCGATTCGGAGTCGGAATTGGGTGAAAATAGTATGGTTGGACTCATAATTGAATGGGTTATCAGATTTTATAGATTTCATTGAGTTCTGAGGTGCGGGCCTGGGTTGTACGTTAGGGTTGATTTTGGGTTTTTGATTAATTTGAGTTGCTTTTGGCTAGTTTTGAGTCGTTTGGATGTCAGTACACGTGGGATGGTATTTGTGGAGTATCGATTCACTTGCTCGGTATTGGATTTGGCTTGTTTGAGGTAAGTAACACTTCTAAACTTGGTGCTGAGGGTATGAAATCCCAAACTACGTGTTATATGATCGATGTTGAGGTGACGCGCATGCTAGGTGACGCGCATGTGGGCGTGCACCGTGTGAATTGTGATTTAGTCGTTGTGTAGCTATTTCATCTGAACAATTTTACCGTACTCTATGTGTTAGAGCACTTGAGCGGTAATTCATACTAGAAATCATGTTTAGGCTATATGCCTGTACTATCGGGACCCATAATGGTCGTTCTTTGCTTATAAGTTATTTGTTTAATTGCAGTTATGTACTCAGTCGTATTCATCATTACATATCATATCTCAGTCTATGATATTGTATATTGTCACATCTCATATCATTGATTTGGGCTGCTTAGAATGAGGGTTGTGAGCCCAAGAGACTAGAGAGATTGATGACTGAGTGAGGCCGAGGGCCTGTTGTGAGTGATATTTATGGGATCGGCTGCACGCCGCAGCAAGCTTTATCGATTCATGCCAGGATTTGGCTTATTATAGTGCTTGGGATAGATCGGCCCCTCCGGAGTCTATACACCCACAGTGGGCGCAATTTCTAACAATCATTTACATTAGGCTGGATATGCCCGTGTTCACTTGCATTGGGTTGGATCTGTCCTGGTTTATTTGAATTTTGGTTCATTTGCATTAGATTGGATTTTCCCTAAACATTTATATTTGGGATGGATCTTCCCCAGGCTAGATTTGCCCTAAATCGTACAAAGTGACTAACTGTTAGTTGCTATTTATATTAAGGGATGGATCTTCCCTAGGCTGGACCTGCCCCGTATAGTACTGAGTGATTGGGTACTCTGAGAGTGGAGTACGTGAGTTTATCACTGAGATGCATAGCATTTGACATGCGCACCTAAAATACATGCACAGAGATGCATTTCCAACTACTACCTGATTTTTGATGACATTCATGATTTTACTTGTATATTGACATGTAGGCATAGAGATGTAATTTCCCCATGCTATCTGAAAATGAAATATCTTATTTTTTATTGAAAGATTTTTGGGAAGAATCACAGTTTTCAAACTTACCTATATATTTTTGGAGTTTTCGGTGAAAGATGTGGGATCTACTGTTATAGTTGAAAAGCATGCTTATTTTCCGTAACTGTGAATGAGTTGAGTTATTTCTTGTACCATCTTTATTATATTGTTATGAATTGTTGCTAATTATTGGATTTGGCTCTGACCCTTATCCCAGCTCGTCACTACTTACAACCTAAGGTTACTCTTACTACACTTCTATACCTTGCGTGCAGATATTGGATATTAATGTTGTTGTGCACGGCGGAGGCTGGATTTGAAGATGTACCCAAATTCTAGCTACATATGCCTCTTGTTCATGGTAGCTTTAGACTTATGAAAATCTATTTTTGTACATTCAAACTGATCATGTATTTATTTCATACAAGATTTGTAAACTCTAAATCTTAGAATTGATTCAGCTTGAAACATAACCCTTTTAATTCCTTCCAAGCATTCGTATGCGCATGTGAGCGCTCGATATCAGATGTGCGTTGACAACTCGTGATTCCATGGATGAAGTGCGAGATGTGATTTTTGCGTGTCAATGATGGTCCAAACTGGAGGAGTTGAGGCTAGGGTTTTGACTGTAGCTTGGGCATGGGGATTTCGGTTGTGTGAGCAGGTGCTTTTGGACTTATATGTCTGGTAGTGTCCTTATGAGTGGAATTTCTAGCTCGATGAGTGGTTGGATGGCTATGTGATGAAGTATGATGTGACTTCGGAATGTGTTTAGACTATTTGATTATGACGAGAATAGTTTGCTTGAGATGCAAAAAAGACTATTGTGTTCTAGATTTCTGTCTCGACTGATGAGTGTGTTGAAAGATCTTTCAGGAAGTATAATAGTGGAATGAAGTGCATTTTCATGTCTTGTTGTGAATTCAGACTCAGGAAGATTAAGTGATTGCGTAGTAGTTGTGACTGTGAAAGGGTATAAAGAGATGTCAGTTTGAGGTTAAGTAGGTGGGTTATAACTTGCGGGGTAATCTACAGAAGAGTGATCCTTATAATGTTGTGTGGATTCCCTCTTTTCTACCGATGGGTTATAGTGGTGCGATTTTAGTTTGGATCGGTTTCAATAGTTGACCTGACTGTCACGTGAATGTATGCGAGCTTAGTAAATGATTGGAGGTACTATATGGTTTGTGTTGTGTGAAATTATGAATGATTTAGTTGAATCTCCCTACAACATTGTGGTAGTAAAAGGGTATGGGTGTTGCGAGTTATCAGATGTTTTATTCCATGAATTTGAGCCAAGTGGGGGAGTCTCATATCGACGAGCTGATTGCACGGTTATGTGTTGTATTAGTTTTGGTTTGAGGTATACTTGTGAATCAGTTATGGCTTGCAGAGGTTGAGATCAGGATGACTCGAGTGAGGGAATTTTTGGATAAGGGTTGTATTACACTCTATGGGTATATGTGAATCATGGAATGATTGAGTGGTTATTCGTGAGGGATGTAGTGTGTATGGTGTAGAAATTTGATCGGTTGCGCTAACGCGGGGCCACTTCCTTGGGTGTTGTTGTGCTAAGGGGCACAGGACGTTCGGCCCGTTTGGTCGGTGCAATTGAGATTTGAGTAGGGTGGATGACTTTCGAGAAAGTTCTAATGGATTCAAGATTTTCATGTAGCAATTGCGAATTTTTCCGGTTTTGTATATGGCTAGAATCTTAGATTTATACTGGATGGTGTCGAGACTCTCGGTATTTCTATCTCATCATGGATTTTACATTTCGGTATCAGAAAGGTGGAGGAAATGGCTTCAGATTCACAGAAGGTCTCTTTAGAGTGGGTCTCTCGATTGTGGTACTTTTGGGGTGCTTGAGAGGGAATACAACGACTTATGGGCCTTAGGGCAGCGTGGTTTATGCTAGGATCTTTTACGGTGAGATTTGGGTTAGGATCGTGGTATTCTAACAAGGAGAAGTGTCATATTGGGGGCAATTCGGAAGGAACTCGGAGAAATAGGACAGTTTGGTAGAAGGTTGGATCATCACGATAATGGGTATGATCGGTCCTTTGGATACTTATGATGTGGTGAGTCTCTATAGTGGTTCTGTGACAATACTCTTGGGTTTGTCGACCTATGTGGCTTGGTTGAGTTAGAGAGATTCAATTTTGATGGCTTGGTTATGTGCAAATGGGTTTCGAAGAGTTCTTGATGGTTTCTACCACAGTTTGAGATAAATATTTCCTAGCGACATGAGGAGCATGTTGCGTATTGTGACTGTCTCCTTGATGGGATGAAATGGAAGGTTTCAGACTGATCGGGTATGTATTTTGCTGGTGACTCAGAGTTGATTATGAGATTCTCCTACTTTTCATATGATGGCATGATAGATCCGTGTATTGTGTAAGATTGAGATTGCATATGCAAGGTCACAGTTAAATTTTGAAGGGAATGTCATGAATTCTTAGACAACATGGACGGTTTAATATGTATAAATGAATGTTATTACTACTTGGTATTTCCTGAGATGGGTGCACATTTCAGAAGGCGCATTGTGTTTTGACTTACGGATGATTCATTGGTATTGCGGTACTCGCTTGGTTGATCTACTGCTGATATTCGGATTTTGCTATGTGGCACGAAAGAATTATCAAAATATTCCTCGTGGGATGATCGTGCACGAGAGATGTGTTAGACATTCGGGCGATGGAGTTGGGATCAAATAGGGTGATTTGTGTGCTCTATGGATTTGGACACTGGACTTCTCAGGAGCAGATTGTTATGTGGTTGTGGGTGAAAAATATGGCCAAAGCTAGGTGGAGAATATTATGTTTTATGATTCAGTCATTGTGGACTTTCGGAGGGTTATCTATCTATTTGTGGGTAACTAGAGTTGGTTTGGGGTCCATTGGTAGGCCCAATGAGGATGTGCATACTACACCGGGTCAGATTGGTTGACTTCGTACTGCTATTGTTAAGGGATGTTCCATTCGGTTAGAGTTGACCTTATTCGTGTTCTGATATGTTCTATGAGTTACCATTTTATGCCACGGTGGGGGTGTGATTCCTTGGTTATATGGACACATGGTGCGATTATATTTAGGCCTTATAGCGGAACTTGAGCCAAATGGGTATTAGGGTGTTGAATGAGTGATTGCACATTGGTTATGTTTTTTCCAGACTGTGGTATTGTGTTAATTATTTCTCCGTGGTTATGGTCATGCATCTTGGGTACTTTCTTTTTAAGCAACCATACCACTCGGAAGCACTTTCCTAGTGGCTAATATATAAATAAAATCCCAAAATGGATCCAAAGCTTACAAGATGTCCAAACCAAAATAGAAGTTGCATGAAACTACTAGCTATTAAAAGATAGAAAAGCTAAAATATAATGAAGTATCTATTACAACATGATAAGTTGAATGTTTCCTTCTCCTATTAGTGTATGTGAATCCAATTGTCATTGGCAAATACCATGCAGCACCTATCAAGCTCTCACCATGCACCAGGGTATACTGTCCATGGGCTAAAATGAATTCCAAACATCTCCACCACAGAGTTGAAGCCAGCATAGTCTTCTAATTGTAGCTACTATATGATCTCCATATGCAGTGGATTGATTTTGTCCAAGTATTAATCATGTTCTCACTCATCAAAATTAATGTGAAGAAGAGGAGTCTGGCTTTACGCATGCTTTGCAAGGCAAAAGCCAGGGTTGAGTTGGCTTTAGGCATGCTTTACAAGGCAAAAGCAAGGGTTGAGCTGGCTTTAGGCATGCTTTGCAAGGCAAAAGCCAGGCTTGAGCTGGCTTTAGGCAGGCTTTTTAGGGAAAAAGCCAGGCTTGAGCTGGCGTTAGGCAGGCTTTGCAAGGCAAAAGCCAGGCATGAGCTGGCTTTAGCCAAGCTTTGTAAGGCAAAAGCCAGGCATAAGCTGGCTTTAGGCTGGCTTTGCAAGGCAAAAGCCAAGAATGAGTTGGCTTTAAGCAGGCTTTGCAAGGCAAAGGCCAGGCTTTGATATTATACCTTTTTGTGATCTTGTAAGATGAGATCCTTCCCTACTAGAACCTTTAATTTAGACATCATTCTAAACATTGCAAAACCATCCTCAGATTGAGCATGAAAGCATGCTAATACCACTGATAAATGATTCAACAATCTCCAAAAATACCACATGCAGGTTTGTGCAGAGTCCAATCTTGTGAAGCCATCAGTCTGGGGTTCTTCGCTTTGCTATCCTAACCCTAATGTTAGGTGATTGAGATTTGTCTAGATTGATCAACCTCCTCCCTGCACTAGGAAGTTTAGAGAATGAATGAAACTTAGATGTACCTGCAAAAGAGAACACAATGTTAGCTATAAAATCCGCCACTGAGTTTCCTTCTCTGAACACATGTTGAAAGATCACATTGAAGTTGTCCTTCATCTCTATAATTTTCTTCACATCATGTGCAATTACCCAAGGAGGATCCCATTCCCCTTCTATCGCCTTCTTCATCACCAATGAATCAGTCTCCAGTATGAGAGGGTGAAGATCATGCTCCACACAATATTCCAACCCTTGAAGAATAGCCTTAACTTCAGCTACCACATTAGTTGTCACTCCCAGGATTGCCCTTTGAAGCTCCATCAGTATTACATTTGTACCAACCATGAAAAGGAAGCTTCCATGTTACTCTTGTAGTGATCAATATAGGTTTATATCCTTCAAAGTATTGAATCATGTCTGGCCATAACAATGGAATATTAGGGATCCAAGCATACCTCATCCTTGCCAATTGATGCAATGTCCTATTTATCTCATGAATCACCCTATTTGTAGACACTGAACCACCATGTTTACCTGCATTTCTTCTCTTACAAAGCTCCCAAGTGATAATAGTTGGTACTGCTTGAAATAGTGGCTTTAATTTTGGACAACACTGAGCATACCACCAATGCCTTATAATCTGCTTTAATTAAATCAATTGCACAGAAATTCCAGCAGCCCTCATGAAAAAGTTCCATACCTTAAAGGCAGTAGGACTTGTGACAAATATATGCTCAATGGATTCTTCTTGGGGATGCTAACAACACCAACACCTAGACATCACCATTTGCCCTTGCCTCCTCCACATGTCATCAGTGGCTATTTTCTGCTTCCACAATCTCCACAAGAAGAAGGATATCTTGAATGGCAAACCTTTAATCCGCATTAACTTGAATTCTTGATTAGGATCAGCCCTATGCCTTAATATTCGCCAAGCACTACTAACACTGAACTTGCCTGAAAGAGTTGGCATCCAGTGTGGCCTATCCCAATATCCCTCGTTGCCTTCATAATGCACATTTAGCCTTATATGTTCTGCAATTTCCTCATTGAAAGTTTGATATAGCAGCTGATCATCCCATCCTTCCCCTTGCCGCAGTTCTGCCACCTCCTGAAGATCTTCATTGATTGGAAAGTCTTCCGGTAATACGTGATAAAGGGCACCCAATCCTGTCCAATTTTCATGCCAAATATTAGTTGTTCCACTCTTCAATTCCCATACGATCTCATGTTCTACTTCTTCACTAGCATTCAACATTTGTCTCCAAACATGAGACCCTCCCCTAAAATGCACCACTGTTGGTAGGTCCTTCTTGCAATACTTATTCCACATGAAATTAGACCACAAAGATTTTGTGGTCCTAAACCTCCACCATAGTTTAGCAAACAATGCCCTTGAGACATCATTTAATGACCTAAAACCTAGGCCCCCTTCCTCTTTAGGAAGGAAATGATTTTGCCATGAAGCCCACTGTCTGCTTCTCCCTTCTTCCTTTGTGCTCCAAAAGAACCTAGCAAAAGTCTTATATAGATTCCCCAGGATGCTGTTTGGTGGATCAAGGATTGATAACATGTGAACTGGCATACTTTGCAACACACTAGAGATGAGTGTTGCCTTTCCTCCAAATGACAGCAGCTTTCCTTTCCATGAATGCAATTTAGACTTCACCTTCTTGATAAGATCCTCATAATAGTCCTTCCTCTTTCTAGTGTAAAAAGTAGGACACCTTAGATATGTGAAAGGGAATTTACCTCTGACAAATCTTGTAATATCTCTAACTACCTGAAACAATCCATTAGCAACCTTTGAATGCATGTAGTATGAACTCTTATCTTTGTTGATCATCTGACCTGATATCTTCTCATAGTTCCCCAACACTTCCATAATCTTGCTCAAAGAGGGAGGATGAGCAGATGTAAAGATTATCGTATCATCAGCATATGCCAGGTGGTTTAAAGGATCAAACCACTTAGGCATTCCAAATCCCACAAATGACTTGTCTTCAAAGAGCTTATTCAAAGACCTGGAAAGTACCTCAGCTGATAGAATGAACAATGCTGGAGATAGGGGATCCCCTTGTTTCACACCCCTTGGGTACTTGAAGTCAAATTGCGTGTAGTTTTTGATTTCGGGCATGATGGCTTGAGGTATTTCATATGGACCAGTGTTTGGATGGGGTCACGCATTGCAGCGGAGTGATGTTGAGATATGATCCTTTGTATTAGATTTGTGTGTCTTGGTTCTACTATGTATGATGGGTTCATAGCATTGCGATTGTGGTGATACTTTTGAACTTGCGGGGTGGTTTTCTAGTTTGAGTCATTTTCCATGATTGAATACATTTTGAATGTTGTTTATTATGAACAGGTTGTGGCTTTAGGTTGTATTGGTGTGGAAAATCACTAGGTGGTTATGTTTGATGATATAGGTCATTGGACCTAGAATGGATACTATCGAATTTGATTACGGAAGAATAATATCGGAAGTTGGGTTAGGATTTGGCTTTGGTTCTTGTCGAATGAGAGAGAGAGCTCCAAGACTTGTTAAAATAATGAATGGTTACGAGTTCAACGTGTTTCTTTCATCATCGGTAGTGTACGAAGGTTTTAGAAAAAGGTTTTGTTTGATATGAGGTTTATTATCGGTATTGGGTTGTTTTGAGCAGCTATTGTGATCTGAAATTTAGCTACGAGTATGCGAGTCCTGTGGTATGTCATGTGAGTATATCTTGGGTTATGATTATGTCTTGATACAACCAGTTCAGACTTATATAGTGTGTAGATGCGAGGTTTGGGTCTTGTACAAAATTCCGGATGTTGGAATTGGATTCTGTGGTATACGGGCTAAGGTTGAAGTACTGATCTTCAGTTATGTTTGTGTTGTCAGGCCTAGATGGAATAAGGTGACGTAGGATCACCCCCGGGTATGTGAAAGGTAAGGTTACACGGTGGTTTGATGGCTTTGGAACGACTCTCGGCACGTTCGAGAACGAACGTATGTTTAAGTGGGGGTGGATATAACGACCTGACTGGTCATTTTGAGCATTTGCACTTTGCTTGCTAGTTTAAGTGCATGAGTAGCTCCGTATGATGTATTATGACTTGTGTGAATCGTCTGTTTTGGTTTTCAGGTTAATCGGAATCCATTTAGAAGAATGAACTTCATGATTTAAGCTTTAAGTTGGAAGAGTTGACCAAGTTTGACCCCCGAATGGAGTTTTGATAGTTCCGTTATGTCTGGATGGTGATTTTGAACTTGGGCATATGCCAAGATTTGCAATTGGATATTTCTGGAAGAATTCGACGCTAATTGGCGAAAGTAAGAAATTTGAAGAATTGGAAAGTTTATAAGTTTTACCATAAGTTGACATTAATGATATCAGATTCGGATTGTGGTTCCAAGAATTGGAATAGCTTCAATATGTCATTTGAGACGTGTGTGCACAATTTGAGTTCATTCCGGATTGATTTGATATATTTCGACGCGTGTTTTGAAAGTACAAAGGTCAAAGATTATTAAATTATGATTTGAGGTGGGATTCGTTATTTCGATATTGTTATGTATGATTTGAGACCTATAGTAAGTTTGTGTTATGTTATGGGGCTTGTTTGTATATTCGGACGGGGTCTCGAGGGGCTCGGGTGCGTTTTGTATGGGATACAGATCATTTGGAACTATTTGGTTAAGGCTGGTGTTGCAGGGATTCTGGTGTGACCGCACTTGTGGAGCTATGGGCACAGGTGCAGAGCCGCAAAAGCGGCGGAGTGGTCGTAGGAGTGAAAAGGGGCAGAGTTTGGAGTCTTCACAAGTGCCGAAATTGGGGCGCATCTACGGCTCCGCAGAAGCGATGCTTTGGGGCTTAGAAGTAAGCTCGAGTGGAGAAGCGTGTTTGGCTTCGCACCTGCGGTTGCTCAGAAGCGGATGGAAATCCGCAGGTAAGAGGGGTCAGCTGGCTAGTGGAGTCCGCAGAAGCGGAGTTCGTGTCGCAAAAGCGGCTCATGTATTCGCAAAAGCAGAAAGGACTAGGCAAAAGCTTTTAAATCGAGAGTTTGGTCATTTTATTTATATATGGAGCTATAGACCTCGGATTGAAGCGATTCTTGAAGCAATTTAACCATGTGGATTGAGGTAAGTGTTCTCTACTCGTTTTTTTTATTATATCATGAATCTATTCTCGTTTTTGGCATTTGTATTATGAATTTTAAAGAGAAATTGGGGATTTTCATAGAATGAGTTTTTGAGTTTTGAACAACGATTCGGAGTCGGAATTGGGTAAAACTAGTATGGTTGGACTTGTAATTGAATGGGTTGTCATATTTTATTAGTTTTGACGACTAAAGAGGCACAAGTTCGGGTTGGACTTTTGGGTTGATTTTGGGCTTTTGATTAAATATTGGATCTTTATCGATTGGGTTTTTTCCCTTTGTCGTTAATTGATGTATTTGAGTTGCTTTTGCTAGTTTCGAGCCGTTCAGAGGTCGGTACACGCGGGATGCCATTTTTAGAGCATCGCTTGGTTTGCTCGGTATTGGATTTGTCTTGTTCGAGGTAAGTAACACTTCTAAACTTGGTGCTGAGTCTATGAAACTATGAATTACATGTTATGTGATTGATGCTGAGGTGACGTGCGTGTTAGGTGATAGGCGTATAGGCGTGCACCGTGGGAATTGTGATTTAGTCGATTCCATAAAAGTGTGTAGCTATTTTATCGGAATATGTTTATCGTACTCTATGTGTTAGAGCACTTGATCGGTAATTTATGCTAGAAATCATGTTTAGGCTATATGGTTGAATAATCGGGACCCACAATGGTCATTGTTTGCTGATAAGTTATTTGCTTAATTGCAGTTATGGACTTAGTCGTATTCATCATTACATATCATATCTTAGTCTTTGTTATTGTATATTGTCACATCTCATATCATTGATTTGAGCTGCTTAGCATGAGGGTTGTAAGCCCGAGAGACTAGAGAGATTGATGACTGAGTGAGGCCGAGGGCCTATTGTCACTGATATTTATGGGATCGGGGTGCATGCCGCAGCAAGCTTTATCAATTCATGCCAGGATTTCGCTTATTATAGTGCTTGGGCTGGATCGTCCCCTCCGGAGTTTGCACACCCATAGTGAGCGCAATTGCTAGCAATCATTTGCATTGGGCTATATCTGCCCTAGTTTATTTACATTAGGCTGGATCTGCCCTGGTTAATTTGCATTGGGCTGGATTTTCCTTAAACATTTATATTTTGGATGGATCTTCCCTGGGCTGGATTTGCCCTAAATCGTACCAAGTGACTGACTATCAATTGCTATTTATATTGAGGGGTGGATCTTCCCTAGGTTGGACCTGCCCCGTACAGTACTGAGTGGTTGAATCCTTTGAGAGTGGAGTGTGTGGGTTCATCACTGAGATGCATAGCATTTGACATGCGCACCTAAAATACATGTATAGAGATGCATTTCCTCCCGCTACCAGTTTTTGGTGACATTCATGATTTCACTTATGTATTAACCTGTAGGCATAGAGATGTAATTTCCTCATGCTATCTGAAAATGAAATATCTTATTTGTTGTTGAAAGGTTTTTGGGAAAAATCACAGTTTTCAAACTTACCTATATATTTTTGGGTTTTCGGTGAAAGATGTGGGATCTACTGTTATAGTTAAAAAGCATGCCTATTTTTCCTAACTGTGAATGAGTTGAGTTATTTCTTGTACCATCGTTATTATACTGTTATGAACCTGACCTGTAACTGTTGAACTGTTGTTGGTTATTGGAGTTGGACTCTGGCACTTGTCCCAGCTCGTCACTACTCTCAACTAAAGGTTAGGTTTGTTACTTATTGAGTATATGGGGTCGGTTGTACTCATACTACACCTCTACACCTTGTGTGCAGATGTTGATGTTGATGTGCACGGCGGCGGCTGGATTTGAAGATGTACTTGCATTCGAGCTACAACTACCTCTTATTCATGGCAACTTTAGACTTATGAAAATCTATTTTTGTACATTCGAACCGATGATGTATTTATTTAATACTAGCTTTGTAAACTCTAAATCTTATAAGCTTGTGATTTGTACTACAAGTCCTTGGGGAGTTGTATAAAATTCCGTTATCTCATCTTTAATTTACATCAGTGTTATTTTATTATGTTATTTTGTTAATTGGCTTACCTAGCGGGTTGGATAGGTGCCATCACGACGGTTTGGATTTTGGGTCGTGACATTAGTCGTATGCAAAAAAAAGACGATAATTAAATATATGGAAGGAAAGTGATTCTTACCTTAACGCATTTGAGCTTGGCAACATCTATTTATGTGAAGATAGCGGTCCTGTTGCAGATATGCTTGTCAATATTATTCTTGTTGCTCCTTCATCCAAAGAAAAATTGTGAGTTTTAGGGAAGGTTGGTTCTAGCTTTTTATTCCTCATTTCGCCATGGCTCCTATCTTAACCCCTTGCTTGAGTCACCATGGGTAACGTCTAGCTATTACAGAAATGAGGTTTTTGAAAATAGGCATTTGCGATGAATTATTTTATATGAAATGCGATTTAAAAAAGGTAATGCACAAAAGTAAATAATTTGGTCGAATCATAGGCCCTAACATGCTCTGAGACATTGCAACATCCTTATGTTGGAATTTTGGGGACTCCCTCAAAATTCTGCCCCAGTTTGACTTGTGGGCCGTGGTGCGATATATGAATAGAGCAAATGGTAGCTTCTCGTGCCATTGCTTGTAATTGTCTACCATCTTCCTCAATATTTTCTTAATGTTCTTGTTGGCAGTTTCTAAGGCTCCATTCATTTTTAGCCTATATGCTATAGAGTTCCGGTGCTTAATTTTAAATGTTTCACATATGGATTTCATCAGATCAGTGTTGAGACTGGCAGCAGTGTCGGTAATGATTGATTCAGGCACTTCGAGCCGGCATACAATACGGTCTCGGACAAAATCTGCTACGGCCTTCTTAGTCATAGCGTTGTAGGAGGAAGCTTCAACCTATTTTGGGAAGTTATCTATGGACACCAAGATGAATATGTGTTCGTTGGAAGCCGTGGGCTCGATCGGTCCAATGATATCCATGCCCAAGGCAGAGAAAGGCAAGGGTAAACTTGTTATATTGAGTTCATTGGATGGTACTCATATTATATCAGCATGCACCTGACACTGGTGACACTTTTGTACATATTTGATACAGTCAGTCTCCATAGACATCCAGAAATATCATGTCCTTAATATCTTCTTGGCTAGAACAAACCCATTCATGTGATATCCGCGGGTTCCGTCATGTATCTCTTTGAGCAACCTAGATTCTTCCTTGGCATCAACACATCTTAACAGACACAAATTGGGAGTCCTTCTATACAGAATTCCTCTGCTTTGGCGGAAATGGTTATCTAATCTCCGAAGTGTGCATTTCTGGGTGTGTCTGGCATTTTTTCGGATGTTCTATTTTTTCTAAATACTCCATGATATCGTCAAACCATGGATTACCATCGAACTCTTCTTCGACATAAGCACGGTAAGCTGGCTACTTACGGATTTCTATTGGGACGCGTTCAATATAGTTCTTGTATGGATGTTGTATCATGGAAGACAAGATAGCCAGTGCATTCACGAACTCGTTTTGAATTATAGGAACATGTTTGAACTCTATCATTGTGAACCTCTTGATAAACTCTAGCGCACAGTGTAGGTATGGCAATATCTTGGTGTTCTTGGTGGCCCATTCTCTGAGTTCCTGATGTATTAGCAAATCTGAATCTCTGATTACCAGCAATCTCGATAGCCAATCTTAGCCCCAAAATGAGAGCCTCGTACTCTGCCATATTGTTGGTGCATAGGAACCTGAGTTTGACATATATCGGATAATGTTGACTAGTCTCTGATTCTAAGACAGCTCCAACACCCACTCATTTAAAGTTTGCGGCTCCATCGAAGAACATCCTC
Organism: Nicotiana tomentosiformis; assembly: GCF_000390325.3. Lineage (NCBI taxonomy): Eukaryota > Viridiplantae > Streptophyta > Magnoliopsida > Solanales > Solanaceae > Nicotiana > Nicotiana tomentosiformis. Next base: position 75,942,948 of record NC_090820.1, on the reverse strand, counting down.
CAACCGTCTTATGCCTCGGCAACATCCTCTCCTATGAAAGATACCTCCTCATCAGAAAAATCAATCTTCAATGGTTTGTATTCTCAATCCATAGGGTTTTTTCCAGGTGATCAGCCAATGCTTGTCCATTGACTACCTTCTGCGTCACATAGACGATGTCGAACTCACTTAGTAATATCTGCCATTTTGCTATCTTGCCCGTAGGCATAGGCTTCTGAAAAATGCACTTTAGCGGATCCATCCTTTATATGAGGTATGTGATGTATGCGCAGAAGTAATGTGCCTAAACTTTTGGGCTATCCATGTCGAGGTGCAACAGGTATGTTCCAGCAGAGAATACCAAGCGTCGTAAGGCATGAACTTCTTACTCAGATAGTATATTGCTTGCTCTTTCCTCCCGGTCTCACCGTGTTTCCCCAAGACTCATCGAAACACTTCGGCTAATATAGATAGGTACATTAGCAACAATATCTCGGGTTCGGGTGGGACCAATATAGGTGGTTTGGACAAATACTCCTTAATTTTATTAAAATCCTTTTGACGCTCTTTAGTCCAACTTGTTGTAGAATCCTTCCATATCATTTCCAATATTGGCTCACATATTATCGTCGACTGTACTATTAAGCGACTGATATAATTGAGACGGCTTAAGAAACTCATTACATCCTTCTTGTTCTTTGGTGGCGGCAGATCCTGAATAGCTTTGATCTTTGACGGGTCCAACTCAATATCATGGTGATGATGAAACCTAGCAACTTCTTGGCAAGGACTTCGAAAGCACATTTTGCAGGATTCAACTTCCGATTGTACTTCGTAGTCAGTCAAAAAGCTTTCTCAAGTACGCTATGTGATCTGAGCTCTTCTTAGACTTGATGATGACATCATCCACATACACCTCTATTTCCTCGTGTATCATATCATGAAATAGAGTAGTCATGGCCCTCATGTAGGTTGCCTCGGCGTTCTTCAAACTAGACGGCATCATCTTGTAGCAGTATATTCCCCACGGTGTGATGAAGGCTATTTTTTCTGCATTTTTTTTTCCATCCAAATCTAGTGGTATCCCGCAAAGAAATCCACGAAGAATTGGAGTTCGTTCTTGGCACAGTTATCGATCAATATGTGTATGTTGGATAGTGGAAAATCATCCTTAGGACTTCCTCTATTAAGATATCGATAGTTAACGCACACCCTGACTTTTCCATCCTTATTTGGTACCAGCATAATATTGGCTAGCCAAGTTGGGTAATCGACCACCCGAAGGACCTTGGCTTTGATTTTCTTGGTAACTTCCTCTTTTATGTTCAAACTCATGTCTGGCTTGAATTTTATGAGATGTTGCTTTACCGGTGGACATATAGGGTTGGTAGGTAGGGTGTGAGCCATTATGGATGTGCTCAAACCCTGTCATGTCATCATAGGACCATGCGAAAATATCCTCATATTCCTTTAGAAAACTGATGTACTCTTTCTTTACTAATAGTGACAGATGAATGCTAATGCGAGTTTCTTTTACTATTTCAGAGTCCCCTAAGTTAACAGCCTCATTTCTTCAAGATTGGACGTTGGTTTATTCTTAAAATCCTCTACTCTCCTGACAATTTTATCAGGTATTATATCATTTTCCTAATCTTGTGAATCACTCTCCTCGTGTTATGTTGTCTCATTAAATGTCACAGCCGTAGATTCAACAGGATATGTAATCATTATGCTGAAAAGAATGTAGAAAGATAATAATATAAAAATATTAAAAAGCAATAATGCATTAATTAAAACATAAAACTGTCTAGAAAATACAACTTGATGTCTCAAGTAATTATTTCAAAACAAAATACTGAACTTGTCTTAAATACCAGAAAACAATATTAAAGGAAATCATGGTAGTTCTACCAAAGCAACCTAGGTCCTCGGCGAGCCCGAGACGGTGCAGCAGTCTTGTTCCTGAGAACAACTCCATCTCGCACTGTCTGGATTGTAAGGTCTTCCTCCTCCTCCAAGATTGCACTGCAGTCCATATCTTCCCCGTTTAGAAAAAGGTTCCTTATGCCGGCTAAAACCTAATCCTACTCATATCCCCAAATCACATCTGCCTGGCGGAATATCTGGTGTAGTGGTGGTATGGGTTGATCTAATGGATAGTAGAAGTCAAGCAATGGTGGTGTCAAATCATTATACTCCTGCACAATGTATTCATATCTGAGACCAAAGGTCATGCTATGATTTTGTGGTCATATTATTTATGTGAACTCTTTAAGCTTAGGGTCAAGACCCTTGCCTGGTTCGTACCTTAACCATAACATCATGCTTAGTACCTTGTTGCTCCACCATCGTCCTTTCTCGATTGTATTCACCAGATTAATGTTGTAAAATGTTTCTCCTCCGAATTTCCTTCTAATCTAAATTCCTTCTAATCTTAATATAGATAGGATTATATCATTCCCCTGGATAACTACCTCCTAGTGATTCCACTCGAACTTCACGGCCTAATGTAGAGTAGAATCAACTGCCCCAGCCGCGTGTATCCATGGGTTTCCCAACAACAATTTATAGGTATGGAATATATCCAGCACCTGGAACTCGACATCGAAGCAAGTTGGGCCCATCTTCAGGTCCAGGTTAATCTCTCAAATAGTAGCTCTTTCAGACATATCGAATGCTTTCACGTTCATGCTTCTTATCCGCATCTCTGGTATGCCTATGGCTAATCTTTTCAGAGTAGTCAGAGGGCATATGTTCAAACTTGAACCCCGTCAATCAAAACCCGAGCAATGAACTTATCTTCAATTGTGCAGTGATGTGCAATGCTTTGTTATGACTCAATCCTTCTAGCAGAAGTTCATCTTCATGGAAAGTGATCTTGTGACTCTCTAGAACTTGTACCACTATGTTTGCTATCCCCCCTCCCCCTCCCCACTAGTGATACTAGCAGGTACGTAAGCTTCACTGAACACTTTCATCAAGGTGTTCTTGTGTGCATATGACTTTTGTAATAGCGACAAGATGGATATTTGAGCGGAAGTCTTGTTTAAGTGATCCTCAACATAGTACCCCTTGCATGTACCTTCCTACAAAGATCGCCAGCATTTGTCTCCACAATAGGTAGTTTTGGTGCGGTTTCCTTACTCATTCCTCCATGATTTTCCAACGTGTAGACCCCGGCTTATTCTAGTAATTCCCTAGGCAACACCCGCCTCTTCCATCTTCGCCTTTCCTTTTCTACTTGCTTCTGCTACATAATCCCATGGAACATCGTCATATTTGTAGGACGGTGATGGAGCTACCATCACATTGAATGGTGACCTGGGTGTAGCTACCTCAACCTCGAACGATGCCTTGTTCTACACAAATTGGCGAGAGTGTGACATGAGATGTCTTAGGAGTGTCTCCCTCTCGGATAAGACTGACGGATCCTTCCTGGTCCCATTCTTCCTTAGTCTCGATCATATTCACTCCCACGCCCATGTGATCATGAATGGGGTTATTGTGGATATTTGGGGTAGACTCATTTGCATGTATAACTTTGGTTCCAATGAACCTTAGAATTTTATCTTTCAACATGAAACATTCCTCGATAGTATGACCCTTCATGCCTGAGTGATAGGCACAAGTCTTGTTGGGGGTGACCTACTGAGAAGGGTTTTCAATAACAGTTGCATGAATGGTAGTGACATAACCAACGGTTTTCACTTTCTCATATACTTGGGCTATGGGCTCGGTGATAGTGGTGTACTTTCTAGGAATTCTACGATCGAAGTTTGATCAAGGTTCTAGGTAGTTCTGGCAGGCATGGGGAGATGAGTGGTAGTATGCTGACTGGGTATTGTATGTGTTGTAAGTGGTTGCGGGGTAATGGTACTTTGGAGGTGAGGGTTGATATGTTGGTTGAGGTGTTTTATATGTAAGGGGAGACTTTGGACCTTGGACTACCATCACGATACCCATTTCCATATTCTTTGAAATGCTTCCAGATTGTAAGGCTTTGTTGGTACCTTGCACCGTTTCAAGGTTGCTAACCATACCACTCTTGATGCCCTCCTTTATTCTCTCTCCCAACTTGATGATATCGGAGAACTTGTGATTCTCTATAACCATCAATCTCTCATAGTATTGTGGATCCGGAGCTCTGACGAAAAACTTATTCATTTGTTCCTCTTCTAGAGGTGGCCTTACATTGGCAACCTCTGATCTCTAGTGGGTGGCATACTCGTGAAATGTTTCCGGTTGTTTCTTCTTGAGGTTCTGGAAAAAGAAAACGTCTTGTGCATTTTTTGTGTTGAACTTGAACCTGTCCATAAAGTCGGATGCCATACTTACCCAATTAGGCCACTTCTTTGGATTCTGACTAATGTACTAGGATAAAACATCCCTATTGAGACTTTGCATGAACTACTTAATGCGGATTTGCTCGTTTTTGCCTACTCCCATGAGTTTATCACAGTAAGTCCTCAAATGCACATTGGGATCACCGGTACCATAGAACATCTCAAACTTGTGAAGTTTGTAACCCTCTGGTAGCTCCATGTCTAGCTGGATACACAAATCCTCATAATTCAAACCTTCAACACCTTCTCAACCATTAATGCTTTGGACACTTCAAGACAACTTCTTTAACTCTTCAGCCATGTTCTGGATGAACATATCCTTCTCGGTTGGTTCGAGTAGGTATAGTGTTTGTTGTTGGGTCTGTGGAAGAGTCTCCACGCATATCGAGTTGTCGTGGTGTATTCTTGGGACTTGAGTGTATGGGTGATCACTGATTGAGGTTTGAGGTGTATTGGGGGTAGTTTGTGGCTTGTTCTGAGGGATATGATAGGTAGTGGTTTGCGGATACTGGGTCATATTATAGTGGTACTGCTTAGGAGATTGTAATGGTGGAGGGTTAAGTTTTTGTGGGGGTGCAGGGTTGTGGTATTGATGTGTTGCGGGAGGATTTTGTGGAGCTAAGGGTGGTGGATTTTGGGGTTATGTATTTTGGGATGGCGTTTGGTTTTGGGTGGTGGTGTTCTGATGATTGATGTCGGGAACATTCAAAGTAAGGGAGAGGTTGGCGAGATTTCGGACCTGCCCGAGTTCGCCTTGTAACTCCAAAATCTTGTGCTCTAATAGCAGAACCAATTCATTATGTCCGAGCGTACTTCTTCTGTCTGACATCTCTACATTCTCTGATATAGTGGCATTGTCTTTTTGGTTACCACTCAAATCGTCGATCTTTCCTTTGCCTTTGCTTTTGATGTAGTTAGGTGGAGGAGGAGGTGGAAGACCTCTGAATCTGGTGTGATATGCTGACGATGCCAGAATTCATGAACCAACTATAGGATTGGGAATAAGCAAAAGAAAGAAAAAAAATAAAAGGTAGACAAGTCAGTAAGGCGAAATAAAAGAGTGTTTGCAATATTTAAGCAAGTAGCACGTAACGAATGAAATAGTTCGTGTCCTAATTTGGGGACCTCGTTGTGCCAGAGGTAGGCCTATGCAACAAGTAGACTTGGAGAAAATTTATGCAACATTGCCTCATTGCATTAATGCAAAACAATATATCAAACCAAACTTTTACTAAATCAAAATAATGATATAAAGTCACTTATGGCGTGAAGCCTTATTACATTGAATCTAACGAAATCTAACTAGAAAGCAGTAAAGCAAATTTCCTCATAATCTATTTTGTCCGAGAAGGAACAATAGTGTATTTATGTCCCTCTATTCCTTCCATCACGGTCCTGGCGACCATGGCCAAACGAGTGTGAATTTTTTCTCCTTGCACTGGAAAAATTAGCAAACCCAGAAAGCACACTATGAAGACATAAACTCGACGATGAACCCATCCCAAAGAGATGATAGCCAACTCCTCAAGATGCAAATGGTATGATTCATGTGTCTGTACCGTTCATAGAGAAACTCAAAAGGAATGTAGGATTTATTCAAGCAACCCAACTCGTCATTCTTCTTGAACCCTGCATTTTCAAAAAAACACGTGGGGTATGATTTTCTGGCACCAACAGACCCGGACTATCCCATGGAAGTTTGGCGAAACCCCCAATTTCTTCTAAAAGGGGAGTCATCTCTATTTTGCTGAACCGGAATACAACCCTCTTTTCATTCCAAAGCATGGTGGCTGCCTCAATTAATTCTCTGTTTGGCCGGATGTTCAACAAGAACGGTAAATTACCCAATACTCTTCTTATGTGTTTTCTATCACACGGTGCGAGGTCATTCCACCAAGAAATCACCAGAGCTGGGATATTTTGGACCATGCCAAACTTGATAATTTTGTGCCTCTTTGTCTATAAATAAATAAAGGTTAGCCCTTTCCCCTCTAAATTCGATTTTTTACGCAATAACGGTGAATATGTTGGCATATTTTCGCTAAGTAATGCACATAGCATGATTGTGTCCTTTGGAATTGTGGAAATCCCTTTTGACTTTGGACAAGGCTTATCTAACTAGATTAATATGCGATGGGCATTTTGATCCATCCAAGGTTTTGTCATGATACATGCATATTTTAAATCAGATTAGGGTTTCTAGAAGGGTCTAGACTAATACTTTCAAGCGGACGACTTGAGAGGGAAGGGCACAGGACCGTTGACTATACTGCTGATGGATTGGTCTACCGCTAATAAGCCTTTCCGGTTTAAAAAGGATGTTTTAGGAAAGCACAGACACTCATCAAGCGTCGCTATGTTGATAATAGGCACGAGTGGAGCATTATGTTGAAAGCATACTTACGTGGAAATAATAACATATAACTAAGTATTTTGCATGGTGAAAGCACATAAGAGTAGTACCTAATGCGATAAAATAAACAGGAGAAAGAAGGGGAAAAGGAAAAGACAAAGGAAAGAAGTTAGCATAACTCACAAAAATTTGAGAAACATAGTTAGTTGAAGCAAATAAAGGGGATAGGGATGGGAGATCCATGATATAGAAATTTCAAGAAAATAGGGGGTAGGGAGAAGGATGTACATGAAAGAAGTCAAATACTTCAACAATACACACAAGCAAAAATTCATTAAAGTAAGATCCTAAGTACATCCCCAGCAGAGTCGCCATGTTGTCCTGCCACATTTTCTCGCAAACGTGTATTTTGACATGTGACAACTCTTTTAAATGGTATTAAAAGAGAAGAGTCTGTACCTAATGATTTCAAGGCTTTTTAGGGCATCTATTTGCAAATAACTTTGTTTTAACTAGTCCATGTTACCAAAGATTGGGTTAGGGCTCAAATTACCTCAAAGAGAAGGTGTAAGGAACTCTTCGAGGTCCACAACTATGAGTCCCGACCAAATTTTATGCTATGTGGGGAATATTGAATTATAGTTATCCTATATCATCATGTAAATTGTAACAAGGAGTCCAAAACATGCAATTACAAGATGAAATAAGTATTAAAGAGACTGTATATGTGAAAGAAATGGGTTATACATAAGTAATTGATACAACCTTTGAATATTACAATATATCACCTAATTTGATCTAAATTCGCACAAATAGGTGTATAAATAATAATTATGGGGGGTCCTAAATTTTTTAGCCTGAAGGATCACCCCGTGCAACATAAATAATACTTCGCAACTCCCTTAAGTGTAAGGGTTCCTCATTTCAGCGGGCACAAACTATCATCTCATGCTACCCAATTACTATCTTGAAGTTGTTTACCTAAGAGCGTTCTAGTTCAATTCTAAATCGTACCCTATACGTGCTTTACCGGTCCCGTGCCTATGGTCCAGGTGGCTTTAGACCTACTACTTTGTTTGTTCTAGACTTTCCTTAGGCTACTAAAAATTGAAAAAACTAGGCGCGCAGTCAAAACAGTAGGACTACACATAATCAACACTAAAGGCTCAAGTTCACCTCCTCATATAGACATAAATGCATGTTGTCAAATATGCGGTTAGTTATGAACTTATACTAGCGACGTTCAGATCATTTGGGCGGGCAGCTGTAGATGGGAAGGTTTGTAGTCAGGGTATATTAAGTTGTTCAATACCTATAGGCATGATTTCTATGTGATTGAACAATTTCAACAATTGACGTAAAGTCTTATAGGCAGTATTTCTATGCAAACTATTTTGAAAATATGATTTGATTTTAATACATGGTTCTATTAAAGATCCTATAAACATGATTTCTAGGCGAGTGACAGCATCTTATAGGCATAATCTCTATGCGACTTGCATCTAGGCAGTGAAGCTATTGAAGGCGGAAAATTACTCTTTTTTGTCCCTATAGGCATGATCTCTAGACAGACTGTGTGGTAAGAAGATAGCGTTAATAGCAGTGTTGATCATTTGAATCGAAATCCTATAGGCATGGTATCTACACAATTAAGAGAAGCATCAGAGTGTGCAATTTCAGTTATTGCATTGATATCTAATTAAACATGGTACCTAGGTGTAACAATGAGCAATCAACAAGTCTTGTTGTAGTTCCTATAGACATGTTTTCTAACATTTATAAGTTAAGACATTATATTAGACCTAAGTCATGTTTCTAAAGTCAATAGTCAAGCAAATCAACGCATGGTACAGATAATTCCCAAAGGCGGGACATGGCAAGCAAATAAACAAATTAAATCCCTATAGACATGTTTTCTACCCATTCATGCGAAGATAAAGTATCCCACTTCCCCCTCTTTCACTAATTCCCAACTTTTTGTTATTACATGTTATTACAATCCCAAATGAAAGAATACATGCTCAAATATACCCAAATTACAAACTGAAACAAATATAGGCCCAATAAATAGTTACAGGCCCAAAAGAAAACAACCCAGTGATGTTTCTAGGCCTTCTGCAACCTTATTCTTCGCACAAACATTAGACCCAAATCCCAGGCTCACCCAAGGCATTAGAGTGTGTCGGTTACAAGGTTCAACTCATACATAGACCAACACCAAGCCTAAATGGATGACTTACTTACCCAGCTAGATGCCAAACTTGACCACACAAGTAACGAACTACACATGGGATTTATTAAACAGCTTTGAAGTCTACACACTGGATTCTCAAAGATTTAACTAATATCAGTTCTCACTAAAGCCTATAGACAAGATCACATGACATATTGTAAAGTTCACAAGGCACGCACAAGGCAAGTTCATGCTTGCATTTTCAGAAGTAAAGGTGATAGGATTGACCATCATAAAATAGCAAATTATTTCAAGCAAAGTTTCAAAGCAAAGCATGGTCTATAATTAGCATAAAGAATTTAGACATGAGATCTTAGACATGAGAGTTTAGTAGAATCATAAACGGGAAACAAAAAGATTACAGTCCTCATATGAAGGTGTCTTTCATGAGAACCTAATAAAAATAGCATAACCAAACAGGTTGGTGGACATGGTTTACCAACAAACCTTAATTGAACATGCTATGTTCCAGTCATAGCACAAAGGGCTAAAGAAATAGCAAAACTCATAGTCGGCAGGGATATATCAAGAACTGTATGGTCAGACTACACATAGGTGAAAGGCTAGATATTGCATTTTACTTTGCAAGTCATAGGTAGTACTTAACAACATATGATTAAACCAAGAATGGAACACACATTAAAGTTCATAATTAGCAGGGAAATAGATTTGACTAACAACATAGTTAAGAACTGGTAGAGTATTAAGTCTCACATGAAGGATCCAACAGGAATTAGAACACATGAATTGGTTTACCACAAGAATTAAGAACATGGCAGGGAGATAAACATTGGACAAGCAGCAGGAACAAACATTCAGACACTCAAAAACACAATAGGCTAGACATGCTCGAGGCAGTGAGAATTATTCATGTTGAACACATATAATATGCATACATCGGAGGTAGAAATTAGGCATGTTTAGAAGTTAGAAAGGTTTCAGATCCATGAAATAACATGATAATATAATAGCATATTGGTTCACAAAAGTTTGAGTGAAATAGATGTACAGACCATGAACTTAAACGAAAGAGAATGAAATTGCTAGGGCCAAAGATTCTTACCAGTTGCAGAAGAACAAACAAGGAATTAAGAAGATACAATCCCACTAATACTTCAATAGCAAAGAGAGAAATAGAACCCCCAAACTCGGTGTGTCAGAGTTCCCAAGGGTTTCAGATGAACCCCGAGCAGTGCTCGCACTGAGAAGGTCAGTTAAGTGAATTTCAGTGGCCTTGGCTTTCAGCTGGTCAAGAGCCAAAAGTTTTAGAATAAGATGAGTGAGTAAGTGAGGGAGTAGTAATGATTTTATAATTTTTCTTAGGGGAATTTGGGTAGGGGTTTATATAGTGACTGATTAGGACGAACAAACATGGAAAATAATTAAAATAACCATAAAAAGGAAAGAAAAGATGTCATGAAAACCCGAATCAGTAAAGGTGATGAAAATCTCAAACCCTAGTTGGGTCCAAACTTCTAAAAATCGGACCAAAGGTGCAAATCATCCTCTGTTGAACGTATATGGACGGAGTATCATCCAAATCCTAATGATTCGGGACACCACAACTTGTTCTTAGAGGTAGTACTTGCCAAAGTTAGGCAAGTACCTAAGTAATACCATAAACAAGTGACCAGTAGAGAAGGAACTTAAATATGGTAATCAAATAATGGGTGAATCCCAATATGGACGGGATTTGGAGAAGGATTGAAAGGGAAGGCAGTTGGGGTTCTTCAGAAAAGTGGTGGAAGTTTGAGAGCATTTAGGAGCGGTGGTCAGGTAGGGAATGGGTCCTTAGGGTTTGGGTGAGTGATATAAAGAGAGTGTGGGATTTCATATGGGTCGTTGATCCTTTTTGATCAACGGCTGATATTTAACGGGGAATTGGGGCGGTTAGAAGCCGGGTCCCGATCGAGTTGGACACAAGGGGTCGTTTGGTTTGGCCTGGGGTGATTTGGCCAAGCGTTTTGAAATCTAGGTTGATAATTTTGGGTCCGAAAATTTGCCTAATTTGGGCCATGTTTAAAACAAATAAAATTAAAGGAAAAGTAAATTAATAAAATAGCTAAATGAATATAAAAATATTGTTTATGAAAGTTAATATTTTAAAAATAATAACTGAAGATTGTAAAAATATAAAAAAATATTTTTTATAACCCAAATAAAATAATAAATACAACTAATTGCAAAGTATAGGATGTTATCGCAAATATTATACATAATAATGAAAAATGCAAATATAATTATATAAATGGAGCAAAATCTTATAAAATATGCATATGGGTATAAATTACTAATTTAAATCACTCAAAATAATTTAGAAGATACTTAGTAAATATTAAATAATTAAAAATGCAAGAAGTCAACTTTAAAAACTTTAAGAATTATAGAAATCACTTATATTACCCTTACAAATTAGGTAATAGTGCAAAATAATATTTTGAAAGTATATGGAATTCTTTATAAAATATGAGGGCAAAATTGGGTATCAACAATCCTCGGGTAGGTTCTAACAAAGCTTAATGACTGAGCTAGGAGATTTCACGGAGATGTAGGGTGAGCTGCACTTCATGGATCTACTTCGCAGTTCCCGAGTTTTTGTCCTTTTTATAATATCTATGTATTTGTATTTCAGACAGCTTGACATGTAAATAAATTTGATCCCATTGCATAGTTTGCTCGTGTACTTGTGCTACCTAGTTTTGGGGGCATACTGTGTTGGACGTGTTTAGGCCGTATTTGGGGTTTTTATTATACATTATCATTGTTTTGAGACTATTTCCATATTTAATTATTATATATATCTGTTAAATAAAGAATGTGGACTTTATTTGTTGATTGTGAGTTCGCTTGCTTAGGATGTTTGGCTATGCGCCATCACAACCTTAAGGTGGGATTTTGGGTCGTGACACGAGAAGAAGCAACTATTGAGCTAGATGAAACACAGTCGACTACACCCACTCACCTATAATCGACTACACCTACTCATGTATAACATATTCAACAAGGTTTGGAGGGATTAAGTGATATGCTCACAAACATACAGGGACATGTTGACAAGATCAGAGAAGTGACAAAGGACAGAGGGACGGATATAGCTAAGCTCAGGATGGATATAGGAGTCACCAAGAAGTAGGGGATGAAGGCTTTCCAGAATATGCATGAGAAGATGGAGAAGCTCTCCAGAGATGTTGAAACCTCCTAAGATACCTTCTGCACAAAAGTTATCAACACTCTAAAGTACTTTCCGGGGAGGAACTAAGGCGGACTGTGTTTTGCATATCTTTTGTTATAACTGTTTTTGTCATTTTTTGGATTATATAACATGTCTTCTACTATTCCTTTGCTATAGGCATAAATCTACCTATTTATTAGTACTTCTATTTATTTTTATTAGCATGTCTATCTTTTTATGTGGCTAGTTTTTCTTGCATTGTCTTGAATTTGTTTTCTTTTCTTTTTGATTGATGTCAAAAGGGGAGAAGTAGTAGTGAAACTATGAAGCAAGGGGAAACGAGACAAGGGGAGCACAGAAATGCAGCAAGTCAGGGGGCACAAAAACATTCAGGGAAGTACCATGTATATAGTCTTTTTGAGCGATTAAGAAGCAAGGGGCAATAATACAAGGGGAACACAGAAATGCAACAAGTCAAGGAGAGCATAGAAACATTAAGGGAAACCATATATATACTCTAATTGGTTTTGCATCATCAAAAATGGGAATATTGGTAAGCCATAAGTTTTCATGATGATAATTTAGTAATGTTAATCCCATAAATATCTTTGCAGGAAAACAAAACAAACAAAGACGTTGTATAAGGAATTCCAAGGGAGAGTTAATGAAATAAAAAGAAAAAAAAAGCAAAAAAAATAATGGAAAGAAGATCCAAGATCAAAAAGAAATCAATGGAGTATCAATCAAACAACTCATCATTCATCTTTCTAGCAAGAAGACTGGTCTCTTGAAAGAAAAGATGCAGAGATCAACTCTTAATTAATATAGTGATCCAATCAGTTGTTTCAATCTCTAGCATGTCCTTCAATGGTTTGAGACCTTGTGTAGCTTCACTATATGTAATATGACTTGCATGTACAATTGGTTTTGATTTTGGAGAAGTGCGGAGTTGATTTGGAAGAATAATTCCCCATTTGGAAGATTTAAATTGAGAGACTTGACCAAGGTTTGACTTTTGAGTAAACGCCCTCAAAACCAGGGTTTGAAGGTTCCTATAAGTTTGGAAGGTGATTTCATACTTAGGCATATATTCGGGTTAAGTATCGGATGGTCCGGCAGCGTTTCAACGCTTATCATCGGAAGTTTACATTTTGAAGCTTTTGAAATTTGCTAAGTTTGATATAAAGTAGACCTTGGTGTTGTCGCACTCCGGGTGGTATTCCAGGACCTTGTATAGGTTCATATAGTTGATTGGAACTTATGTGTAAAGTTTTGTCGTGATCTGGAATGTCTAAGTATGATTCGGACGCAATCGGCAAAGTTTGAAGGTTTGAATGGTCAGAGAAAGATTTTGATCAATGATTTGTGGCTTTGATGTTATTCAAGGCATTTCGAACCTTCGGATAAATTTTGATAAAGTATGGGGACTTGTTGGTGTGATTGGACGGGGTTTCGGGGCCTTATATGTGTTTCGGAAATCCCTTTGTATTGTGATTGTTGATTTCTGTTGTCATGGGCGTGCATCGTGATCGCGGAGAAGGACTTGCGATCGCAGAGTATTGTATGGATCTAAGAAGAATTTGTTCCTCATGATCATGGCTGGGGGTTAGCAATCGTGGATCTTGATCTGGGTGCGCTTCGTGTTCGCGTGGAGAGGGTCATGAACACAATGGGTTAATGGGACTGGCATGGTTTGATGAGGGTTCTCATCGCGATCGCATTGTACTCTTTGCAATCGCAGAAGGAAAATTTCTGAGTTTAGAGGCTTGGCCTTCGCATTCACGGAGCTGGGCTCGCGTTTGAGTAGGCTTGTCAGGCTGAGAGTCACGATTGCAAGTGGGACCTCATGTCCGTGTAGAAGGATTTCTTGGGAGAGATTGTTTGCCTTCGCTACTGCGAGGGTGATTCCACGATCGGGAAGAGGAAGGACCTGGACAGAATATGAGTTTGCAAATCGGGAATTTTCATATTTCTCTCTTACTAAGAAGTGGTACCTAAGAAGCAGTTATCGGAGATGACGGTGTTTTGTTCCTTCAGGGTCGAATCGGTGTTTCGAGTGTCAATGGTTCGAGAGAGATGATCCTTGAAGTGGCTTCTATACTTAGGAAGTTCGAACGTGACGAAAGGAGTTTACTTGGAATGGAGAGGGAATGTGAGTTTTTTATTATCATTTTGGGATGCAATATAGTCTCGATATTTGAATGTATTGTTGAACTTTCAGTTAATGTTGATGGAATGAACAAATTCTTACGGCAGGGGAATGATTGTGGACTCATGAGGACTAATAGATTTTGTATTGGTCATACCTATGGCGATGTCGTATGTGGATGCCGATATGAGGTCATGCGGGTGAGCTATCTCATGTGAAAAAGTTAAGGGTGCATGATTTCTTATGAAGTTCCCATAAGAAGTTTTACTTTTTATCCAACGGGAAGCATGTACTACGATATGGGCTTGGATCCCTTGAATAATATGGTGCGGCTGTCAGGAGTTTGAGTGTGCATTTGGGGATGACAATTCGGGATATGTTATGATTACTGCAACAAGAGATTGTGACAAATTTGGTTAAGTAACAGTGTGATATCATTTAAGCTAGGAGAAGTCATTATGGGTCATTGGATTTTGCAAGTGTGGCTTAGAGCCAAGTGAGGGAGCCTACCGTCGATGATTAGGTTGCGTGGTTATGTGTATTTGCAGTTTTTGTTTAACGGTATGTTAGTGGATTATTTATGACTAAGTAAGAGAACATCAAGGGTAATTCGATCAAGGAATTTGATGAATGTGCGCTACATTTCACCTTATTGATATGTGAAAGTTGTGGAATGACTCAGATTGGGTACTTCATTGTGAATGTGATGTGCAAGGGAAATGATTAATTTTGTTTCTATTTTGGAGTATTCGTGTTCTATCGGAGCACTATTTGTTTGGTTTTATATATTCGGGACTATCTTAAAGTCAACAACTCTCAACAATGGTTATAGTGGGTTCAATAAATTAAAGTGTGGTGCCTAAGGATTTTCGGGTTCGTTGTGTGGCCGAGGATTGAGTGTTGCAGAGGAGTGTGAAAGGGACTTGGAGTATTTCTATGTTATCACCGGGTCTGCCCTGCGGTGTTAGAAAGATGGAAGAAACAGCTACGGGTTCGTAGACCATCTTTTCAGAACAGGTGTATTAGTTGGAGATATTATTGAGTACATGAGGGGAGTATAAAATGGCTTATGGGTATTAAGGCGATGTGGTCATGCAATTTGGGGTCACTTGGGATGAGTGTTAATTGGGATCCATTGTGTGATAGTAAAGAGAGGTGTTACTTTGAAGGAAAGTCAAGAGGAAATCTAAAGAAGTTGGGTTAGTTTGGTAGTGACTCAGTTGATTTAGAAGACTCAGTTTTAATGGTTCGGTATGTTCAAACAGGTCCTGAAGAGGTTGTGACTGTTTCGACCACGACTTGAGGTTTTTATCCTCTGCGATTATGGGGAATCGGTCACGTGTGGCGAGTTTCTCATGAAATAAGTTAAGTGAAGGAGGTTTCTAGTGGATGAAGTGTTTAGTCTACTAGTGGTTTAGGAGTTATGATGCAATTCTTGTACTCTCTCCTAATAGCATGATAGGTGCAGTGAGCGGTGTGGAATTAGGATTGAAGGGTCAAGGTTGCAGTTCAGTTTGATAGGAATGTCATGAGCTCGGAGGGGCGGGGGAGGTTTTAGGTTTTAGAGTATACTGGTGATACTTTAGTGCTACCTAAGAATAGTGTGTTCTATGGAAGAGGTGTTGTGTATTGATTTGCGAATGCTTGACTAGCACTACAGAAATAGCATGGTCGGTAGTTGTTAATGTTCAGATTTTTTTAATTGGTCCAGAAGTTTGTTAGAGTATCTCCCATGTGAGGATTATATAGGTGTAATGTGTCAGTCATTTAAGTAGTAGAGATTAAGGTTAGGTACGGAAATTCGGGTACTACCGTAGTTTGGAGAGCCTATGTCTGAGAGACGCACAGTTTCTTTGGTTGCGGACCATGGAAGTTTGCTCAGGATCTGATGGTCGATTGTATATGTCATGGATACGGTCATTGTGGATCTTTTGAAGGATATTAACCTATTTTAATATCATCAAGATCGATTTAGAGGTCCATTGGTAGGCCTAATGTGAATGCATATTCTACACCAAATCGGATATGTTTGTTCAACACAACATTGTCCAAGGATGAGTCTTCGGGCATGGCGGATGTTATTTATGTCCTTATATATTTCCGGTGTTACCTTCATGCTAGGAGGGATGTGAAGCGACCTGATTATTCACACGCGTGTTGTGGTCATGTGAAGGTTGTGGTGTTACATGAGAAGGATAACTCTCTAGATGCTAGTTGTTTATTGCACCTTAGTCGTGTTTAGCCTCTTTCATAGTGCATTATGCTATCCGTCTCCCCAAAGTTATGTTTATACTCTTGGCGCGTGTGTGGTTGTTATACGTGTGTCTAGTGAGTATAAGCATTTTGGCTTAATGGATTTTCTCATGAAGATTGATTATGTGTGGATCAAGTGGCACGCCGCCATGGGTATGATGTTTGGATTGGGTTGCACGCCGCAACGGTATCATGTATAGATCAGGTTGCTCGGTGCAACAGTGAGATTTTTTGTACAATTCCTTATACTATTTTGTGTGTATTACTTATCCTTTGTGGGATAGATTCATAGTATTTCGTACGGTGGTTATATTTGTCACAGGAATTGTAGAGTTCTATACTTGGGTTTCCATTCCTTATTGGTCATATTCGAGTTATGGCTTTTTAGGCACTCAGATCACGGCGTATAAGATTTTAGATGGTGTCTGATGTGGCTTGTCATCCAAACAGCTCATACTAGGTGAGACGAGGTTGTTGGACCTCAAATTAGTGCAAACAGAATTGTATAATGTATGATTGGAGGGGTAATGTCGCTAGTTAGTTCAGAATGTGGCAATGTTTCTTGTCGAAATGAAGAACTTCATGATTTATTGATTTGACGGGTGGTTATGAGATTCTTTACATCTCTTTCATAGATGTAGTGTAGCAAGGGTTGGAACAAGGCTTTTATGTGTTATGAGTTATATTACTGGCACCGGGTTCAGAAAACTTACAAATATTGTGGTTGGAATAAGGCTTTTATATGTTGGTACAACTTGTGGAGATTGATGTAGTGTATGTATGCAAGAATTGGATCTTATAGGAAATTCCGGATGTTGGAATTCTATTCTAAGGCTGGTGGGCCAAGGTAGTACGAAGGATCTTCAGTCTGGGTTGAGCTAATGTCCTAATATGGATTGTGGTAGCACGGGTAGGTGCATGAGGAGTTATGTAGTGATTTTCGCAACTTTGGAATGGTTCTTAGCACGTTCAAGGACGAACGTATGTTTAAGTAGGGGAGAATGTCACGACCCGACCGGTCATTTCGAGCTTTAGCATGTCGTTCAGCGGTTTGAGATCTTGAGTAGCTTCACTATATGTAATATGACTTGCATGTGCAGTTGGTTTTAATTTTTAATAAGTTTGAAGTTGGTTTGGAAGAATAATTCCCAATTCAGAAGCATTAAATTGGGAGAGTTAACCAAGGTTTGACTTTTGAGTAAATGACCTCGGAATCGAGAATTGAAGATTCCTATAGGTTTGTATGGTGTTCAGACTTGGGCGTATGTTCCAGTTGAGTATCGGATGGTCCGAAAGCATTTCGGCGTATTATCGAAAGTTTACATTTGAAGCTTTTGAAATTTGCTAAGTTTCACTCAGAGTGGACATTGGTGTTTACGAACTCTAAGTGTTATTCTGTGACCTTGTATAGGTTCATATAGTTGTTTGGAACTTTTTAGTGAAATTTGGTCGTAATCCGGAATGTCTAAGTGTGTTTCGGACGAGTTCAGCAAAGTTTGAAGGTTTGAAAGTTTAGAGAAATATTTTGGTCATCGATTCGCGGTTTTGATGTTATTCGTGGCATTTCGAGCCTTTGAAAAAGTTTGGATAAAGTATGGGGACTTGTTGGTGTGATTGGACGGGGTCCCAGTGGCCTCGGGTTTGTTTTGGGATGGTTTAGGACCATTTCCCTTTGTTTTGTGATTGCTAGTTTCTTGTGTCAAGGGTGTGCATCGCGGTCGCGGAGAAGGACTCGTGACCACAGAGTGTTGTATGGAGCTAGGAAGAATTTGTTCCTCATGATCGCAACTTGGGGTTCGTGATCACGGTTCTTGATCTCAGGCACTAGTTGTTGCAGAATGGCTCATAAAGGTAGCTCACCACTAAGCCTCTAGGTAATGTGGGTAGGCACCAGTAGGTCCTCCTATTGCACCTGTCTCAGGTCCTGCACAAAAAGTTCAGCAAGCATAGAATGAGTATGTAAACAATATGTACCAAGTAAGTATCAAGCCTAATGATGAGAGGTCGACTTTGACACTCACTATGGGTCAATAAATTTTTAAAAATAAAAACATCTAATTAAACATGATTTATATAAACAACAATAATTTCCTTAACAAACAGAATCAAATAAATTCTCAAATTTCAATAATTTTCAATTTATCAACTAGTTTCACAAGCTGTAATAAAATATCAAGGTATCGTGTAATTATTATTATTAGGCACGATTTCCTGCCGAGGTCATTCAGTCCGATTCAGAGTGTTGTGTACACTGCCAAGGGATGTGCGGCACGATCCATAGATGCATCTATACTGCCGAGGCATTTGGCCCGCTCCACAAGAAAGGGGGATATTTTCTTATGAACCTCCGAAATGAGAAGTTATTATAATATTAACACATAAGATGTTCAATTTCTATTAACAATTAAATAATTTACACAAAATTCAAGTATATGAAGTTTCGATCTTTTAATATTTCCTCGAATAATTTACAATATAATTCCAGAAACTTAATTAAATAAAGATGCAGTTATCACAAGTAAGCCATGATTTGAGTCCAAAACTACCCGGACATAGCATAATTAGTAGATACGCACGGACTCTTGTCACCTCGTGCGTACGTAGCCCCCACAATTAGCAAAAAAACTATTAATGTAAATTCACCTATGGGGTAAATTCCTTCTTACAAGGTTAGACAAGAGACTTACCTTGTCTCAAAGTCCACTTTTCGATCGCAATGTCGTGTAATATTCCCAATTTGGTGCCGAAACTATCCAAATGTTATATAAAATAATTAATACATGTTCAATGATTCGAAATTAGACTATAAAATTAATTACCCAACCCAAAATAATAAAATTTCCAAAATTCACCCCAGGCCCACGTGTCCGGATTCTGAAAATTTTCAGAGGAAATCGTTAGCCATAATCTCAAGAACTCAAATATATAATTTCCACCCAATTCCATAACCATTTTCGTGGTTAAAATCTCAGTTTTATAAAAATCTAGGTTTTTCATCTAAACCCTTGATTTCCTAAATTTACAAGTTATAATCTACCCATAATCTATGTATTTAAATCAAAGTGTGTAGAATTAACTTACCTTCAAGTTGCTAGTTGAAATCCCCTCTCAAATTCGCCCAAGAATGGAGAGAAATGGGCAAAAATTGTTGTTTTTCCCCTTCTTTAAGGGTTCTGCCAAACAACCCTTTCGCATCTGCAGCTCGCAAGCCGCTTCTACTGCTCCGCATCTACGGAAGATGCATCGCAGATGCGGCTTCCCCTATATCGGCCCCCGTCCGCTTCTACGGCTTGTACACCACATCTATGATGCGCTTCTGCGGTTGTACCTGTGCATTTGCGCCCAGTCCGCTTCTGCAGTGCTTTTCACGCACCTGCGAGCTCGCACCTGCGGCTGGCCAAATGCAGGTGTGGTTGCAGTAGAAGCTGGAAGCTTCAGCTATTGCTCCAAGGTCCAAAATCGATCCGAGCCTCATTCGGTGAATGCCCGAGGCCCCCGAGGCCCCGTCCTAACGCACCAACAAGTTTGAAATCATAAAACGGACTCGCTCGAATCCTCAGAACGTGTATGTCATGACCCAAACTAACGCATGTCGTGATGGCGTCTATCGTGGAACTAGGCAAGCCGACTCATTTCCAAAACAAACCGATATTTTAATTTCAAAGATAATTTCAATGATATTTAACATAAAACCTTTATAAAGAAGTTCCAATCAAAATAAAAGTACGGAAAAGAAAAGCCCGATATCGGGGAGTCACTAGTTATGACCATCTACTAAAATCTGTCTAACAATATCAAGACTAACTCTTCCTAGAAAAATAGTTAAATACAACTATAGGAAGATAAGAGGGAGAAGAGCAGGGGTTGCGGTCGCCAAGCAGCTACCTTGCTATCCCCGAGAAAATAATCAGCAACCTCTACCGTGTCCAGCTACACCTGGATCTGCACACAAGGTGCAAGGAGTAACGTGAGTACGCCAACTCAGTAAGTAACAACAATAAATAAAGACTGAGCACTAGTGACGAGCAATAAAGCATATAACATTCATATTAGGATTTGAATCAAAACATCATGTTTAAACACAGTTCTAGTAAAAAATCATTTAAAGATATTTTTCAACAGTTTTCAAACAGAGGAAAAATGCAAAGGTGAGCAAAATGATGAAATCATAAACAGCCCCTTTGGCAAAACATCACTCGTATACAGCCCCTCGGGCAAACCTCACAATCACTCGTGCCACTCGGGCACACCTCACAATCACTCGCGCCACTCGGGCATACCTCACAATCACTCGCGCCTCCCAGTTACTCAGCACTCGGCACTCAACACTCGCACTCAGTAGGAACTTGCGCTCACTGGGGGTGTGTACAGACTCCGGAGGGGCTCCTTCAGCCCAAGCGCTATAATCTGCATGGACAACTCACGTGCTGCACGAACAACTCACGTGCTATAATAATAAAGTATACTGCAGGCGGGCAGCCCCGATCCACACTCATCCTCAAGACCAGGCCATCAGCCGATATCAAACATGCTGCGGCGTGCAGCCCGATACCATAAATATTCTTACAAATCAAGCCTTCGGCCTCACTCAGTCATAAACCTCTCAAGCCCCTCGGGCATTTAAGTAAAACAGGGCATCCTGCCAGAAATATTTATATGTATCAAAATATTGTCATAAAACTGAGTTAGGCGGTAAACAAGTATAAACATGACTGAGTATAGATTTTTCAATCTAAAACAATGAGAGGATAGTAAGAAAAAAATGCCTAATGGTCCAAACAGCACTGGCGCAAGGCCCAAACATGGCATTTAGCCCCATTTACATAAACTCTTTCTAAAACATATAAGTATCATATAGTTTCAACAAAATATGCAACTTTACAGTTGCTACAGGACAGACCAAGTCACCAATCCCCAACGGTGCACGCCCACACGCCCATCACCTAACACGTGCATCACCTCAAAGTAGCAAAATGATACGAAATCCGAGGTTACATACCCACAGGACTAGATTTACAATCCTTCCTTACCTTAAACCGGTCAAATCTCTACCCCACAATGCTCTTGCCTCTACAAGCGGCCTCCAAATGCTCCAAATCTATTCACAATCAGTACAATACCATCAATATACGCTAATAGAATGAATTCCAATGGAAAAGCTACAAAATTAGACCAAAACCCGAAATTGGCTAAAACCCGGCCCCGGGGCCCACGTCTCAAAATCCGACAAAATTTACAAAACTATAAAGCTCATTCACTCACGAATCTAACCATACCAAATTCATCAAAATCCGACATCGTTTGGTCCTTCAATTCCTTAAATTAAACTCTTAAAAATTCCAAGCCTCAACCCCCTACTTTCACTCCAAAATCCTACTAATTAATGATGAACAAAGCCATAGATTCACGAAATTTATACCATTATAGGTTAGAATCACTTACCCCAACGTTGCTCCTTGAAAACCTTCAAAAAATTGTGTCTCTCCCGAGTTTCTAAAATCGAAAAATGGAAAATGAAGACAAAACACACGAGCTGGGGCTTTTCTGCCCTGCACAGTCGCACCTGCGGCCTTATGTCCGCTCCTGCGGTAGAATCGTCGCACCTGCGAGAAACCACTTAAGCCCTCAATTCCTCACCTGCAACCCCAGGTTCCGCACATGCGGGTGCGCACATGCGTAACATTTCTGCTTCTGCGGAACCGGTCTAACTCTTCCTTTCTGCATCTGCGCTCAAGGCCTCGCACATGCGGGTGCGCTGATGCGGCCAATTCTTCGCACCTGCGTTCCCATCCTTGGACTTCCATTTCCGCATCTTCGGATTCCCCAAACGCACCTGCGGCCTCGCACCTGCGACTCTTTCTTCCACAGGTGCAAAAATAGCAGTAGCAGCAGCTTCAACTGCATTTTCTAACTTCGACAAATCCGTTAACCACCCGGAATCACCCCGAGGCCCTCGGGACCTCAACCAAAAATACCAACAAGTCATATATCAACATACAAACTTAGGCAAACCTTCGAATCACTCAAAACAACATCAAATCATCAAATTAACCTCGGATTCAAGCCTAAGAATTTCTAAATTTCTAAATTCGGCAACAGATGCCGAACCCAACTAAACCACGTCCGAATGATCTCAAATTTTGCACACACATTACAAATGACACTAAGAACCTACTCTAACTTACGGAATTCCATTCCGACCCCGATATCAAATTTTCCACTGCCGACCGAAATCGCCAAATTTCCAATTTTGCCAATTCAAGCCTAATTCTACCACAGGCCTCCAAATTACATTCCGGACGCGCTCCTAAGTCCAAAATTACCTAACGGAGCTAACAGAACCATCAGAATTCAAATCCGAGATCGTTTACACATAGGTCAACATCCGGTTGACTTTTCCAACTTAAGGTTCTAAATAGGAGACTGTCTCATTCCACTCCGAAACTACTCCGGGCCCGAACCAACTAACCCGGTATATCATAATATATCTTAACAGCATAAAGGAAACAGAAATGGGGAAAATAGGGCTATAACTCCCGAAACGACCGGCCGGGTCGTTACATCCTCCCCCACTTAAACATACGTTCGCCCTCAAACGTGCCGAGAGTTGTTCCAAAAGCCAAGTAATGGTTGTGTAACATTCCCATGCGCATACCAGGGGGTGATCCCACGTTACCCTATCCTATACAGGTCTGATAGCACAGCATAACTAAAATTTCTCAATTCAACCTATGCCACAAGCCTTCGAATCAAATTTCCAACATCCGAAATTTCCTATAAGACCAGAGGTTCACATTTACATACCGTATAAGTCTGAACAAGCTGTACCAAAAGCCGTAACCATAACTCAAATACTCAAATTCAAATACCGCATAACTCGAATGCTCGAAGAAATGATTTCAAATCACAGTATCGACTCAAATCAACGAAGTACTGGTAATAAACCTCATATCAGACAAAACCTCATTCTAAAACCTTCGTAAACTGCCGATGATGAAAGAAACACACCGAATTCATAACCATTCGTTAGACCAACAGGTCATGGAGCTCCCGTTCCTTCCACAAGAACTATAACCAATTTCAATGCCGACTTCCGATATTATCCTCCCAATTATACCACAATCAAATCTGATAACATCCATTCTAGGCCCAATGACCTCGTCTTATCCAACACGGCCACTCTAGTGACATGACACATCAATACAATCTAAAGCCACAACATGTGCAATCCGTGCACCAGATAGCAACATTCCAAATATACCCAATCGTAACAATGACCCAAACAGGAGAACCGTTCTACAAGCTCGACGAGTACCACCCCGACGCAATGCTAAGAACCCATCTCACACCGCAGAACCATAACACACGAATCTTACACGAAGGATCATATTTCCACATAACTCTGCTGCAATACGCGACCCTATCCAAATACTGGTCCATATGAAACACCTCAAGCCACCCTGCTAAAATCAATAACCATGCGCAATTCGACATCAAGTACCCAAAGTGCATTACCATAACCACGGAGAAGCAAACGACACCATGCCACATAAAACCCGAAAGAACATAACCAATACGTCATCAACCAAGAAATATCCAATATTATTCTCGCTCAAATTCGGCTATAAGGCCACAATAGAACCGCACCATATGTGCATATAACCAACGAATCACAACTCCTCATAGCATAGAAGAGTAACTCACAGATCATTTCAGAACACGAATAAGCTTCACATCAATCGAATGGAACATCCTTCAACAATAGTAGTATGAAGCTAATCAATCCGGCTCGGTGTAGAATACATATCCTAATTGGGCCTACCAATGGGCCCCAAATCAACTATGGTCAGCCACTAATAGATAAATAACCTCTGAAAGTCCACAATGACGGAATCATAACACCTTCTATCATCTGGCTAGCTCTGGCCACAACTTCATAGTCCACAACCATGAAATAATCTGCTCCTGAGAGCTCCCAATCTCCAATTCCATAGAACACATGAATCACTATGTTTGATTCCACCTCCACCGCTCGAATGCCTAACACCTCTCTCATACACAATCATCCCATGAGAAATACTTTAAAAATTCTTCTGTGCCACATGGAAAAAATTTGAATATCAACAGTCGATCAACTAAGAGAGTGTCGTAATACCAGCAAAGTACCCGTAAATCAAAACACACTGCCCATTCTGAAATGTACACCCTCATCAAGCTATACCAGATAGTAATATCATTTACCTGGTCATCGGAAACCGTTCATGCTGCCTAAGAATTTATGTCCTTCCCTTCAAAACTTAACAGTGACCTTGTACATGTAAATCTTATTCACGCACAACACACTACATCTATTATGCCATCATGTAACAAGCATTAGAATTCTATTATCAACTCTGAGTCACTAGAAAATTGCATACCTTATTAGTCAAAAACCTCTTTCTTGCTTCTTTCTAGGAGGAAATCATAACACACAACATGTTCCGTACATCGGTAGAAAATATCCGGTTCAAACCATAGTAGAACCCATTATGAACACTTTAAAATCCATTTGCACATAACCAAGCTATCTTAACTGAATTCCTCTAATTCTACCAAGCCACACAGGTTGCCAAATTTGAGAGCATTGCCATAAAACACCTATAGATACTAGCCACATCATAAGTACCCAAAGAACTGATCATACCCATTACTGTGCTAACCCAACCTACTACCAAGTTGTTCTATTTCTCCAAGTTCTTTCTAAATTGCCTTCAAATTATACTTTTTCCTTGTTAGAACACTACTATCCTTAACTAAAACTTACCCCCACAAACTCTAGCATAGAATCACGCCGTCGTAAGGCTTATAAGCCACAGAATTCCCTTTTTTTGAATCCCAAAGGTTCCACAACCAAAAATGCTTACTCCGAAAAGACTTTGTGTGAACCTAAAATTGTTTTCTTCACCTTCTTGATACTGAAATGCATAATTCACAATGATATAAGATTCCACGAGTCTCAACACCATTCAATGCAACTCCTAGTTGTCTAGCCATATTTATAAATCTTGAATCCATTTGAACCATTCTCGAGAGTCATCCACTCTACTCAAATCTCAAATTAATCGACCAAACAGACCGAAATGACATGTGCCCCATTAGCACACCAACACCCAAGGTAATAAAGAGTAACCCACACTCCTACGCAACCGAGCAAATTCCCGCTCCATGTACACTACATTCTCTGTGAATAACCACTCAATTATTTTATGGTCCTCCTATAACCATAGAGTGTAATACAACTTGTGTCCAAAAGTTGATTTACCCGAGTCATCCTATATCTCGACCTCTGCAAGTCATAATTGATTCACCAGTATACCCCGAACCGAAACTAATACGACCCATAACCGTGCAATCAACTCGTCGATATAAAACTCCTCCACTTAGCCTTAAGCTGCAATTATATAAAATTAGAATCCGTAAGGATTTCTCCTTCTCAATTACCATGGTCTTGCACCGTTAACCTGCCAGACTTCTCGAAATCTTTTATTAAGTTTTTCATGAACACTCTGAATCTCCAACCAAAATCACACATGCGACCTCCTATCTGGTAGCAAGTAATATTCCTCGCAAAAGCTTCATCAACATTACGCCAGTGCTAGCTTCACACAGGATATAACCCACATGTGGAATTCCTTACCGACATCTTTCAATGACATTACACTAAGTGCAACAACTACTAAATTCGTAAATTCTCCTGATTTCATGCGCGCCTGCCATTTGTATAAGTCTGCACTTTCCCTATTGACATCAACTGTACGTCAACAATACCTTCCGAACTCAAGTCACATTGCACCTGACAAGATAATCAGATCTTCATGCCTCTATTCATTTCAAACACACTCCTTTCTGCCATATTCAATTTTCTTTTGTACACTAATCATCACTCCAAATAGAGTCTGGAGGTCGATCCACATAATAACACGATTCCAAACCATTCTACATTTTCTCAAGGTTCACGACTACCCTACTAGTGAATTCATATGCTAATCTGACACTCTTACTTTGGTTAAATCATCTCCTTTAAGAAACTTCTCAACCTATACTTCTCCTACTTGACCTGCTAGTACTTCAACTACCACGAAACACTTCCCGTCATGTCTTCCCTCATACTTTGCTACCAAACTGCTGCATCAAATCAAAATGTATCTCTGTCGCACCTGAACCAATAAAATGTTACCGAATCTAAGTCTCTTCGAAGATCATCTTTCTCGAGCCATCAACATCAAAAATACCCATTCGTAACCACAATTACTACATAATCACTTACTCTTCTTCAGTTCAAACTCATTGACAAGACATGAGAATTTAATTTATCCCAAAATTTAACAACGTGAAAGATCCTTCAAAACATTCACACTCGAGACTGTACGTCACATCAAAATGAAAATCAAGCGCCCAATGGCCTTCCTTTACATTTCAAGGAAACACTTCTCGTCACATTCAAATCATCTTAACACATCTCGCAGTTACATCATACTCATCACAACGCCATTCCACTGCTCATCGAGCAACGAATTCCACTTGTAGGGGCATTACCGGACATATGAGTCCAAATGTACAGGTTACAACTGAAGCTACCGAGCCAAAACTACGGTTTAAACCTGCCCTCAAGTCCTCCAGACTATCCCATCACCAAAACACATAATACACATCTCGAACCTCGTTCATAGAATCACAAGCCGGCAATGCACAACTGATACCGAGTGCTCATGTGCGCATACGAATGCGGGGAAGGAATTCAAAGAGTTATGTTTCAAGCTGAATCAATGTCGAACGATAGAATACAAGAAAGTGAAATTTTCCTAAGGGTTCTGCAGCCTCTCTAAGATAAGTACAGACATCTCTGTACCGATCCGCAAGACTCTACTAAACCCGTTCATGACTCGTGAGACCTACGTATCCTAAGCTCTGATACCAATTTGTCATGACCCAAACTAACCCTTGTCGTGATGGCGCCTATCGTGGAACTAGGCAAGCCGACTCATTTTCAAAACAAACTGATATTTTAATTTCAAAGATAATTTCAATGCTATTTAACATAAAACCTTCATAAAAGAGTTCCAATCAAAATAAAAGTACCGGAAAAAAAGGCCCGATATCGGGGTGTCACTAGTCATGAGCATCTACTACAATCTGTCTAATAATATCAAGTCTAACTCAGCCTGGAAAAATAGTTAAATACAACTAGAGAAAGATAAGAGGGAGAAGAGCAGGGGGCTGCGGTCTCCAAGCAGCTACCTTGCTATCCCCGAGAAAATCTGCAACCAAAATAATCAGCAACTGCTACCGTGTGCAGCTACACCTGGATCTGCACACAAGGTGTAGGGAGTAACGTGAGTACGCTAACTAAGTAAGTAACAACAATAAATAAAGACTGAGAAGTAGTGACGGTCAATAAAGCATATAACATTCATATCAGGAAATCTCAGTAAAATACCACATGCTTTTAAAATCAGGATTTGAATCAAAACATCACGTTTGATTCAAAATGATGAAATCATAAACAGCCCCTCGGGCAAAAAAATCACTCGTATACAGCCCCTCGGTCAAGCCTCACAGTCACTCGTGCCACTCGGGCATACCTCATAATCACTCTTTGCCACTCGGGCATACCTCACAATCACTCTTGCCTCCCAGTCACTCATCACTCGGCACTCACCACTCGCACTCAGTAGGTACCTGCGCTCACTGGGAGATGTGTACAGACTCCGGAGGGGTTCCTTCAGCCCAAGCGCTATAATCTGCATGGACAACTCACATGCTATAAAGTATGTTGCAGGCGGGCAGCCACGATCCACACTCATCCTTACAATCAGGCCCTCAACCGATATCAAATATGTTGCGGCGTACAGTCCGATCCCATAAATATCCTCACAAATCAGGCCCTCGGCCTCACTCAGTCATAAACCTCTCAAGCAGCTCGAGCATTTCAGTAAAACAGGGCATCCGGTCCAAAACATTTATATGCATCAAAATAGAGACATAAAACTGATTCATGCGGTAAACAAGTATAAACATGACTGAGTATAGATTTTTCAATCTAAAACAATGAGAGGATAGTAAGAAAAAAACCCTAAGGGTCCAAACAGCACTGGCGCTAGACCCAAACATGGCATTCTACCCAATTTACAGAAACTCTTTCTAAAACATATAACTATCATATAGTTTCAACAAAATATGCAACTTTACAGTTGCTATGGGATGGACCAAGTCACCAATCCCCAATGGTGCACGCCCACACGCCCATCACCTAGCATGTGCGTCACCTCAAAGTAGTAAAATGATACGAAATCCGGGGTTTCATACCCACAAGACTAGATTTACAATCGTTCCTTACCTTAAACCGGTCAAATCTCTACCCCGCAATGCTCTTTCCTCTGCAAGCGGCCTCCAAATGCTCCAAATCTATTCACAATCAGTACAATACCATCAATATAGGCTAATGGAATGAATTCCAATGGAAAAGCTACAAAATTAGACCAAAACCCGAAATTGGCTCAAACTCGGCCCACGTCTCGAAATCCGACAAAATTTACAAAACTAGAAAGCTCATTCAGTCACGAATCTAACCATACAAAATTCATCAAAATCCGACATCGTTTGGTCCTTCAAATCCTTAAATTAAACTCTTAAAAATTCCAAGCACTAACCCCCTAATTAATGATGAACAAAGCCATAGATTCACGAAATTTATACCATTATGGGTTAGAATCACTTACCCCAACGTTGCTCCTTGAAAACATTCGAAAAAACACCTCTCTCCTGAGTTTCTCAAATCCAAAAATGGAAAATGAAGACAAAACACACGAGCTGGGGCTTTTCTGCCCAGCACAGTCGCACCTACGGCCATATGTCCGCTCCTGCGGAACCACACCTGTGGTCGAATCCTCGCACCTACAAGAACCACTTAACCCCTCAATTCCGCACCTGCGGGCGCGCACCTGCATAATATTTCTGTTTCTGCGGAACCGTCCCAACTCTTCCTTTCCGCATATACGCTCAAGGCCTCGCACCTGCGGGAGCGTAGATGCGGCCAATTCTTCGCACCTGTGTTCCCAGCCTTGGCCTTCCATTTCCGCATTTTCGGCTTCCCCAAACGCACCAACGTCCTTGCACCTACGACTCTTTCTTCTACAGGTGCAAAAATAGTAGTAGCAGCATCTTCAGCTGCATTTTCCAACTTCGACATATCCATTAACCACCCGGAATCACCCCGAGGCCCTCGAGACCTCAACCAAAAATACCAACAAGTCATATATCAACATACAAACATAGTCAAACCTTCGAATCACTCAAAACAACATCAAATCATCAAATTACCCTCGGATTCAAGCCTAAGAACTTCTGAATTTCCAAATTCGGCAACTGATGTCGAAACCAACCAAACCACGTCCGAATGACCTCAAATTTTGCACACACATCACAAATGACACTACGAACCTACTACAACTTCCGGAATTCCATTTCGACCCCGATATCAAATTTTCTACTACCGACTGAAATCGCCAAATTTCCAATTTTGCCAATTCAAGCCTAATTTTACCACGGGCCTCCAAATCATATTCACGACGCGCTCCTTAGTCCAAAATCACCTAACGGAGCGAACGAAACCATCAAAATTCAAATCCGAGATCGTTTACACATAGGTCAACATTCGGTTGACTTTTCCAACTTAAGTTTCTAAATAAGAGACTAAGTGTCTCATTCGACTCCGAAACCACTTCGGGCCCGAACCAACTAACCCGGTATATCATAATATAGCTTAAGAGCATAAAGGAAACATAAATGGGGGAAACGTGGTTGTAACTCCCGAAATGACCAGTCGGGTCGTTACAGTGTTAAACAACATCAAAACTAAGAATCACACCTCAAACCAAATTGATTCAACTTAGAAATTTCAAATTCTTCAAACTTACTCCGAACGAGCCTAAATATAATTATACTACTCGGAATGACACCAAATTTTGCGTGGAAGTCTTGAATCACCGTACGGAGCTATTCCCAGGCTCAGAATTCTTAACGGACTTCAATTACTCCAAAACCTACTCCAAAACAAATTTAAAGAACATTAAACCTTCAAATAGTTGATTTTCACTATTAAGCACTGAAATGCTCCCTGGTCGTCCAAAACCCGATTCGAACATACGTCCAAGTCAAAAATCATCATACAAATATATTGGAACCGTCAAATCCTGATTCCAGAGTCATTTTCTCAAAATGTTGACCAAAATCAAACTTGGCCTTTTAAAGCTAAACTAGGGGACCAAGTGTTCCGGTTTCCACCCGAACACCTCCAAATCCCTAATCAACCATCCCCGCAAGTCATAAATTAGTAAAAGCACATACAGGCAGTCTTATTTAGGGGAACGAAGTTCTAAAAGACAAAATGATCGGTTGGGTCATTACATTATCCACCTCTTAAACAAACGTTTATCCTCGAACGTGTTTACAAGTTTACCTGGAGTACTGAATAAGTGTGGATATCTGTTCCGCATGTCCTCCTCGGCCTCCCAAGTCGCTTCCTCGATTGGTTGGACCCTTCACTGTACCTTTACCGTAGAAATCTTCTTGGACCTCAACTGGCGAACCTGTCTATGGGTTTCTCTTCATAACCCAAGCTCTTATCTAGCTGAACTGTGCTGAAGTATAACACATATGATAGGTTGGCATGATACTTCCGGAGCATAGATACATGGAAAACCAAATGAACTCCTGATAGACTGGGAGGCAAAGCAAGCCCATAAGCAACCTCCCCAACTCGTCTCAATACCTCAAATGGGCCTATAAACCTTGGGCTTAACTTTGCCTTTTCCCTAAATCTCATGATTCCCTTCATCGGCGAAACCTTCAATAGAACTTTTTCACCCACCATAAATGATAAGTCACGCGCTTTCTGATCCGCGTAGCTTTTCTGTGTGGATTGTGCTGTACAAATTCACTCCTGAATTAATTTTACCTTTTCCAAAGCATCCTTTACCAAATCAGTACCATATAACTTAGCCTCACCGGGCTCAAACCATCCGATGGGCGAATGACATCGCCGACCATATAAAGCCTCAAATGGGACCATTTTGATGTTGGATCGGTAACTGTTGTTATAAGAAAACTCGGCCAAAGGAAAGAAACGATCCCACTGACCTCCAAAGTCAATCACACATGCTCTCAGCATATCCTCCAAAATCTAAACTGTCCGCTCCGACTGTCCATCGATCTACGAATAAAAGGCTATGCTGAGCTCTACACGGGTCCCCAATTCACTCTGTACTACTCTCCAGAAATGTGAAGTAAATTGAGGGCCTCTATCTAATATGATGGAAATTGGCACACCGTGCAACCAAACTATCTCCTGAATATAAATTTGGGCCAACCTCTCCGAAGTGTAAGTAGTTACAACCGGAATGAAGTGTGCCGACTTGGTCAAACTATCAACAATAACCCAAATTGCCTCAAACTTTCGCAAGGTCCGCAGCAACCCAAATACAAAGTCCACAGTAATGCATTCCCATTTCCACTCTGGTATAGTCATCTGTTGAAGTAGGCCACCTGGTCTCTTGTTCTCATATTGAACTTGCTGGAAATATAGAGACCTAGCTACATACTCAACTATGTCCTTTTTAATCCTCCGCCGCCAATAATGATGCCTCAAGTCACAATATATCTTCGTAGCACCTGGATGAATAGAATACCGAGAACTGTGTGACTCCTCTAGAATGTATTTCCTCAGTCCATCCACATTAGGAACACATAGATAATCCTGGAGTCAGAGAACAACATCCGCGCCAATAGTAACTTCCTTGGCACCACCGCGTAGTACCATTTCTCGAAGAACAGGATCATCAAACTGGCGAGCCTTGATCTGCTCAAATAGTAAATACTGGGCCACAACACAGGCAAGAACTCAGCTGGGCTTTGAAATATCCAGCCTCACAAGTTTGTTAGCCAAGGACTGAATATCCAAAGCTAATAGCCTCTCCTCTGCTGAAATGAAAGCCAAACTAACCATACTCTTCGCCTTCCTACTCAAGGCATCTGCAACTACATTTGCTTTGCCCGGATGATACAGGATAGTAATATCATAATCTTTTAGTAACTTCACAAGACACCCCATAAAGATAATGCCTTCAAATCTTAAGAGAGTGAAAACTGGCAGTTAACTCCAGATCATGTAACGGGTAATTTGTCTCGTGGGGTTTTAGCTGACGTGAGGCATACGCAATAACTCGCCCCTCTTGCATCAATACACAACCCAAACCAACACGTGAAGCATCACAATACATTGTATACATCCCCGAACCAGAAGGCAACACTAACATTGGTATTGTAGTCAATGTTATCTTGAGCTTCTGAAAGCTCACCTCACAATCATCAGACCATCGGAACGGAGCACTCTTCTGGGTTAATTTGGTCAAAGGTGTTACAATAGATGAAAAGCCCTTCATGAACCGACGATAATAACCTGTTAATCCTAGGAAACTCCTGATCTCAGTTGCCGAAGTGGGACGATGACAATTCTGAACTACCTCGATCCTTTTAGGATCAACTTTAATGCCTTCGCCCGTTACAATATGCCCCAAAATTGCTACAGAATCTAGCCAAAACTCGTATTTGGTGAACATAGCATATAACTTTTGTTCCCGCAACGTCTGAAGCACCACTCTCATATGCTTCTCGTGCTCCTCGTTACTACGCGAGTAGATCAAAATGTCATCAATGAAGACAATGACAAATGAATCAATATATGACCTGAATACCATGTTCATCAAATCCATAAACATCGTTGGGGTGTTAGTTAACCCGAAAGACATCACTAGAAATTCATAAAGACCGTATCTAGTCCGGAAAGCAGTCTTTGGAACATCCGAATCCCGAATCTTCAACTGATGGTACCCCGACCTCAAGTCGATCATAGAAAACACCCTAGCACCTTGTAACTGGTCAAATAGATCATCAATACGCGGCAACGGGTACTAGTTCTTAATGGTAACTTTGTTCAATTGCCAATAATCAATACACATTCGCATAGTTCTATCCTTTTTCTTCAAAAATAATACAGGTGCACCCAAGGCGATACACTCGGTCTGACGAACGCTTTGGCTAGTAACTCCTCAAGTTGTTCTTTCAATTCCTTCAATTCTTTCGAAGCCATGCAATACGGTGGGATATATATAGGTTGGGTATCTAGAGCCAAGTCAATACAAAAATCAATTTCACGATCTAGTGGTATGCTTGGAATATCTTAAGGAAATACATCGGAGAACTCCCGGACTACAGGCATTGAATCAATCGTTGGAGTCCCTGCAGTAGTATCCCGAACATAGGCTAGATAAGCCAAACAACCCTTCTCGACCACGTGTCGAGATTTTAGAAAGGAAATAACATGATTAAATATGCTGACAGACGAACCCTTCCACTCCAACCTAGGAAATTCTGGCATTGCCAAAGTAACAGTTTTAGCATGGAAATTTAGGACAACATGATATGGGGATAGCCAGTCCATGCCCAGGATAATCTCGAAGTCAGTCATATCAAGAAGCAGAAGAACTACTCTAGTCTCATAACCACAGAATGTAACAACACAAGACCGATAGATCTGATCCACAATAATAGAATCTCCCACAGGAATGGACACATAAACAGGAGTACTAAGGGACTCTCGAGAAACACCCAGGAATTAAGCAAATAGAGATGACACATATGAATACGTAGATCCTGGATCAAATAATACAGAGGCATATTTACCGCAAACAGAAATAATACGTATAATCACGGCATCTAAGGCCTCTGCATCTGATCTGGACAGAAAAGCATTGAACCGAGCTAGAGCACCAACTAGCTGGCCTCCACCTCTAGGACAGCCCCTACCCACTTGCCCTCCACCTCTAGGTGGTCGGACGACTGGTGGATCAAATGGTGCGGTAATCATAGGTTGCTGACCCTGCTGCACCAGTCTAACCCGAAGCTTGAGGCAGAATCTCCGCATGTGATTGGAATCCTCGCTTTACAACTTCTCGGTGTGATGGGCTGCTGACTAGAAGTCCGACCCTGGTGACCTGAATACCCACTGGAAGAACCCTGAATAACTGGTGGGCGACTAGAACTTTCTGGCATAGCACTGAAATAAGGTCGCACTGGGGCACCCCGAAGAGGCGGTGGTGCTGGATATGGGGGTCTGCTGGACTTCCCTCTCACTATAACGACCCGGACGGTCGTTATTAATATTATAACCCCATTCCCCCATTTACTACTCAATTTATCCATTGATATTGATTTATGACTTATCAAGTTAGTTGGTTCGGGTCTGGAAGGAATTCAGAGTGAAATGAGACACTTAGTCTCATAATTGAAAAGTTAAATTAGAAAAGTGGACCGAATATGGACCTATGTGTAAACGACCTAGGATTCGAATTCCGATAATTCCAAAAGCTTCGGATTTTGGAATTAGGAGCATGTCCGGAAGAATTTTTGGAAGTCCATAAAGGAATTAGACTTGAAATGCCGAAAGTTAAATTTTTCAGAAGTTTGACCAAGGGGTTGACTTTCTGAGGTATCGTATGTCATTTATGACTTGTGTGCAAAATGTGAGGTGAATCGGACGTGATTTGATATGTTTCGGCGTTATTTGTAGAAATTAGAAATTTCAAAGTTCAATAGGCTTGAATTGGGTCGTAACTGATGGTTTTAGCGTTGTTTGAGGTGATTTGAGGATTCAACTAAGTTCGTATGATGTTTTAGGACTTGTTGGTATATTTTGTTGAGGTCCCGAGGGCCTCGGGTGAGTTTCGGATGTTTAACGGATCAAAAATATTGAACTACAACAACTGCTGCAAGTTCCTTTTGTTGGAAATTACTTCTGCCAGATTCGAGCCCAGAAATCTCTTAGAATCAAGCCCAGAACCTACCAGAACTGACCCCAGATCGAGCCCAGGGTCGAGGGCTACGATCGAAGGTATGATCGATCCTAGGGTCGAGGGCCAAGATTGAAGTCAGGGTCGAAACCACGATCGAGGCCCAGGATCGAGGCCCAGGATCAAGGCCTAGGATCGAGGACCAGGATCGAGGCCCAGGATCGAGGCCTAGGATTGAAGACCTCGATCGAAGGCCAAGAT
Source organism: Nicotiana tomentosiformis (assembly GCF_000390325.3). Classification (NCBI taxonomy): domain Eukaryota; kingdom Viridiplantae; phylum Streptophyta; class Magnoliopsida; order Solanales; family Solanaceae; genus Nicotiana; species Nicotiana tomentosiformis. The sequence continues at coordinate 75,907,321 of NC_090820.1, read as the reverse complement.
CGAGGCAGAACCGAGGTTGTCTGGGCAGAATTATAAAAATAGGGACTTCGTCCCATTCGCCATTGTTGACAAATTGGAGCTTAAGGAGAGGCAATGTTTGATATATTTTCAAGGAAAACTTGAGGTAAATTCCTTGTAATCATTTTTACTCCATAATATTGAATTATCATCGAATAATCCAACTAGATTACATGATTTTGAGGTGTAAATCCGATATTGGAACTTAGAAATTTGAAAATAAGATTTGTAGAATTGGGGTCGAGTTGAGGTCAGAATTTGATAAAATTGGTATGCGTAGACTTATGGTTGAATGGGCTTTCGGATTTTATAACTTTTTTGAGTTCCGAGACGTGGGCCCCACGGGTAATATTTGAGCTAAAATTCGAATTTTTATGGAAAATTAGTATTTTATTATGGAATTAATTTCAATAAATTTTATTGACTTAAACGAATTATTTGTTACTAAATTCGAGGCATTGAGAGGCCGATTTGTGAGGCAAAGGCATAGCAGAGTAAAGAATTTCACGCTCTGAGGTAAGTAACAATTTTAAATCTGGTTTTGAGGGTATTAAACCCCGAATTTTGGTATCATGTGATTATTTTGGAGGTGACGCACATGCTAGGTGACGGGTGTGTGGGCGTGCACCGAGGGGATTGTGACTTGGTCCGTCCCGGAAAATTGTAAAGTTGAAATAATTTGTTGTTAGCTATATGCTCTCTATGTGTTGATAAAATTTGACTGTAGATCATGTTTGAAATCATGCTTAGGTTATGTGATAGTACTTTTGGGACCCACAGAGGTCGCATACTTGTTGAATTGCCTGCTAAATGCTATATGTACTCAGCCTCATCTTTTACTTGCACATTTTATCTCAGTCATATCATTGTTGTTTGGGTTGATTTCATGATTATTAAGAGCCTGAGAGACTGGAGAGATTTATGACTGAGTGAGGCCGAGGGCCTGATTGTGAGATATTGATACTATAGCACGTGAGTTGTCCGTGCAGCATGTGAGTTGTCCGTGCAGCACGTGAGTTGGCAGTGCAGATTCTTATATTATACTATAGAACGTGGGTTGGCCGTGCAGATCCTTATATTATACTATAGCACGTGAGTTAGCCATGCAGCATGTGAGTTGGCCGTGCGGATCCAGATAGTTATATTATGGCATGTGAGTTGTCTGTACAGCACGTGAGTTGTCCATGCAAATTATAGCGCTTGGATTGTAGGAGCCCCTCTGGAGTCTGTACACCCCCAGTGAGCGCGGGTACCCATTGAGAATGAGTGATGAGAGCTGGGAGCCCAGTGAGTGATTAGGGTTGGGAGCCCAGTTAGTGATTGTTGTCCTCAGAGGTTGTACTTGATTTCCATTTGTTGTTGCACTTAGTCGCTATCTGGCATTCCTGTGAAATCTCTGAACGATTGTTATCTATGGATTACATGAACAGGAACTGTATAAAAATTGATTTGACATTTAACTACTAGATTTGATAGCATGTCTATTCTCTGTTGGAATTACTAAAAATGAACCATAACTGTGTAGCTCGTTTCTATCTTCAGTTCCTTATTTATTATTATTGCTTGCTGAGTTGTTTGTACTCATACTACACCAAGCACTTCGTGTACAGATCTAGGTATTCCCGAACATAGCGGGTGTTGATCCTTTCACGCACTTGATTTTCAGGAGATTTTGAGGTAGTTGCCGTGTTCCACTGACCTTGTCTCTCCTTCTCTATCTTCTTGTTTACTGTATTTGGTCTCAGACTATTATAGACCATATTTTCCAGACTTGTATTCATATTAGATGCTCATGTACTCAGTGACACCTGATTTTGGGAGTATTTATATTTGTACTTGTGAGATATTCTTTCGCAGAAATTAATCATTATGTTTTCGTGTTTAAAAGATATGTGGTTTATTGAGATTGTCGTCTTGCCTAGTATTGAGATAGGCGCCATCACGACAGGCTAGGTTTTGGGTCGTGACACTCACAAACTGACCTCTACCCCCACACGGAGCACCTCTAAACTCTCAAGAATATCTAAACCGTTTATCCCTCATAACATGCTCTCCATTACGCTGACGCACACCCCCAATCGTTCGGGCTATTTCCACAACCAGCTCATAAGAAGTCCTCATCTCAACCTCTCAGGCCATAGTGGCCTGAATGCCAGTATGTAAACCTACAACAGACCTCTGCACTCTCTCAGCATCAGTACAGAGTATCATAAGTGCATGGCGAGATAGCTTAGAGAACCTCGCCTCATAATCGGTCACTGACATTTGACCATGCTAGAGCTGCTCAAACTAAAATCACAACTCTTCCCTCTGGGAGGGTGGAATATACTTGTCCAGGAAAATACGAGTGAACTTGTCCCAAGTCATGGAAGGAGAATCTGCTGGTCTGCCAACAAGATAAGACTGCCACAACATATGGGCCTTGCCCTCCAGCTAAAAGGTATCAAAGTCTACCCCATGGGACTCCAATATACTCATCTTGTGCAGTATGTCCTGCACCGATCAACGAAGTCCTGGGGATCGTCATGTCGCTCACCCCCAAAGACATAAGGATGTAGCCTAGTCCATCTATCTAATAGCTTTTGCGGCTAGTCGGCCGCAACTGGTCTAGGCTCAGGTGTAGCTGCTACCACTGTTTGGGCTCCACCCATGTATAGTGCGCCATGAGTCTGATATACAGCAGTTGCTTGTCCATGAGCCTGTGCGGTAGGGGTATGATCTCCCCCACCCACCTGAGACGTGGCTGGGTCTACCAGATATAAACCGGCTTGAGTCATAGTGTCCATGAACCGCAGCATACAACCCATGACCTCCTAGAATCCCGGTGCAGACGTGAAATCCACCGGAGCTAGCTCCTTTACGGGCACCTCACCATGTTCCTCAATAATAGGATCCTCTGCTGGACCCACTGGTGGCATAACTCGAACAACAATGGGACGTCTTCGTCCCCTACCACGGGTCGGAGCCCTCCCTCGGCCTCTAACAACAGGGGGAGTAGCTCTTCCCTGGTTTGGAACCTCATTAGAGCGCGTTCTCACTTTCTATGAGAGAATAAGAGAAATATGTTTAGTACTACATCAATTGCACGATGGAAGATGAAGAAAGGAAGTTTCCTAACACCCTATAGCCTCTCGAAGATAAGTACAGACGTCTCTGTACCGATCCGTAAGACTCTATTAGGCCTTCTCATAACTTGTGAGACTAATGTGAACCTAGTGCTCTTATACCATGTTGTCATGACCTAATTTCCTATAGGTCGTGATGGCGCCCAACATCACAGCTAGGCAAGCCAACTAGTTGCAAAATATATATATATGAAAGGTTTGATAAATTAAAAAGCCAAGAAAAATAATTAAGTCCAAAATTCTACTTGTGTGTGTGCCAAGACCTGGTGTCACAAGTGTATGAGCATCTTGTAGATTATACAAAATATTCTAAATACTGTCTAAAATAAAATAGACAAAGTACAAATACAAGAAGAGGCACTAGTTGCTGCAGAACGGCTCATAAAGGCAGCTCACCACTAAGCCTCTGGGTAACGTGGGTATGCGCCGGTAGGTCCTCCTATAGCACCTGTCTCGGGTACTGCACAGAAAGTACAGCAAGCGGATCATGAGTAGGTAAATAACGTGTACCCAGGAAGTATCAAGCCTAATCTCGAAGAAGTAGTGACGAGAGGTCGACTTTGACACTCACTATGGGTCAATAAATTTTAAAAAAATAAAAACATTTAATTAAACATGATTTATATGAACAACAATAATTTCCTTAACAAATAGAATCAAATAAATTCTCAAATTTCAATAATTTCCAATTTATCAACTAGTTTCACAAGCTGTAATAAAATATCAAGGTATCGGGTAATTATTATTATTAGGAACGATTTCCTGCCGAGGTCGTTCGGTCCGATTCAGAGTATCATGTACACTACTAGTGACGTGCGGCACGATCCATAGACGCATCTATATTGCTGAGGCATTCGGCCCGCTCCACATGAAAGGAGGACATTTTCTTATGAACCTCCAGAATGAGAAGTTATTATAATATTAACACATAGGTTGTTCAATTTCTATTAACAATTAAATAATTTACACAAAATGCAAGTATATGAAGTTTCGATCTTTTACTATTTACTATAACAATTTACAATATTCCAGTAACTTAATTAAATAAAGATGCAATTATCACAAGTAATTCATGATTTGAGTCCTAAACTACCTGCACATAGCATAATTAGTAGATACGCATGGACTCTCGTCACCTCATGCATACGTATCGCCCACAATTAGCAAAAAATCTATTAATTTCAATTCACCTATGTGGTAAATTCCCTATTACAAGGTTAGACAAGAGACTTACCTTGTCTCAAAGTCCACTTTCCGATCGCAATGTCGGGTAATAATCCCAATTTGATGCCGAAAAATCCAAAACTATCCAAATGTTATATAAAATAACTAATACATGTTCAATGATTCCAAATTAGACTATTAAATTAATAACCCAACCCAAAATGGTAAAATTCCCAAAATTCACCCCGGGCCCACTTGCCCGGATTCCAGAAATGTTTGGAGGAAATCGTTACCCAGAATCTCAAGAACTCAAATATACAAGTTCCATCCAATTCCATAACCATTTTCGTGGTTAAAATCACATTTCTATAAAAATCTAGGTTTTTCATCTAAACCCTTGATTTCCTAAATTCAGAGGTTATAATCTACCCATAATCTATGTATTTAAATCAAAGTGTATAGAATTAACTTACCTTCAAGTTGCTAGTTAAAATCCCCTCTCAAAACCGCCCAAGAATGGAGAGAAAAGGGCAAAAATGGTTGTTTTCCTGTTCTTTAAGGGTTCTGCCAAACAACCCTTTCGCATCTGCGGTTCCGCATCTGCGGTTCCGCATCTGCATAAGGTGCGCCTTAGATGTGGATTCCCCCTAAGTCGGCCCCCTCCACTTCTGCGGCTTGTACATCGCTTTTGCGGTTGTACCTGCGCATTTGCGCCCAGTCCGCTTCTGTGGTGCTTTTCACGCACCTATGGGCTCGCACTTGTGGCTGGCCAAGCGCAGGTGCGGTTGCAGCAGAAGATGGAACCTTCAGCTGTTGCTCCAAGGTCCAAAATCGATCTGAGCCTCTTTCGGTTAATGCACGAGGCCCTCGGGGCCTGTTTGAACATACCAACAAGTGAAATCATAAAACAGTCTCGCTCGAATCCTCAGAACGTGTAAAACAAAATCAAAACTAAAAATCACACCTCAAACCAAATTGATTCAACTTAGAAATTTCAAATTCTTCAAACTTACTCTGAAAGCACCGAAATGTAATTATACTACTCGGAATGATACCAAATTTTGTGTGCAAGTCTTAAATAACTATACCGAGCTATTCCCAGGCTCAGAATTCTAAACGGACTTCAATTACTCCAAAACCTACTCTAAACCAAATTTAAAGAACATTAAACCTTCAAATAGTTTATGTTCACTATTCAGCGCTAAAACGCTCCCTGGTTGTCCAAAACCCGATTCGAACATACACCCAAGTCCAAAATCATCAGACGAATCTATTGGAACCGTCAAATCTTGATTTCGGGGTTGTTTTCTCAAAATTTTGACCAAAGTCAAACTTGGCCTTTTAAAGCCAAACTAGGGGACCAAGTGTTCCGGTTTCCAGCCGAACACCTCCAAATCCTGAACAAACCATCCTCGCAAGTCATAAATTAGTAAAAGCACGTACGAGGAGTCTTATTTAGGAGAACGTGGTTCTAAAAGTCAAAATGACCAGTTAGGTCATTACACAAACAAGTCCTAATCTCTCAAGTCAAGGTTAACCACGACACTTACCTCTCTCCCAAGGTCCACTTCAAACCTCAATCATAGCTTTTCCTTTCAAACAAGCCTTCGAACCAATAGAATCTAGAAAATTACCAACAAAACGATTCAAATTAAACCTTAGGAACTACCCACGATTGTAAAGGATTCAATTTATGTCATTATTGAAAACGTCAACAAAAGTCAACTCTCGGGCCCGCTCGGTCAAATCCCAAAATTCCGACCAAAACCCGATTACACATTCACCCCCGAGTCTGGTTATGTAATTTGTTTTGGAATATGACCTCAATTTGAGGTCTAAATCCCCATTTTACAAAAATCCCTAATTCTACCCAAACCCCCCCCCCCCCATTTCCACCATGAAAACACAAGATTTTTGGTTGAAATCTTCGGAAATGTAGTGAAAGTTTAAAACAAAATAGTTTAGAATCACTTACCAATGATTTGGGGAAGAAAGGTTCTTTGAAAAATTACCTCTAGGGTTTCTTGTTTTGAAAATTTGAGAGAATGAACCAAAATCCCGTTTAAGTCCCATTTTGATCAGTTGCAGTTGTCGCATTTCCGACCCGGGGTTCGCAAATGCGAAGAATCAATCGCAAATTTGAAGACCTTCACATCTCTGGTTTCATCTCATTTGCGATGACTTGTTTGAAAATGCGAACATTGATCTTCCGCATTTGCAACCAAATTGATCGCAAATGCGAACAAGCCTCCCCCAGCCTCACTTCACAAATGTGAAGTATTGTTTACAAATGTGAACTCTGGCCTCCCCGCAATTGCGACCTCTTGATCGAAAATGTGAACTCATGTTCACCCAGGTACTCTTCGCAAATGCGAGCCTATCAAGATTGGGGAATGTCCATAAATGCGAGCATTGATCTCGCAATTGCAAGATCAAATACTAGTTACCAGAAATTGCAGAACCAGCTGAGTTTTCTAAGTCCAAACCACTATGTAGCCTATCCGAAACTCACCCGAGCCCTCGGGGCTCCAAACCAAACATGAACATAAGTCTAAAAACATCATACAAACTTGCTCGCGTGATCATATCGCCAAAATAACAACTAGAACTACGAATTGAACACCAAATCAAATGAAATTTTCAAGTAAACTTTGAAACTTCTATTTTCACAACCGGGCGTCTGAATCACGTCAAACCAACTCCATTTCTCACCAAATTTGACAGACAAGTCATAAATATAGTATTGGACCTATACCGGGTTCTAGAACCAAAATACGAACCCGATATCCTAAAAGTAAAATATTGGTCAAATATTTCAAAATCATTAAGCCATTAACTTTCAAATTTCAATAAAGTGCGATAACTCGAACTAGGGACTTCTGCATTCGATTCCGGGCATACGCTTAATTCCCAAATCACGATACGGACCCACAGGGACTGTCAAAATGTGAATCTGAGTCCGTTTGCTCAAAACGTTGACCGAAGTCAACTCAAATAGATTTTAAAGCAAAAATTTCATATTACTCTCAGTTTTTAACATAAAAGCTTTCCGGAAAAATGCTCGGACTGCGCGTGCAAATTGAGGAAGGCTACAATGAGGTATTTAAGGCTTCATAGAGCAGAATTATGTTCTAAAACATAAGATGACCTATCAGGTCATCACAAAAAATAAACTCTCTAGCGATTAAATGTACTTATACTCTTAATCTTGATATAATTATTATTAGGTGTGTATATTATTATTATTTCGATTTATTAAAAGGCGAGATCCTTGCGTGGGTCATTATACCTGGTAAATTGAATAATAATAATATACATTGGTGAAGTAATAGTTAGTTGATGGAATCCATGTCCTAGTTTAGAGATTGATGATATATCTTTATGAAAGCTTATAAGTTTTCATATGTAAACCCGGCCGGTGGATTTTGTATCCGATACATGTAATAAGTTAAGCGAAATTCTAAAGGAAATAATTATAAATTAAATTGTCAGTAATTTAATTTAACTTATTAGTATCTGAATCTTAACATGGGGAGTTATATAATATTTAATGGATGAATTTTGAAATTTAATAAGGAGTGCAATTACGAATATTTAGTGGAATAATTCGTAATTAATTATGCTGGATATTAATTTCAAAAATTAGAAATTAATTCCATAATTGGAAGTCTTGTTAATTAAATTATGTTGTCTATGTTGTGCCTAGATAATAGGAAATAAAGGAATCTTTTTTCTGGTGGAAGGGAAAACCTAACAGGTTTTGGAAAAGGGTTTTAACCCTTAAAACTTGTGCTATAAATACATAAGGTTTTCCACCTAGAGAGGTAGTTAAGGTGGCCGAATGTCAGCCTATTTTTCTTAGAAATTTTGCCCACACGAAATTATTATTTTCAAATATTATTTGGGTAACACAGTAGAAGACCGTGGAACGTTCGAGGATCATAATTGTGCGGGTGATGGAGATTTCATTAAGATGTTATGGAACTGAAGACTCACGTGATAGAAGAGATTTGTTGACGCTTCAAGAGGTAACCCGTGAAACCCATATATGCTAGTTGTCTAAATTACATGTGATTTTGAAACTGGGATTGCTTCCGATGCTTATAATAATCCATCAAATTGGTATCAGAGCCCACTCACATCTAATTAGATAAGTAGGTTTTTCATGAAACAAGAATATCGTATTTGTGTGCGTTTTTTAATTACATGTATATGTTGTTTAGTTAATTAACTGTGCAAAAATTTTGGATTATTCTTGTAATCACGAGATATCTGTTTCTTATGGATATTTCATTGGGATGATCCGAATTTTTGGGTAAACCCTAGAAAAACGTAAAACCAGATTTTGCCCGAATTGCTGGTGTTTTCGGAGGTCAACGAACTGGACGGACTCTGCTTGAGCCAAAATTTGGTAGCTCCATCGGAAACGGCGTGGGGAAAAAAACTCATTGCTTTTGCAGTGAATCATGGTATTTTTCGGCGTTTTCAGGTCGTTTGGACTGTGTTTTGGACTGTCACGATCCAAAATCCATTAAAGGTCGTGATGGTGCCTAACACCGCTGTTAGGCAAGCCAACAATAATTAATTAACTTAATTACTCAATTTAGTATTATTGAAATCATAATTTTTTTCAATTAAGTAATAAGAGATAAAATATACAGAGTAAATGGAAATATCTTCACAACTACATTACTGAACGACCCATAAGTACCCCCAAAACCCGGTGTTACGAATTCACGAGCATCAACTAGGAACTAAAATAAAATACAACATCAGTCCGGAATACAAATTAGACAGGAAAGATATAAATAACTCTGAAGGAGACTCTACAAGCTGCGGATCATAGTATAGAATGCAGCTCACTTAAGTCCCCGCAATAACCATGCCTCTACGCCCACAAGGCCACTAGACATATATGTACTTGCACAAAAAAAATGTGCAGCCAGTGTAGTATGAGTACGTAAATCAACGCGTACCGAGTAAGTATCTAGTCTAACCTCGAAGAAGTAGTGACGAGGGGTCGACTCCGACACTTACTATGGGCTAACAATAAATATCGATATTATACTTAAGTATGGATTGTATGAAACAGTTGTAAACTCAACATGATTTGTACTACCAGTTCTTGGGGAATGTATTAGATTCAGATATTTCTTTACTTAATTACTTTATTAACTGTTATTGGAATTAGTTAGTGATTAATTGGCTTACCTAGCGGGGTGGGTTAGGTGTCATCACGACTAGTCAGATTTTGGGTCGTGACATCGTATAAGTTTTGAACATGTTTTATATAATATCTCTAGATACAAAGATCATTAGGCAGGTAAATTATTTGCATGCTACTGATGTTTTATTTATTTGGAAAAAGAACATGAACTATAACATTTTATATGATTACTCGAGATTGAGGGTGAAGAACATGAGCCTTACATCGAAGTATCTCAAGCATAAATATGGTGTACTATGTAGAGGATGTTTTCAATAAAGGGTGGAGTGTTTTTGTAAATCCAAATCCAATAGATTTGTATGATATAGAAGAAAAAGTTGTGGAAGATGAAGGTTAGGAGAATGAGCCATAGTAAGAGTTAGGATACAACTAGTTGCAGACCATCTAATTGATGATGTAGTTGAGGCAAATGTTGTTACTTATTTAACAACAAATGCATACAAATCTGAATAAAATTTTGATTTAATACGGTGTTTTATTTGAAGGTAATAGTATTGCATATTTAAGTAGTGCGTATTTCATTTATTTCGTTTATAGGTATGTTTAGAGATGATATTCATATTTGGTTTAAAGGAAAGTTCAAAAATGGTATTCATATTTGATTCTCCTGATTTTTTATTTCTTGTATTCATATGTGTTCTCCGTAAGAGGATCTCTTACTATGAAGTGATTCAAGGGACAAAAGACTTTGATGAAGCCAGCTTGATTGGATACTAATCTTTGCATATTTTGGTTTTAACAGATTGATATGCTATTATGATAACATTGAGCGGTAAGTTACAATTTTCAATCATTTCACATCTTTTCCCCAGGTTACATTACGTAACTAAGAGTAATTTGTTGTACATTCTCTTGTAGTTACTGATGATATACATACTAGTGGAATTCATGCCTTAGAAAAAGTTTTACAAGTTTTAATTAGTTGCTTCTTTTGTTTGAAGTTGGATCCAACAGATTTTGACACGCTTGGTTTGTTTAACTAACTACTCATATAAGACTGTTCCTATTTTGTTCATTTCTTCTACTTCAGTTTTCTAGTGCTGTTAGCCTCAGTTTTGATGCAAATTTAACTTTTGTTAATAATTGGGATAGATTACAGATTATACTTTATTTGTTTGATTCTAATGTTAAAAAGCCTATAATGGTTAACTTATATTTTATCAGTTACATTGTGGTTTTCGTGAATATATAGCAAGAATTTATGTTACCAAGTAAATAGTTTGTGGACGTAAGTGTTGTGATGATATTCAAGAAAATAACTTAGTACGTTAGCTCTTATTCATGTGAGAATCTAACAACTTCATTTCAATGCTATTGTTAGACCAAGTAACATATTTATTTGTAAGAGAATAGGAGCTTTCGTTTATTTATATACCAAGATCTAGCTTATTGGCAAAATGTTGTTCGTTTATAAGTTTTTGATCAAATTTCATTGTTTCAGCATGTGATATGTAGAGTGAGTCTTCTTCATTCGGTGGATTTGAGAATATGATCAAATGGAAATAATACAAATCACCAAGCAAATACTTGGCACATCTGCATACTTATTATGCACAACTCTAGATTGTATAATGTTTAAATTATCAAATATATGTTTGTACAAGTTTAGTGTGATATGAATTTGAATGTGTTGATGCTTGTTACTATAGATATTCTTAATGGAATAAGATTTATGTTGTATGAGTTATTGAGTTTATTTATTGAATTAAATTAAACTTTTCAACTATTGTGGCAGTAATAAGCTGCGTCTAATTATTTTTTTTAAAAGATTCAGATTAAATTGTGGAGGTTTATAACCCTCTCATATTGCTTTTTTAAAAATGTTTAGATCATATTTTTGGTGTTACAAATTGTCGCTAATTGCCTTTGAAAACTGCCACAAATTAAAATTTTATATTGTGGCGGTCGTCATGGAGGTTTTACAAAACTACCACAGAAATGCTTGTGGCAAACAAACTGTGGCGTTTTTTGAAACCGCCACAATTCATTTTGTGGGGGTCAAAAACCGCTACAAAACTTAATAATACCCCCCACAAAATGAGTCTTTTCTTGTAGTGCGAGCCCATGGACAATCTCCATGATGATAATCAACAGGATGGCTCAACTAGTGAAACCCGTCTCGGAGGGAATGAGTCAACTCTTAATCGGGTAGAAAGAAATACTCGGCGGGAAAGGAGTCCTACTCCTGATGATATGGATAATGAACTTGTTATCGATACTATTAAAGTTTTGAGAGCGCATCAAAGGGAGATCATGACGCATCTCTCAAGATAGGACCAGATAATGACTAAGCTTCAACAAGCAATATCGGGAGTTTCAAATAATTCAAATGATGGAGTTCGAGTTCCTTCTAGCTTGGAATAAGTCAAACGATCTCGATAACCAGAAATGTTGCTTCAAGAGGAGAGTTTATATCAAACTACAACCAAGCCGGTGAAGCAAGCAATGGGTTTTGTAATGAGAACAACGTATATGATCTTTTCCAAGTCGAACTCATGAGGTGTATGAGAGAAATAAATTCTCAAATTGATCGAGATTAAATAATTCCATGTCCGAATGGATCAGATCCCGGGGGAACTTCCGATTCTAAAGGGCCCGGATTCAAAAAAGTATTTTTAGTTGATGTTCAAACCGAGTGCAACTCCAGATTTTATTTCAAAAAGATTCAAGATGTCGGATATTCCAAAATATGATGGAACATCGGATCCACAGGAACACATCACAACCTACACCACAACTGTGAAGGGAAATAATTTGGTTCCACATGAGATCGGATCAGTTTTGGTAAAGAAATTTGGTAAAACCCTAACAAAATGGGCTTTAACATGGTATTCACTTTTACATGCACACTCAACTGATTCTTTTCAATTTCTTGCAGATTCTTTTATTAAAGCTCATGTTGGAACGAGGAAAGTTTAAGCTAGGAAAACAGATATTTTCAAAATCACTCATGGAGGCTCAGAGTTGCTATGAAAGTTCGTGATCCGATTCCAAAATAAGAAAATGCCATTATCGGCAGTACTAGATGAATGGGCAGCAAAAATATTTACCAAGGGTCTCAATCCCTTAAGCTCTGACGCCTCAAGGACGGTGAAGGGGAGTTTGTTGGAATTTCAAGCAACAACTTGGGCAAAATGTTCATAACGGGTACGAGTCAAAGAGTCGCGTAGAAGATGACCAGATAATTACATAGACATCTTCTACAGCGCGAAATTAGGGTCAACTGAACTTTGATCGAAGGCATTCCAGATACCGGTTTGAACCATACTGATTAGGATCTCGTACTGACAGGAGGCAGGAAATCTCCCACAGCAAATCACCCGAAAATACTTAGTAATTCTCTGAACATTGGGGATTGTTGCATCAGAGCAGCAGAACTGAAACAATAAGTACCGGAAGTATTTGAAGATGGATTCGGAACAGTCCATACAGAATATCGAAAATAGCTCAAACTGGCTCTGGAATAAATAAAAGGACTGGGGACTGCCAGATAAAATACTAGGGACTACAAGATCAACCTCGGAAAAAAAAATAAGAAATCAAAATCAAGAACCTGCTAGACCCAATAAATATCAGCAGAGACGCAATTTTCTTCCAATGTATTTTTGCTCATTTCCTGAAAATTTTCGTATATGCAAACTTGTAAACATTTCTGTACGTCCAAGTAATGGAATAAAGCAAAACTTTCACCTTCTAAAACATTCTCATATATGTGTGAATGAACAAAATCATTCTTACAATTTGCTCACAATTAAAAGCAAATAAGGATTATGAATTTGAACAATTGTGCCCGGATGAACATGAGACTTCCTCTTCATAAGCACCATAAACATAAGGGCCCTCTCTTATGAAGTCATCCAATCAAATGGCTAAAGGTCAGGTTTCTTGTTTCCCGATCAAAAAGTTAACCGAAATCATTAAAGTTTCGGATTTTATCAAAACGAGAAGTATAAATTCTTGGTCATTCACATCCTTGGTCTCTAAGTGTCATAACCCAAAATACCACCTTAATGACTATGAGCACTCCTATTGTCCACCTTAAGAAACTTCCCATCTCTATCTCCTATTGTACAACATTAATTCATCTTGAAGCGTATCCCTTGATTTTTTCCATCCTCCCATATGTTATATTGAGCACTTGATATCAGCTGGGCATCGACGACTTGTGATGTCATTGATGAGGTGCGAGAGTTGTTCTCTATGTTGTGAAGATAGTCCAGTCTGACAGACTTGAGGCCAGGTTCATATCGCAGCTTGGGTTCGGTGGTTTCAGTTATATGAGTATGTGCTTTTAGAATTATATGTCTGGTAATGTGTCCCTAGAAGTGGGATTGATGGTTCAATGAGTGTTTGGATAGCTATTTTATGAGTGTTAAGTGATTGAGGACTATGCTTAGGTGATTTGGATGTAATGAGAAGAATTGTGCTTGGGATGTGAAAGGACTATACGCTCGATTTGTTTTCTTGATGTGTTGTACAGTCTCAGGTTATGAGCGTGTTGAGGAATCTGTCATGTTGTTTTTTGTGGAATGAAGTAGATTCTTATGTCTTGTTGACGAGTTCAGACTCGAGAGGATTTAGTGATTACATGGTTGTTGTGACTACAATAGGGTCATCTAGTGATGCCAGTTTGAGGCTAAGCAGGTGGGTTATCTCCTGCCTGATGTTTCGAGATTGTGTGATCCTTACAATGTTCTATGAAGGGCTCCTTCTACCAGTGAGATATGTCTGTGCTACAATCTGAGTTTAAATCGCTTGAGGGAGTTCGTACGACTATCACAAGGATGAATATGTGCTTAGTAGATGATTTGAGGTCTTATGATTAGAGCTACGTGATCTTATGGAGGATTTAGTTAGAGTATAACGCAGGATCGTGGAAGATATGGAGTAAGGGTATTATGGGTTATCGAATGTTATGTTGTATGTCTTCGAGCAAAGTGGGGGGGGGTCTACTATCAACAATCATATTGCATGGTCATGTGTTATATTAGTTTTGTTCTGATGTATAATTGTGGATCGATTATGACTTAAATAGGTTGGTTTCGAGGATGACTCGAGTAATAAAATTTCTGGATGCATGATGTATTACACTTTATGAGTCTATGGAAATCTTGGAATGAATCGAGTTTGTCATTTGTGATGGATGTAGTGTGTATGGAGCAGGGATTAACTCGGTTGCTTAAAGGTGGGGTTACTTCTTTAATGTTGGTGTGATAACGGAGCACAAATTGTTCGACTTGTATTGGTGGTTCATTGAAGATTAGAGCAGACTAAATGACTCTCGAGAAGATTCTAATGAGTTCAAGCTTCATATGTGGTACTTGTGGATTTTCCGAATTTGTACATGGCTAAGATCTGAGATTTGCATTGGATGGTGCTAAGACTTGCAGTACTTTTATATCATTATTAATTCTATATTTTGATATCAGAGAGGTTAAAGAAACGGCTTCAGATTTACAGAAGGTCTCTTCAGAGTGGGTATGTCTGTTGCGGAATTATTGGGTGTTTCAGAGGGAATACAGTGGTTTATAGGCTTTCGGACGACGTGGTGATTTATTTCCTGGTTGGGGTCAAGTGAAAGGTTTCTAGGTGATGAAGTGTTTATCCTGCTTGTGATTCAGAGTTGATAATGGGGTTCTCGTGTTTTGGTATGATGGCATGATAGATGTGGTGCGACATGTGGGATTGAGATTTACATATTCAAGTTCCAATTTTGAAGGGGAGGTCATGAGTTTTAGACAGCACAGACGGTTTCAAATGTTTAGAAGAATGTTAGCACTATCTGGTATCACATGAGAAGGGTGCGTATTTCAAAAGACTCAATGTGCTTTAACTGCGGATGCTTGACTGGTATTACGGTAATCACTTGGTTGATCGGCTGTTGATGTTCAAATTTGTGCTATATTGTACGAAAGAATTATGGAAGTATTTCTCGTGAGATGATTGTCTATGAGTAATGTATTCTTGTATCAGACGTGACGATTCTTGTATTCTAGGGATTTGACGACTAAAAGGATTCTCATAGGCAGATTGTTCCATGGTTGCGGACGGTAAAGGTATGTTAAGAGGTTGACGGCTGACTGTATGCGCTATGGATAAATTATTGTGAACTTTTCAGAGGTTATCCACCTATTTCGGGGGGATCGAAATTGATTTGGAGGCCACTAGTACGCCTAATAGAATATGTATTCTATATTAGGTCGGGTTTGTTTCCTCAGAATATTTATTGTGGAGGGGTGTGTTATTGGTTGGAGTTGATCTTATTTGTGTTCTGATGTGTTCCATGTGTTACTCTTCTATACTACGATGAGTTGTGAGACTGTTGACTAGTTAAACACATGATGCAGTTTTGTTTGGGATTTGTAGTGAAATTTGAGTGAGATGGCTCTTTGGGTGTTGAATGTTGATTGTGCCTTAGTTACAGTCTTCCTGTCTTTGGTATATTATATTATCCTTTAATCTATTTGCACTACTTGTACTGTGTGAAAAGACGTGTACACGAGGTGACCAGTGTGAACACGGGCTTATGTGTTGTAATTGACCGAATTATGTTGATTTACTTTTCGTACTCTTGTGTTATTGTTGTTATTATTGTACTTATTGTTATTAATCCATGGGCAATGTATTTTGTGGCGTTCAAGGTTTGCATTGACTATTTCAAGGTTTGCAAATGTATTCTCTTTTGGTATATTTCTCGTTTGCTGTCTGATTTATCGTCGTTCAAGGTTTGCATTACTAGCTTCCGCATGACACCTGACATTTTCGGTCATAACATTTATATTGACCACCCTTTTCTTTATATTATTGACATTCCATGCCCCATTTTTTGTCCTATTATTTTGATTAGCCTCTACTCCTGCTTGTTGTACAGCCTATTTTGATCTTTGCCCCCGCTCCCTTCATCACATTTTGTTGTTGCACTTCAATCTGTTTCCCTTTCCTTGCAGCCTCATCTTTCAGATATCTTCTGAATTTCTTTATCTCATGCCCAAAATTCCTACATCTTGAGCACAACACTAGCTTCCACTCATACTTCAGTTCTTGTTCAATATATCTTCCATATTCATTCTCAAACCTAACGAATGATGGATATGGTTGATTTAGCTCCACCTCTACCAACGCTCTTGCAAATGTTAACCTCTCTTTGAATGTAGTCCTCAGCATTAAGAGGTTTATCGACTAGGCTAGCAAGTTTTGTTAGGGAAATCTTCCCCTAGTACTTAATATATAGCCTAATGAGCTTATCTAGACTGGTATTTTGTTAACTATTTCATTACTTATATCTATTTCTGGATTTTATGGCTTTAAAACTACATCATTTTTTATCAAACATTTGAACTCCATCCTCCACCAATATGGTGAAATCGAACCAGAAACATCACATCCCCCAGTTGACTTGTGCAACTTTGTCTATGCCTAATGATCCTGAAATTCTTTGAAAATATCCCTCTATTACAGTCTGAGAAGGATTCGACCCTAACACGTAGCAAATTACTGTCATACTCCAGTACTCCACTTCATCCTTTATATCATCCAGCGTAATTTTGAGATTTGCATGAATAAACACTTTATTGTTTAGGTCAAAGCCCTCAGTCGCTAGTTCTATGGCTATAATTTTACTCTATGAATTAACTTAAGGGTTTGTGGGACCAGCCCCAAATTAAAAAGAAAGAAAAGATAAGTAAGTTGTGGCGGCTGGAAAAAGGTTGCAAATTGCAACCAAAATAATGTGTGGACATGCAAATTGCAAAGAACCAATCAATTTGATTGGTCAAGAGGTTGGCAACTTTGCCTATAAGTAGAGATGCTTTTCTCTCTGCTAAATACAACAAAGACAAAGAGAAGCTAAGAAGAAAGCAAAGCAGTGAGAGTAATCCACAGATTGTTGTCTGTGAGATAAATAATGAGTGACAGTATTATTATAGTGAGGCGTTTTAAAATAAATAATGTTATTTCTTTCGAAGTTGTAATAGTCTCTTGACACTACTAAGTTGTAATATTATAGTGGTAATATTGCTCCGCTCGAATATTATATTTTATTCCGTTAAAAGATTTGGTGTCATTATTATTTTTTGTGGACATTATTTCTGGGCGGGATTATTATTTTTTCCAACAACGTGGTATCAGAGCCATGGCGAATAATGGTCCGCTATCTTTTCAATACCCCCGTCTCATAAAAGATAATTATGAGAAATGGTGTCTACGTATGAAAGCCATTCTTGTCTCTCACGATGTATAAGAAATCGTAGACAGAGGGTACGCAAAACCCGATAATGAGGAAGCTCTGCCTCAAAATGAAAAAGAGGTCTTGGCAAAGAGGAGGAAGAAGGATCAACAAGCCCTCACGCTCATCCACCAATGTTTGGATGATGCCATGTTTGAGAAGGTGGAAGATGCTACCACCTCAAAAGAAGTTTGGGGATTTTACAAAATTCTCTTCAAGGAGTTGACAAGGCGAGGAAGGTAAAACTTCAAACTCTAAGGGCGGATTTTGAAGTTTTAAAAATGAAAGAATCCGATTGCATTTCGGATTATTGTTCAAAAGTGAAGGTTGTTGTAAATCAACTAAGAAGATACGGGAAGGACATAGAAGATGTCCGTGTGGTAGAAAAGATCCTTCGCACTTTAACACCTAAATTTAATTTTGTGGTGTGTGTTATTGAGGGGTCTAAAGATTTAGACTCTATGATGGTAGAGCAATTGGAGGGCTCTTTACGGGCCCACGAAGAAAAGATCAAAAGGAGACAAGAAGTGCCATTGGAGCAACTTCTTAAAACTCAGGCATCCTTCAAGGATTATGGAGATGAAAAGAGTTATCGAGGGAATGGACGGGGACGAGGCCGTGGCGGTCATGGAAGAGGAAGAAGTAACGATAACAGCTTCAACAATGAAGTTAAAATCCACCAAACATTCAGAGGTCGTTGTTGTGGACATAGAGGAGGAACATGACGTGGCTACTACCAAGAAAATAATGGACAAAGGTATGACAAATCAAAAATTGAGTGTTATAATTATCATAAATATGGCCATTACTCTTGGGAATGTTGTAGCAATGTTGAAGAAAAAGCTAACATTGTCGACGACAAAAAAATAATATGAGTCAATATTGTTGATGGCACTCAAGGAAGAAGACAGGGTTGATTGCAGCTCGTGGTATTTGGACAATGGAACAAGCAATCATATGTGTGGATGCAAAGAGAAATATGTGGAGATCAATAACACGGTGAGAGGTAATGTTCCCTTTGGAGATGCCTCAAAGATTCAAATCGAAGGGATATGTACAATTCTGATCTCTTGTAAAGATAGCAGTCAGAAGCTAATTCAAGATATTTATTATGTG
Source organism: Nicotiana tomentosiformis (assembly GCF_000390325.3). Taxonomy (NCBI): domain Eukaryota; kingdom Viridiplantae; phylum Streptophyta; class Magnoliopsida; order Solanales; family Solanaceae; genus Nicotiana; species Nicotiana tomentosiformis. The sequence goes on along the minus strand of NC_090820.1, from coordinate 75,888,447 downwards.
CCAAAATTAAATGTAATATTATGTGCCAAAATTAAATGTGGAATATGACATCCACATGAAAAATATGCATCTTTGGCTTAGAGATTCAAGTGGAATTCTAATTGCTAAAGTGTATATGGAAAAGAATAGATTATTTCCTCTGAATCTTAAAACAATTGATGCAAAGTGTTTGAAGGCCAATGTGCAAGATGAATTATGGTGTTGGCACATGCGATTTGGGAACTTGAATTTTGAAGCGCTCAAATCAATGGGAGAAAAGAACATGGTGCATGGGATACCATCAATCAACCATATAAATCAATTGTGTGAAGCTTGTCTTCTTGGAAAAGGTACAATTATTCACCCCATCAAAGTTGTATCTTGTGTAGTTTATTTGGGCAGAAGTTGTATCTTGTGTAGTTTATTTGAACAACATGTCTCCAACAAAGAATGTTAGAGATCAAACCCCTCAAGAAGCATAAAGTGGAAAAAAGCCAAGTGTCAAGCACTTGAGAATCTTTGGGAGTATAGCCTATGCTCATGTGCCACATCAAGGGAGAGCGAAGCTTGACGATCGAAGTGTGAAGCATGTGTTTGTTGGCTATGATACAAGTTCAAAAGGCTACAAGCTATACAACCCAAGTAGCGGCAAGATGGTGGTGAGTCATGATGTTAAATTTGATGAAGAATTGACATGGAATTGGAAGCTCAGGAAGAAACTTCATATGATTTTCTTCCATACTTTAGCGATGAAGAAGAACCAAAAACCGTGGAACTTGTGCAGGATACAACTCCACCTCCTTCTCCAACCAATGTTGTATCTCCTTCTTCTCAACAAAGTTCAAATGAGCAACCGCAAAGGACAAGGAGCATTCAAGAGCTCTATGATGGCACGGAAGAAGTTACTAATTTTGATTTTTTATATTGTCTCTTCACTGATAGTGGACCAATGAACTTTGATGAAGCTGTTACAGACAAAAGGTGGAGACAAGCTATGCAGGAGGATATCGAGTCAATAGAGAAGAACAACACTTGGGAGTTAACAATTCTTCCCAAGGGTCATCGTGCAATTGGAGTAAAATGGGTATACAAGAAAAAGAAGAATGTTGATGGAGATATGGAGAGATACAAGGCATACTTGTGGCTAAAGGCTACAAGCAAAGGCAAGGCATTGACAATGAAGAAGTCTATGCACCTGTTGCCCGAATGGAGATGATTCGTTTGCTGATCTCTTTGGTGGCGTAAATGAATTGAAAGATCCATCAACTAGACGTCAAGTGAGCTTTTTTGAATGGCTATCTTGAAGAAGAAGTCTATGTTGAACAACCATTAGGTTTCATGGTCAAAAACCATGAAGATAAAGTGTTGCGGTTGAAGAAAGCCTTATATGGATTAATGCAAGCCCCACGAGCATGGAATAGTTGTATCGACAAGTATTTTCAAGATAATGGGTTTACTCGTTGTCTCCATGAATATGCTCTTTACCTTAAAGTTCATACTAATGTATATATCTTGCTTGTTTGTCTTTATGTTGATGATCTTATTTTCACGGATAATAACTCAATTTGTTTGAAGTTTTTAAGAAAGATATGTCCCGTGAGTTCGAGATGACAGACGCAGTGCTCATGTCATACTACTTGGGCCTATAAATGAAGCAGATAGAGGATGAAATTTTTATCTCTCAAGAAAGCTATACGAAGGAGATCTTGAAGAAGTTCAACATGCTCGATTGCAACCCCGTGAACACACTGATGGAGAGTGGGACAAAATTGTCCAAGTTTGATGAATGAGAAAATGTGGATCCCACATTTTTCAAAAGTCTTGTGGGAAATTTGAGGTGCTTGACTTGTACCAGGCCAGATATACTCTTTGCAGTAAGAGTAGTAAGTCGCTTCATGGAAGCTCCTACCTCCACAGATTTGAAAGTCACTAGAAGAATTCTTCGTTACCTAAAAGGTACGATTGACTTGGGCTATTTTATTCTTGTTCTAGTGATTCACCTTATGGGATTTTGTGATAGTGATTAAGCGGGAGATATTGATGATAGAAAAAGCACAACTGGTTTTGTATTTTTTGTGGGTGATTCTGTTGTTTCTTGGAGTTCAATTTGTAAAGCTGAATATATAGCAGCAACATCTTGTACATGTCATGCTTTTTGGACGAGAAGATTGTTGAAGGAGCTCAATTTATCACAAATTGAAGCTACAGAGATTTGTATTGACAACAATTTCGCACAGGCACTCGCGAAGAATCCGGTGTATCATGATCGAAACAAGCATATAGACACAAGGTATCACTTTATCAGAGAATGCATTGCCAAGAAGGAAGTCGAGCTCAAATATGTGAAATCTCATGATCAAGTTGCGAATATCTCTACAAAGCCCCTGAAATTTGAAGATTTTCACAGATTGAGATCAAGAACTGGAAAGAAGAAAAATCACAATTAAGGGAGAGATTTGTGGGACCAGTCCCAAATTAAAAAGAAAGAAAAGATAAGCAAGTTGCTAATGAGGGCGTTTGGAAAAAGGTTGCAAATTGCAACCAAAATAATGTGTGGACGATGCAAATTGCAAAGAACCAATCAATTTGATTGGCTGAGAGGTTGGCCAACTTTACCTATAAATTGAGATGTTTTTCTCTCTATTAAATACATCAAAAACAAAGAGAAGCTAAGAAGAAAGCAAGGTAGTGAGAGTAATCCACAAATTGTTGTCTGTGAGATAAATAGTGAGTGACAGTTTTATTATAGTGAGGTGTTTTAAAATAAAGAGTGTTATTTCTTTCGAAGTTGTAGTAGTCTCTTGACACTACTAAGTTATAATATTATAGTGGTAATATTGCTCCGCTCGGGTATTGTATTTTACCCCGTTAAAAGATTTGATGTTATTATTTCTCTCTTGTGTTATTATTATTTTTCGTGAATATTATTTTTGGGCGGGATTATTATTTTTTCCAACAACGTGGTATCAGAGCCATGGCTAATAATGGTTGAATTACGTTGTGCAAGCGGTCTCACATTTGTACTTGCCAAAGGAGTGGAGGTTAGCATCATTGATGATGTTGCTTGACTCAACCTAACGACATGATCCCTTGAAGAACATTAACATTTCGTGTTTTCTTCGAATCTCTTGAGTGTGAGATTCCCTTCTTGCTCTATTCACCAGTTTGATTACCTCATATCCTTGGTGTCCTCCTCCTCAGGTTTTCTATGTCCTAGTATCTCATTCTATTTTATATGATATACTTTTCTTGTAAGTCCTATCTAAAAGAATAGTTTTTCTCTTTTTAGAAACTATTTAATCTTAGTATCCTCATTTTACCCTTAATATAAAATTTGTTGTTGTAAAATGTGAGAAAATTAAAAGATATATGGAGTTCTCATCACGGCTTATTTAAAAATAGTAATTTTGGTATTCCCTTTGAATTGAAGCTTCAAATGGGTCTTTAATGATGGTTGTTCAAAAAAAAATTAAAGAAAGAAGTTGATTAAGCGAAGGAGATTCTGGTGTAAGTGGAAAAAACGGAGAGAAGAAGTTGAGGAAGTCATGTTAGTTGCGTTTGAAAATTTTGAAAGAGAAGATAAGAACAAAAAAGAATATCTTTAAAATCCCTAATTTTGTGGGTTTTGTTGGAAGCTATAAAATTGAAGATTTTATTGCTATATTTTGAGAATGGTATAGTATTGTAAGTTATTGTAAATATATGTTTTGCTCCGTATATCTCTGAAAATTTCCCTAAAACAGTTCCAATGGATATCAATATGGTGTTTAACTACACTGTTTGTTGGAGCACAAACATGTGAGTCCAATCATTTATTAAATTGGGGGTGGGAGACATCAGATTATAGGGCCGACTTCATAATTATGTCAAGAACTCAAACTTCTAATTAATTAGAAAAAATTGCAACTAATGTCTTAATAAACTAATTTCGTGAGTCGTGAAACATAATAAGCCATCTATGATTGTCCTCTTTTCTTGTTTAGGTCGTCTCCGTTCTTTTGTGGAAGTTTTAGGCCTCCATTTCTTTTTACAATGTTAAAATTAAGAAAATAATATCTTTATTAGATTTCTTATGTATAAAAGACATATATTTTATGTATAAAGCAAATCTATCATGTGTAAAAAAAAAAAGATGAGATCATAAAACTAAAAACAAATTTATAATGGGCCACAAAACCATTTGAAACAAGCATGAGGTTGACATAAATCCCTTAAGAAGTTGCTATAAACAAAAGAATAAATAGTTAACAACTTAACATAAGCCCATCTAACACGAAATTTAAATATGTTAAAATTGCAGTTTGCCAAAAATATCATAAGATCAAGTTGGATTTTGAATAACGAATATATATATATATACATATATATATATATATGCACATGAGCTAGAATGATTAGTTAAATAGCCAACATGCAAATGACTAAATGAGATAAAATGATTGACGGATAATAACCTAACTGTGATAATTTAAATATGCACTTGCTATTAGTCTACTCTATATGTAGTTGTCTGTCTTAATCGTCACTTACGTCGTTTTGTTTAGAGACAAGAAATCTAGATGCAGGGATTATTTAAGCATAGTAAGAGTTTGTTTGCTATATTAGGATGTTAGTTTTGTCATTTTAGTTGTTCCAATTTATATATTACTAATGTTTGTATTCTTATTTTACTTTCTATTTAAGCATAAAATAAACATAAATTATTTCGCGTAATGTATACCGGTAAAATCTATAAGAAAAGAAATGTAGTAGTCAAACATTGTTATTATGGCAAATAGCGTTTTTGGTTCAAATAAAGGTAGAATAGCATGTGCAATTGCTTTAAATACGTTATTTAGGTTAACTATCTTTGACGATCTGATAGGTCGTTTCGAGTACTAGCCCTTATTTTCGTATTCTAAGACATCTATTAGCTTCATTGATATTTTTGATTTGCGTGCATGGTCCGTTTGATTTTTTGAAAAGTTTTTACGTAAAGAAAATGAAGAAAATATGATTTTTGGCTTTAAAAACAACTTGAGTTTGCAACGGTCAATATTCTTGGTAAACGACCACGGATCAGCGTTTTGATAATTCCGGTAGGTTCGTATGATGTTTTCAAACTTGTACGCGCCCCGGCGCATTGTATGAAAAATTATGAAAATGAGTTTTCACATTGAAATCATGAGTTTTGATGATCGATTTTTGTTATTTGATTTTATTTGATGCTATTTTGATGGTTTGAGATATAGAGAAAATTTATATGATGATATTACACTTGTGTGCATGTGTGGTTTGGAACCCGAGGGGCTCGGGTGAGTTTTAGATGTGTTACGGATGGTTTGAAGACTGCTCGTGCATCGCTTGTTTCTAGTGTCTGTTGCAGATCTCGTAATTGCGAGGTCTAGCTCGCATTTGCGAGGTCTGGCTCGCATTTTCGAGTCTCACTTTTGCGAAAAAGAGTTCGTACTAGCGAGTAGGGGAATCGGCTAGGTGACCTCGCATTTGCGAGGAAAATGATGGGTAGCCGCTTTTGCGAACATCCTGGTCGCATTTGTGACCATTGGTAGCTATTGACATATTCGCATTTGCGATGAATTTGGGCGCATTTGCAATGGGGCACCTTTCGCATTTGTGAACAAAATGTCGCATTTGCGACATCTGGGCACCTGATGAACTGATCACATTTTGTGATCCATGTTTTGCATTTGCAGTGTTCGCAATTGCGAAAAAAGAGTTCGCAATTGCGACACCTGTAGCTGGGTAAAAGAGGGGGAAATCAGGACTAAGCTCATGTTAAACAATTTCTCAACCCCAAACACTTAGATGCGATTTTTGAAGAACCTTTTCTTCCCAAATTCACTGATAAGCAACTCTAATCCATTTTATATCAATTCCCATTACATTTCATGAGTTTTTAATATCAAATCATTGAATTCCATGGCAGAAATTAGAAATTTTGTAAAATTTAGATTTAAACCTCAAATTGAGGTCGAATTTTGAAACAAATCACATTATCGAGCTCGGGGTGAATGGGTAATTGGATTTTGGTCTGAATCTCGGATTTCGACCAAACAAGACCAGGATTGACTTTTGTTGACTTTTTCACAAATGATAAAAATTGAACCTTTTTCCTTCGTGGGTAGTTTCTAAAACTTATTTTAAATTGTTGATCGATAATTGGCTGGATTCAGTTATTTTAGAGGCTTGTTCGAAAGGCAAGGCCGTCGTTGGTTGATTGATTTGGTTGCGGAGTGAGGTAAGTGTCGTGGTTAACCTTGACTTGAGAGAATTAAGACTTGATTGATTTATTTTCTATTTGACTTATATGTGGAGACAACGTATATGCAAGGTAACGAGTGTATATGCATAGTCACGGGTTAAGCATGCGGGTTTGGACATTTAATTATCAATTTCAATTATTTCATGCCTTTGTTTGATCCACGATATTACTTATTAAATGCTTTAATTGCTACTTGCCTTTACGTGTTAGATTTTTGCCTTTATCTTATCTGTTACATTCCTTACTTGCTAAGTGTTTCCGTGTATCTGTGTATTTATTATTGACTATCTTTACTTGTCTTTTTACCTCGTACGTTCCTAGATAGCTACTTTTATCTGATTAATATCTTTTATTAAGCAATTTGTTAATTGCGTGTTGATTGAGTTACGTCGTAGTTGGTTGTAGTTTATATGTTTAATTTATATGGTGTGGGATGGGGTTGCGTGCCACAATAGATATTGGTATTATTATGTGGAATCAGGTTGCACACCGCAACATATATTGGTATTACTGTTTGGGATCGGGTTGCACGCCACAACGGTATTTGTATATTTATATTTTGGATTAGTTTGCACGCCACAACGGAGATAATATGTTATCTATATTTTTGTGGATTGGGTTGTGCGCTACAATGGAGAAGACATATTTAACTGTTTTGAGTTGTTGTTTTTCGTATCCGGGTGGTATTGAGTAAATTGAGCTTTGATGTTATTTTAAGGCCCTTTGTTATGTAATTTATGATCCAGTTCCCATGTTATAGTTATTTTATCTATTTTTTTTGTTATTTCATTATATTCATATAGGTTTTCAGTGAGTGCCTTGTTATAGCCTCATCACTATCTTGTCGAGGTTAGACTCGAAGCTTATAGAGTATATAGGATCGGTTGTACTCATGCTACACTTTTGCGCTTCTTGTGCAGATTCTGGTGTTGGTCTCAGCAGCAATTATTGGAGGCTTGCTCGGATTAGCTGATCATGGAGACTTGAGGTATAGCTGCAAGGCGTCCGTAGCCCTGAAGTCCCCTTCCCTCTCTAGTTCTACTGTTTATTTTTATTTCAAAGAGTTATATTTTCATTTAGACTTTGGTTGTAGCATTGTTAGAATGCTCATGTACTCGTGACACCAGATTCCGAGGTTTGATTGGTCAGCGTTTCGAGTTATTATATCTGCTTTAAAAACTTTGTAGTTTATTTATTATTAAATTGCTTTCAAATTGGTTTTAAAATGATTAATTGTGTACTAATGTTGGCTTGCCTAGCAAGTGGACGTTAGGTACCATCACGACCCCGAAGTTGGTATTCGGGGTCGTGACAAGTTAGTACCAGAGTGCTAGGTTGTCTACGTCTCACAAGTCATGAGCAAGCTTAGTAGACTCTGGATGATCGGTACGGAAACATATGTACTTATCTTCTAGAGTCTATAGAGCTTTAGGAAATGTCACTTCTTTCTTTCTCTATCGTGTGACTTTATTCTATCACGGATGTTTGAACCATTCTATTCTTGTTCTGTCACAGATGGAAAGGACACGTACAACATCCACAGCCGAGCTGGAGCCGTCTCTTAGGCTAGGGGAGGAGCCCAGAATCCCGCTAATCACACTTCGGAGCAGATGGCTCCCCAATATCAGACCCCAATGGTTCCAATAGTTAGAGTAGTTCAGCCTGTCATATCTACTCAGCTCGGGGAGAGACACGCTATGTCGTTAGAGGGTTTGAAGAGATTGGACAAGTTCACTAATTTATTTCCTATTCTCTTTGGTGGCACACCTTCTGAGGACCCAAAGAATTTCATTCATTGTTGCTACGATGTGTTGCGCAACTTGGGTATAGTGGAGTCCAATGGAGTTGACTTTGTAGTATTTCAGATGCACGACTCCTCCAAGAGAAGGTGGCAGGATTATGTTCGAGGCAAACCAGCAGGTTCACCTCCACTCACATAGGATTAGTTTTCACAGCTATTTTTGGAGAAGTTCATCTTTTTTACTCTGAGAGAGAAGTACCGCAGTCAGTTTAAGCACCTCTAGTAGGGTAGCATGACTATTTGCGAGACACAATTTGTAGAATTATCTCACCATGCAGTTGTTTTTCTCCCTACTGAGAGGGAAAGGGTAAGGAGATTCATTGATGGCCTTACTTTTGGTATCAGGCTATAGATGACCAAGGAGATTGGGGATGATATTTCATTCCAGCGGGTAGTAAAGATTGCTAGAAGGATCGAGATGATTCGTGGTCTGGGTAATGGAACGGTATCTGAGAAGAGTCTTCATCATTTTGGTGGGTTCAGTGGTTCCTCGTCCGGAGGCAGGGGTTCATTTGGTTGAGGCTACCCTCACAGGCCGATTTAGTCAGCACTTCAGGTAGAACATGGTGTTTTAGCAGTCGTGGTTTTTATGGATCTCATCCTGAGTAGCTAGCCTATAGTACACCTCCAGCTCTCATGAGTGCACCGCCAATTCAGAGCTATCATGATGGTTATCCGAGTCATCAGGGCCAGTCCTAGATTCATTAACCACAGCACCCGAGAGAGTGCTTTTAGTGTGGAGGTACGATTTATATTGGGAGGTATTGACCCATACTTCAGAGTGGTATGCCTCAGCAGGGTTCTCTACCATGGTTCCGGAACCGGTTGCTCTAACACCGGCTTAGCCACTAGAGGCGGGGGCCAGCAGCTAAAGGTAGTGGTCAAGCCGTTAGAGGTGGTGGTCAGCCAGTTAGAGGTCATCCGCGAGGTGGAGGTCAGAGTGGTAGGGCTCGGCCCCATTTTTATGCATTCCCAGCTATACTTGAGGCAGAGTTATCTAATGCGGTCATCACATGTATTGTTCCGGTTTACCATAGGGATGCCTCAGTTTTATTTGATCCGGGTTCCACTTATTCATATGCATCATCGTATTTTGCTTCATATTTGGATATGTCTTGTGATTCTTTAAGTGCTCTTATTTATGTGTCTACGCTTGCAGGGGATTCTATTATGGTAGACTGTGTTTACCGTTCGTGTGTAGTCTCTATCGGGAGTTATGAGATGAGGGTAGATCCTTTTTTACTCAGCATAGTGGACTTTGATGTTATCTTGGGCATGAACTAGTTGTCACCATATCATGCTATCTTGGATTTTCAAGCCAAGACTGTGACCTTAGCTATGCCGGGGTTGCCTCGATTGGAGTGGAGAGGGATTCCTGGTCATTCCATTAGTAGGGTCATTTCTAATGTGAAGGATCAGTGTATGGTCGAGAAGGGGTATCTTGAATATTTGGCATATATCCGTGATCCTAGTGCGGAAGTTCCTTCCATGTATTTAGTACCAGTTGTGCTCGAGTTTCTAGAGGTATTTCCTATAGATTTTCCGGGGATGCCACCCGACAGAGATATCGATTTCTGCATTGATCTGGTTCCGGGTACTCAGCCCATTTCTACCGCACCATACCCTATGGCCCTAGTTGAGTTGAAGATTTGAAGGAGTAGTTGTAGGATTTGCTTGATAAGGGATTCATTAGACCTATTGTCCCGCCTTGGGGTGCACCGGTGTTGGTTATAAAGAAGAAGGATAGAACGATAATAATGTGCATAGATGATCGGCAACTGAACAAAGTCACTATTAAGAACAACTATCAATTGCCAAGGATTGATGACTTATTTGATCAGCTTCAGGGTGATAAGGTGTTTTCCAAGATTTATTTCAGATCTGGCTACCATTAGTTGAAGATTAAGGCATAAGATGTCCCTAACATAGCTTTTCGGACTTGGTATGGTCACTATGAGTTTTTGGTGATGTCATTTGGCTTGACTAATGCTTCAACAACCTTTATGGATTTGATGACCTAGGTCTTCAAGCCCTATTTGGATTCTCTTGTGATCGGCTTCATTGATGATATTTTGATCTACTCCTGCATTCGAGAGGAGCATGAGTAGCATCTGCGGATCATCCTTCAAGCTGTAGTTGGACTCGATTTTCAAAGTGTGAGTTCTAGTTGGACTTGGTTGTTTTTTTGGGCCATGTTGTATCTTCTGAGGGCATTAAAGTGGATCCTAAGAAGATTGAGGCAGTTTATAACCTGCCTAGACCTACTTCAGCTATAGAGGTTCGGAGCTTCTTGGGCTTGGCGGGTTATTATCGACGGTTCGTGGAGGGGTTTTCATCAATCTCACCCCCATTGACCAAGTTGACCCAGAAAGGTTCTCTTTTTAAGTAGTCCGATGACTGTGAGTTGAGCTGTCAAAATCTCAAGACTGCATTGACTACAGCCTCAGTGTTGGTGTTGCCTATAGGTTTGGGATCTTAGACCATGTATTGTGATACATCACGTATTGGGCCTGACGCAGTATTGATTCAAGACGGTAGAGTGATTGCTTACGCATCTTAGCAGTTGAAGGTTCATGAAGAGAATTACCGTGTTGATGACTTAGAGATTGCAACCATTATTCACGCGGTGAAGATTTGGAGGCAGTATATGTACGGTGTTCATTATGAGGTCTATACCGACCATTGGAGTCTCCAGCAACTGTTCAAGTAGAAAGACCTTATTTTCTGGGAGATGGTTAGAGTTGCTGAAAGACTATGATATCATTATAATATATCATGATCCAGCTGTGATTCATGTTAGAAATCATGTTTAGGCTATATGCTTATTCGGTTGAGATCTAGTGAGGTTATTTCTATTATTTTGAGTTATCTGTTTTAACTGCAATTATATACTCAATCATGGTTCTTCATTGGTATATCTTATCTCATTCTATGTTATCATTCATTGTTACATTACATATTGTCATTGTTTGGGCTGAGTGGTACGAGATTGTCAGCCTTTGATACTTGAGAGATTGATGACTAAGGTGGGCCTGAATA